>NC_045673.1:31443458-32158053 GCF_003331165.1 Xiphophorus hellerii | reverse complement strand
CTGTTTGAGAAATCATTTACTGTCCTGTAGCTACCATTCAGCCATGCAAAAGGCCTAAGTGGACCTAGCACTGCCTTTGAAATACAGTTTCTAGGTTTCCATCTCACAGAGCAGCCCTTTCCTGCAATTCTCCACTCAGCTCCTTCAGACTAGGCAGAAGCAATTAGCAAACACCTGGTATCATCTCCCTCTCAGTGAAACGCTGGTAAAAACATTATTAAAGGGTTAACAGAGGAGCCATGTTGTGATGACTTCTTGAAGGTGGAGTTTCAGAAAGAGCAGGAGTTTTTAAAGAGACGGAGGCTCAATTTCAAGGTGTTATATTATGAAGTAAAACTTCCTTTAAGTCATATTTAATATATAAAGCACTTTTATAATAACTGCAGGCAACATAGCTACTTGTTCTGTCATAAAATGACACTATGTGCCTGGAAAACACATACTGCCCCTTAAAATCATCTGATAAAGTTCACCTTGTGTTTTTTAATCCAACCTCAAGTCAATGGAAAAATAAGGACACTTGATCTAGTCTTAAACTGGCTCTAAAATGTTGTCCATCTAACCTCAAGAGTAACAATAACAGATACTGCACATGTACAAACAAATGGAAGCCAAAAAAAAGCTACATAAATGAAAAAAAAAAAATCAAGAATACCTGGACTGTTTCCAGATGACTTATTGAGGAAAGAAGTAATCTCTTGATTACTGTTCAGCGTGATACTACTTATGTAAAACCAGCAGCTTCAGGTGTATTTGTATCACACATTTCAGCAACAAGGCAGTTCAAACTGCTTGTTTCATAATTGACAACACAATAGTCAATTATGAAACAGACAACACATATTAAATCTCGCCAAATGCCATTAACAAAATCATCTAGCATAATCATCATCAAATATACAGTACAGTACATATATAGGTGGGATTTTAGTCTTGATTTAAAGGAATCAGTGTTTCAGCAGTTTTGTGGGAGTTTTCTGGTCTCGAGTATAAAAACATATGGTACCAATAACAAGCTGACACAGGAAGCTTATAGTGAATCACTTGTTGTGGCCCTTTATTTTGTGACAGATTGGGAAGACGACATCCAAACAGTCTAAAGTCCATTATTATACAACAAAGAAGATTATTTTACAAGTACGAACCTTTTAAGATAGTTGCAAATGTTTCCATCAAGATCAGTGACTGGAAGAGATTCTAGAAAAAAAAAGCTTCTCTCATAAGATTAATGTACCATGACAGCCATGAGACATCTGGAACAGCTTCCTCTGGATAGATGAGACTACAGCAGAGATGACAGGCCAAAATGCACAGCAGCCTATAAGCACACACACTTAATACAATTGTCAAGCATAGTGGTGATTTGGCTATGTTTTGCAGACAAGGACCTGGAAACTTCACATAGATAAATATTCAAAAGACCGACGTAAAACTCCTTGATGGCATTTTCTGAGAGGTTTCTCAGTTTAGAACCTGACATTAGAATCTACTGTATGTATATTAAATATGCTTACCACTGTTTTTTAAAGATTAGACTCCCTTAAATGGTTTCTTAGAACTTAGTTTATGAAATCATGGTAAAAAGAAATAAACAGTTGTAATCTTTAAAAACTTCAACTTTTAAAGTCAATTTAAAGTACATTTTGTCAAAATTGGACTGGATCACTACAAACTAATAAAATACAAAACGATATATGACTAGGCCTGTTGCAATAAACAATATTTCAATTAATCGCACGATAAATGAAAGTTATCAACCTCATTTTAATTTATCGGCTTTATCGTTTCTTCCTGCCTTTTTCTTTCTATTGATGACACTGGATGAAAAAAGGCTCAACTCCGGTGCTCTCCACTGACCCTCCCCTCTTCATTCCCTTAGTGTAATGCCTAACTCACACTACACGATTTTAGAATTGTCTGCCGATCGTCGGCCCATTTCCAAAACCTAAGAGGCATACTAGCAGACAAAAAACCGTAGGTTGCCGTGTGGTGTCCAACAGTCCAACATGTTGTACATTCCCAATGTTCTACCGACTGGACCCGATCAGTCCTAACACACACTACAGAATGATCGGTTACGAATATCGCAAGGGACAATCTTGGAACGTTGGTCGTTCCAAGATTGTTGTAAAGGGGGAAATCTGGACGAAAAATTGTGTAGTGTGAACTGGCCTTAAGGGAGGAGTGAACTATTGCATCAGGTAGCCGGATATGCCTGTCTTCTCTATCTAAATCTAATGATTATTGAAGGGCAATATAGTAGGGCAGTCCACGTATCTCTCATAATGAAGTGGAGCTAATCAATCATAATTTAGAGTTCAATAAAGAAGCAAAGTAGTCCTTTAATAAAGTTATAAAAAGAAGAATACAGCACAAAAAGGTCAGTCTCTGCATGGAGACAGAAGGTTTAAAGTTGAAAGGCTTACAGCAAATGTAGGCGATGTTAATGAAAAAAGACGACAGATCTTTGTCCAGATCCTCTGATTAAAAGCCATGACAGTGTTCCTGTGAAGTTTTCAAAATATTTACACTTCATATTTAACATTATAAACACATCCTTTTCTAGGGGAAAGTTGCGGAAGACAAAACATTAAACAAATAATGAACAGCAAATTAAAAACTGCAAAATTAAGCTGCTTTTAGAGAAGGCAAAGTAACTTTAACATCAACTCCTATCATTTCTCGAGTCGATGCAGAGAGATGTCTGTATGTTTCATATGTGGCAGATAAAAAGAGTAAGTGGAGAGTAATTTATTTATTACATGGGGTCTCCAGATATCATTTATTTTGTGCGAATGGGACTAAAATTATGAATATTTTTACTCCCAAGAAAATTTGAGTGTTTGCTTTGGCCTGATGACAGTGGTAACTAAAAGAAGGAGCTATGATGACTGGATGGGAAAAGTTCAATAATTCTGAAGTTCTGTTGGCTAAAATCCAACCCAGCCAATGACTCCATCACCACAGGTATCAGGACACTAACTTATTAATCTACTCCAATCCTTTACCTAGTTCCTTCACGTCACACTCTACCTTCATTTGACAATTCTTTCTCACATCTCAAACTTTCTGCAGCTTCTGGTCTGCTCCCTCCACCCTCCTTTACCCCCCTCCTCATATCATCCCTCCACCTCGGTGTCTGTGTGCTGACAGGTCAATGTCATGCTGGCGCTGACTTATGGGCTGTGAGTATTCTGCCTTGTCAGGACCGACTCTTCTTGGAATACCAATGCAAACACATCCATATACATAGAGATTCAAGTATACACATGCAAGTGCTCCTCCACATACCTGTCACGGCTCCACAAAGTTCATATATTCCTGCATGGAACCCAGTGGTTTTGAATTTTCAAGAAAGAAAAACTCATTAGCAGGAACTGCTGTATGAAATATATTTAAATTGACTTGTACATAGTGCTCATCTGTGCACGGATTATCTTCGTCCTAGTTGTATTCCAGACAGCTTTGTGGATAGTCATGTTGGTCAACACAACTGCAGTGGGAAGAGCTACCTGCTCTGCATCCACCCTGTCCTGGTTTTCACAGTGGAAATGCTCAGAAAACCTCCCCCAAAAATTATATGAACAGTCTAGGAAATTGCCTTGTAGCTCTTCCCACATTCCTGAGCTACAACAATTGCTTAAAAAAAGTTATTGTTGATGTTGTTGCTTCAAGGCATTGTATTAATACGCATCTGCAGGGTTTCCCCCAGAAAGTCCGGTGGTCGGGGCGCAGAGGTGGTCCACTGGCAGTCCACTGTGTTTTTGTATTAAAAGATGTTAAGTTGACAGCAAATTTAAAAATATTACTGGATAATTATATGTTACGGGAAAACATTGCTAGTGAGATGCTATTTAAATCCACAACTTGTCTTAAAAACAACTAATCAAAAAATACAATTAAAATGAAAATCAATTGTTTGCACTTCTGTTTAATCCAAATTAAGTCAGCGGCTCCCTGAGGCCCCTCAAGGGCTTCAGGAGCCACATAAAGGCTAATATTTTAACACAGACCACAGATACATAAATGTAACATTTGTTTATTGAGATGATCAATGCGCCTATATTTGATTTAATGGTTTCAGCATACATTAATTAAAAGATTTTAAATTGTTTAACATTTAAATGTAAGATTTTAAGGAGCTGGCAAGTTTATTTGGTACATCTTCAAGGAATAGTATTCATAGTTAGATTGTTTTGTTACCATACCTACAATCTGATGCTGTGAATTTAATCTTTGAGTTTGAGCTCTGTTTGTTCACAAATACACATTAGTAAACTGCAATTACAATTTATTGCTTTTTAGGTTGGCCAATTAAACTACTCTCCCTCTCCCAGATTAAATCGAACACAGAAGCTGTTAGAGATGCTGATGATTTTAGCAGCAAGAGGGACCCCAATTATCAAAGTTAAATTCTGTTCAAGGCCTCATACAGCCTTGGACCGGTTCTGAATGATGAGTTAAAGCTGCTACACTGCACAGAGATGTGCAACAAACGGGACATTTAATTTAATGCCGCTAATGTGGCTTTAGTAGCTCTAACATTTCGTGTCTGCTGAGTTTTTAATAAAGGCCACAGAAACTGTTGTGGTTCCTCGAGTTTGTGGGACGAGTTTTCCGCGAGCCCGCGCGGATTAACTCTGGCTGACTAAATGGACAAAGCTTTTGATATGGTTTGGTGCTTCATCTAACTGGAATAATAATAATAAAATAATGATAAAATAATATAAAACCAGCGTGATGCGTGACTACGAGGCGAACGCGAAATCTCCTCACCGGGCTGAACCTGCATAATGAGGTTAGCGCTGGTTCATTAACCACTAATGCTCCGACCAACCGGGAACACAGACATAAACTTTATCAGCGCAGACAGAGCCATACCTGTGCAGCGTGTTGAGATGTAAATGCCCCACATAATTCTTTGTTCACAAATATAAATCATTCTCACCGCTCCGTCAACGTGCACGTCTGAAAGTGCGACTATAAGTTATTCCTACGGTTCACATAGAGCTGCACAACCAGAGCTAACATGGTGGGTTTAAACTCTTACCTTGATAATATAGAGTTCTCCAAAGAATCATAATTCATCACAGAGGGTAAATGTAAATATTCATACAGGTCAGCCAGTGTCCAGTTTGAGTGAAAGGAGGCGCGCATGATCCGTGCTGAGATAAACTAAGAGCTCAAGCAGCGGCAGCGCAAGGCAAACGTGCAGAGGCGCCAGCTGTGTGATTGGTGCGAGCGCTGCCGGCTTTAAATGCATGAACTATAAACCTATCTTCTATAAACTTATCTTTTAGAAATAAATCTGCTCCGCCAGTTAAACGTTATATCAACAGAGACGCTTACAATCCGGCTTTAAAAAAAAAAAACGATAATTTTTTTTCTTATTAATATTTTCCTAAAAACATAAATAAGCAACGCTTAGTCTGGCAGGGGGTCTAGTAAAGCATGGCGGGCCGCCAGGCTTATAATACACTGAGGGAGGCTGTGCGTTCAGACCCCAGCAAGTGAAAGTGCTGGTAATTAAAGTGGAGTCATTTAATTTAATTTATTACAAGTTATTGGGGCCACAGTCAGTGGTTTGTGTCACTACGGAGAAAAAGTTAGATGTGTTCATTTGCTTTATGTGTGATGGGATCTGGTTTCATGGTGTCATGTTCCGTGTTTTTCTGTGTTTATTTAGTTTTCGGTGTCCTTGAGTCTCTTCGTTGTCCTGTCTTCCCCTTGATTGTTCCCAGGTGTGTCTCGTTTCTGTGATTACCCTCCCGTGCATTTAATGCCACCTGTGTGTCTGCGTCTGTCGGGTCCTCGTCGCTTGTTGTGTGATTTCTGTCTGCCTGTTCATTTGCCACGCCATCATTCTGTTGCTACCGGTGTGAGCCCTGGTTTCCGCTCAGCCGTGCCGCCAGAATCTTTGTGGACTGTTTTTGAACGTTATTCAGTCTTAAAATTACTATCTTTACCTCATCCTGGGTCTGTTGCGTCTGCCTCACCACATCCACCGCACCAATTCATGACACATGGTTCAAGTAGGTGAATATTAACTAAACCGCATAAAAATAGCCTATGTTAATATGATTAGAATTTGACGGATAAAAATAGGAAAATAGCCTCTCCTTGGGCTGCCACCTTATCGTGGTGGAGGGGTTTGAGTGCCCCAATGATCCTAGGAGCTATGCTGTCTGGGGCTTCATGCCCCTTGTAGGGTCACCCAAGGCAGACAGGTCCTAGGTGAGGGACCAGACAAAACGCAGCCCGAAGACCCCAATGATGAACGGCACCATTGGACTTCGTGTTCCCTCGCCCGGACGCCGGTCACTGGGGCCCCACTCTGGAGCCAGGCCTGGAGGGGGGGGCACGATGGCGAGCGCCTGGTGGCCGGGCTTTTACCCATGGAGCCCGGCCTGGCTCAGCCCGAAGAGGAAACATGGGTCCCCCCTCCCATGGGCCCACCACCCGTGAGAGGGGCCAAAGGGGTCGGGTGCATTGTGTGATGGGTGGCGGCCGAGGGAGGGGACCCTGGCGGTCCGATCCTCGGTTGCAGAAGCTGGCTCTTGGGACGTGGAATGTCACCTCTCTGGTGGGGAAGGAGCCGGAGCTAGTGTGTGAGGTCGAGAGGTTCCGGCTAGAAATAGTCGGTCTCGCCTAGACGCATGGTTCTGGTTCTGGAACCAGTCTCCTTGAGAGGGGCTGGACATACTTCCACTCTGGAGTTGCCCAAGGTGTGAGGCGTCGGGCAGGAGTGGGCATACTTGTTGCTCCCCATCTTGGCGCCTGTACGTTGGGGTTTACCCCAGTGAACGAAAGGGTAGCCTCCCTCCGCCTACGGGTGGGGGGACGGGTCCTGACTGTCGTTTGTGCTTACAGGCCGAACGACAGTTCAGATTACCCACCCTTTTTGGAGTCCTTAGAGGGGGTTCTGGAGAGTGCTCCTCCTGGGGACTCCCTTGTTCTGCTGGAGGACTTTAACGCTCATGTGGGCAATCAGTGAGACCTGGAGGGGCGTGGTTGGGAGGAACGCCCCCCCCCGATCTGAACTCGAGTGGTGTTCTGTTGTTGGACTTCTGTGCTCGTCATGGATTGTCCATAACGAACACCATGTTCAAGCATAAGGGTGTCCATATGTGCACTTAGCACCAGGACACCCTAGGCCGCAGTTCGATGATTGACTTTGTCATTGTTTCATCGGATCTGCGGCCGTATGTCTTGGACACTCGGGTGAAGAGAGGTGCGGAGCTGTCCACTGACCACTACCTGGTGGTGAGTTGGCTTCGGTGGTGGGGGAGGAAGTCGGTCAGACCTGGCAGGCCCAAACGTGTTGTGAGGGTCTGCTGGGAACGTCTGGCGGAATCCCTTGTGAGACGGAGCTTTAACTCCCATCTCCGGCAAAACTTCGAACACGTCCCGGGGGAGATGGGGGACATGGAGTCTGAGTGGACCGTGTTCCGTGCCTCCATTGTCGAGGCGGCCGATCGGAGCTGTGGCCGCAAGGTTGTCGGTGCTATCGCGGCGGCAACCCTCGAACCCGTTGGTGGACACCTTCAGTAAGGGATGCCGTCAGGCTGAAGAAGGAGTCCTATCGGGCCTTTTTGGCCTGTGGGACCCCGGAAGCAGCGGATGGGTACCAGCGGGCGAAGCGACATGCGGCTCGGGTGGTTGCTGAGGCAAAACTCGGGCGTGGGAGGAGTTTGGAGAGGCCATGGAGAAAGACTTCCGTACGGCTTTGAGGCGATTCTGGTCCACCATCCAGCGTCTCGGGGGGGGGGGGGGGGGAGCAGTACGGCACCAACATTGTTTATAGTGGGGATGGTGTGCTGCTGACCTCAACTCGGGACGTTGTGGGCCGGTGGGCAGAATACTTCGAAGACCTCCTCAATCCCACCAACATGCCGTCCATTGAGGAAGCTGAGCCTGGGGACTCTGGGTTGGGCTCTCCAATCTCTGGGGACGAGGTCGCCGAGGTGGTTAAAAAGCTCCTCGGTGGCAAGGCTCCGGGGGTGGATGAGATACGCCCAGAGTTCCTTAAGGCTCTGGATGTTGTAGGGTTGTGTTGGCTGACGCGACTCTGCAATATCGCATGGACATCGGGGGCAGCTCCCCTGGATTGGCAGACTGGGGTGGTGGTCCACCTGTTCAAAAAGGAGGACCGGTGGGTGTGCTCCAATTATAGAGGGGTCACACTCTTAAGCCTCCCTGGCAAGGTCTATTCAGGGGTCCTGGAGAGGAATGTCCATCGGATAGTCGAACCTCGGATTCAGGAAGAGCAGTGTGGTTTTCGTCCTGGTCGTGGAACACTGGACCAGCTCTACACCCTCGGCAGGGTCCTGGAGGGTGCATGGGAGTTCGCCCAACCAGTCTACATGTGCTTTGTGGGCTTGGAGAAGGCATTCGACCGTGTCCCTCGGGGAGCCCTGTGGGGGGTTCTCCGGGAGTATGGGGTACCAGGCCCTTTGTCTGTCTTCACATCGAGAGTCTGGTCCGCATTGCCGGCAGTAAGTCGGGCTCGTTTCTGGTGAGAGTTGGACTCCGCCAGGGCTGCCCTTTGTCACCGATTCTGTTCATCACTTTCATGGACAGAATTTCTAGGCGCAGCCAAGGTGTTGAGGGGATCCAATTTGGTGGCCTTAGAATCTCATCTCTGCTTTTTGCAGATTAGGTGGTCCTTTTGGCTTCATCAGGTCGTGATCTGCAGCTCTCGCTGGAGCGGTTCGCAGCCGAGTGTGAAGCGGCCGGGATGAGGATCAGTGCCTCCAAATCCAAGGCCATGGTCTTGAGCCAGAAAAGGGTAGAGTGCCTTCTCCGGGTCGGGGGTCGTCCTGCCCCAAGTGGAGGAGTTCAAGTATCTCGGGATCTTGTTCACGAATGGGGGAAGAAGGGAGCGGGAGATCGACAGGCGGATTGGCGCAGCGTCTGCCGTCAAGCGGGCGCTGTACCGGTCCGTCGTGGTGAAGAGAGAGCTGAGCCAAAAAGCAAAGCTCTCGATTTACCGGTCGATCTACGTTCCCACCCTCATCTATGGTCATGAGCTTTGGGTCGTGACCGAAAGAACGAGATCGCGGATACAAGCGGCCGAAATGGGTTTTCTCCGTAGGGTGTCTGGACTATCCCTTAGAGATAGGGTGAGAAGCTCAGTCATCCGGGAGGGACTCAGAGTAGAGTCGCTGCTTCTTCACATCTAGAGGAGCCAGTTGAGGTGGCTCGGGCATCTGGTCAGGATGCCTCCTGGACGCCTCCCTGGTGAGGTGTTCCGGACACGTCCCACCGTGAGGAGGCCCCGGGAAAACCCAGGACACGCTGGAGGGACTATGTCTCTCGGCTGGCCTGGGAACGCCTCGGGATTCCCCCGGAAGAGCTGGAAGAAGTGGCCGGGGAGAGGGAAGACTGGGCCTCCCTTCTGAAGCTGCTACCCCCGCAACCCGACCCCGGATAAGCAGAAGAAGATGGATGGATGGATGGATGGATGGATGGATAAAAATAATACATGATGGATTGTTTTTTATGTTGTCGGTCAAGATGACGGAGAACAAAAAAGTCTAGCGTGACCTCTGATATTTAGCAACATTCAGACAAAAAACAAAAACTGTATCTGCCAAAATCAGAATCAGGCTTTTTATTTTAAATATTAGGGATTGGTCAAAAAACTGCAATGGGTGCACTTCAAGTAGCAAAGATGGTATAGTTATAAGAAACATTTCCTAGTGAATTTCCCCCTGTGCTTTGTATGTGCGTGGAGTGATGGGTCGGTATAAGGAGAATTAAGGCAACACAAATAGCAATACTACAATTTCTACACAAAATAGTCTTTTTCAATAGCGTATAAAGAATACATTTTAGGGGAATAAACAATAGCATCATTGATCCTGTTCTACATACTCAGGTGGCATCATACTTCAAGTCTATTTCATGGTCAATCCCTGGCCACAAGGAAGAACCAAACGTGAACGTAGTGTTGGACTTGCAGCTTTTCCATCTCATTTTTGTTTGGTAATTAATTCAGAATCTGATTATCATTTTTTATTATCTGTTCTCAAGTTCAAAGTATTAGCTATTCAATGTAAAAGTGTGTTAATGTATATGTATGCTGACCTGGCAAAGCAGATTGTGGAGGCAGCTGACTTCCTTCTGCAGGTCTTTAGTTTGGACAACCAGCTGCCTGCAGACAGTCTGGGCTTCCTTCTTCGGGTCCAGAGAGATGACCAGCTGCTTGGAGGACCAAAAAAACGTCAATTTTACCAACACGTTAAGATTGCAGCTTAGACAGACATTGACAGTGAGAAACATGAGACAGAATAATGTTGAACTGTCATGTCAAATATGATCTCAATGCTCTTTTTTGGCTGGATCAAATTACTTCTATCTGGCTGGAGTATCTGATGTAACAGCAATGTGCTGCAGTATGAAAAAATGTATCTACTGAATTTGAAGCTTTTTTTTATTATTCCATTACCAAATAGCAATGTCAAACTTTTGCATTTCTAATGACTGCTTGACACAGTATCAATAATGATACATGAATTCATGTCATATATGTTTGCTTCGGTCACTTTCTGGTTCGGTACACACATAGCAAATAAATACAGCCTTGTTTTCTAGCTGTACACATAAAAAACGTCTATATAAAGAACTAAAGTGTAGAGTTCTACGTTCTGTCATGTAACTTTTAACCAGCTATCACTTAAATGTGCTGCTTGGCACCATTTCTGTTTCTTACTTAGTTAAAGTGTTGAGGGATTAATAACTGTGATCCAAAGCAAAGTTCTGGTTTGTAATGACTAAATAAAACCAGTCAGTTGTATAGTTTCTATTGCTGGAACACATTGATAAAAATGTAACTGTCAGAAGAAAGAACAAACAAACATGATACAGTTTTGTTTCTTTTGAACACTTCATGATGTGGCTTTAAAATCAAACTAGGAAATGAACTGGGATTTCTGTGGACCCCCATGGCTCCAAATAAGGAAACCAGTACAGGTAAGGTGTACCTGAGAGGCCTGACGGGGGAAACGGCTGATGACATCCTGAAGCATCTCCGTCAGGTAGCAGCACTGATGACGCACACTTAGGAGGAAGTTTTGCAGATCTTCACACCTGCAAAACATGAAAAACTTAACAGGAATAATAAGCCTGCTGCAAAAAGCAATTAATCGCATGGTAATTTAAAATAAGCTCAATAAGGTCCATTCTGATGATTGATATTTTATGAAGGGTAGTTTTCTTCACAGATATTTCATAATCCATTTCATTTATCGTTTTTGGTTAATGGTGTTTTATTTTGGATATTTAAGATGTCTCCCAGTTCCAGTTTGGAGTGATCTGTACAAAATGTAAGTTTATAAGTCTTTGAGAGGCGAACTTGTTGTATTATGCTATTATAATTGTATTACTTGGAAACGGTTTCAAAGTGACAATATTATCATTTATAGTAAACATTTCTAGGCCAACTTATCGTCCAATAAAATTTCTTAATGTTTGTAAGCAGAAAACATAATTTAGAAAAACAGACAGAAATTACTTAAAGATTGTACCAAGTTTTCACTTTATATTTAACAGTCTTTCAACACTTCTTAAGAAAAGCCAACACCATAGCTTAAACATCCCTAAACTGAGAATAAAATATTACAGCTGATATTAAAATAAAAAAATGTAAGCTTTACAAGTAAATTTTTAAACTTAAGCTGTATTAAGTTGCATTTTATGTTTTTTTATTACTGTAGATACAGTACATGCAAGTTGAAGATGAATTTAATAATCGATACATGCTATATTTGATAATATAGGATGTCAAATAACGCCATTCTATACGCTGATTGGTAAAAATCTAACTGAGAAAGAAAAGTTGCGGCTTCATTTTTATAAACAACCAGGATATAAAAGACATCCAGTCTCACATGCTTACCAGGATAGATGAACAATTCTTTAAAAGGTTACCTTTTTTAACGTGAACTTTAAAAATTACGTCTACATTAAGAAACAAATCATAGTGTGCAAAAGCTGCTCAGCTATGACAGTGCAGACAGATTGATAGTTTGGAGCAGCTCTGAGCTCACATTGTCCAAGTCATTTTCTGGAACTCCTCTTCAATAAACTCTACAGAAATCCGAGCAGGTGGCCAAACCTTTTCTACTCAATGTTCATCTATTTTGTCCTCCCTCCCTGAAAAGACCCACGCTAAATGATTCGCTTTTTTATATTCATCAACCTTCTGCGTGTCTCTTCCCATCACCTAGAACTGTGAGATGTAGATAGTTCTTATCTTAATGGTACATTTCCCTGGGTAAGGGCACAGAGCAGGCAGCCATCCCAGCCCTCCTAACACTCTGTCAGAGGGGCCAGTAAACAGTGTCAGCCAGCCTCTGCAGCACCCACACCTCCCTTTTTCCTGCTGTTAGTTTATCTAAGGACACAGAGTGATGATGGGCCGAAGGGGGCTTTTCCTCTAAACCAGCTCTATTGCTTAACTGGTGCTAGAGCTGGGGACCTCAAATCCAGGCCTCCGGGGAGGCTTCCTCTTCATGGGGCTCAACATGGTGGAGAACTTGAGCTGGAGCGTTTAACAACTCTGGGTTGCAGAACTATGCAGTTATTTGTTTGTTTTTCTTTGTAAGTTATTTTTACATATTTCAAGACAAATACAAATATGGCCAAAACAAACTTGAAATGCCACAAAAGAAGATGTGTTCTTGACCGAACTGTTTACTATGAACTATGAGCAACTTTCAGTCTCAGCTGCTGTAGCTTCCTTACTTATTTCAGCTACCCATCAGCCCTCACCTCACACATCATTAGAGTGCTGTTTAAACCATTAAAGCCTGGCTCTGTGTTAGGCTATGGACATGGGAGAGGGAGGTGCAGTGCCACCATGGTGAAATGCTCATTGGTGGGAATGGATGACCTCCAGTGGAGAACAGACAGGTAGCTTTGGGGAGACAGAGCCTAGATTAATGTGCAGGATGGTGTGAGGCAGGGATCTAAAACCTGCGGCTCAGGAGGCGCAACTGGCTCCTGACTAAAAGTTATGAAGAGCAAACAAATGTTTTTAAATATAAAAATTTTAGCAGCTTTGGAGTTTTTTTCTTCAGTAATTTAAGTAAATTTCCTAGACAAAATGACAAAAAAAGTAACAGTAGCACATTTTAAATCTTTTTCTCGTTGTTAGTTTAGAAACTCCGACAAAAAATCTCTTTAGCTGTGAAGCTGCATATAAGATAAATAAAAGTAGTACACAATTGCTTGCAGCCAACATGCAATAAAAATAAAAACCATAAAACATTTGATTATTTTATAAACATCACATTAAATTTGATTCAAGGCTTTAAGTAAAAAACTAATCTTCTTATAACAATTCTATAAATTCAGTATGCTCACCAGACTTCTTTAACTATGTAGTCACATTGTTGTATTACATGGAACTAAGTATTTTAGAATTTAGTGGAAGTATTCCAGAAGCAGAGAACAATTGTTCTGAAACTATAATAAACTTTTTAAACATTGCCCATATCCTACCCATTCTCTCCAGTTCCCAGTTGGATCTTGTCTAGGTCTACTTTGTCCAAGTGCATCTGCTGCACAGCACTCAACACCTTCTGCTGGTCCACTGGGTTGGTAATGCCAATCTGACAAACGGCAAAAAAACGTAAAGATGTCTTTTAGTGGATTCTGTGCACTTTAAACGCAACTAAAAGGTTTAAAATGTATTTTTTTAAGTTTAAACTTGTGCACAAAATATTG
The DNA here is from genome assembly GCF_003331165.1 of Xiphophorus hellerii. Classification (NCBI taxonomy): domain Eukaryota; kingdom Metazoa; phylum Chordata; class Actinopteri; order Cyprinodontiformes; family Poeciliidae; genus Xiphophorus; species Xiphophorus hellerii. The sequence continues at coordinate 32,144,322 of NC_045673.1, read as the reverse complement.
TTCCTCATGTTGTCCACTACCTTTTCAAAGTCCTCCTTCTCCATGGTCAACAGGTAGCTCCAGGTGATGTCGTTTTCCTGTGCTCATGTGTATCAGAAAAAAACAAATTTACCAAATCCAGCCTAACAGCTGTTTCTGCAGCAGATGTGTTTCATGCATTTTCCTAAAGCTGCAAAAAGCTACTTACACAAATTGAGGTCTAAAGTTTAATAAGTAAAAAACTATTTCTAAATTTTTGCTTGTACTGAAGCAGAAATTTTGTGCGTCACACCGCAAGTTAAATCTCGTCCCAGTGTGTGGTACTTACAGTCATGATGTCATTGAGGTACCCCAGATTAAGGCCATGCAGGAGAAGTTCAAGTTCATCAAGCTTTGTTGCACTACATAACACAGAAAACAGATCTTGGCTCATAAACAACTTTCTTACAAAATCAAAATATTTTGGAAATAATATTGAAAGTGGCGATGGCGAGCGTCTGGTGGCCGGGCTTTAACCCATGGAGCCCGGCCGGGCTCAGCCCGAAGAGGAAACATGGGTCCCCCCTCCCATGGGCCCACCACCTGTGAGAGGGGCCAAAGGGGTCAGGTGCAGTGTGGGATGGGTGGCAGCAGAGGGAGGGGACCCTGGCGATCCGATCCTCGGTTGCAGAAGCTGGCTCTTGGGACGTGGAATGTCACCTCTCTGGTGGGGAAGGAGCCGGAGCTAGTGTGTGAGGTCGAGAGGTTCCGGCTAGAAATAGTCGGTCTCACCTCGACGCATGGCTCTGGTTCTGGAACCAGCCTCCTTGAGAGGGGCTGGACATACTTCCACTCTGGAGTTGCCCAAGGTGAGAGGCGTCGGGCAGGAGTGGGCATACTTGTTGCTCCCCATCTCGGCGCCTGTACGTTGGGGTTTACTCCGGTGAACGAGAGGGTAGCATCCCTCCGCCTACGGGTGGGGGGACGGGTCCTGACTGTAGTTTGTGCTTACAGGCCGAACGACAGTTCAGACTACCCACCCTTTTTGGAGTCCTTAGAGGGGGTACTGGAGAGTGCTCCTCCTGGGGACTCCCTTGTTCTACTGGGGGACTTCAACGCTCACGTGGGCAATGACAGTGAGACCTGGAGGGGCGTGGTTGGGAGGAACGGCCCCCCCGATCTGAACTCGAATGGTGTTCTGTTGTTGGACTTCTGTGCTCGTCATGGATTGTCCATATCGAACACCATGTTCAGGCATAAGGGTGTTCATATGTGCACTTGGCACCAGGACACCCTAGGCCGCAGTTCGATGATCGACTTTGTCATTGTTTCATCGGATCTGCGGCCGTATGTCTTGGACACTCGGGTGAAGAGAGGTGCGGAGCTGTCCACTGACCACTACCTGGTGGTGAGTTGGCTCCGGTGGTGGGGGAGGAAGCCGGTCAGACCTGGCAGGCCCAAACGTGTTGTGAGGGTCTGCTGGGAACGTCTGGCGGAATCCCCTGTGAGACGGAGCTTTAACTCCCATCTCCAGCAAAACTTTGAACACGTCCCGGGGGAGGTGGGGGACATGGAGTCTGAGTGGACTGTGTTCCGTGCCTCCATTGTCGAGGCGGCCGGTCGGAGCTGTGGCCGCAAGGTTGTCGGTGCCTGTCGCGGCGGCAACCCTCGTACCCGTTGGTGGACACCTTCGGTGAGGGATGCCGTCAGGCTGAAGAAAGAGTCCTACCGGGCCTTTTTGGCCTGTGGGACTCCGGAAGCAGCTGATGGGTACCGGCAGGCGAAGCGGCATGCGGCTCGGGTGGTTGCTGAGGCAAAAACTCGGGCGTGGGAGGAGTTTGGAGAGGCCATGGAGAAAGACTTCCGTACGGCTTCGAAGCGATTCTGGTCCACCATCCGGCGTCTCAGGGGGGGGAAGCAGTACGGCACCAACACTGTTTATAGTGGGGATGGTGTGCTGCTGACCTCTACTCGGGACGTTGTGGGTCGGTGGGCAGAGTACTTCGAAGACCTCCTCAATCCCACCAACATGCCTTCTATTGAAGAAGCTGAGCCTGGGGACTCTGGGTTGGGCTCTCCAATCTCTGGGGACGAGGTCGCCGAGGTGGTTGAGAAGCTCCTCGGTGGCAAGTCTCCGGGGGTGGATGAGATCCGCCCGGAGTTCCTTAAGGCTCTGGATGTTGTAGGGTTGTGTTGGCTGACGCGACTCTGCAATATCGCATTGACATCGGGGGCAGTTCCCCTGGACTGGCAGACCGGGGTGGTGGTCCCCCTGTTCAAAAAGGGAGACCGGAGGGTGTGCTCCAATTATAGAGGGGTCACACTCTTAAGCCTCCCTGGCAAGGTCTATTCAGGGGTCCTGGAGAGGAGGGTCCGTCGGATAGTCGAACCTCGGATCCAGGAAGAGCAGTGTGGTTTTCGTCCTGGTCGTGGAACACTGGACCAGCTCTACACCCTCGGCAGGGTCCTGGAGGGTGCATGGGAGTTCGCCCAACCAGTCTACATGTGTTTTGTGGACTTGGAGAAGGCGTTCGACCGTGTCCCTCGGGGAGCCCTGTGGGGGGTTCTCCGGGAGTATGGGGTACCGGGCCCTTTGATACGGGCTGTCAGGTCCCTGTATGACCGGTGTCAGAGTCTGGTCCGCATTGCCGGCAGTAAGTCGGGCTCGTTTCCGGTGAGAGTTGGACTCCGCCAGGGCTGCCCTTTGTCACCGATTCTGTTCATTACTTTCATGGACAGAATTTCTAGGCGCAGCCAAGGTGTTGAGGGGATCCGATTTGGTGGCCTTAGGATCTCGTCTCTGCTTTTTGCAGACGATGTGGTCCTACTGGCCTCATCAGGTCATGATCTGCAGCTCTCGCTGGAGCGATTCGCAGCCGAGTGTGAAGCGGCCGGGATGGGGATCAGTGCCTCCAAATCCGAGGCCATGGTCTTGAGCCGGAAAAGGGTAGAGTGCCTTCTCCGGGTCAAGGGGGGTGTCCTGCCCCAGGTGGAGGAGTTCAAGTATCTCGGGATCTTTTTCTCGAATGAGGGAAGAAGGGAGCGGGAGATCGACAGGCGGATTGGCGCAGCGTCTGCTGTCAAGCGGGCGCTGTACCGGTCCGTCGTGGTGAAGAGAGAGCTGAGCCAAAAAGCAAAGCTCTCGATTTACCGGTCGATCTACGTTCCCACCCTCATCTATGGTCATGAGCTTTGGGTCGTGACCGAAAGAACGAGATCGCGGATACAAGCGGCCGAAATGGGTTTTCTCCGTACGGTGGCTGGGCTCTCCCTTAGAGATAGGGTGAGAAGCTCAGTCATCCGGGAGGGACTCAGAGTAGAGCCGCTGCTCCTTCACATCGAGAGGAGCCAGTTGAGGTGGCTCGGGCATCTGGTCAGGATGCCTCCTGGACGCCTCCCTGGTGAGGTGTTCCGGGCACGTCCCACCGGGAGGAGGCCCCGGGAAAACCCAGGACACGCTGGAGGGACTATGTCTCTCGGCTGGCCTGGGAACGCCTCGGGATTCCCCCGGAGGAGCTAGAAGAAGTGGCTGGGGAGAGGGAAGTCTGGGCCTCCCTTCTGAAGCTGCTACCCCCGCGACCCGACTTCGGATAAGCGGAAGAAGATGGATGGATGGATGGATTGAAAGTTGTGATTTGTTTTATTTAAAAGAACAGAACAATAAATGGGGAGGGAAATATTGCAAACTTCATTAATTGGATTTTATTTTGGGTACAAGATCGTCCAAACACTCTTCAGAGTTTAAATCTTCAGAGGGGAAGAAGACTCAAAGTCAGACATTTTCAGCCTCAAGGAGGTGTTCAAAAATTAAGTGAGATGACGCATAAAAGTTGGACAAAGATCAGAAACTTTAATTTATAATGAGGCTTTGAACTGCTGTGTTTTCAGGTTGCTGCAACAAGATAGAACAGTTTTGGTATGTCAAAAAAACTGTCATCTACCACAGAAGTCAATGCATAAGCATCTTAGGCAGCATTCTGAATGACCAAGAAACAAAGTGACTTGTAGCAAACATCAGTAGGTGCCTGGAGGGCAGAAAAGCCGTTCACTGCTGGTCATGAAACATGCTGGATTTAGAAATGTTGGCAGCCAGAAATCTCAGTGTTAACACAAGTGTCTGGATTCTTTGATGAACACAGAGAGACTGATGTTTATACAGTTGAAACCAGATATTTACAAGGAATACAAAGACACAGACTTTTTTTATTTATCACAGGCTAAAGTTAAATCAGACCAAACTTCTCTTGTTTTAGGTCAGCTAAATGCCAGAAGACTTAAGAACATTTTAAGATTTAAAAAAAAACTTTTTAGAACTTTACATGCATTTGTCCAGTATCAGGGATAACTGACTTTTAAACTGTATGCCGTGGGTCAAACCTTTAGGGTGTTCTTCCACAAACGTGTCACAGTAGTTCGCTGTAGTTCTGGCTCATTCCTTCCAACGGAACTATAACTCTCAGGTTTGTAGGCCGACTCACATGCAGATCAACTCATAACTTCTACATAGAACTGAGGTCAGGGCTTTGTGATTGTCAAACCAAAACACTGACTTTGTTGTGTTTAAGCCTCTTTGTAACCACTATGGTTGTATGCTTGGGTTGCTGTTCATTTGGAAGACCAACCTGTACCCAAGCTTTTACTTCCTGGCAGATGTCTTTAGATGTTGCTTCAATATTTCTACATATTGTTCTTTCCTCATTATGAAGTGTGGCGCCTCCAAGCCTGAAGTCTGGTTCCCAAGGATGAACCAGATTTGTCCAGCTCTACAATTCTCTTCCTCATATCTTGGCTGATCTACAGGTGTAACTCCAATGAACTCAAAATGTGTTAGTTGACCTATCTGATGTTTGTGGAAGGAAACCAAAAAGGTTTGACTCAAGTCATACAGTTTTAACGATAGTTATCCCTAATGTTGACAAAATGTATGTAAACATCTGAATTCAAAGAAAGTATGAAAAAAAAATCTTTTAACTCGTCTTGTAATTTTTAGAAATAATGTTGGTAATTCTATTTGATCAGAGAAATCTGATAAGTTTGCTATGATTTAACTCCAGTCCGTGAGAAACAAATGTCTACTTCAACTGAACACTAACTAAAAGACAGTTTAAAATGTGCGCTCAAAATCATTCTGTCCATCTAAAGTTGTAAAACCCTGTTTTCCAGCAATACCCTGTTGCTCAACATCTGCTCTTAATTTTAATAACAAATGGTTATTGGTGAAGGCTAGAAAGAACTATTTTCAGTAGAGCAAGTTAGTCAAGATTTGTCACTAATTGTACGTAAAATATCTCAGTTAAATTTAATGTCTTTTTATGTTTGTCCTCGACATGAGTGAAAGACTGAAGCTATAATGCTAACAAACAGGAATGCCACATGCCAAATATGGGTAAATATAATGCAGAGTTTCTGGCAGCAAAGTCTGAGTGGACTAAACAACCATGGAGGAGATTTATTACTGTTTATGTCTGGTGGTTACAGTGGATCAACAACACCTGCCACACAGGCAGCGGCACACCAAAACTCCAACAGGAGGCGGTGTGGGGAGAGAGGAGTTTTACCCTGACAGCAGTTTGGAGAACTGATGTAGAGAAACACTGTTTGAAATGTAAGACTGGGAACCAGGAAGAAGGAAGGAAGTTTGCCTGGATTTGTTGTGTTTTCTATGACATTATCCTGTATACTTAACTTTGTATAACCCAAACTCTACAGTAATTTAGATTTAGCTAAATGAAAAAAACCCCTCAAAAAATAATGAATACCAAATTGTACAAGTAGCAACAGAAATGTGAGATATTCAGTGTAAAATATGTCTTAATAAATGCAACTGAGGTGGTCAGGTTCATGATGCAAGTTTAAGATGTGTCCCTATTCCAACACCTGCTTCAAATGATTTAATTATTTTTTAAAAAATGGTTATTTTGATGATCATATTCAGAAAAGTTAAAGCTGCAGTAAAGGGCGTGCCGTGGTGGCGGAGGGGTTAGCGCGACCCACATTCAGAGGCAACGTGGCCTCGACGCGGCTGTCGCGGGTTCGACTCCCGGACCCGACGACGTTTACCGCACGTCTTCTCTCTCTTCTTTCCCCTTTCCTGTCAGCATACTTTGAAAAAGGGACACTAGAGCCCACAAAAAGACCCCTTGCGGGGTGATAAAAAACAAATAGAAAAAAAAAAGCTGCAGTAAGTATCTTTTGTAAAAAAAAAAAATATTTTACATATTTGTTTAAACTGTCATTATGTCCTGACTGTGGAAAAATTGAGATCCTCTGCCTTCTCTCTGGTTCTACTGATATCTGCATAAATGCACTGCTCCCAGTCAGAAACAACCAATCAGAGCCAGGAGGAGGGTCTTAGTGCTATCAATCATGTCTGTGTACAGTAAGCTCAATGTATTCATGGCGCGCAAACAACTTACAACATTTAATTTCTCTTTGGGATTAATAAAGTATTTCTGAATTTGAATTACAGTTACAGAAATTCTAACTAGTTTGAGAATTCATGAGGTGATTGATAGCCCTAAGGTCCTCTTCCTCTGATTGGTTGTTTCTGACCAGGAGCAGTACAGGATCACAGGGAGGAAGCAGAAGAGCTTGATTTTTTTCACAGATTTGCTTCAAATTATACTGTCACCACACAGTGACAGTTTTAGCAAATACGTAAAATAATTTTATCTATAAAAGTGACATTAAGCTGCTTTAACCCACATTTTACAGGCTCCTTTCTTTATCACGGTATCTCCATAAGTCTGGAGGCTTTAAGCACCTGAGCCACAGAAAATACACATTCAGTGCATTGAGAACATTAAAAGTCTATCCAAAAGGGAAAATACATTACATTACTCTACATTATCATGCATTCACAATTTTCAAGCATGATCTTGCATCCAAGCAGTCATTTTCAATTACCACAAGTCACACATTTATATTAAATGCTACACTACATACTAATAACAAATGGCATGGCCTTCAGTCACAGATCTTACCTTTCCACAGAAGATAGAACATCAGAGTTTGTCGTAAAAAGCTTAGCTAGTGTCTCCTCCATAGAAGAAGAGCAGGCTGGGACAGCAGAGAGTTTGGAAGATGAAGCTAAAATCCGTGCTATCTGTGTAAAGATATATTAAACATCTAACAAAGCATTGGCAAACAGTAGCCGTGAACATTTCAAATCCAATATTTGAACAACTTAAACATACAGTACAAAATGTAAGAAGACATTACCTGAGTGTGTCTGAGCATCTCAGCTAGATTAGCAGGGCTTTTGCCAGTCTTTGTTCTTATGGTTTTGTCAGCTCCCAACTGGAGGAGCTTTAACACTGCCTGTTCCTTGCCATATTGAACTGCTATGGACAAGGCCTTGCAGAACACACCAGCATCAATCAGAGTTAAATCACTTTGAGAACAGTTATACTACAATGTCCATATTAACTACAGGTTAAGCAGTGCACAGGTTTTCAGTAGAAATCTGTCATAAAAGGGATAAAAGTAACATACTGTGTATCCTTTACTGTCCTGGACGTTGATTTCTGCCCCATGGGACACCAGTAGGTTTATCACCTTACAGAGGCCATCTCTGGCTGCCAACATCAGGCATGTCATTTGAGACCTTAAAAACAGGAAGCTAATTTAGTAGAAGACAAGGGTGAAAGAAGACAAAAAGTGCCATGTTATGTGAAAACCATTTTCATCTGTTAAAGACAGATGACAGTACTAATAGAACTTTAAAAGAAAAACGTTCAAAATGAAACCAGTGCAGGAAAACCACAAGAGGGCAGCATATACAACACAATGAAGAGCGATCAGGTCCAGCTCCTGCTGGTGTTAAAAAACTGCAATCTCTCGGAATATTTAGACACTTTTTCTGTAATGTTAATGTACAGTTTCACAGCTAAAAGTATTTTCAATAAAAACCAGCTGGACAAAACATTTACAATCACATGTTTCAGTTCACAAGTTACCGAGAAGCTCTTTAAAACGTTCAACGACAACTAGGCCTTAATTTTAAGAGTTTTTAAAAACTTGGTTCCAGGAATTACGAGCAGCAAATTTAAATGCAATTTTTTCCTAATTCTTTTCAGATGTTAGGTACAAACAAGAGGACATCCTGGGACCTTAGATCTGAACCATCAAAGTTTTTCTGAGGAATTTAAGTCCCAAGATATGACGGTAGGTAACTGAAAATAACCTTAAAACCCTCATCTTAAAACTTGTAAGGAATCTAAGCTATAAAGAGCTATATGCTTTGATTGGAAGCATCAAAGTAAATCATATCATCATAATTCATGACAGACAGGAATGTAACAGAAACAAGGTTTATTTTGGGCTCAAAACACAAACAGGTCACCATTCTAAAGAGAAAACTCAGTTTTTGTTGCAGCTTTTTTACACCAAAATTTAATCGTTAGTTGCAAAAGAAAGAGATCATTATCAAGAAAATTAAAATATTTGTACTGACAGACTAGGTGATCATTGGAAGGTCATGTATCTGACCCTTGAGGGACATTAGCCATAGTGAGTGAACTGGAAGTGAATCTGCCTGTACACGCTGTACTCAGAGAAAGAGAATTATTAGTTGATTATATAAATTGTCCATGTCAGAAAACCATCCTACTGCATCAAATCTCAACTCCACAGAAATACCACCGACTCCCATTCTGACCAGAGCGAACACTAGAATAGAAGTACTTTATTCATCCCAGCAGGGAAATTACTTCGCAGTTACAGCATAGAGACAAGACACAATAACAACTACCACTGAGTAGTAGTTGTAGATAAAATAAAAATAAAAAATAAAATGCTATAAATTGTAAAAAATATGAAATGCTGTTAATATAAAAAGTAACTTAAGAGCAGTCCTTGCAAAGATAAAAAAAAATGCAGATATGTATATGTAAATATATGTACAGCAAGTGTGCCACAGTGCAGTTGTGCAAAATCGGACTGATTAGTGCAGAACAATGATTTAGCTTTTATTGTACAGTGAGATGGCATGTGGCAGGAAGGATTTCCTGTATCTGTCCCTACGGCAGCGGAGCTGGAGCAGCCTATGTGAGAAGGTGCTCCGCTGTCTGTCCACTATTCTATTCTATAAGTCGGCGTCTGCTTTCCCCCGTTTCTTCTTCTACGGGGAAAATGAAGTCGGCGTCTGCTTTCCCCCGTTTCTTCTTCTACGGGGAAAATGAAGTCGGCGTCTGCTTTCCCCCGTTTCTTCTTCTATGGGGCAAAATGAAGTCGGCGTCTGCTTTCCCCCGTTTCTTCTACGGGGGAAAATGAAGTCGGCGGCTGCTTACCATAGTTGCGAGACCTGTTGTGGCTCAATATTGGTCCATATATAAGGCGCACCGGATTATATGGCGCACTGTCGGCTTTTGAGAAAATTGAAGGTTTTTAGGTGCGCCTTATAGTGCGGAAAATAAGGTACATGAGAAAAAATCTTACCTGCCTCCACAAAGGTGTGAAAATCAGCCACTGTCCCTCTTTGCTCTGCTGTGAGAGAAGTTTGACCGACAGGCATGGCCACCAGATCATATCTGCATGTGCGCGGTTAAGAACAATCTGCCACTGTTGCCCACTTATATATTTAGCAGCTTAGACAAAAGACCAGAATCAGTATTGTACGCTTTTTAAGCATCGGTGATCAGTCAGAAAACTGAAATTGGTGCACTCCTACTTCTACTAGGTTTTTCAGATTAAAAGGTGGTGGGTGGTACAGCTCTGCTAAAGTTAAGGCCAACTCGTATATCACAAAGCTGTGTCCAGCTGCTGCTGTCATATTTCTCTACAGCTCTGTGTAGATGTAATGTATCTATTCATAACTTCTAAAAGCTCATAACTCAATAAGATGTTGCATGATCTGCTGTATAATTACAGGTACAAAGGTAGTGTACACTACTTTACCAAGTATGAGATGTTTTCATAATACGAGTTAATGACATGGGGGAATCATGTTGAAGTGATCCAGTGATGCGTTTCAGACAATGATGTGCAATTCTGCTGTCACTGCAGATCCTTATCTATCATTATCTGCAAATAACAATTCATCAAAAATAGCAGAACTAGATTTACAGATAAGACTTCCAATAAATGATAAGCAGAGCAATGCTTAATGCTTTATGGCTTAAAGTTACCAAAAGTAATATGTCAGTTAAGCCAATTAAGTGGTTCCATATAAACATATTTACACGCTTTCTGGTATTTTACCATCACCTTTTTTTCACCAGAACAAAAGGCTGTATATGAATAACCTTTGCTACAATACACTTATCTTATCAGCTCAAACAACATGGTGGGAGAGAAAAAACATCAATCCTGAGAGGTGGGAAAGTTTGGGCCAATCCATCACTTCATGCCTACAGAGAGTTGTTTGTGTCTCTTAAAAGAAGCTGCCTAACTAAATGAAAAGGAATTTATATGGGCTGTTCATAATTTGCATGAACACAAACCATGACAGCTCAGATTCTTTGACTAACACTACAAGATTTCTCTTTCAATCTATTTAATTATGTTTTATGTAAAAGTAATAAAAATGTTTTTAAGTGAACAGAAAGTCACGTACACTTAGGGAAAACAGACCAAAAGGCTTTATTTGCCACATATATCTAAACCTATGCTGTTTTGATCCAATATGTATACTTATATCTGAATTTCACCAATGTATGATATTTTAAATATATAGTTTCAAAGAAGTTTAAATTTCAGAATAACAGAACTTTTCATATTTGCATCAAGAGAAGATTTGGATATAAATAAATGGCTTTTCTGAGAGAAAAATAAGTTTTCTCTGCTCTAGGAAAGCTAAAAAGATGATTACTAATAAATACTGTCTGCTGTTTCTTCGAACCATGTAACTTTGTACAGGTATTTATGTAAAAATTAATATGTCAATCCTAGACTGCATTTGAGGGCATAAAAGTGTTTTTATTTTACATTGCTTTCACCTTTATTAATTTCTTGTCATTATTACAGTTGCTGTTTTTAAAAACAGATGGTTGTTTCCGGAAAGTCGTTTTAGACATAGGTCATGTTTGGCAGACAGGTGTACATTTTAAGAGCGTCTGAGGGTCATTGAAGACATGACAGTAAAACAGAGTTAAGTCCTCCGATGACAGATTCCAAGAAATCAGTTAATGTTCTATGTGAACTAAAACAACTGCAACAACGCCGATGGCATGCATAACATTTTTATTAACATTGTTCTTTGCCAAACAGTCAGTCACTATCTCTTTGACCTCTGCGAACAAAACAAATGGTGTCATATTTCTTCGTCTGTGCTCTTTGGTAATGAATCATTCCAAGGCTGTCCACTTCCGTCACTTTTATGTTTCAGCTTGTCCTTCAGGCTGTGAACTCTGTCAGGTTTCCAAACATTTAGCTAATCAATAGACTGACATTTCAGCATAAACACTGCTTATCCAATGCCGCTCATCCAATCAGGATATCATCAACTAAGATTTCCAGGAACATGACTCACTGTACCTGAAAAAAGGTTAGCCCTAAACTTTCACCAGGCCCATCAAAATGATGGATTATGCTGTAAAAATCTTGCTTATTATTTGGGATTTTAATAAAGTTATTTTTGTCAAGAGTACATGACTAATTCTAAAAGTAGTTCCAGTGAGAATTGTGATTAGCATGAAAAGATTTCTGAAAATAACTTATGAGAGTTCAGAAACACAGCCAACAGGTAGCCTATAAATTATAATAACACCATCATCCTTACAATTTTAATGTTTTATAGACTTTACTTTCTATGGCCCGTTGTATTGTATAAACCTGGACTTTGTTTTGTTGTTATTCTGCTATATCAACTGAATTTCTCTGCTGCAAAATACAAAGCATCCAGAATGTCTTCACAGCACTTCAATGTTGTCAAATGTTATGATACAGTCTTATTCCAAATTATATTAAATTAATCTTTATTCCTCAAAATTCAACACACAAATACCCCATTATGATGGCGTGGAAAAAGATTTGAGTGTTCTGTAAATGTATTAAAATTATAAAACCAAAAAATCCCATTACAAAATAATCTAATGGGATGTTTATCTTTATTTCAGACTGCGAAATAAAGTCTGAAATAAAGATACAAATTGAGCTTTTTCCACTGATTACCCTTGAGATGTTTCTACAACTTAAATGAGTCTAAATGAAGAGATATGGGGAGAAGGGTCTTAGTCAAGGAGACGACCAACAACCCGGTGGACACTGTGATGGAAAAATTACAATAAGGTCACATCTGCTAGTCATGTTATATGAAATGCCTGTGAACTCTCACCAAAAGAACTATTTGGGTTACATGTAGAAGGTTGGAAGTTGTTTTCTACAGCTGCATCAGAACCAGGCTGTCTCGCCTTTGTTGTTAATTCTTTATCCTTGGTATAAAACTCATGTGTTGTCTCTGCCTGACAGAGCTTTTCATCCACACCTGCTTCATTATTGATTGTCCTACAAGCTCTCTGTATTGTGCACAATATATGAATAAACCTGATTGAGTGATTTCACCGGAACAGTGCTTGGAAATAGTATTTTTTCCACGACAATTTGGTGCCATGATCCGGATCCCTCGACTGGACATCCGAGGACGTCGACGAGCAGCGTCAGGCTGGAATTTAGTCGACGTCCTCGACTAAATTCCAGCCTCAAACCTCGTTTACGATTTGGAGAGAAGGGCTGTTGGTCGGCTCCATGGCTCCAGAGCTGGGATCAACGAAGTCAAAACCACTGTTATCAGGTGGGATACTCACTCAGGCTAATAAATTAATTTTACAAATTCTAAATTTTTAAATCTAAAATAGTAAAGGATCCGATAAACCTTTCACCCTGGGGAATAGAGATTGACGGTGTTAAAGTTGGGTTAAAGTCCCACAGGAAAATAATAAAAATAATTTTAAAAAATATATAAAATAAACAAAAATAATAAAAAACATAAGTGGGAGGTGAATGTCCCCCCGACAGCCGATTTTAGGCCAAGGGGAAAAAAGGGAACCCCAGGTTTCTAGGTTAAAGTCCTAGTGAAAGTCCTTAACAGTGAATAAGGCAGGTATTTTGTTGAGTTTTGGTTTTTTAAATTAGGGGAACTAAACCTTTAGAGAATCCTAAAGACCTTTATAGGAAATAAAGGCCCCTCTTAAAGGAGTAAGAGGCAGAGCGACCACAAAGCTGATTTGTTGGATTCTGCGAAGACGTTTGCAGTCTAAAGAGGAAATCCCACCCAATTCAAGAAGAATGGGTCTACATGGTTCCAGAACTCAGTCTCCTCCTCAGGGTGAATTGTTTGATTATTTGATAATGAAATATTGAAAAGAAAAGCAGGGGAAACGAATAAAGAATAAAAATGCTGAACATAAATATTTTCTTACTAAATTACAGGCCTAAATATGTTAAAACAAAATTTGTTTAGTTTTTTTTTCTCTTTGAATAAACAAAATGATTTTATTTCTTAAAAGGATCAATCAATCAATTTTATTTATAAGGGACCTTTTCTTACTACAAGCAGCTCAAAGAGCTGTACAAACAATTTCCCTCAGGTTTCTCTGATGATCAAGCAAAAGGTTAAAATAAGATTCATAAATACATATGTATAGGAAAAAACAAGAAAAACTACGCCGGCAAGAGGAGGGGGAGAGGAACGAAAAGAGACGGTCAAGATAAGTGCCGCACACATACACACAGCTATAACACACACACACTGCCACTGCAACGAAGACTGCTTGCTACTAACCCTGTACACATTTAGAATTTTTTTAGCGAGAAAAGAATGACTTCAATAGAGTTTTGTGTTCCTGTTATCTTTGAGTCCTGAACAGAAGAACCAATATTAAAGGTCCTTTGGGGGTCCATGAGCCATAGATTGAGAAACTGTGAAGGGAAACTGTAATAACTGTAGGTCTGTAACAAAACTATGCTATTGAAATATAACAAATAAGATGATGGAGAACACATTAAGCAAAATTATGGTTCCGAAAGAAAAGTTAAAATGAATAAATAATTTAAAAGCTGAACTGTTGCAGACACAGAAAGTAAATACAATGTTATCAATGAGAATTACAAAGCAGTCCTATATAAAATACCAGTGTCCCTTGACTCTAAACATTTTAAAGATTTTTTCCTTCCTTTTTTGAAAATCTATGCTGAGTTACATAAAATAATACAAAATAAATTAAATTATTATGTTTTTTATTGTTAAGAATTACAGATTCTTGCTACTGCAGTGTTTATAATATTTTGGTATACCATATAATATTTGGTTGCGTTTAAATTGAACAAAGGAAAGTTCCTATAAAATAAAGCTGTGATAAATTTGAACTTAGAGGTTAAAAGATCTTTTGTTGTCCTGGAACTACTAGTTATGAAAAAATTAAAAAATTAAAATAATTAATAAAGCGCTTCAGCAGAAACTTGATCAATTGGTTGCTGTGATCCTAAATTATATTGAGATCTTTTTTGTATGTGTACAAAGCTTAAAACAGGATCCTGTACATTGGAGTTGAATTCAAACATAATGTATGTTGCTGAAAGAAAATTTAAACTCTTTGAAGCTTCAGTAAATTTGGTAAATTTAATTTAAGAAAATATATACAAAATGAGGACTGACTGTAAATGTTTGATTGATGGACTTTTGACTGACTCCAAATTCTGATAGTAATGTTTGTTTGTGTCTGTTTTATGTTGGGGTGACTGTTGTTTGTATGTTTTGTGTTACCGAACATTGTTTACTAGACTGATTGAGAAATTTAAGTTCTTAAAGAATTATTGCATGAGATGGTTTGAGATCTTATTTTATTTTCGAGATGGTGATTTGAATGAGTCTCCTGTTTTTCCTGTTTCTGGCAAAGAAGAGCTGATTGCTGGCAGTAGCACACTTAACAAAAAGTATACATATCCAGTAATATGTGCCCAGTAAATCTTGTAGGGCGAGATCTGATGTGCTGATTAGGGATTAATCTTATCTCAGCACCGGTGGGTGTAAAAGTTACGTCACATTCTAATTGGACTCACACAGCTGTGCAATTTGACTCATCTGCTCTAAATTATGTATATGAATGGAAGCTTCCAAATTCAACTCTTCCACAACAACTTCTTGAACAAGTGAAAACTTTAATCTCTCCTTTTTCCTAATCTCTCCTTTTTCCAATGTTAAACAGCATGATGACTTAAGCTGCATTTTAAATGTTTATTAGGAGCTGATTATGAGTATGAGATGCGATGGTTCTGTGCTCCTTCTGAGAAACTGCCAACATCTGCTTTGTTTTGGAACACACACACAGCGGCTGGCTGTCTCTCTCTCAGCTGAGCAGAGATCATTTTTTTGGTGTTCCTGACTGTTACCCACACATTCCTTTGGCAAGTTTTCTGAACGAATGTCAGCATTCAAAAAGTCGTATCATTGCACTGTCTAAAAAACTGTGGAATTGATTCCTACCACAGATCCAAATTTTGAAGCATGTTTTTCATCTCAAACAGATCTGTCTCCATTACCAAAAACGTTTAGATAGCGTTTTTGGTAATGGAGACATTACCAAAAATCATTGGTTCCTGATGATTTTTGGGCTAAAAAAAAGAAATATGATGTAGGTCAAATTAAATAAGTAATTCAACTAATTAAATTGATTTGCTTTTGGATTTGAAGGAAAATTATGGACTTTTACCCATTTGTGTCAAGGATTTTGTGACAGCCCACTATCTATAATGCTTTAACTGACCCTGATTTCGTGCTGTTTGTTTATGGCTCTACATCATGTGATCCCGTTACTGTTTTATTATGTTACTTATTGCCAACTCTGTGACTAAATTACTTTTTTTTTTAACTATTTGAGGATGGACTTCATTGAACTGTCCCCTGCTAAGGGAGGGAAATTTTTGCTTTTTATTGTTGCCATGTTTAGCAAATAGGTGGAAGCTCTCAGGGACAGGGCCTTCCTTCCACTTCTGTCTGTGATGATGCAATGTTGTCTTACTGTCAAAACCTGTCGAATACGCTTTCTCAAGTTTTCAGACGGTGAAACACGCATTGCCACCTCCTGCCGAGATGCCACTCCATACCATCAAGCCAGGTGATTGGGTTGTGGTGAAAGACTTCCGGAGGACACATTGGAACTCCAAAAGCTGGCGGGGACCACTTCAAGTGCTGCTCGTCACACATACAGCTGTTAAGGTCGCAGAGAGGGCGACGTGGATGCACGCCAACCACTATAAGAGAGTCAAGACAACGCCCATCCTGGTGTCCAACAGTCAACAGAACATCAGACTAAGGAGGACGACGCACAACTTTCTGGATGAGGACAACTTACTTTACTGCTGCTGGTGTTAAGTGCTAGTAACCTCTGACACCACAGACAGACACGTTTAATTTCGTGGGTCACTGAAAAACCTTCATTACAATTGGTGTTAACGGCTAGTAACCTCTGATACCCAACCTTCAGGAAGAGGAAAGAGACGAAACAAAGGAATACGGAAGAGACAAACATAACAAACATTGGTTGCTTTTAGACGTCAAAAAGTCTCCCCAACCAAAGAACTATTGCTGGTCCACTGGCGAGTGGTTGAAGTGGGGAGTGAAGATTGAAATAAATATTTAAAAAAGTTTCTGAGAGAGAGAAAAAAGAAAAAACAAGGACGTTCATTATGACAGCGATCACGTCTTCATCTTGTTTCAATTACAGACATTTGTGTTGGTTGTTTTGAATTTTTTTGTTGTTTGTTTGTGTCACTCAGGTGGTGGGGTTTCTTTCCCTCTGCTATGGTAGAAATTTTTCCTCTACATGAACTGCGAGATATTAATTGGCTGTCTACTGTTGACTTAAGCCTTAAACACTCCACTCCTTACACCTTGAATTTGTGGTACCGCTATGCTAAGTATATTGCTCAAAACAGGTCAAATTGCTATGTTTGTTTTTGTTTTTTGTCTTTAAGTGGTGTTAATCATTGATATTTTCAGGCTAGTATCCTAGTATCTGTCAGAGCTCAAGCATTCTCTTGTGGAGAGAGGAGAACCTCCCAGAAGGACAACCATCTCTGCAGCAATCCACCAATCAGGAATGGATGGTAGAGCAGCCAGACGAAAGCCACTCCTTAATTAAAGGAGCATGGTAGCCTGTCATGGTAGCCTGTCTGAAGCAACTCAGACCACGAGAAACAAGATTGCAACTGCTGAGGTCCAAACTCCGTTCCCAAATAAAGCAACACCACAGGCTAATGTTAAACCCAAAAATGAAGACTTTCTTAAAGTTAGGTTTCATGCTTTTTATTCATGGGTCTTTACATACCTGAAAGACTGCAATTACTCTAAGGCTAACTCAGTGGTTCCCAAATATTTTCTGGGCCCCCCTATGGATTACAATAAAATCCCCCTCAAAAAAGAACAAAAAAAATCATCTGGGCACACACATCGTTCAACCACATAAACCTATACACATATTTTGTTTTCAAACTCCACTGAAGTTTATTTCACACTTCAGGTTGCAACAAAACACACTACAAACCATCTTTACAGTGAAACACTTTTGTGTAACTGTTTTTTTTTTCCCCATTTATCCATACCGCTTCCATTGCCCCCCCTGCAATGGCACTGCGCTCCCTCTAGAGGCCGCGCCCCACCCTTTGGGAACCACTGGGCTAACTACTGATTGGATGTAATATAATTTTCAGGTAATTTTCACTTGTAATGTTAATGTTGTGATTCTGAGAACAAATACAGTATATTATAATCTATTCCTCATTTTCTTCAAGAATCTAGGAAATTCAGCCTCTCTAACATTTACCCTTTAGACACAGATCTTTGCAGATAAAATTAATCATTTAATGAATCTGATTTGAATTTAGATAAATACAATTAGTTGGTTAATGATTCACCATTTATGATCATCCAGATCATTTTACTACATCAGGAAATAAAAGGCCTCAGTCATAGCTGTAACCCAGAGAAAAATCAACATTGTTGTCTGAGGGCATTTCCACATAAAACAACAAACTTCTGACCAATCACACAACACTTCAAACGGAGCTGTGTCTAAATGGTGTCGAGTTTGGCAGGCAGATGCTTCTCTGAGAACAAAACAACGCAATTTTCGTAAATTGCGTATATGTCAATGAGATCCGATTTTGGCACTTCAGATGAAGCTTGTGGAAGTCTTTGTCTGAATCAGAAAGATAACATTGTATAAGCCGTTAGGACGACTCTTTGTTGATATATTAGCTGATTTTTCTTTGTTGATCATCTCAAACAAACTGCTTGCCACTGGGTTTCTGAAAGGCCACATAATAGCATCTGTTATGTGACAGAAATTTCATATTGCATTTTGTGCTGTGATGGCTGGGTCTTTTAAATGTACAAAGCTTAAGTTCACAATGCCTGTCTGACAAATGACTTCTTACAGGTGCTGATCATCTTTTGATCAGCTGATTGAGTTTAATAGAGGTTTTCAATACATTGTTTTTTACACTTTTCCTTCAATCTTGTCCCTGATGTGAACCTGGTACTCATGTCCATGGAATGCTATATACTGTATAGGTGTGAACACACACAAGATGAACAGAGGACAGTTTTCTTCAGAGGTGGATGAAAACACTTGTGTTTAGCTTTTTAAACTCAATCCCTCTCGGAACAAATGATGAACCAGCCACTGATTGAAGGAATTCTGTAAGCCTAGCTGCTGTCACCTAATCTAAAAATAATTGAACAGCCAAGAATCGGTAAAAAAAATATGTTGGAAACAGTGGGGTCATTATTTTTAACTGCAGACCTGACATGCTGGGTGGGTCTGTCAGTCAGACTTCTTTCACAGCAGAAGATAACAGGATTAGAGGACAGTGGACGACTTTTAAACATTTGCCAAGACAGATAAGATCGGTGGATAAGATTGACTTCACATGCAAGTACCGGCTGATCACCTATCTCTAAAATGAAGGAAATTGGGGTTGATTTATCAGTGCACCCCTCATTTTAAGTGACTTAAAGTTTCATCATTGTTACAGAAACATCAGCTAATGGCCCACTCTGACATGGCTACACTCTGCCAGGTGCAACAGGTTGTCCTGATGCTGCTCTACTTACAAAAGAATCAACAACGACAGATGCTAATACCAGAGCTGAACAGAAAGCCCCACTCAAATATTTCTGAATAACCGTAATCACGTCTTTGCTTACACCAACAAGTCATACTCAGCCTGTAAAAAACAAATTCCGTTAAGACGGATAGGAAACCAAAAACAAAAAGGATGAAGACATGAATGCAATGGACCCCACATTGTGCGGCCGCATTTCTCAGCTTTGAAAAACAACAGTGTACTCAGGTTTACACTAAAGCAGGGGGATGAGCAGCTGGTGTTAATCACTACTTTGAAATTCAGACGTAAAAGGGGGCGAGGAGGAGGAAGGGGTCTGCGCGTCGTACCCACATAAACCTCATGCTATGCTTCATCTTGGGTTTGAGGGACTGCTAGCCCCGACGCTCACCTCCTTCTCTCTTCTGCAACCTTCTGTGGCTCATTACTTTGCTTCAAATATTTTGTCTGGAAAGGAACTAATCAATTTCCTAATGCTAGGGGCGTCTATGTACGTCATCAGGGGGTTTCAGGTGGCGTGAGTCCTGGTTGCAATGCTGCGTTGGCAGTGACAGAATAACAGAGGATAAGGGAGAGCTAAACAAGAAAGCCACTGGGGGCTGCAGCAATACTTTGTGACAGAGCAAAAATTCACACATGGTACTATTAAAAGTGTTTTAAAAACAATCTGGGTTTATTTCCTCACACAAGATCTCTCTCTCTCTCTCTTTTAAGGCCCTTCTTGAAGCAGAAAAACAGATAATTCATTTAAGATTGATTAAATACCAAGTCCTACTTAAATATATTATTTAGTCATAGCAGAATAGAGAGGACAGTTTAGGACTAAGTTACATTAGTTCTGGAAGGCATGCCCTTCGTTGACCTGTCAGATATTCAAGGTATTGAGCCTCAGATGCATCAGAAAGAGAACAATTAAAAAAATACTTTATAGTTTATCAATATTGATACAGGAGTTATGCATAAATTTGCCTTTGGTCGTTCACATACAGTAAAAGAATGTCAGCATGAATAAAAATTCTGCTGATGCTTTTATCAGGAATTAACAGCCATTAATAAAACCTACTTGATTAATGAAGTGTGACTATCTTTAGAAATTGTTTTGGAATTTTCTGTATAGTTTATTTTATGTTTTGGTACAATGAAGAGGAGAGACATCAGCAACAGTTTTAGAGAAGCAACTTTTGCAGCTCAATCTGGTTGAAGGCTTACAGGTAGGGATGCACCCATTAACATTGCTATCAGTCAATGTTAGTCATTTTTTAATATATCGCTATTGGTCCAATTTATTAAAAACCAATGTTTATTTTCAACTTCTTGTTCTTTGTGTTTCTTAAGGGGTTGGAGAGGAACGTTAGGTTCCTCAACCCAACAAATTATGGGTTGGGTTAAAAAACCCCTAAATTATAGGGTTTTTAACAGAAGCAATCAAGCAATATCAGTGACGTGGTATTTTTTTAAATGGTGTTAAAAGGGTAGGGAAATATGTATAATACAAATCAGGGTTTCCCCCAGAAAACTTGCTAAGCCCAGTGGTCGGGGCGTCGAGGTGGTCCACCATGTTTTTGTATTAAAAGATGTTAAGTTGACAGGAAATGTAAAAATAATACTGGATAATTATATGTTACAGGAAAACATCGCCAGTGAAACGATATTTAAACCCACAACTAGTCTAAAACAACAAATCAAAAAATACAATTAAATGAAAATCAATTATTTGCACTTATGTTTAATCCAAATTAAGTCAGCGGCTCTATCAGGCCCCCAGGGCCCCATAAATGCTAATATTTTAACACAGACCACAGATACATAAATGTAACATTTGTTTATTGAGATGATCAATGCTGCTAAATTTGATTTAATGGTTTCAGCATACATAAATTAAAAGATATTAAATTGTTGGCAAGTTGACTTTGTAAAAGCTCAAAGAACAATATTCATAGTTAGATTGTTTTGTTTCCATAGCATCAATGTGATGCTATGACTTTAATCTTTGAGTTTGAGCTTTGTTCACAAATACAAACTGCAATTACAACTGATTGCTTTTGAGGTTGGCCAATTAAACTACTCCCCCTCTCCCAGATTTCACTAAATCTAAAACAGAAGCTGTTAGAGGTGCTAATGTTTTTAGCAACAAAAGGGGCCCTTAAGTCAGATTCTGCTCAAGGCTTCGTATAGCCTTGGACCAGCCCTGCATGATGAGTTAAATTTGCTGCACTGAGCAGAGATGTGCAATAAACGGGAGATTTAATTCAATGTTGCTAACGTGGCTATAGCAGCTCTTCCATTTCGTGTCTGCTGAGTTTTTAATAAGGGTCACAGAAACTGTTCTGGTTGCTGGAGTTAATGGGATGAGAGTTTCAGATCTCTGCGTGGCCGCACGCATCAACTCTGGCTGACTAAATAGACAACGCATTTGATACGGTTCGATGCATTGTGTAACCGGAAAAATAATACTACAAGAATAATGTAACAGAAGTATTAATATCGGATAGAAAATTTTCATATCGGTGCATTCCCAATTAAACGGCAATTTCCAGACAACTTCAAATATCTACAATTAAAAAACACATTGATCATTTGAGAATAATGGTTGTTGAAGCACCTCTTGTAGGTTTCACCTAATATGGTAAATTCCAAAATTCATAGTATTACAAGAAAATTACTAAACAAGTATGGCTGGTTTGGAAAGCCTCACTTCTCTAACAAATATAGCAATATGACTTTGTTTTGTCCTTTGAATGAGTAAAAACAAATGGATGTTTTTTTTTCCAAAGTTTTGTCATGAGAACCTTATACCAACTGTCAAGATGTAATAAGTACAGCTTATTATAATAACCAATGGTACTTGCAATACACACAGTATTAATTTGTGATATTGATAACTGTGCTATCATCATTCACAATTATGATATTAAAGTTTCATACTGTTACAACCAGTTAAAGTGGTGTTAACATCAAAATAAAAAATATTCTGAGTGACAGCAAATAGTCTGACAGTCTTTTCTATGTCAGCTTATTTATTGTGGGCCAGTTGTGATTGACCGACCCAAAACCTAAAAACCTTTCAGAAATATTCCCCGGCCTAAACACTCAGCCTAGAAAAAACTTTTAGCCTTTTGCCTTTTCTCCATAACTTGTATGCTGTCACACATATATTGTATGGTCATGTATTTTGATTTTGTAATGACCTAGTTTCCTCAAATGAGCGAAAACATTAAAAGCCAGTTTGTAAAACGTTCCTGCCCACTCTTTACACTCTGAGTACAGTGTGTCTGTCTGGGACCCTCCTGTGCAAGCACATGCCATAACAGGACATTCCAAACAAAACACACTGATACAAACACACTGTATAGAGTAGAGTGGTGCATAATGCTACCACATGGCAGCGAACCATCACAAAAACCATCAAAGGAAATCTGATCCAGCACCTCTTTTTTTTCCTCTTGTATGAGGTCTGAAGTGGCTTTATTTAAACCAACTTCAAAAGGATTACAACTGTATGTACCGTGTTGAAATTTGCCAAATATTTTGACATTTAAACCAATTTTACCCCTCACCTGTCCACCATGTTGGGATCTGCGGACCTGGACAGCAGAAGCTCGACGCAATGTGCTATTTTGTCTTCACTGCTAGAGGCAGTACAACTGGCCATGAGCACGGTCCAACAATCTGTGGAGAAGAAAAGCATTTTCAATTAAATATATAAATTATAGATTTAATATACTGATTAAGAAAGAGAAACTAGGTCAAAAGCAAACTAGTGGAAAAAAAAGAAAATCCTGTCCATTGACATCATATTGGGCTTTAAATCAACTCTTTAATTTTATGCCTCTATGCTGTAATAAGATTTTTTTTCAATGAGATGAAATGCTAAGATAAACAAGTGTGACATAGAAACCAAATAGATAAATACAGTCAGACATAGGGTTCAGTTAAATGGTGAAGTCAATTTTACATACACTTTTCGCAAAATATGTTATTATGACAGGCCTAAGTGGAATTTAAGTTTTAGCACTTCCCAGAGAAAATAGGATTCACTTGTACAGAACTCTGTCACAGAACCAATGCCAGCCAATTAAGCCCCATTAAAACAGATTAGTGGGTGATAGTCCAGGAGTCAGACAAAATCTCACTGCAATAAAAGCCAATTGAGAAACAAAGGCCAAGTGTCCCAGCTTATTTTCAAATGCTCTAACTCTACAACTACATAAGTTCAAAATTAAAACGGTAAACAAACACTCAGTTCAGTCCACAAATGTATGTACTTCTATTAATTTTCCAATTAGATCTTAAATGAGATCAAATTTTCTTTGTAAAATGCATTTTATTTAGAAAAAAGGAAATAAGGGAGGTTAACCGACTTTTGGGCAGTTCTTATTTTTCAATGATTTGTAACAAGTTTACCTTCAGTTTCTTCTATATGCTGCTTCTAAATGTGGACTAGACTCCAGCACGTGAGCCTACATCTGTGTGTAGATTCCTGTGTCTTCGCCGCTGTGTATGTTTGGCTCTATATCTGTTTGTGAATGTATTTACATTTTGAGCGTGTTGGTGTAAACTAGTCTGCCTAACTTGCGTCTGACAAGAGCTGGAGTAAATAAATCTGCGGCCTGACAACCGGTGAGAAGGTAGGACGGAGGCGTGGTGACCGCTATCAATCATGCCCGCATTCCTGTAGCCAGCCTCACAGCTTGGACTAACGCCACGACGACGTCACCACGCGTCATTCTCTTGTTTAATCGTTTCCTTCACCTGTCTCAAAGGGCGAGATGCGAAGACCATGTGAAATCAGTCGCACAGTATAACTCTGTCTGTGTGACAGATTTTACTGGAGTGTGAACTCATTTATTTCAGCTATCAATATATCAGTGCACATTATTTGTTGAAGCTTATAACTTTACTCCGGAGGAAGTTGGCAGCTGTGTGAAGGTTCCCAGCTAAAACATCAAGGACACAAAGGGAGACACAGATTGGTGGAAATGGAGTTTCATATTTTTGCCATTATTCAGACTGACAAGCATCAAACATTCTGACATCGTAGATAGGCCAAATTTTTCTAGGTAATAAATTGTGATAAAAAGGTAACATTGTCGCTTTGAGACTAGCATTTCCTACTATTATCTATGAAGGGCGGCACGACCCCTTAAGAAGATCATGACATATAGTAATTGTTGGTGTTCACAGTTAATGTTATTGATCTTTCTTAGCCTTTCTAACGTCGTGAGCTATTTCTGTCCCTACGTGGGCGCTTGTGTACGTGACGCATGCATTGAAATGAGCGTGAGGGTGTGCACACCAAGTCACACGGCTTACTCAGCTTGTACGAACTCAAGCAAATTCTCAAAAGTGTCAGCGTCAAAATTGACAAAAGCTGGACAAAAACACGTGGTTGTACTCTGTTACCGACATTCATATGCAGAGTCGAGTGCACTCACATGCGGGTGCACAGGCACTTCTGCCAGCAGTCACAGAGCACACAAAAAAGAGGTTGCAACAATCTGCAAAGCAGGTAAGAATATCAGGAGGAGCGCAGCAAATGTCACTGTAGGAGACTGCAGGTTAACGGAGTGTTGTCCCTTCAGTCTCAGAAACCACACTCAAAAATAACTTTGTAAAAGCTTGCACTCCCCTGCCGGACTGTGAACAGAGTAGAAAAGTTGTGGGGTCCAAATCTCCGCATCTCGGTCTTATGAGACCACATCTCGGTCTCGCAAAATTTTGCATGTTTTAATTTTGCCATTAAAAGGTGCAAAATTTTGTTTTAATGGCAGCAGCTTTCTGTCTTGCAAGAGACAGCACACAAGATTAACTGTTATTTCTGTTATTAAAAGAAAGTAGAGGTGCACCGACTGCAGTTTTCTGGCTGATCACTGATATTTAAGAAGCCTGACTGATTTTGGCCTACACTGACTTGTTTTTGGTGTAAATACAGAAAAAAAAGTTGCAAAGTTGACAACAGTAGGCCGACTATTTTGAAACATAGAGCTCTCTCAGAGCATGTGGTGGTAGAAAAGATTCTTGTATATAATCAGTTTCAGCATGTACCGTAAACAAAATTAAACAAATAGGGACCGATCAACCTGCGCACCCCTTGAAATTACATCCCCTACCTAATAGCATAAAAATGGCACGATAATGCAAGTACACTGTGTCAAAGACCAATAAACTAATTTCTAATGAACATTTAACACTGGAACTGGAAGGCATTTTAAATATCCAAAGTAAATACAAACAAACCAAAAACAAATAAAATTGATTGTGAGGTCTCCGTAAACAAACTTGCCCTACAAAATATGATTCATTAGCTTCTGACCAGAAGAACAGGCAAAACTAACAGTATTTATTTATCTATTAAGCAAACGCTCTTAATGTGCACCATTTTGCTTTATAACAAATGAAAGGTGCCGGCTCCACAACTTAAGAGGTTTACCACGGTCATTCGGTTTGAATCGGCTTTGAAACAAATATTTAAACATGCCATCGAACCAAAAATAACATTTTCTTTCCAGTAGACCACCGCCTATTCATGGTGCTGCATTTACAGTTCAGTATTCACAGATTTTTCTGTGGAACGTGACTCCAAATTACTCACAGAAGATCTACAGTACATATCCTCGGATTTTGTCGTAAATTTTACTCCTCAGACATTTTCCAGCACACAGCGGGTACCTGCACCTTTTCCCGACACTACTTTATTTTATATCTTTCTTTTTCCCAATGTTATTTTTCATGTCCATGTTTACGGCATGAGGCTTGAAGTTAATAAAAGTGGCTCCATGATGCTTTGAATTTCCCTCATATGGGTTTGATTTTGACCTGGCTTTGTTCTTTTTAAATGTCTGTCCCATATTTGTATGATATTAAGGGGAGTACCAACACTTGTTTTTTTCCACTTAAAGCACTGGGCAGTTACAAGCATTTCTAGAGGAGGTGTTAATAGATTTTTAGCTAACTGCATATATAGCAACACTATATAAATGGTAGGGATGAACATATGGATTTGTTTGTTTTTCTAATGCACATCTTGTACAAATTTATCAAAACGTACATGTGTTTTCATTTATCCCATCCTATTCATTTATATTTGTAGTGAAAACAAACCAAGTGGGAGAACACTTTAAGGATCTAGATCTGGGTTAGGCTACTCAAATGATTGGAAATTAATACAATGTCCCAATAAGATCTAAACATTGTGTGCTCAATAACTTCAAACTGAAGGCTTATCTTTCCCAGACTGACCACAATTCTGCACATGCCTTCAATTTTACCTTCTTTGAGATGAGAGTGCAATGTGCATCAACTAAAAACAACTCAGGGGATTAGCAGAGTGTTTCTCCAAATGTTCTCCTTTGGCGTCACAACCTTTAAGTAATGGCAGATGGGAGAAATGATACACTGGTCTGACTGGTTGTCTGGTGCTCGGCAATCGCAGTTGGGGTAGTTAAAAAAAATCTGCCCAAAGCAATGACAGCTGGACATCGATGCAACAGAGATCATCAGAAAGGTGAAGAGGTATGGCATTTATTAAAACTCAAATAGTACTTCCTTAATTTGATTTCGGATGGTATCTTACCAGAATTGACTTTTCTTTTAAGATCTCTTCAGTACAAGTCAGTCAGCACACCTGTCAATTTATTGAAAGTGAAATAAATTGATATAAATTGGCTGCTATGATTAAACTGAGAGTAATATTCATAAAAAGATAAATATATTCTTTAAGGCCCCCAGTCTATAATTTAAAAAAAAAAAAGTACATGAAAAATTAAAGACTGAAATACCTACTTATGGATTGAACAAGGCCACTAAACTAACAAACAAGCCACCCTAAATTAACTGTTTAAACTTTAGCTGCAGTAAAAAGCAATAAATATGGTGGCTGTTTAGTTTCAGCTGATAACAAAGCGGAGTTACTTTGACTTGCTTAGACTAGTTGCATTTATTAACCAGAGACCGTCCCATACAAGATGGAAGTGAAGGCTCAATAGTTGAGTAAATAGTCTAAGTAAAATTTTTATACAGTTAAAGACACTGCAGCTCTATACACTTATATATAGGGCAAACTTTAAACTTTAATGCCAAGTTCAGGCATTCAGGTAGCCACATGGAAATCTGTTTAACTACTAATCAAACCTTTATGCTGTTCATGAACTGCAATGAAAATCTCAAACTTGGGGCTACATGTGCCATATAAAGACCAGCTGAAATAAATATATTTTCACATGACATTTTGATTCAACTGTAGTTTATCCCAGTTGACCCTCCATACCCTATTTTACCTGAACCTTACATGTTTAAAAGAAAGGTATATTTTAAAAATAGGTTGATACATATACCTAGACTCTCACCTAAGAGAAAGAGCAACTTGATGTTACGTCCGTTAGAATTTCTCCTAAATGTGTGCAAAATAGAATTTTTTTTCCGTTCACCTCCATTTTATAGGAACTGATTAAACTTACCGACATTGAGATAATTCTATCCCACTTCATGGTACCAATATTTTATTTTATCAAATTTTTTATTCGATTACTCAATCAATCGTCAGAATAATCACTAGAATACTTGATTACCAAAATAATTATTTACAACAGCCCTACTGCAAACATGCAGAAATTGACGTTTGACGGTTATGATGTTCAGATCTTCAACTTTAAAGGAGCACTGTTACGTAAAATCTAATTTTTTGAGCTTTGCATCATGTTATGTTATTCCCTTATCAAAAAAATACCTGGACTGTTGCCCTGATTCTTTCATGCAGGTTTGAGAAATCCTTCAATCTCCTATGGCACCCATTCAGCTGTACAAAACACCTGGATGGACCTACTGTCTTCTACTGTATATGCATCTCCTTCTCTGAGCTGCAGTTCCCAAGCTTCCAAGCATCCTCATTACAGAGCAGCCCTCCCTCAGCTCCTTCAGACTAGCCAGCACCAATTAGCAAACACCTGGTGGAACTACGAATCTGATGAGCTCAGCAGAATAGAGTGCGACGCTGATAAAACGGTTAATAGAGGAGCCATGTTGTGATGACTTCCTGAAAGTGGCATTTCTAAAAGAGCAGAAGTTTTTAAAGAGGCAGAGGCCCAATTTTAAGGTGTTAAATCAGGAAATAAAAATTTGTTTAAAACATATTTTATACCTAGAGCATTTAATAACAACTGAAGTAACTACGTTACTTCATTACACTTTAAAATGTTTGCTATGTGCCTGGAAAACACATAATACTGCCCCTTTAAAGATGAGTAGTAGTTTAGTTTCAGGTTGTGCTTTCTGTGTAAGATAGAAAGCACAACAAGAACACTGTACTCCTGTTTTCCTAGCACAGTGTAAGATAATTTACCTGCTTCTAAAACTTCCGTTATATTCTACAGAAAAGTCTTGTTAACACTGCAGTCTGACCTTTGCTGAAATTGGCACTGGCTCCTCTGTCCAACAGCAGCCTGGCCAGGTTGCAGTTCGCCACACTGACGGCATACATGAGAGGAGTCCATCCAAAGCCCAGCCTGGTTTCCACATCTAGTCCTTTACAAAACACCAACGTTACAAAAAACAAAAACAAAGAGGAAGGATGTGACTCATTTGGGTTAGTCTTATCCTTAATACAATTTTATGTACCACAAAACAGCTATTTTTTAAATCACATTAGTGAAGCAAGTAGGTACCATTGTTCAACAGTTGTTTGACAGTATCTGTGTCTCCTTCACTGATGGCTTTTTTCAGCACAGAGACTTTGTCGCCTGAACCCATCTCAGCAGAGGCTAAGTCCTAAGAAAAACACAAAAACATCCCTGTTACTGTCCCAAGAATTGTTTTAGTTGAACAAGAAATTAACATTTCTATTGATGTTCAACAATCTCAAAGTGTAGGATGAAAACTTGGAGGGATCAGAGCATTTAGCAACAACGAGTACCAAAAAAGTGTTTAGGAGGAAAACCCAAAAGCAAGCCTGCTTTGTTATTACAATGCAATATTTGCTTGGCTAGTATATTACATGAACTATGCATTCAGTTAGTGCTTACCAGTGATATATTACACCTTTAATGGCCTTCACTGTCTCCTATGCCCACAACTGATACCGATCTAAGGCAGTGTTTCTCACTGCCCTGCTTGTTTTAGTTGTGTCTCTTCTACAGCACACCTGCTTCTAATGTTAGCATTAGCTCCTGCATGCCATCAAATGCTGCAGAAGCCTGTTAATCACCCATTTATTCAGGCCAGGTGTGTTGCAGAAAGAAAACGCCTAAAACATGCAGGATAGTGGTCCCTGAGAACTGGAATTGAGAAACACAGATCCAAGGCTAACTTCACACGGCAGGCAAATACAAACCATATTCAGCTTTTCCACGGCAGCCGGACCAGCTCAATTCCAATCTTTTCACCCAAATAAAAATAAAAGTAGGATCTGTGCCACTTCCTTATCTAGTACTAAATGGGATACGTATCCAATAGTTTTCAAAGGGTCTGTAAGGAGAAACATTGTTGTGATGACATGCTGAAGGCAGCGTCAAAAAGAGCAGAAGCTTCTTAAAGAGACAGAGGCCTGATTTCAATGTCAAGTTGCAAAGTCACATTTCTCTTAAGTTGAACTTTGACTTAAGTTGAAGTCAGCTGAACATAACATAGTTACATAACTGTAAAACATGCTATTTGATGAACTCTAATTAATCAAAGCTTCTTAATTAATTTGGTTAAATGTGTTAATCATTCACTTTAATTCGCAGATGACACCGTGATTGCAATTTTCAACAAACTTATGGTTTAGTGACATTTCATTAAAAATTTAAATCAAAAGTTTTTGAGAGACAGTTTAGTGCGCTTTCAACTGGACTCACTGGACCATTTCACACCTTTTCCTTCTTCCTGCCTAAGGAGAGCATTACCTTCAATTGAGCTGGAGGGGGGGGGACATCTACTTTTTAAATTTCACTAAAAGAAAAAAATGTTTTCCACTTTGTGGCTAGTCATTATTACTTGTAATTTGAACCCTCCTGATGTTCAAAAATCCAAAAGTTATTCATGTTACCTTGTTATGTGTGAACAGGATGGGAGTTTCTGCTTTAATGTATTAATTCCCATCATTTGTTTCTTTTAGCCACAGAAAACAACAAGAACACTGTACTCCTGTTTTCCTGCTTGAAAAAGATAAAAACCTCAAGATGAAGCTTTTCATCTTTTCCCCTGCCTGTTTTTATCCTTATTTTTCCTAAGAATAATCCGACTGTCAAGTTTTCATTGCTGACAGAATAGGATAGCAAAGTTTTGAACAGTAAAGAAATTAATAAGTGGATTAAATTATTAGTCTGGGGAACAGAGATGTTTTAAATCAGGGGTCTTCAACAACAGCCTCATGGGCCTATAGTGTGTTTAATTAGGTAAGTGTGTTGTGACCTTTATTTTAAATAACCATAATCAAACTAAATAATGTTATATTGAACACATGAAGTAGTCTGTCTGCTAAAGCTGCATGTTTTCCTTTTACTGTTCAGCAGAAGGTAATAATAATAATAATAATAATAATAATAATAATAATAATAATAATAATAATAATCTACCTCTGTCCTGGATAGATTACCTTTTTCCCCACATCTTTCCACATAAAGGTTCTTAATTTGTCTATTTTTACCGGACATTCATAAAACCTTCAAACTTAAACCTCTGTAGAGACTAAAAATGTATTTGGTTAACATACCTACTACTGGCAGCTATTTTTAAAAAAATCAAAATTAAACAAATTAACTGCATGAAGGCATGGCAAGAAGTGCGAAGCTGTTGAAAACAGTCAGGAAAGCGCAGAATTTGGCGCAGTTTTCTCTATTCCGGATTTGCATATTTTGATACTTAAATCGTTTTAGTGTAATTTATAATATTTTTAGATGGCGTTTGCTCGTTCGTAACGACCTTTTCGCTAAAGCATCTTACTGACATTAGAAAAAATACATGTAGAAAATAAAAAGGTTTGCTAAGCTAGCTTGAGTTACTTCCCCGAGCTGCCATCCGGGTTTAGCTTTAAAAAATAACATTAAAAAAACAATGGCAGAAGCAAAACTTAAACTTCTTCACAGTAACCTTTATGCCAGAAGTCTTGTTTTCCGAAAAGGAGCCAATGTCCCACTCGTCGTTGCTGGCGTCGCTTTCATCTCCAGCCGGGAAGGCGAACTCATTAACGCTTCCCATATTTCCAGCTAACAGCTAGTGGAAGCCAACATGACTGAACAGAATTACGACGGAGAGGGAGGGAGTAGGCGGAGTAAATGATAAGTGACGACCTATCATATTAAATTAAAACAAATAATACTAATAAATTAATTAAACATGTTACAGCTGTATTGAGATGACTTACTCTGCCCTGCTGAGAAAATACATTAGTATCCGCTGTGGCTAAAATATAGCTTTAAGCCATATTTTTGCTATCTTAAATAAGGAGAAAATGTACCTTTCTTTCAGCCAGCTTACTGGCAGTGTTCAGTAACTGGTGCATTAACAGCGCTACATTACTCCATGCTTCATAAAACTCTGCTCTCTCCAGCAATTTCTCTATCTTCTCTTTAAAACTACTTTAAATTGGAAGAACAGTGTGGTGCACTATTTTCAGTATGTAAATAAGTTTTACACAAGAATAAAATTACATGCTAACCTATATGGCATGTAATTTAGCATATACACTTTTGACCCCAAAAGGGTAAACCTTTGGGGTCAAAAGTTTAAACGTTTTTGGAAAGAAAAAATAAAGAAAGGAAATAAATTTCTTGCTGTTGAGGTCAAAAGTTTGAACTTTGAATGTATGTTTTTGTTTTAAAACTGTCTGTGGATGGCCACACATCTTATTGTAATGATGCAGCATAACTTCAGCATAGTTTTACTCCAGGAAAAATGAAGAGTAGCTGTACGAGAAATTGCTCAAGTAAGATTTAAAGAGCGTCCCGTAATAAGGCTATTCAAGTACAGAGTAACTGATTATAACATTTTATAACACTGTAAAATATAATATTTTACAGTGTTATTGTCAGACAGACAAAAATGTTACGTGCAAAGCCTGGTATTTTGAAGACTAAAATGTAAAAAACTAACATGAATAAATAACATAATTACAAAATAACACATCTTAGGAGGTAGAAGTTTCCATTTTTCTTCCCAGCTACTTATGAAATTAAGACTTATAGCAGGTAATTGCATCATGTTTCATAAATATGGAACAGAGTGGGAGCAACTAAAGTGAGAAAAAAAGAGGATCTGAAACTGAAGTGGTCAAATGAGTTTTTCAAATGTATTCCTGGGTGGTTGTTAGTATCACTGCTGAGCATCCTGCAGGTTTTTATGTTCTCTGATGATTTTCAAGAGGTCGCCTTTTAGAGTAGATGCAGAGATTAAAAATGGAGAGAGAAATAAAGCAAGGAAACTGAAAGCCTTATCTGGTTATTTGCTTGTGTCTCAAGCTGCATTTAATCCGTGTTAAAACAGACCAGGGCATTACCAAACAGCACAGACCAAACCAGACCTGGCAGCAGCCTGACACACCCCGTCCAGAAGGGGTCGCTCTTTCCTCTGGGCAAGGCATGCACACTGTTTTTGTTCAGCAAAAATGGTTAAGTACCCCGTAGCAGAAGTCCATGTTTTTTTTTCTGTCTTAAACACAGAAAATTATTATTTTTTCTTTCAATGTAATCATGTTTACATGTACCTTTGAAAAAACAAATAAGAGTCAAAACTCTGTAAATTTAGCAAGATAAGAGTGAAGTATAATATGAAATCTTTCTACTGAGCTCTCAGACCCAAATCATTTTTATCATGATTTGTGTTTATTTTACTTCAAGCAAAGTTTAAAGAGTTCTGTATTTCATGTGGACAAATTTTGCATAAATCTCTTTTTTTACTTCAATGTGTCAGAATATATTATGATCACATTGACTAAAATGGTAGTAAAGCCTACAGTACTGTATGTGGTTCTAACTGTAATCTGAAGCACATTCTGCACTCTTAATCACAATGTTGCTTTTGATTTTAACTTTTACATATACGTATATTATATGTCTGTCATTTAAAAAGACAGGACGGCACCTGCAGCTCTGTATAGTCCGTCTGAGCAGAGAGTAGAGAGAAACAAACCCCTGAGTCTGACAGTCGCCGACATGAGCTTCAAGGATTTTTTAAAAATTTATTTCAAAAAACAACCACCCAGCTAAAAAAAAAAAAAAAAGTTCCTGAAAGCTATGATTGGGTACTATTATTATGCTGATAGGAGTTACACCAAAGGCTTGCTGCATTTTATCTCTGTTCCCTTCAGGAATGCCTTGAGGTTATGATCCTCCCTCTTCTGATAAAAAGGAAAAAAAGAAAAAGATTCAAATTTGTTTGAATGTCCCAGAACTGTTTCTGATGTCTTTTTTGTGAGTCATAGACAAACAGCAAAGTGTACTGCAGTATAAAACCCCAGGTGGGTCAGCATTCATTAGCAGTCCAGTGCAGAAGTCATTTGATAAAGCTGTTAATGCAATTCGGTATTGAAAATAACAATAGGATGAGGCTTATATTCTGAGTTGTCAGTTCACATCAGCTGGTTTTACCACTTATTCTTCTTGTTGCCACAATATGCAACCCCGAGGCTCTGTGGCGTGGAAATGACGTCCCAACGCAAGTTCAGACGAGTCAGCCAATAAAAGATGGACTGTCCCTGCATTGTCCCGCGGAGCCAACAGGAGACAGGGACAGAGTTTAGGAAGGGGACAGAGCAGAGACACCTTCACAAGACTCACATCGCAGTCTGTTTAGGGACTGAGGAGGGAAATAACGCGGCTGCAGCACTACTTTAAGCCCCAGCACAGAGGAGAGGACAAAATCGCACACCCCTCCTGTCTGAATTTTCTCAGGAGCTGCGGGTGGGGGGACACACCAATGTGATCGAGGCTCAGGGACCCTCAGGTGCAGAGAAACCAAACTGGCGGAGCTCTTAGGATGGAGAAGTCACCGGTGGAAGATGCAAACTTCTTCTCTAGATTTGTCTTTTGGTAAGCGATGGCTCTGCTTCATTCTTCGGCTTGTTGCGGCGGCGACCAGCGGGATTCCTCACTTTCATTCACTTTAAATTCAGAAACTGCCTTGGCTTTGATGTGACTTTATCAAATGGGAAGCGGAATTATGTCAGCGAGTGCGCAAAGTATCTTTCTACAAATAGGATTTTCACTGCTGTTAAATGAAGTTCTGCGTAATTCGGGGTGCGCTCCGATGAGCGGGCAGGTGATTCTGGGCTGCATCTTTGGGAACGTAAACCTATAAAACTGAAATGAAACTGGACTCAAAATGAAGACAAATTTGAGAAAGCTAGCCTCAGATAAAAGTAACAGCAAACAAACAAAAAGAAAACCCTTTAAAAACAAAACGTTTGGGGAAGTCATTTTTTATTTCAGACCTGATGTGTTTTACACTTGACTATGGTATTTGTGTTTTAGCAAGTTGTTTTTCCCCCCCTTTGGATCAAAAAGAATTGACTATAGTTTGGCAATATGCGCTTCAGGAATAAGGTGTTAGAAATACGGAAGCAGAATTCAGCATTTGTCAATACCTCCAAATTAGTCCTTTCTTGAATCTTTTCGCAGCAAGTCAAGCCAAACACCTGACACTGAACCTACCATCATTAGCAAAGGAAAAAGCCATTTTTATTACAATCAACCATAGTTTAAACATTCCTGTTTTTTTTTTCCTACCAGAGCTTCTAATAAAAGGCTAAATTCTAAAAGCTTTCAGCTTCTTGTGTCTTCTTGGACAATTTAAACACATATTTGTTTATGATTTTGCATACAGCTTTTGTGTGTGTTGAGCAATGTCTTTGAACTCCTTTTATAGCTTCAAACAACTGATAGCCAACTCTGTGGTTCCCCCCTCCCCAGGTGGATATCACCTCTACTGAGGAAAGGTTTCACTAAGAAGTTGGAGCTGACTGACGTCTACAAGGCTCCTTCATTTGATCTGGCAGACACCCTCTCCGAAAGACTCGAAAGGTCTGTGCATTGCAATATTTTAATTCACACTTACTTTTCTCATGTTGCCATAGAACAGCCATAAAATATCATTTATTTTGGGAATTTTATGTGACAGACCAATACAATGTAGCTGAACATTAGATGAAAGGAAAGAGTAGCAAAAAATCCAAAAGAAAAATTCCATCAGATCTCGGTTAGAGTTCCAGGTAAGAAACCTGAGAGGAAGATGCTCTGGACAACATGCTAAGTACTGTGTGAAGAAAAAGTAACATTGTACATTACCCTGCACACCACATATACAGCTCTGGAAAAAAGAAAGAGACTACTTAAAATGAACAGTTTCTCTGATTTTACTTTTTGTAGATATTAAAAGTAAAATGAAATGTTATTTTATTCTATGAACTACTGACAGCATGTCTCTGAAATTCCAAGCAAAAATTTAGTATTTATTTGCAGAAAATGAGAAATGGTCAAAATAACAACAGGGGGAAAAAAAGATGCAGTGCTTTCAGACCTCAAATAATGCAAAGAAAACAAGTGCATATTCATTTAGAAACAACCATATTAATGTTTTAACTCAGGAAGAGTTCAGAAATCAATATTTGGTGGAATAACCAGGAGGGTTTTAATGAGGTTCAGTGCAGTGGACTCTTCATTTTTTCCAGCCTGTTCATTTTTTGCTGTTGGGATGCTTTTCTTCAGATGAATGAAGCAAAATGCTCTAGGATGCCATTTTCTTGAAAGAAAACATATTAGAGGCTACAGAAGGCTTGAGATTAGTGGTTCAAGATGTGGGAAACTCCAGTCCTTAAAGGCCAATGTCCTGCAACTTTTAGATGTATCCCTGGTGCAAAAAAACTGAATCAAATGACTGACAATCATCAGCAGAATGTAGTCAAATTCTAGTGTTCTGCTAAAGACCTATGTGTGTAATTCAGGTATTTTGAAGCTGAGACGCGTCTAAAAGTGGCAGGATCCCGAACCCAGGGGACTGGAGTTTGACACCTGAGGTAGATCTAAGCATATTTGTGAAATAGAATAGCCCAGTCAAAGTCCAGACCCGACCTGAAAGTCTGTGGAAATATTTATAAACTGCTGTTCACAGATACTCTCCATCCAATCTGTCTGAAGTTTTGCTGAAAAAAATGGCTAAAGATTCCAATCTTTAGATAAAGCTGGGGTGTTTTAACCCCAAAGACTTAAATCTTTAATTTATCAGTTGTAGAAGGTATTGATTCAGGATGGTTGATTACATGTGTGCTCACGTACGGTCTGTGTGTCTGGTACGGCAGTAGCACATCCGCGGACAAGAAGGCGCTCCAGAGGGTTGTTAGGGCAGCAGAGAGAACCATAGGCTGCCCCCTCCCCACTATGGAACAGATTTACATTTCCAGGCTCCACAAGAAAGTTTTGGACATTTTAAATGACTCTTCACACCCTGGCCATGGTCTCTTCCAGCTGCTGCCATCAGGCAAGAGATACAGAGCAATAAAAACCAGGACAAATCGCCTAAAAAACAGTTTTTACCCGATGGCAATCATGGCACTAAATTCAAAGGCATAAGAACTTCTGCTCTTGACACCACTTTGTTATAAATGTAAATTCTGTTGCGACACCTCCAGGCGCTGCAACCGTCTTCTGATGTCTAAGTTTATTTCTCATTTTGTACTATTTATTTCTTTATCTTGTATATTATGTATATACACATAACCTGCATCTTAACTCGAGTCGAGCAAATCTCAATCTCGTTGTAATCTGTTGATGACAATGACAATAAATCTTATCTTATCTTATCTTGATTACATCTGCACACCACATATTTAAAACTTTTATTTGTTCCAAAAAACCCCAAAATTTCATCTTATACTTTTTACTTTGAAATCATACACTACATTGTATTGGTTTGTCATATAAAATCCCCAACAAATACACTAATGTTTGTAGTTGTAATGTTTTGAAAAGGGAAACTACAGTATATATACAGTACAGACAAAAAGTTTGGACACACCTTCTAATTCAATGGGTTTTCTTTATTTTTATGACTATTTATAAGGCAAGAAATCCCACTTATTAACCTGACAGGGCTCACCTATGAAGTGAAAACCATTTCAGGTGACTACCTCTTGAAGCTCATCAAGAAAATGCAGAGTGTGTGCAAAGCAGTAATCACAGCAAAAGGTTGTTACTTTGAAGAAACTAGAATATAAGGGCTATTTTCAGTTGTTTTACATTTTTTTTGTTTAGTGCATATTTCCACATGTGTTATTCATAGTTTTGATGCCTTCAGTGTGAATCTACAATGTCAATAGTCATGAAAATAAAGGAAACTCATTGAATTAAAAGGTGTGTCCAAACTTTTGGTCTGTACTGTATATATATATATATATATATATATATATATATATATATATATATATATATATATATATATATATATATATATTTATATATTTATTAAGTTTTCGAAATACAGCATACATAAATCATACACAAGAGTATGAAGCATATATATATTTAACAAATTACTGTATAAGAAAAATATACTTTTACCAATACAACAATGAAAATAAAAACATACAATAATTAAAAATAAAATAAAATTAAAACAATTCAGGGAAATCATCTAAATAACTGGTTACTGCACTGATTACCTTTTACACTTTAGGATGGTACAACCTATCTATAAAGGCACGGGTGGCATACTAAGAGGCTGAGCGAGCGTCGGGGTCAGATAATTTGAGTAATTTAAGCCAAATTTAACTTTGTAGTCCTCCTTTATGTTTTACTTTACTTGTCAACAGTAATATTGCTTGTTTG
Source organism: Xiphophorus hellerii (assembly GCF_003331165.1). NCBI lineage: Eukaryota > Metazoa > Chordata > Actinopteri > Cyprinodontiformes > Poeciliidae > Xiphophorus > Xiphophorus hellerii. Next base: position 32,106,514 of record NC_045673.1, on the reverse strand, counting down.
ATATTAGAAATATTAAAGAGTGGCTGACTAAAAATCCATCCATCAATTAAATACACCCTCCTGCTTCAGTTCCACAATCTGATCTGACTTTAATTACTGTGTGGTTTGTTGTGTTGATGCGAGCAGCAACTGGATCTCCAAAACTGTTATCAACATTTATTGCTCTGAATTTATTGCCCTGTGCTACAAGAATGGCTTGATAACATTGAATAAAAGCTCTGCAGGAATTTGTCAGAGTCTAGTTATTGCCCTCAACTGTCTAACATACATATGTAGCAAAAGACAAGAAGAGGAAACCCAAGCCTGTGTGTTGTTGTTTGAAGACCAGCCGTGTCTCTTAGACAGTATACACATATCTGCTGCAAGCTGAATGTAAAGAAGTGAGAGTTTCACTGAGGATGAGCTGTTATAGGGTTAGGGAAATCTTGAAATCTCTACATTTGTCTTGAAATTGTGCGTCTGACCTTTCCGTGAGTTTACAGTAGCTGGCCACATGCCATCCTTTCTTCTGAACACATATAAAATATGGGCTGGCATTTGAAACCAAGTTAAACACAAACCAAACCTGTGTATGCCAACAAACAGCGAGGAAGTGGACGGAAGTTTTATTGATCTCATACTCCTGTTCTTTTTCCTTCTCACTCACCATTTCTCTTTCTTTCTTCAGTTTTATTTTTTTCTTCCTTGCAAAATATCAGACGTTAATTTATATTATACCTCAATGACAGGTTTCACTTAGCGTCAGCTGTTGGAACTATTAGTGGAAGAGGATTTTTTGACGTTTTACTTGCAAAAGGAACCGTCCTTTTGTCCAACAGTTCCAGATTGACCTCGTAGGATGACGACAAACCCTCCCCCCCCCCAAAAAAACATAATTTTGGAAGAGTTTTTCTTCCCTTTTAGAGTTATCAGATTTAGTTTTCAGTGTGCCGCGCATCGACCTTGGAATTTCTGGTCTCCCAGGGGCGCTTATCACCTGAGTGATGCCAACAGACTAGTTAATACAGATGGGTGTTTAAAAAGTCAACCTTAACAAATGTCAGTGTGCCCACGGGGTGATAAATGAGCATTGGTTGCTTTGTTTTTTTGGTTTTTCTTTTTTTTTGGTTTCAGTCTTCTAGATCGGCAAACATTGAGGACTCCTGAAATGTGTATTTACCCTCCGTAAAAGTGTGCTTTTTACTATCAGCCACTCAATCATCCTTTGTTTCGCTCAAGTTTTCAAGCCTTGTTGGAATGATTTACCTGAACAGGAACTAGAATATAGTAAAAGAAATTAAATAGATCTGAGTGCAACACATCTAGTATTTTTATCTCTGGAATCTCACCCAGGGGGCCATATAGGAGGGAAAAGTTAGGACAATTCCAAGGGCCCTTGACCAACAGGGCCCCCCCCACAAAATAGTTTGGTTTTTTTTGTTCATAGAAATATAAAAAATTGGGGGCCCCGTCAATTACAAAATTAATCATGTCACGTTTTTACAATATTTGTTTTTTGAGTAACTGAGATTGTGTGACATTGTCAAACATTTAGCATAGTTAGCTTAGCTACAGACTACTGTTTCCCTTCATTTCACTAGCATTTAATGAATGAAGGTAAAACAAAGTTACCAACATATTCATATATTTAACTTGTCCCTGTACCTTTTACCACACTTAAGAACAGGTGAGTCAGTCAGCAGCAGCTCTAACCCTCGATACCAGCATAACCTTTAACCCCTGTCCCAGTGAAAAAGGTGAGCAACACTGTGTCCAATGACAAGCTAGTTAGCATCATTCCAGGGAATCTATAGGGATTTCTCAGTGTCTTTGCTCTTTTTACAATTATACAACAAAAACAATATATATATTACTGACAGAAATTCAAACAATCTTTATATAATGGCAATAAAAAACAGCTTTCTGTCTGGACTGGGAGCAGTCCAAACAGTTTTAGGTTAGCATTTAAATTACAGATATATGTTGCCACGTCCCTCTTGACCTGTCCTGTCCTAAGAGAAATTAAAGCTGCAGGATGTAACTTTTATAAAAATATTTTTTTTTGCATATTTTTTAAAACTGTCATTAAATTGTGAAAGTATGGCATGAGAGATAATCTGTGAAAAATGTATTTCCTCTGCCTTCTGCCACTGCTATCTAGAAACAACCAATCAGAGGCAGGAGGCGGGTTTAAGCGCTGTCAATCACGATCTTATGTGGCTGCTCATCTTCTCTGTCTCTCTCTCTGTGCTATGCTGCAGCTAGCATAGCCTGTTGTGAATGCTCTGTCTAATTAGCATAGCTACCAATGATGGCAGATAAACGGTTTTCCTGTAACTATAAGTTTTTTCTCTGCCATTAACACTGCAGTGCGTGAGGTTGATTGACAGCACTAAGACTCTCCTCCTACTTCTGATTGGTTGTTTTGGTTGGAACATTGCATTACTTTAGCTAGCAATAGTAGTTCAGGGGAGGAAGTGGAGGAGATTGATTGTTTTCACAGATTATCTGTCTCATAACAAACTGTCAAGACATGGTGACAGCTTTAACAAATATGGAGAAAACATATTTTTTATTAAAGTTATATACTGCAGCCTGAATGAAATGCAACAACATAGCATTTTTTGAGAAGTCTGGATTGCTTTATGTATATTTTGCATGTTGCCTATGACTGTTACTCGTGAGGAGAGACATTTCAGTAATCTAAAACTAATTTAAAAAAATGTAAGCAGCCTATTTGCATACAGCATGCGAACTGCTGCGTGTAAAGTCCACTAGCGGTAAATATTGTGCTAGTATCAAAGAAAGCAAGGCAGTTGCAAACCTTTAAAATTTGGGTCGAATAGACTCAAGAAAGTGTAATACCGGGGGGGGGGGGGGGGGGGGGGGGGGGGGGGGGGGGGGGGGCAATTTATTTTTTTGTCATGGGGCCCAAGATTTTTATATTAATACTGTATACTTTGGTATTCAGAGAAGTTCATGGTTGCCTATGGCTTCAATAAACCCAAAACACCGCTCTCACGTCACCATGCTTGGCAGCTGGTATGTTGTGTTATGCTTCAGTAATCATGGCGGTGTATTATGGCCTCTATGGTATCATCTGTTCAAAACAAAAATAAATCTGAAGTTTGATGCTTTTCCAGATCCAGATTAGGATTACATCCACAATGTGTGGAACTAAATGTCATGGTCATGTATCCATGACCAGAATGACATTAGATTATGAAGGGCTAGAGAGTGTTTATGATCTGCCAATTCAGAGAGGGATTGTGATTTCATCTGTGGGAGACATTCTGTCTATTGTTGTCCTATCAACTTACACAGATTATACAGTTTTGTGTAACAATATTTGACATTCGCTTAGAAAGTTTTTGTGATCTAAATGCTTGTTTCCACTGAGTGAAATTGCAATAAAACCATGGTTCTATTTCATCCCTACTGACCGCCAGAGGGCGGTGCTGAATGCACTGAATGTTCCCTTCGCGCATGCGCCGTTCGAGTAATAATATCAACAGTCACACCTTGACATATCGGATGATCAATCAGAGGCTATATAACGTGACGTCACCCGAGGTTCTGTTCCTCTTTTCTTCTCGCGTGCGGTTCGCTTTGTATGGCATCGGCCTTTTGGATTTCTGGATCTTTCTCCGTCGTTGGACGCCCGACTGCCAGTTGGCCGGAGCAGCGGTGTATCGCCTCCTAGGGCTGCGACGGATCTTCGTTCAAGGTACTGTTTGTTGGAGATGACAACGTTTGCGCCTCCTCTCCCAATTCGCAGCTTATAACCACTGTGTTTGTACACATGTTGGAGTTTAGCTAACGGTGTTAGCCTTTCTAAGATTTGACATTTCGCTTTAATTGGTGACGGTAGCGTCTCGCCCCCTCTCCCAATTTTAGCCGACCTTATAAGCGGTTTGTTATTACTTTGATTGGTGACGGGAACCTTTTTGGCCCCCTCTCCCAGTTTTATTTGGATTTTCGTCCTGTCCGGCCATATCTCACGGCGTCAGCCCTCTTTTTCTTCACCTGAAGCTCTTCGTTTGCTGCTTTAATTGGCGATGGCAGCGTTTTCGTTCCCCTCTCCCAATTTTATATACATGTATTTCGTCCTGTATTTTGGACATCAGTCCCTTTGTTGCTATTTTACTGATTGGTGACGGTAGCGTTCTCCGCCCCCTCTCCCAATCTTGATTTGATTTTCATTCTATACTGGACGTAGCGGACCACGTCCGCTGTTTTTCTGTAATTAGTGACGGTAGCGTCTCGCGCCCCCTCCCAATTTCAGCCGATCTTGTGATCTTAGTTTTGTGTTTGGCTCACCTGACTCTTGTTTGCTGCTTTAATTGGTGACGGCAGCGTTTTCGCCCCCTCTCCCAGTTTTAGCAAACCTCCTGTTCGGAGTTCTGGGTTGGGCTGGGTGTTTCCCCTCCGTGTTTCTTTAATTGGTGACGGCAGCGTTCTCCGCCCCCTCTCCCAATCGTAGTCTGCTCTGTCTGCCTGTGGTTGGACTCGCTTCAGTTTTGGACATGATTAGCTCCCACTGTTGTGCGATTGCGGGGCTGTGCTTCAGGCAGATGATGGTCACGACCTGTGCCATGTCTGCCTTGGGCATGATCACCTGGTTGAGGCCCTTTCAGAAAATCCTTGCATGAACTGCAGCTACATGCCCCATGGAGTGAAAGTGGCTCGACTGGCCCAGTTACACCTCGAGTGTGGAAATGACCTTCCACCTTCTGGGCAGGTGGCCACTCCTAGGCGCTCTAAACGCAGGACTGAGGCCACAACCTCTGTGGCTCCTCCTAACAAGAAGCGAGCTAAGTCTGGTCAGGGTCTTTCCACAAGGGCTGAGCGATTGTCTACAGAGTTGGCGGAGATGAAATCACTTCTTTGGGCACCTCAGGTGGATGCTCCCATGACTGGGTTCTCTTTCCCAACTGTGCCAGTGTTAGCTGTGGAGGACGATGTGCTGTCTTTGGTTGCCTCTGCCTCTCCCATTGGGAATGAGGAGGAGGAGGCACAGACGTCTCTCGCTTCGGAGACTGGCTCACGCTCTTCGTCTCAGAGTGCGGCTAGTGGCTCAGGTGACAGTTCCATGCAGTACATCATGCATATGGCCTTGAGATTGCTGCAGCTGGATGTCCCGCAAGTGCTGGAGTCCGCTCCTGGCAGTGCCTTTTACAGGCGCGGACAAGCCCCTACTCCCTTTTCTGTCCCTCCATCAGAGGAGTACCTCAGGGAGTTGCATGCTTGTTGGCGGGACCCTAGAGCCTTTTCACGTCTCTCCACAGATGGTCGGGTGTTGGCAGCTATGCGTGATTCGGACAAGGCAGGCTTGGATCGTATGCCTGCGGTCGAACCTGCTGTTGCCTCGCTCATTGTGTCCCCAGATGAAGCCCTGCGTGATGATGTTCGGTGCCCGCGGGCTCCATGTCGCATTACAGATTGCTTCCTCTGTAAAGCGTATAATGCTGGAGCGCGTGCCGGCCACCTTGGCAATTCCTTGGCGCACCTCATGGTTGCCCTTTCTGCATCCCTTCAGAATACCAGTAGGGCAGATACAGCTATCGGCTTTAGCGACGCAGTGCTTCAGGCCTTTGCATTCATGACCAGAGAGCTTGGGTGCGTGATGTCCTTTCTAGTCCAGGCTCACCGACAGGTCTGGCTGGCTCAGTCCACATTGACTGAAACATGCCGCAGGACCCTCCACAGCGTTCCTGTGGTGCCAGGGGAGTTATTTGGTTCTGCTGCCTTGGAAGCCCTGCAACGAACTGTTCAGGCGCGACAGACTAGACAACAGCTTTCAGGCCTCAGCAGAGGTATGCCCCCTCCTCCTCATAATCTGGGGAGCCCATCAGCTGGCCCCAGCATTCGACCGCCGCCTCGGGGTTGTGATCGGCCTGGTGGGTTTTACCCTCGAGAGGTACAGCAGAGACCCAGCAAGAACATTCGTGTGCCGGTCCGTCAACCAACCAGGCACACCCTGGCCACAGACTTTGGTCGCTGTCCCCCCAGAGCCCCTATGGGTCGTGGGGAGAGAAAGTGAGGCTGCCATGCCAACCGTCGGATATTTTTCTCATCAGCAGCTCAGTTACTGGGCTGCTCTCACTGCGGATCCATGGGTAGTTGCCACTCTGAACCAATGGTTACCGGTTACATTTCCGACGGCAGCCTCGCATCTCACCCCCAGTCAGAGTGACCGTCATCACCTACCCGGTGAAATCTCAAGCCCTGGAGTAGGAGCTTTATGCCCTCCTGGCCAAGGGTGCAATCAAGGCAGTGGATCCTCTGCGGCAACCCAGAGGCTACTATTCAATGTATTTCCTCGTGCCAAAAAAGACAGGCGGATTTCGTCCCATTTTTGATCTCAGGGGACTCGATCAGTATTTAAAAGTCCTGCCATTTCACATGCTCGTGACGGCAGAGATTCTTTGGGCTGTGACAAAGGGAGAATGGTTTACATCAATTGACCTCACAGATGTGAGAGCGGAACATCGCCGCTTTCTCAGGTTTGCCTTGTGCCGGCTAATACGGAGCTGTGTCACGGGGTCTCATGGTGTCTTCTGGCCAGGAGGGATTTCCTGTCTCACTTGGGGGGTCGTATAGGGCGTCCCGATCCCCAACGCCTCCGGCTGTGGATGTGGCCACTGGGAGGCTTGACCAGCAGCTGACTGGGTGTTCAGATCCAGTCAGGCACACTATTTTGAGTGCCAGGACATTCTCCATTCGTCAACAATATGAAAACAGATGGCGTCTGTTTTCCCGGTGGTGTTCTGCCCGTAATGATGATCCGGTCACCTATGCGGCATCCACTATTTTGGAGTTTCTTCAGGCTCTTCTTGATAAGGGCTGCTCTCCTTCGACGCTTAAGGTATATGTAGCGGCTATATCATCTAGTCATGCTGACACTGATGGCTGTACAGTGGGGAGCCATAATCTGGTTTCTCTTTTTTTGCGTGGTGCTCGTAGACTGCACCTGCCAATTTTTCCGTGAGCACCAGTTTGGGACCTGTCCTTGGTCCTCAGTGCTCTGTGCCACCCTCCATTTGAACCTTTGGCTCAGGCAGACCTCAAATGGTTGTCATGCAAGACTGCTTTTTTGTTGGCTATTGTCTCAGCTAAGAGGGTCAGTGAGCTACATGCTCTTTCTGCCAGCCCACCATGTCTCAAATGGAGTTCAGATGGCTCTGGTGTTACCTTGTGGCCAAACCCGGCGTTTGTCCCTAAAGTGTTTTCTCATTCTCATTGTAACCAACCATTGAGATTGGTGCGTTTTCAGCCAACGTCAGGGAAACTGGTGATAGTTCTGAGTCACTGTGCCCAGTGAGGCCACTGAAAGCATATATTGCAGCCACTGCTGCTATAAGACGCTCAGACCAGTGTGTTATGGAGGCCCTAGATTAAGTTGTCCTCTGTCCACACAGCGTCTCTCCCATTGGATTGTGGATGTCATCTGCCATGCCTACGCTGCAGGGCGCCGCCCCCAACCAGTTGGCGTGAAGGCACACTCTACCAGGAGCGTTTCCACTTCCTGGTCAGCCTGGAGAGGAGTTTCACTGGAAGCTATATGTGCTGCTGCATCATGGGCTTCTCCGAGCACGTTCACTAGATTTTACAATGTGAATGTGGCCTCCTCCCATCCTCTGGACCAGGTCCTTTTACAAGGGTCCTCTGGGCCTTCTCAGTGAGGTATGTGCTCAGGATTCCTTGTGACATCGCTGGTACTAGTCATTCAGTGCTTTCAGCACCGCCCTCTGGCTGTCAGTAGGTATGAAATAGAACGAAAGTTACGTATGTAACTACGGTTCTATGAATCCCGGCTGACCGCCAGAGATTCTCTGTCACTCAGAATCCTTGCATTTTGCGAGAAGATTCTGTAGGAACACAGCGGATGACGTCACGCTATATAGACTCTGGTTGATCATCTGATATGTCACAGGTGTGACTCTGTTGATATTATTACTCGAACGGCGCATGAGCGAAGGGAACATTCAGTGCTTTCAGCACCGCCCTCTGGCAGTCATCCGGGATTCATAGAACCGTAGTTACATACGTAACTTTCGTTTTATTTTACTTCTAAAAATTTGCAGTATTATGTTTTTACTATGGCCAGGAATTTGACTTAATGCATGTTAATTAATTGCATAGATTTTAAAATGTTAAAAAATTTAGAGCCATTAGTCACTTTTTCTTTCTTTTTTTTTCAAACAAAAGTTCAGAGCGGAACCTTTGAATTAGTGTGTTTCTGGTACACTTGTAAATCTGAGGCGCAACAGCCACAAATAACAGCACTGGATGACAAAGCTTTTTTTTTTTTTTCGTCCCAGAGGGTGTTCACTGTTGCTTAAAAAAAACAATCTAATTGCAAAAGACTGTCATTGTGTTAGTTAGCCCATCAGTGAAGCTGTTCAAGCCTAAAATAGCATCTCAATGCTAAACATGTAGCAGCATCACAGACGTCCCCAATGCTAACGTCTTGTTTCTGAAGAAGTTCCATGAGTGATCAGGAGTTCCTGAATCACTGGAAAGCTGAATGGATAAAACAGCACTTTGCAACATTCTGACGGCGTAATAGCTTATAACATTAAAAACAATAAATATCTTTGCTGTTGACCTCTTATGACTTTTTATTCAATAATTTAGTAGCAAAAAGGGTTTTTGAAATCAAAACACTGCTTTTGTGGTCAATATATAGTTTCCAATTAAAATACAATTAATTAATTACAGAACCTGCAATTACCTCTATTAAACATTTTAATTGAATTCTACCACAAATTTTTTACCATATTGTCCACTTTTGTTTCTAAACAAATTTGCTTACCTGTGTTGCACTGGAAGGCCAATATCATCAAGCTACAACCAGTACATGTCAGTAGATCTTGTTGAACAGATTCCTAAAACAAGTTTCTTTCTTTTTTCTTCACAAAAGTAGTAGTAAACAAATAGCAACCAGAGACAAACTTTGCTGCTATTTGTCTGGTAGGCATATTGTTCTACTGCTGTTTAACTGTGCTGTAACTCTGCCCATCCTGTAGGGAATGGGACAAAGAGGTGGTGCTGGCCAAAGGCAGGCCCAAGCTGCTGAAAGCACTGGCGCGATGCTTCTTCCTCCCGTTCGCCTTCTTCGGTGTCCTCCTCTATTTCGGGGTGAGTTTTGTTTGCCTGTAGATGTTTCTTATCACCGATGGTAAATACTGTGCAAACTCTATTCCTTAAAAATGCTGCAAATTTAAAATGTGACACAAGTACCAGATCATCTAGCTTTTGGGTTTTATTGCACTTGAAAAAACATGTTTCAGAAAGTGTGTTGATGTTTATTGCCTCTTCCAGTTTCTATAATTTATGGTTCAGTGAAGGGGTTTTTTTGCAGCGTGGTGTTTTTTTCTAACTGGGACGGGTATGTACACGCTTCCACTCTGATCTCATGGGGAGTGAACTGGATGGATTTACAACCCATTGTTTCAAAGTGAACACACAGTGAAGGCTGGAGAAAACATTATATAGCATTCTAAGTTTTCAAGGAAATAATTTTTATATTAATGCTTTTTATATAATATATATTTAACCTTTGTCACCAACCCACATTTTGTTTTGTGTCCCCAAAACATTAGTACATTAGTGGAATTCCCCAATGTTACTAAGGCCCAATGTTTCAAGAAATGGCTAATTCATAGTAATTATTATATATTTTCTGGCTTTGCAGCAGCTTTAAGATATTTAAACTCTTGTGCAGTTGTTTATAGATCATTAGGAGTCACGTTGTTTTAAAGTTTGAATAATTATCCTTCTTTTGTTGAACTATCCGTGTGTGTGCTCTTTTCTCTGTTGTTTGCTTCATAAGACCATCTTTAAATATCAGTTCATTCAAAAATATGATTAAGCCTATTTCAAATGTTTTTCAAGAACAATATTTATGTTTGTGGCGCTATGCCATCAGTCCTACAGTTACCTAAAAAAAAGTAATGAATAGGTCTTTTATCACGATCATGAGCAATAGCACCTAAAATCAATAAAATTCTAAGTCCATATGACCCATTCCTAATATGCTATGTTGCCAACTTTCACTGCAAATAAAGCTTTAAGTTAATCTCTTAAGACTAAAATTCTTGCCCATTCTTCTTTACATTATACCTGCTATGACAGTTTTTGCCATGATCTGTGTTTTTTCTGTGTTCATTTTGAGTTCTTTGTGTGCTTTCTGAGTCCTTTGAGTCTCTGTGCTGTCCTGTCCTCTTGATTGTTTCCCAGGTGTGTCTCATTCCCCGATTACCTTCTGTGTATTTAGTGTCACCTGTGCCTCTGTGTCGTTGTCGGGTCCTCGTCTCACTTGGCGTCCTGTCCCTGTCGTCCGTGTGCCCAGTCTCTCTTCTCATCCTTCGTGTACCGGTTGCTACCGGCGTCGAGCCCAGGCTTCCGCTCGGCCTTGCTGCCGGATTTTGGATTTGATGGACTGAGTAATGTTTGGACATTCTTCATTAAAAACATTTATTTCTTCACATCCTGGGTCTCCCGCCTGTTGCCTTCACCACCTCACACCGTTTCATGACAGTTTTCAAGTGTAACCACAGGACCTTAGTTTAGGTCTGAACTTTGACTGGACCTGTGGCTCTGGATGTATATTTAGGGTCTTTGGCGTGCTGGAAGGTGAACTTCCTCTCTCGTGCCACGGACGGATTTATTTCCATGATTTCCTGTACTTAGCTCCATCCAACTCCTCATTCATCATTCCATCAGCTGCCATATTTTTTTTATTTTCGGATTATGGACTACAGCGATGTGTTTGTGATAAGGTTGTTAAGACAAAATGTGTAAAAGCTCCAGGATATGAATGATTTTGTTGGTACAGCACATTTTATTTAGAGGGGCAGTATGCAACTTTTATAAAAAAAAAGTATGTTTTTACATATTTCTTAAAACTGTCACCATGTTGTTACAGCATGCAATGAGACAGATAATCTGTGAAAAGATCAAGCTCCTCCACCTCCTCCCTGAGCTGCTGTTGCCGTCTGAAGAAATGCGCCGCTGTTAACCAAAAACAACCAATCAGAGCCAGAGGGAGGTTCTTAGCGCTGTCAATCATCCTCATGTACTTGCTGCTACATGTTCTGATGGCGGAGAAGCCACTTAGCGTTGCAGGAAAACCATTTATCTGCTGTGATCAGTGGCCATGCTTACTACATTGCCAGTGATTGACAGTTCTAAGCCCCGTCTCCTTGCTCTGATTGGTTGTTTCTAGATTGCTCTGGAGCACTTCGAGAAGGCAGAGCAGCTCAATTTTTAGACATACAGTATTATCTGTCTCATAACATAGTGTCAATGACTTTTCTTTGTTTTCTTTTTTAATGATAAAAGTTATATACTACAGTTTTAACTGCCAAGCAGTTAAAATATGTATATTTCCTCCAACTGCAGATTTTCAGTTGAATTAAAATGATCAAACTTGGTGTCACGCCACTGTGGCTCCACTACTGAGAACTTGTTTGTTTTGTGTCAAGCTTGTTGTAAGATATTTAAACTCTTGTGCAACTCTTGTGTATTGGTCTAGACAAGACCAATAACGCTACAGTGGAGCAACATCTGAAGATGACAGGCATGTTGTACTGCAGTGTCATTGTCCCAGATATACGAGGGGGACAGGGCATCAGCTACTGGGTGACTTTGTACAGTGGGAGCTGGTTGTCTGGACAACAGGAATGCTTGTTAGAGTCACAGAGGACACTGTGGGAATACAAAGCTGTTCTGAAAGGAGTTGATTCAAGTCAACTCATTTTTGCTCAGTTATCCTGTAGACAAATTAATTGTTGATCCTGGTGTCTGAGTGGATTATGAGTCATCCTTTTTTAACTGACATTTTTTAATGAGTGAAGACAGTTTCAGTAATATCACAAAGAGAAAAGGGAGTTTTCTTATTTTGTACCTATAATTCTTTAAAAAGTTCCCTGTTCATACAGAAAAAATGATTCTTCATTTAAGTCCTTGCATATTTTATTGCAAATGATATTGTACCTTAAGGCATTGCCAAATACAGTTGTCTCTTGTTAAAGGATTATGTTATTAAAAAGTTCATTTACACATTATATAGATTAATTACACAGAGAATGCTGTTTTCAAGCATTTATGTTAATTATGATGGTTTTTTGCTAACAGCTAATTAAAACAACATTTAAAGTTAGAATATTACATCAAACCAATAAAAACATTTTAATACGGAAATAAGGGCTTCATGAACAACATGTTGAATAAAGGTTGCTGTTTTCAAAATGTGTTTTTAATCTGACAAACAAGCCTCATGTGAGTGCTTATGCTAATTTACTGAGATGTAGCTGCACTGTAGGTATGCTAACTCTTTATGCATTGGTTTGTGGCATTGACAAAAAAGTCAAGCAATTTTATTTGTGTTGCACATTTTCAACAGTGAGGCAATTCAAAACAGTAACCCCCCCCCCTCAAGGGCGGCTACCAGACGCCCAAAAAACAAGTGCGTACAAAAACACAACAAGGGTGGGCAGAGGGGCGCTGGACGGGGGGCCAGAGTCTTAAACAACAAAAAGCAACCCAACAGAGTGGGTGGAGGCACAGGAAGGGCCAGGAGTCCAGAAACACAAAACAAAATCCTGCGTTTCCGAGAGGTTGGGTGGAAACGCAGGAGGCGGAATCCATGGGGGAGGTTCTGCAGGCGTCCGCGGCGCCGAAGGCGGGAACCATGGGGGAGGTCCGCGGCGCTGAAGATGGCAACGAAGAGTCTTGGGAACCGCCCAGAGGCGGCGACGAGGAGTCTCGGGAGAGGCACAAGGAGGCGGGGTCTCGAGAGGAGCACTAAGAGTCGGGGTCTCGGGAGGAGCTCTAAGAGGCGGGGTCTTGGGAGGAGCACTAAGAGGCGGGGTCTTGGGAGGAGCACTAAGAGGCGGGGTCTTGGGAGGAGCACTAAGAGGCGGGGTCTCGGGAGGAGCACTAGGGGGACACTCAGAGGGAACACAGGGATCACTAGGGAGCAACGAGGGAACATAGGGACCACTAGAGGGCGTCAAAGGAACACAAGGGAGCTCGGGGGAAACACTAGGAAGCTCAGAGGAACTAGGAACTGGTTTGTGAATAAAAACATAGGTCTGATGCTGACGTTAGAAAAACAGTTTCTATTTATACTTTCATAATTGTCCTTGCAATAGCGAGACAAAACCCGCCTTGCCCCTAAACACAGAAATGCTTCAGCTGCAGAGAAAACTTCTGACTTTAACTTCATCATTCTGCTAAAGGCCCGGTTCACTACAGGCAGGCAGAGTCGGTCCACTAACAGATATAAAGAATGTCTGTCTTTATCAGACGTCCTGATATAAGACACGGTACCGACTGTCACCTCGAGTCGCAACGCAGCTCAAAGCCCCAATACCACCTGGTACCATCTACTGACTGCTCGCTCTGCTTCTCCTTAACGTTTCTACCAGGCGGTTTAAAGCCGCTGCTGACGGGATCTGGGCTGGAGGTTCGCAGCTGTAAATAGAAGTTATTGCAGAACCTCAAGTGTTAAAGGAAGATTCGGCCCAGAGCATTTAGAGTTCACAAAATAAACATCAGAGAAAATATTGTAGCAATAATTAGAACCGCAGCAAAAAGCCAAACATGCCACAATGAAATGAATCAAAATGTCTCCAAAGCATCGGCGGACTGACGGGGGCTACCGGGGGATTCCAGGTAGATTCCAGGTAGATTCCAGAGATGCGCATCGCAGCGGCTGTTCATGCAGGACCGGCCCAAGGTAATTATGGGGCCTTAGACAGAACCCCCCTCCCTCCGGAACCCGTCCTACTAAGAACCTCAGCATCACTAACATGTTTAAATATAGATAAGGTGAATCTGTGAGAGGGAGACCAGGTTTATTGGCCAAGTTTAAAATCAATCACTGATTATTGGTTATTTGCTGTGATGTATTTGTGAACAAACCCAATTCAAACACAAAGATTACACCATATTGTAGCCATGGTAACACAACAATCAAACTATCAAGATGATTCTTTAAACTTTTACAAAGTAAACTTCCTAATTAAATCCTAAATGTACTATTTATTTTTCTCAGCTGAATGCATTAATAAAATGTAATAACATGTCATTCTCTATAAATGATGCTACAGGTTTAGATCGATGGTCTGTTACAATTAAACCATTTCTAGGGGCCCCTGAGTGTCTGGAGGCCCCTGAATGTCTGGAGGCCCCTGAATGGCCCCTACCAGCAGCTACTGAGTTTTCTTTGCCTTGATATCCCAGTCTTATAATTCTAGGTCTTAGAGGTGCTAACATCAAACTATTATATAGAGTTAAAAACCCCTTTGAGCTTTTTGATCTATAAATCAGTCTGCAGCCAGGTTGTTGTAGAGGTTAAATAGATATTATTAGGGCTTAATTAGTAAAATGGCAGCAAATTAGCTTATTTCATATCTTCATAACCAGAGACTTTCTCTCCTCTGGTCTGTTTAACAGCTACAGTCTCAGATCAGCTCAGCCCTCCAGGACTGTCAGCAGCAGAAACAGAAACTTTATACCTGCTGGTGAAAATATAGACTATATTTGCTTTGCATTTCCCCGCATGATGGCAGTGATACAGTAAGATCCAATTAAATTCTTGATTAATATGGGTTGTTATGTTGTTGTACTGTGTTTTTGTTCAAGTTGCCCCTTTTTTAGATTTGAGCCCCTGCCCCTCCAAAGGTCTCTGCATGGCCCTGCTCTAGATATACCTGAAGTAATAGATGATGCTGAAACATCCACACATTTATCTGTTCTAAGCATCTGTTCAGTGCTGTGATGGATTCAAAGTCACCTGATGACATGTAGAGCTGTGTATGATCTGCATAACTAATCTAATATTTTTTTTATAGCCTCAAATATTGGGAGCATGTAGATATCAAATAGGAGGGGAACCATTATGGACCTTTGGGGTACCCCACATGTGATTTTTGTCCTACTGATACAAGGAAGTCCCTGTTCTTTAGGTAAGATTTGGACCAGTTAAGTTCTGTACCAGAGAGTCCAACCTAGCTCTCCAGTTTCTGATAATGTCCAACCAGCTTTTCACAGGTTTTTCACTCATATTTTCATCATAAATTTTGGGCACAGAGCTCCAAGTCTTTTAGGTTGAAAGGCCTTCTAGGCCTAATCTTTTGTTCTCTCTACAAATTCTCTATCATATTCATGTCAGGACTCTGACTGGATCACTCCAGAGTGTTAATAAAAGCTGAGGTATGGAAAAACATGTTGGTAAAAGAAAAAAAGAGTTGATTGTCAAATTAAACTGGTGGTTTTGAATGTAGGTTTCACTGCAGCCTCTAATACCCTAAATGAAAACACTGGAGATGACGGAAAATGTAAAACCCTGGACAATAGACAGACTTTGTGAGTTGAGTGTATCTTTCAACCTTGATATTAATCAATAATCAATCTCAATCATCAGATCAAGGATCTCTATTTCACACTGGTATGTTTGAGGCAAAATAAGCGACAGTAAAATGTTGACGTGTCGATGTGTCATCTTTCCTTTGCAGGAGGCATCCAAGACTGTGCAGCCTCAGCTTTCAGGTCGCATTATCGCTTCCTTTGACCCCTTCCATGCTCCGGAGCGAAGTCAGGGGTACTACCTGGCCCTGGGGCTCGGCCTCCTCTTCACTGCTCGCTTCATCCTGCTGCAGCCCGCAATCTACGGCCTGCATCACCTCGGCATGCAGATTCGCATTGCCCTCTTCAGCCTCATATACAAAAAGGCATGAGAAGGAGATTCCAGTAATCCTTCAGTGTGACAAACCTTCCTTCCAAATTCACTTATGATCGTTGAATTTCAACTAGCCCTCAATTTTTACTTTTTTCAGACACTCAAGCTGTCCAGTAGGGTGTTGGATAAGATCAGTACCGGGCAGCTCGTCAGTCTCATGTCTGCCCACCTCAACAAGCTGGATGAGGTAGGAGAAAAGAAGGCTGCACTTGAAATAGAAACCATTGAAACATCCACTCGTGTTAGAGTTTGGATCATTGCTTACTGTATTTAAATCCAGCCTAAATGTAAAAGTTGACAACAGGTCAACAGGTATCATCTTTATTATGACACCCAGCTGTTATCTGTTTTCTGAGAATGAGAGGACACAACACCGAGTCAATCAAGTGTTGGTCCATAAACGTTGCGTCATGTAACCAACTTAACAGGTTGGAAAATAAATGCGAGGCTATGCTAAACAGCTGAAGGGTATGCACAAGTGTGTGTGCTGTCACCTGTGTTGTTGGGGTGTCACCTGGACGTTGAATGTAGAAACACTCTGCAATCTGCTTCAGGGCAATTATCACCTAGCTCACATGTGGCCAACCCAATACAAAGGTGCTGAGTTACGGGGTGTGCGTGTGTGTGCATGCGTGCGGGTGCGTGTGTGTGTGTGGGTGTATGGTGGTGTGCCTGATTAATGAAAGGAGGAAACTTACAAGTAAATGGATAACAGGGCGCTCCATGAACTGAGAACTGGGTGCTTCACCTGTAATACAGGTGAGATTCAGCAGAAAGGAACTGATGAAAGTGGATTCTTGAAATGTGAGAGTTGTCGCGCTTCACCGCGCTGCTTTTGTCGCTTTATTTATTGTGAATAGTCATGCATCACACATACAGTCCTGCAGGCACTTCTAAAATCATTGCATACATTTCAGCCTGGAATTCACTTTTTAAAATGGGAGGAGGGATTTCTTCCTTACATGTTTCACATAGGGGTATGGCTTATAAGCTTGACTGATACTGTCTCATGATCAGCTCTAATTTGTTGTCTTCTTCTGCCTTCCTGGTTGTCATTTTAGCTGCTCTCTTTTTTCTCTCTCAAAGGGCTTAAAGGCAGAACATCGTTATTTGTAAGAATAGAAAAATATTCAGGAAGAAATGGTACCACTTGAAAGAGTGACTCCAGATAAATTCCTAAATAGTTAAATTCATCAGAGATAATCTGAATACAGTGCTGTAATTTGTTGCCTCTTTCCCCAACTCTTTTGGGTTGCATCTTTAATCCCTCTTGCCTCTGTTTCTTCTTTCTCCTTCGTCTGTATCTGAGGTTTTTTTTTTAGAAGCACTTTGTTTCTATGGAGGACTGATGCTGCCAAAACAAACAGAAAGAAAAAAAGGCTTGATGAAATGACAAATCCAAAAAAATTAAAAATAAAAGTGTTCCCAACTTAGAGCTCAGATCTTGATGTTAAAATAAAATAAAATAGAAATAAATCTTCCTCCCACAGTTCAAAAACATGACTGTCAGGTAAATTGGTCTCTAAATTCTCCCTAGGTGTGTGCATGGTTGTTTGTCCTGTCTGTCTCTGCGACAGACTGGTGACCTGTCCAGGGTGACCCCGCCTCTCGCCCAAAACGTTCGCTGGAGATAGGCACGAGCACCCCTCCTGACCCCACTGGGGACAAGGGTGTACAGAAAATGGATGGATGGATAGAAATAAATCTGACTCTGACTTCTCCTCCCCCTTTGTTTAAATCCTATTAAAAGCCAGAAGGAATGGACAAAACAGAACATGAGGAAACGAAAAAAGTAAAGTTCATTATTTCTCAAAAATGACGAGCTGTTGTAAAAGTTTCTTTTGGCCAAGTTGTGGTTTCCAAATGACTCAACCATCTTCACTGCATTAAACAAGTCTCACCAAAAATCTTACAGGCATAGACAATCTGAATGAAATAATTAGTTCATCTTTATTGAAGTCCATTCAGTTCTTTTCATTAAGTACATATACTCATATTGTTATATAGATAGATTTGCGCTGTATTGTGCTGCTTCACTTTTGATTGGTGTAAATAAAATGAAAGCTCCAAAACCACCTATCAGTTTTCTACAGAAATATCTCTGTAGTAGTAGCCTTAAAAAAATAAAGCTGCCTTAAAATATATGCACACTGTGTGTTATTAAAATACATACTAATAAAAATAAGAGCAAATGAAATAATAAAAAAGTCTTGAAAACAAGTTCTGGCTGTAAAAACTTATGGCCAAGTGTTGTTTTGTGACACATTTTTACATTAGCTGTTTTATATGTTTCTGCACTGCATTGTGGAACAATTGAAACAATTTTCATGAGTTTTAAAGACTAGTATTAGTAATACTTTAAATGTATGCACATTTATGTTGTGAGTCTGTACTTTGCTGGTGCTCTTTAATTGCTTTCTTTCATTTTCTCTGAAATGTTGAAAATCTACTTCTAGGCCAAACCCTGCTGGTTCTAATCTTAATGCTTGTCGTTAGTCACAGTTTGTGATTATTGTCAAAGCCACATGTTAGAGACAGAGGGGAGTTTTCTCACAGCATCCCCAAAATGTTGTAATCTGTTGAACTATTCTCCATCATGGCAGAAAATCATGGGCTTTCGATGTGGGTTGCGGGCTTTGATACGGTGCATTTGGTGGACGTTTTAATCTCACCTGGTGTTAGTGAAAGTGTTTCTCAGTAGAACTGGGATAAAGTATTCCTGGTTCACACAAATTTTCCATGATATTGCTTTCCTATAATTCAGTTTGTGCTGTTCTTGGATAATATATATATATATATATATATATATATATATATATATATATATATAGTACAGACCAAAAGTTTGGACACAACTGTGTGTCCAAACGTTTGGTCTGAACTGTATATATATATCAATGCAAAAACATTTTAATGTTCACTTTATATGAAAGCTTTTTTATTTAAAAATAGATGTTTAGGTTGTTGATTTGATTGTTCAGTTTTTGTTTCAGTTTTTTTTATTCAAAGATTCCTCCCTCACACGGGGTATAAAAGCAACAGCAATGTGCCTCTTTGCTCTCATTGAACATTACTCTGTGTGTGTGCACGCATGTGTGTGTTTGCATTCCAGAGCTTGGGACTAGCACACTTTGTATGGATCACCCCTCTGCAGTGTATCCTGTGTACTGGTTTGATCTGGGAGCTGATCGAGGTGAACGGCTTCTGTGCCCTGGCAGCTCTCACTCTTCTGGGCATTCTCCAAGCGTGGCTGTCCCTGAAGATGGGGCCTCCTAGGTGAAAACACGTCATCACACACACACACGTGCACGCACCCCCACGCATGCACACACATGCACACCCCCATGCACGCATGCACACACACGCATGCACACGCACGCGTTAATATGCCTGCTGCATGCAGGGCGAAGCGTGCTGGGCTGATAAACCGACGTCTGGCTCTTACTTCTGAGATTGTGGAGAACATTCACTCGGTGAAGGCTTACGGCTGGGAGGAAGTGATGGAAACCATCATCAAAAACATCAGACAGTAAGGCAACACTACTCACTAGACACACAAAGAATGAAAGCAATTAAAACATGATTTTCCTTGATTTTTTTTTTATTTTTAAATGTGCCATTGTATTCAGTCACTGCTCATGTCAGTTGTATTCTGTTATGCTTGCTGTAGTGGAGGGGTGGTCTGTCATTCAATTTAACGGGAAAAAAATTAAGGTATTAATTATGTTTAATAATATCTGATGCTTCTTGTTTAAAACCTTTTTAAAATTGTGAAAAAATGTTTGGAAATATTGTTTTTACCCAAGCTTGAAAATCTAGTTTTTATTGTAGAAAACATTGATTTTGACCCTTCAGTATAACATTCTGATACAGAAGTTTTGGGTTGATTATGTAATTTTTATTGTGGAAAGGTCATGTACAGATACTGTGAAACGTCTATAAGGCTTTAGGGCTGATGTTCACACCAAGGATGAGTTCCACAGGGAACATACCAGTATTAAACATTATGTGGGTTAAATATATTTCTCTTACTTAATAAATCAGCTGATTTGCTGCTTTGTTAGCAATATGCTTCATTATGATAGAGACTCCTGGAACCAGTTATAAATCCTATAAGTTTATTGGTTTTTAGAGTCGGTGTCAGAGTTGCTCAACACTGCCTGATGATATTTCCTACTTGTTTCATTTTGATACTCTTTCTTTAAAACGGTCTTCATATGTTACACATTTGACAGACATTCAGATTTTTCATTTCCCTATTAATAATGTAAATATTCAGTCCTCAGCAGTACAGTTGTAATATCACAATATAATATAAAAAGGCTCCAACAATGCCTACAGCAACAACTTTGCTACCTTAAATATCAAATATGAAAAAACTGATGTACATGCTATTGAATAAAGAAGGGGTCCTTCACTAAATCGGTCCTGATTTCCTTAATTTTGGGAGATCAGTGATTGGCTGATGCTAACATGTGAAACCGATATTATCAACTGATCTTATCTACCTCTGCCAAGATGAGAAAATCAGCCACTGCCCCCATTTGCCCTGCCATCATCCACCTGTTCCCAACTTCATCAGTTTGTAGCTATGTTTAGCAAAACCAAAAAAAATTATATTAGCCGAAATCAGAATTGGCAGGTCAGGCTCCTTAAAGATCGCTGATAGGCAAAAAACTGCAGTGTACTCCTAGTGTAAAGTAATAGTTGTGTATGATAATATATTTACCTAAAATGACTATTTTTCTTCTCCTTTCAGGGATGAAATGACTTTAACCAGAAAGATTGGCTCTTTGCGCTATTTCTACAGTGCTTCATATTTTTTCTCTGCCATACTGGTAATCATATCGGCCATCGTGCCATATGCACTCAGTAACGGCATCATACTGCGGCGGATTTTCACCACAGCGTCATACTGCGTCGTGCTACGTATGACGCTCACCCGCCAGCTGCCAGGCTCCATCCAGATGTGGTACGACACGCTGGCACTGGTCCAGAAGATCGAGGTAGGCAGAATCAGTTTTGTTTGTGTTTTTTTTTTTTTAAGCACACTGATCTATTTTTGAGAATTTATGTAACTTTTAGGGATACCTCTGTTTCAAATAATATAATTTGATATTCAGATATTAGTGTGTCTCACACAAGAAAGGACTGTATTCCATCTGAATCTTGTGTCTAATAAAGCTGGTGGTAAATGGATGTGATTGTTGCTTTGATTTTTAAAATTGTATGTAAAATGTTAGTTTTGCATCATAATGAAGGAAACACTGATATTGTCCATGCTGAATGCATGTGCATGTGTCGGGGTGTGCGGGTGTGTGTGTGTGTGTGTGTGTGTGTGTTTCGCTTCCAGGATTTTCTGCTTAAGGAAGAATACAAAGTAATGGATTACAGCTTGACCACAGTTGGATTGGAGCTGATCAATGTCTCTGCATCCTGGGATGAGGTCTGTTTGCATACTCAGTACACTTGGACAATCCTAGAGCACGATAGACCTAATTCCAGTGTAAAGGTTAAACTTTGTCCTCATTTAGGCATTAGTCCATGTTAAACCCTGATCTGTAAGCAGATATTTAATTTAGGGTTCGATCACTTAAATCTGGCTGGTGTAAAAGCAGTCTAAGTTCATATGAATGAACCCATTTCATTCTTTTTGCAGTTGGGTTGTTACAATAATTCTGATTTGTAGAAAAAGAGTCAGTGTTTGGCTATTCTAAAGCTGAAAGTCTGAAATTTGAAAGGACTGTTTTAAATATGATGACACATTTAGACTACATTTTTGTTAAAATTTACAGTTTTGAACTGACAAAAAAACCTTTTCATTATTTAATGAATGAATGAATCCAGCTTTTAGACCAGAATGACTGCAATGTAACCTGTGTTGGGTACAGGCACTGCTGCTTCTTATCATGATACCTTGATATTCACAATTAGACACCTGAGAATCCAAATCTTAGTCCTGTTTAATAAGGCCTGCATACCTCTTCTTATTAACAACCCAGGCCTTCATAATTCATTCCCTCTTTTCAAGTTAAGCTCTAAACCCTGTAAAGGTAATGCAATGGTGCAGAACCTGCTTTTGCACAATAACCACATGTCAGTCACTTTCAAACATTTGTTAATCTTGTTCTTGTCAAATAAAGATGCCATATGTCTTTCATGAAGTGTCCATCTCTGCTAAAACTATGGATTTTATTCACAGTCTGTTAAAAAGCAAAACAATACAATGATAAAAAATTAAAGCATATTTTTAAATAAGTTGTCGTCATTCTGATGCATTATATGTAAAATGTCATTTTAAATGAACCAGTCTTCAACAAACATTACTAAATGCAAAATACATGCTGCTGCAAGCTGTTTTCATTGATATGGATTGACAATACATCTCAACAGGCACAAACCAGAGGTTTAATCCTTCATTTATTAAACACATTGTATAATGTAAAATCTAAATATGAGTCACCTATGAACAAATAATAATTTTACCCACAGATGATGGCAGGTTTTTTCATCTGATTTTCATGTTAGTAATAATTGAGAAAAATCTATGAAATGTGTTGAGACAAAAAATGATACTGTCTAAGTTGCCGTATGTCAGCATGAAATCTTGCAATGGTGTGTTTAGCGGGAATATTTAGTTGTTCCTGTTTCTCTATCATTATGCCAAGCTCCGGCAGTACGACGCTGAGGAAAGTCAACTCCTTAAACCACTATGAGTTACAGGTGTAAAAGTTCATTCCTCACTGTCACCAGGAGAGGATTGTAATTTCTTATCTATAGTCGAAGGCTGTAAACCTAGTCTAACAGGTGTGATTCATTGTCTACCCAATACCGTGAGAAAACAGACGCCCGGCAATCCCTCACTTTGCATAGTTAATTAACCAAGTGGTGTCACCACTTTGCTGGGAACACTCTAGTTCTCCCTCTGAGACTCAGTGTTCATTACCCAATTCCCAAATTCTGTTTTTACTCTCTTCCTGGAATGTGTGGATTCACATACAAATGCCAGGGGGGGTGGTTGTTCTTTTTTTTTCTTTACAGCTGACAGCGTGTACGTCAGCTCTTTAGAATGAGAATTTCATGTACAAACTACAACCAATACTGACATTACTGGAGCTTAGGCCCATAAAACATCACGGGGGGTCAATGAATAACCTAGTCAGTCACACAGGGTTCCCCTTTTCTAGCATAGCTCTGTGTCATCCTTTAATCTGTTCAGAGGAAGTGACAGATGGGTTGAAAAAGGCTATTGTGGGCCTTTGTGAGTCTTCTCCTGTCCTTGTGCTTCTTTTCCTCAGACTCAGAGGAGTTTACTCTGGTGTCATTGTCTGAAAGAACAAGATGAGGCAGAAAAATCTGAAAACTATTCTGCTTACAGGCAAACAGCCTAAAACTTTTATGGACTTTTCTTTCAGCAATCCCATTTTTCCCTTAAACTCAATATTTGTGTAATGCATGTCCTCCAATCTCAATTTTTATTTGCTTTGGAAACTCTTCAGTAATTATTTGTCTTCCACGCTTTTTCTTTGCTAGTCATTTCCTTCAGGTCAGTAGTAACCAGAGATTTGTCATTGGGGAATCAAATCAGTCATCTCCATGTGACTGGCAAAGAGCATCCCAGTCTGTTGCCTAAAAACAACCCCAAACAGACCTTCTTCAGCTTCCCCTGACCATCTTTGCAGAACTGCTTTATCATAGGTTGCCTCTGAACAAGGAATTTATACAACAAGTAAAGTAAAACAAGAGGCAAGGGGAGGTAGACCTCCTACATACAAGAGCAATGTGCCCTTGACATCCTTGACATTTGCATGATTTTCTCTGGTCGATCAGCTGATCTCAGCAAACAGATCAGCTGATATTGCATTCCTGATAATGCTTATTTAGTGTGCCAGACATGTCATGGTGATGGTGAAATGGTCTAAACTTCCTACTTCTCTCTCTTTACTGGTCCTGCTCTGGAATTTTCACTTATCTAATTTAGATATTATTTGAACTTTTGAGGGATTGATACGGTACTCCTGCTCATCATAACAATTTTTGGTCAACAGTTTGATATTGGGGTATTGGAGTACAAAAATCATTGCAAATCATTCATCCTTCAGCTTCCACTTCAAATCCCAAAAGAATACATAAACATTAAGGGGGTGTAATATGGAAAAAGTGTGAAAAAGAGATATGAATAACTTTTCAAGGCAATGTAAAAAAAAAGAAGCAAAAAGACAATAATTCAACCCAAACCTGTCAAGTTATGCTAATGTGTAGGTAGTACGATATGGTAAGCTCTTACAAGTCAAAGGTGGACATTTAATAACAGAATTTTCATGGACTGGCATCTTCATAGTATTATGGACTGTAAATACCTTTGTGTCTTTGTCACTTTACTCAAACTCTAAATTCTCTTGCAGGGTATTGTTGAGCTCTTTGAGAAGATCAAGAGGGAGAACAAAGCAAATGGACACATGACCGGTGACGATGGACTGTTCTTCACTAACTTATACATCACACCTGTCCTCAAAAACATCAACCTACGCTTAGAGGAAGGCATGATGCTCGGAGTGGCTGGATCTACTGGGTCTGGAAAGGTATTTCAAACAAATAGTTAAAGCAATGCTTATGCTCATTATATTAAAAATATGTCATGTGAGTACTGTAAGTGAAATGCTTAGACTGTAAAATGCAGCGGGACATGACCAAACCTTGTTTATCTTGAGCTTAAAATGTTGTAGAAGTCAGTGTTCCCTGTTTTTTTTCAGAGTTCCCTCCTCATGATGATCCTGGGAGAGCTGGTGCCATCAGAGGGCAAAATTAGACACAGCGGTCGAGTTTCGTATTCACCGCAGACTTCTTGGGTAATGCCAGGGACCATTCGTGACAACATCCTTTTCGGCTTGACTTATGACGAATTTCGCTACACTTCCATCATTAAGGCCTGCCAGCTGGAAGAGGTATGCTCACTTCTACCTATAGCTCATTCGTTCTTTCTTCTTTCGTGGATATGTAAAAAATAAAACATACAAATTCACCCCATGAAGGATAACTTGTTTCATACCAAGAAACGTGAGAAGCATGCCTTGCAATTGAAGAGATAATATATTTAAGAACACGCAAAAGGCACAATGCTTATAATTTACTAAGAATGATGGAAAACAAGATATTTTATTGCTCTCAGTTTAGCTCAAATCTCAACTGCTATTTTTTTCGCTAAATTGAAATGTCAACAGTTGCTCCTTTGGATCCATTGCAAGGCCATTAGTGATTCTGTTTTACTCCAGGTCTAACTGTTCCAGGTTTCTTTGTCTACTTCTGCAACAGTTATGCAACGCACCAAAACAAACAGACATACACACGGTCATGTTTTCATGACTGGTGGGGACTTTACATTGACTTCCATTCATTTTCTGCAGCATAACCATTACCCTACCCCTAATCCTAACATCACAGACCTAACCACTAACCCAAAAACAGCATTTTCCCTCATGGGGACCAAGGAAATGTCCCCACAATCCTACATTCTAGACAGAAATAGGTTCCCACAAGGATATAAAAACCTGGTTTATACACACAAACACATCCATGTAGTTCTATACAAACTGAGGACTTTGTATTGACTTCCATTTATTTAACTGCATTCACACCTAACCTATACTGTACATTTTCCCCAACTCTACCCCTAACCTGAACCAAAACTTCAACCACAATACCTCTAAACCTAACTAGTAGAGCATAGTAGAAATGCAAAAACTGTGAGGGAAAAGGTCACTTTTCACAAAAGCTCTCCCTTTGTTGGTAAGTATTGTGAAAGTGGTTCTCTATATGCAGTATCTACAATTACCCACTCACAGACACATATGTATGTACACATTTTGTTTTCTACGCTGACACGGACACTCACACCCATGAGCCTCAGTGTTGAGTGATGGACACTCAGCATAATAAAGTCTCTCCTGAATTCCCTGGTTATGTCACTGCTGTGGAAAATGAGCCTTTTTTCTCTCAATCACTGGCACCGTACAGTAAACCAGAAGTACATTTTAAACCTGAGAGGGTTTTGTTGACTTAATTTGTCCTGTTAAATCATGTTGTTAATGAACAACAAACTCTTACAGAAGATTTGGGTAGTAGTTGTGAAATTTATATTCAATAATATTTTTCCCACAACTGTTGCTGTGGGTCACGCCATCATATAAACTCACTGCTTTATCCCTTGTAGAACAAACATTGCCTCGGTCATTTGAACAAAAACACATTACATTGCCACAGCAAACAAAGCCAGCATCCAACACCAGCGTGTCTTTTTTAGAGGCGTTGTTTTTTTTTTTATCAGGAGGTAGGAATGTAAGAGTGTAAAAATCTGACTTTAGTTTTTTTTTCAATTCTTTACATTCCTGTTGTATTATGTATAGACATGAAGGGAAATGTTTGAGTGTATGTAATATGAAGAATTGTCATGTTCGGTTCTAGTTTTCTTGCCCACATGCAGAACACCACAGGGAAACAGATAATCAGTAAAGGATGGTTTATTGAATATTCAGGAAACAAGCAGAGGTGCTACAGCTCCAGGAAAAACGGCTCTCGGGGAATGCGGCGCACTATGGAGGCAACAGAGAGAAGGTGAGTTCGAGAGCGTCGGAAAAGGGAGTGAGAGAATGATAAACGGACTGATCTTACTTGCAGAGTTGATGGTGAAGGTCCGGGAGGGTTTGACTGTTGGGTCGAGGTAGTTTAGTACAAAGAGGTTTCTCAATGGGTCCGGGCTGTCTGAGAATCCAGCTTGGTCAAGCTGATCCGGAAGGAGCTGACGAGGCGGCGGTGGAAGGCGGACAGGTAAGTTCTGGCGGGCTGGAGACAGAGGAACGTTCCGACTGTCGAACGGCGTTTCCAGGAGGGAGGTGCAGGAACTCGGGCAACCAGTGGGTAATTCTTCATGGCGCCACGAGGGGATAGGTTCCAGGAAACCAGGGAAAAAATCCTTTCACAAAGGAACTCGGCGTCTTGAGGATGGCACCTGGAGGAGGAGAACAATGAGAGGAATTACTCGAGAAGTTTCACAAGAAAGCAACTAAGGTCGGGTTCGATGTTGCGAGAACTGGGATGAAAGGAAATGGCTAGGTTGAATCTAGAAAAAAAGAAAGTGACCAGCAGGACTGACGTGGATTGAGCCTCTTAGCAGATTGGAGATAGGATAAGTTTTTGTGATCAGTCCAAACTAGTACTGGATGTTCCGCCCCCTCCAACCAATGCTGCCACTCCTCCAAGGCCAGCTTTATGGCCAGCAATTCGCGGTCACCCACATCATAGTTGCGCTCCGGGGGGAACAGTCTACGGGAGAAAAAAGCACATGGGTGAGTCTTGTTGTCTGAAGCAAAAATTTGAGACAGCACCGCCCTTACCCCAGAATCAGAAGCATCAATCTCAACAATAAATTGCTTCGTGGGGTCTGGTTGGAATAGCACAGGTGCTCTGGAAAAGAGACTCTTGAGTTTCTTAAATGCTTCATCTGCTTCTGGGGTCCAACTGAAGTTGATCTTGGATGACATTAGAGCTGTTAACGGTAGGGCTGTTTGACTGTAATTACGGATAAATCTGCGATAGAAATTAGCAAAGCCAAGAAACCTCTGAAGTTGCCTCCGCGTCTCGGGAATGGGCAAGTCCAAAACCGCCTTGATCTTCTCCTCTGTGGGCCTTGCCTGTCTGCCTTCTAGAACGAACTCCAGGAAGGAGACAGATACTTAATGGAACTCACATTTTTCCGCTTTAACAAAAAGTTTATTTTCCAGTAAGCGTCGGAGTACGAGCCGGACATGTTGTCTGTGTTCTGCGAGGTTCTTAGAATAAATGAGGATGTCATCCAAGTACACAAAAACGAAAACATTCAGAAAATCTCTCAGAACGTTGTTGACAAGAGCTTGAAAAAATGCTGGGGCGTTTGATAAACCGAAAGTCATGACTAGATATTCGAAGTGACCGATGGGTGTCTTGAACGGCGTTTTCCACTCATCCCCCTGACGAATACGGAGTAGGTGATAGGCATTTCTGAGATCTAGTTTAGAAAAAATGGTAGCACCATGGACCGGTTCAAAGGCGGAGGACAGCAGTGGCAGGGGATACTTGTTTTTTACAGTGATCTGGTTCAACCCACGATAATCAATGCAAGGGCGGAGAGAGCCGTCCTTCTTGCCCACGAAAAAGAATCCCACCCCTAGTGGAGAGGAGGACAGGCGGATAATGCCGGCAGCTAACGAGTATTTAATGTACTTTTCCATTGTTTCGCGTAGTGGTCGGGAAATATTGTAAAGGCGGCTGGAAGGAAGAGGTGCCGTAGGAAGGAGGTTTATAGCACAATTGTAGGGTCTGTGAGGAGGAAGGGAGAGAGCTTTGCTCTTGCTGAAAACTGAAGCTAAATCGTGATATTTGGGTGGAATTGTGGAAAGATTGGGAGGGTCCGCTTGTTGCGGCTCAGCCGGTGATGGACCTGGTGGAACTGCTGAACAGAGGCAGGATGAGTGACAGGACGTGGACCACGATTCGACATGACGGTTAGCCCAGTTAATGTGAGGATTATGTCGTTGAAGCCAATTGAAGCCGAGGATTATAGGGGAGTTAGCTGAGGGAAAAACAAAGAAGGAAATTAATTCTTTATGGTTCCCGGAAATGACTAATTGTATTGGCTTGGTTTGGTGGGTGATCTGAGGGAGGGCCTGGCCGTCGATAGCGGTGACTCGAAGAGGAGCTGTGAGAGGGATGGTTTTGATGGCCAACTGCTGGACTAAAGTGGTGTCAATCAGGTCCTGCTCACAACCTGAATCTACTAATACAGACAACGGGAGAGACTGGTCTTCACGAATCAAGGTAGTAGGTAATAGCAAGCGAGGAGAGTCGTTATTCTGTTGATGATCCGCCACCCTCCTCGCCCCTACTGGCGGACCTGAGGGTTTAACCGCTCAGGACAGTGAGTGATAAAATGACCGGTGAGCCCGCAATAAAGACATAAGCGGGAGGTCATTCTTTTATGTCGCTCCTGAGGGGTGAGGCAAGTTCGGACGATTTTTCATAGGCTCAGGTTCTGAGGAGCCGGGAGAAGAAGAATCGGATCTGGGAGGTAAGGGAGCGGCGGAAGCTCTTACGGTAGTGTCTTTACAATTTCTCTCTTTAGTTCTGGATCGTATTCTTGAGTCTAAGCAAATTGTTAGACTTATTAGCTCTTCTAGGGTCTCTGGTTCGTCGAACGTGGCTAATTCGTCTTTGATAGATTCATTCAAAGCATGAAATTACACGCTTTTTAAGGAGGCGGCATTCCAGCCGGAAGCTGCTGCTTTTATTCTGAATTCAATGGCGAATTCGGCAGCCGTTCCCTGTCCCTGTTTAATTTTCCATAATTCTCTGGAGTGAAAAGTTTTATCACGATCGTGGCTGAAAACCTGCTTAAACTCTCTTAAAAATTTCTCAAAGGTGCAACCATAATCAGTGGGCGAGGGGAACCTGGCCTCGGCCCAACTCAGCGGTTGGCCCGATAAGAGGGAGAGGACTTAGGCAATTTTGGCACTATCACGGACAAAGCTTTGCGATGAGTGATTGAAAATTATGGAACATTGTAAAATAAAACCTTTACACTTGTCCAACTCCCCAGAGAATCTTTCTGGCATCGGTGGGCGGATCTCCGAAAACGTGGAACGGGCTGGAGGATCTGGATCCGGAGCCGGGGTTTGTTCGGGAGCAGGAGACTGTGGAACAGAGTTTTGCAAAAATGTCATTAATTTGTTCAACCATCGATTGGTCTTGATCTGACGGGTATTAAGTTCCTGGAGGAACTTTTCTTGCCCACATGCAGAACACCACAGGGAAACAGATAATCAGTAAAGGATGGTTTATTGAATATTCAGGAAACAAGCAGAGGTGCTACAGCCCCAGGAAAAACGGCTCTCGGGGAATGCGGCACACTATGGAGGCAACAGAGAGAAGGTGAGTTCGAGAGCGTCGGAAAAGGGAGTGAGAGAATGATAAACGGACTGATCTTACTTGCAGAGTTGATGGTGAAGGTCCGGGAGGGTTTGACTGTTGGGTCGAGGTAGTTTAGTCCAAAGAGGTTTCTCAATGGGTCCGGGCTGTCTGAGAATCCAGCTTGGTCAAGCTTATCCGGAAGGACTTGACGAGGCAGCGGTGGAAGGCGGACAGGTAAGTTCTGGCGGGCTGGAGACAGAGGAGCGTTCCGACTGTTGAACGGCGTTTCCAGGGGGGAGGTGCGGGGACTCGGGCAACCAGTGGGTAATTCTCCACGGCGTCATGAGGGAATAGGTTCCAGGAAACCAGGAAAAAAATCCTTTCACAAAGGAACTCGGTGTCTTGAGGATGGCACCTGGAGGAGGAGAACAATAAGAGGATTTACTCGGGAAGTTTCTCAAGAAAGTAACTAAGGTCTTACACTGGAGGGCTCTGACTACCATTGCTGGCAAACACTCAGGAGTCGAAGAACTGTCAGTCAACTCCTCTTGAGCTCCAGAGATGATGAGGAGATGCCGAACAGGTGTGTTGGAGATCGGCACGCCCCGCCAGGAAAAGCAGTCTCTGGTGCTATCTGGAGGAAGGATGGTGAATAGCTGAAAAAGGACCCAGAACGAAAACCCCAAAATCCCGGTACCCAACAAGAATAACAAATTTAATACGTTTCAGATTGTTTTTTAAAGGTTTGTCTCTAAAATTGATTCATGATTCATTAAATTTAAACTTGTGCACTTAAAAGAATGGTGCTTTTTCTGTTTTGTTTGCTATTGGTCCTCTTTAATGACACCCTGACCAGAGTATTTCTGTTTCAGAACAATTTAATAAGCTACAGTTGAACAAATGCATGTATTTCTTGGTGTTGAATCTTCTAGCACAGTGGTGTCCAATGCTAGTCCTCAGGCGGTTAGACTTCATAGGAAGCTAAATCAGACAGACATCTGCATAACAGTAAAAAAAGATGCCGTGGTTTCTCATAATTGACTCTAATACCAAAAGATACAATGAAAAATAGGAGAGGGGTGGGAATTGATACTTGAAGAACTCCACAGGACAGAGGTTCTGAAATGGACTTAAAGTTTGGTGTATGAACACAGAAACTTTTGTCCTGCAGGCATGAACAAAGGTAATAGGATGTTAGAATACTGTGGTCGACAGTGTCAAATGCTGTTGTTGGGCCTTAAAGTTCTAAAATCTCCAAAATCCCATTCCTGTTTAAAAAGTCAATTAGTTGGATAAAAACAATTTCATCCAGTGTTTTTGAAAGAAATGGGAGTTTTGATATTAATCTAAAATTTGAGTACACTAAGGGGTCAATGCTGGGGTTTTTTCACTAGTGGGTTTACCACGGCATGCTTAAAAACATTGGGACCACTCCATAGTTCATAGACCAAATCTACCTTCATATGCATTAATAGACACAGTGGAAACTGACTTGGCACTACTTCAGATGCTAACAGCTTCAGTTTTCCTTATCTCCACTCTTGATGGTAGAGCCAATCAGCACCAAGGAAAATGAATGACACTCCTGGACTGGCTGCTTTGCAAGCACCAACCAATACTGTCAAGTAGCATTTTACTTTAAATTTATGGTATGATCTGTAAGCAGGCAAATTTTCCATGAATAATTTGGAAAATACTTGAACAGTGGGGGTTCACTGTATAATAATTACTCCAACCCTATTTATACAAGTGGTTCAAATGAACCATGACACTAACTGCTAACTGTAAGCTAATAAATGAAAACTGGAGTCAAATAACTTTCTCCAAAACCTATGTGCTTCTGGAAAATACATGTTTGTATTTACAAACCGTGTTATGTTCATAGTTTCAGGTTAAGAAATGGAATGTGTTTAGCAACACTATTCTTCCAACAAAATGGAAACCTGTACAATTTAAAATATTGTTTGATAATTTGACTGTGATGTCCAGATGCAACACAGGTCAACAGTTTGAGTTCAGGATCGTTTTTAAGTTTGACTGATTGTATTGGTCAATGCTAAGTGGCTTAGCAAAGACTCTGTAAAATGATTAAGCATGAGTTCATAAGCAGTCATTGTCCAAAAAGTAGCTTAAAACCACTTTGAGACGATTAAAAAACCAAAGTAACTTAAATTTAGAAGGAGTTTCACTGAGTGACTTAGTTTTGTCTTGCTGTGCTGACTTATTGTACAAGGTGTTTACATATTAACTTGATCCCCTATGCTCCAATTGGGACAGTGGAAGCTGCTGTAAAGAAGGTAGGATGTTTCAATGGTATAAACTTCATCATGTCAGTTTGTCTCTTTGGTCTTCATTTATAGTCACCAGTTAGCTTGTCTCTATTTACCAACCCATGTGCTTGTCCCACCTGTGGTTTGTGTTTTGATGTGGCTTGATGTGTCATTCTTAATAATTTGATAATAAGGTAAAGAAAGCCGATTAAGATGCTCTATTTGTGATCTGTTCATCTCTTGATACAAAATGACTCACATTTCTGCCTTCCTGCATGTTCCATGTCAGAAAGAGATCGAAAGATCAGAAGTGTAAAGCAAAACCACTTTGTTGTGTTCAACTTTCCTTTCATCTGCTGAAAGTTTCGCTCTCTCTTGCTGAATTATCTGCAGACATGTTTCCTTACAACAGAAAACTGATTGTTGGTTGTCCCTCTGGATGAATAGAATAGAATAGAATAGAATAGAAGTACTTTATTCATCCCAGCAGGGAAATTACTTCGCAGTTACAGCATAGAGACAAGACACAATAACAACTACCACTGAGTAGTAGTTGTAGATAAAATAAAAAATAAAATCTAAAATGCTATAAATTGTAAAAATATAAAATGCTGTTAATATAAAAAGCAACTTAGAGCAGTCCTTGCAAAGATTCAAAAAATGCAGATATGTATATGTAAATATATGTACAGCAAATGTGCCATAGTGCAGTTGTGCAAAATTGGACTGATTAGTGCAGAACAATGATTTAGCTTTTATTGTACAGTGAAATGGCATGTGGCAGGAAGGATTTCCTGTATCTGTCCCTACGACAGCGGAGCTGGAGCAGTCTATGTGAGAAGGTGCTCCGCTGTCTGTCCACTATGTGGTGGAGAGGGTGCTGTTTATTGTCCATAATAGACAGAACCTTCTTCAGTGTCCTCCTCTCCACCACAGTTTCCAGGGACTCCAGCCTTAGTCCCAGTACAGAGCCAGCTTTCCTGAGTCAACGTAGAACAGGCTAGTTTTGACCAGGCTACTCCTAAATGGTATAAAGTTGTTTTTCATTTGCATCCAGTCAAACTTAAAATGGTCCGATTCCAATCATCACCATCTTGGCTCAAGTTTAATTCCTTCTTCTGCACTTTTTGTACTTCTGTCTTCATATGGTTAATATTCTGTGTAGCTCTCACTTACACTTCACATAAGATAAGATAATATAAGATTTATTGTCATTGTCATCAACAGATTACAACGAGATTGAGATTTGCTCGACTCGAGTTAAGATGCAGGTTATGTGTATATACATAATATACAAAGATAAAGAAATAAATAGTACAAAATGAGAAATAAATAGACATCAGAAGACGGTTGCAGCGCCTGGAGGTGTCGCAACAGAATTTACATTTATAACAAAGTGGTGTCAAGAGCAGAAGTTCTTATGCCTTTGAATTTAGTGCCATGATTGCCATCGGGTAAAAACTGTTTTTTAGGCGATTTGTCCTGGTTTTTATTGCTCTGTATCTCTTGCCTGATGGCAGCAGCTGGAAGAGACCATGGCCAGGGTGTGAAGAGTCATTTAAAATGTCCAAAACTTTCTTGTGGAGCCTGGAAGTGTAAATCTGTTCCATAGTGGGGAGCGGGCAGCCTATGGTTCCCTCTGCTGCCCTAACAACCCTCTGGAGCGCCTTCTTGTCCGCGGATGTGCTACTGCCGTACCAGACACAGACTGTACGTGAGCCCACTCTCTATGGAGCAGTGATAGAAGGCCTGCAGCAGGTCTGAGGGGAGACGGTTCTTCTTGAGTATTCTCAGAAAGTACAGTCTCTGCTGTGCCTTCTTCAACAGCTCCTTGGTGTTGGTGCTCCAGGTTAGCTTGTCCTCCAACTCCATGCCCAGAAACCTGAACACTGGGACCCTCTCCACACAGGTCCCACTGACGGTGAGAGGCTGGATGTCCGTTTTCTTCTTCCTGAAGTCGATCACTAGCTCCTTTGTTTTGGAGGTGTTGAGGAGCAGGTTATTGACTTTGCACCACTCTGACAGCCGCTTCACCTCATCCCTGTACTCCAGCTCCCCCTTCCCGTCTGAGATGAGACCAACAACAGTCGTGTCATCTGCAAACTTGTTTGTCAAGTCAATTCTTTTGTTCTGCCGTGTTGGTTTCCGTTTGTGTAGACTGCAATTAATCCCCTCTCAGTGGTCCCCACTCTTAAATTCCCATAATCCTTCACTTTGTTTGGGTTTAGTTCCTTGGAACCATTTAGTAGATGTTTGGCAGGACGGGGAAGCATATTGATATCATTCCAAGTTTACACATTCATCTTTTTATGTCAACTTTAACGAGGTGAATAAGGAAATAAGGCGTCATTCCTGTCGTTAGTAACAGCTCCATTTCTATTCATTGTGTTTTATTGTTTTTCAAGCTGCATTTACTACACAGAAGTCTGACCCAGTGACCTCTTTGTTTCTGTCTGAAGGATTTTGACTTGCTGCCTGAGAAAGATAAGACGCCCATTGCTGAGGGAGGGGTTACCCTTAGTGGAGGTCAAAGAGCAAGGATCTGCCTCGCCAGGTACTCACACACTAATCGGTCACCGTGGTTCATCACTCATAAAACATTGCAATGATCATATTAATTATTAAAGAACAATTGTGCGAGTCATAAATAAGTGTTATGAAGTAATAAACTGCAAAGTGGTCTGATGAAAAAAGTTGTTTCTCTGAAATTCAAGTTAAAGGGTAACAATGAATACCAAAGGTATAGGCGCCAGAACAGGGGGGGGCTAAGAGGGCCTTTGGCCCACCCACTTTATGGCCCTGCCCTGCCCATCCGCTGGTTCCGCCAGACATTTACACAGGCTTCACACAACTCTGACAATTCATGGCTGACATCTCTCTGTGTTTGTATGCAGACAGAGGTACAGATAAAACCTACAGCACTGAGATTTGGACCAAACCTAAGGCTCCAGATCATAACAGTCACCCAAAGGTTTACACACATGCGGCAGCTTCTGGTCGGGTTGGGTCATGAACCGGTCTGACATCTGAAAAAAGGCTTGGACTCTGATCCGGTCCAGGTCTGAACCAATTCTGCCTAAAAATTAAATGAGATTTCTGTATTTGTCACCATTTATAGAACTGTGACGATGTTTTCTTTCGAATGACGTTGGGATGAAAAAAAAGACATAGGGCCCATGTCCATTTATGGGTCCAGATCAAATGCTCACCTACACTTTGCCCAGAGTAGATCATTTTTGCTCAGGTAAAAAAATAATTGTATGAATTTGTTTTGTTTTTTTCCTCTTTGCTCTTCCAAAAGCCAATCATTCATCAGTAGCCATAAATATCAATGGCTGCTGATCGTTTTCAGATCTCTGTTGGCTGTTGAAATTCATTTTTGTCAGCTAAATAACAGGCACATTAAAGTTTACTCATGTTGTTTTTCATTTTGTTTTTAATGCAAAAATATTGTCAGCAGTCTGGCTGGTTATCTGTCCCACTCAGACATC
This sequence comes from Xiphophorus hellerii, assembly GCF_003331165.1. NCBI lineage: Eukaryota > Metazoa > Chordata > Actinopteri > Cyprinodontiformes > Poeciliidae > Xiphophorus > Xiphophorus hellerii. Next base: position 32,071,082 of record NC_045673.1, on the reverse strand, counting down.
TCTTTCCCGCACAATTTGTGGAACATGCAGCAAATATAATCTGCGCTGCCTTTTGGTTTTAGACCCCCAACATCCAGATAGCGCTGCTGCGCCGTAACGTGATGATACGCTGGAACCATTAGGTTGTCCTGCTGCTCCAAACTGGCATTGCTGGAGGATATTTGACATCTATTTTATTTATTTATTTTTTTAATGTTCCAAATATTTGACCAGTCGTGATTTTTGTCATATCTATCTATCTATCTATCTATCTATCTATCTATCTATCTATCTATCTATCTATCCTGTGGCTGTATTGTGCACATTTTTAATGTAATAAGTAGCTGAGCATAGGGCGCCCGCAGCTGTACGCACTGTGTATCTTGAGATTTTCCTTTAAGTAAAACATTAAAGAATATATATATATTTTTAATTATCTAACCTACAGTATTTAGTATTAACAACATTTAGGAGAAAAAAAAGATCTATTGTGTCAAAACATCTTGTATGTAGCGAGTCTGTGTGAGTCCTGGAGGTCCGCACAAAGCCTAAATGTTATTGGTCAGTTTACTTTTGTAAATTTGGCGGCTTGGCGATTTTCTGTAAGCTAAAAATGAATGAGCGGAGTTTGAATCCTCCCATAGTTCTAAGATCAGTCGTTTGGATCCTGCCAGAGCTTTTTACCGTGTGCACGGTTCTGGCGGGTCGCCGGTTTATGAGCTTTTTGTGTGTGTGAGTGTGGGTGGGTGTGTGCGGGCGTGCGTGTGTGTGTTTTGGCAAACTGAAGAGCTAACGGGTCACCCGGTTGGACAACTGTTTAACCCGATACTGGTGCCTTCACACTAGGCCTGTCACGATAGCAAATTTTGCTGAGCGATTAATTGTCTCAAAAATTATTGCGATAAACGATAATATTGTTTGAAGACCTTTTTACACTGATTTAATGGAAATGACATAATAATCCATGCGATTTCTTGCCAAAGATAGATGCACATTATTTTCAAAAGAACACTTAACACTGGAACTGATAAATAAAATAAACAAAACAACCAAAAACGAAAATAAAATGGTCTCCATTAACAAAAAACGCACTTGAAAAAAAAAACTAAACAACATAAAGCCAAAGTGGAAATAAATACTTCATTCAACCAAAAGAGTAAAGATTATGAAGTCTGTATACTATGTTGCCCTTCAGTAATAATTAGATTTAAATAGAGAAGATGGGCACATCTACGACCTGATGCAATAGTTCACACTACATGATTTTTTGCTCCTATTTTTCCCCTTACAACAATCTTAGAACGTTGATCTTTCTAAGATTGTGTGGTGTGTTACGGTAGATCGTCGGCCGCTCCGATCTAAATCAGGGGTTTTCCCCCGACTGGGAGCTTTAACGCAGCCTGTTGAATGTGACAGGCAGCCAATCAGAAAGCGAGGATTCTGCTCCTGTTTTCTGAGGGGAAATTACATCGGGGAATCCCAAACAGCTGACACGGCGCAACCCGAAGTCCAGCGAACATCGGAGATGATATGTGGAAACAACATTAATGTTTATTCAACATGCAAAGAATATAGAAATGACAAGAGGAGGAGTTGGAGCGAAATTGCTACCGCAGTTGATAAACCCGGTAACTTTTCAGCTGTTCTTCGTTAACGTGACGTAAATAGGTTCTAATGATTTTCATTCAGTCAGGACTTTACGCTGACACTAGCCACATGCATTGCAGGTACATTGTAGTAATGCATTGATTAATGCCTGGTTTTAAAATTAGTTCACTGGACTTGTAGCCATTATTTTGTGCCCATTGTTGGACACCACACTGCAGGACCGAACCCGATCGAACCGTTATACCTAGGATTTCTGTCGGCTAATGTGTGGTCTGTCAGGTTTTGAAAATGGGCCGACAATCGGCCGACAGCTCTAAGATCGTGTAGTGTGCGCTGGGAATTACACTGAGGAAATGAGGAAGGGAGGAGTCAGTGGGGAGCACCGGAGTTGAGCCTTTTTTTTCATTCAGTGTCATTAACAGAAAGAGAAAAAGGCCGGAAGAGACGATAATACCGATAATTAAAATGACGTCGATAGTTTTAATTTATCGTACGATTAATCGATTTATCGTTTATCGCGACAGGCCTACTTCACACCAATGAGGTAATGATGACAAAACCTTCATACAAACATGGTGTTTTAATACCGTCGATCTGTATTCAGCTGTTCTTAGGTTGGCTGCAGGCATTTATCCTCTTTTACATTTTTCCAGACTCCAGTTTGGAAAATGGAATAAAGTCCATTCCGCCATCTAAATGCACTGTGTAAAGCTGCCTTCTGCATGTTCCCCACTGACAACTTAACATTTTTTTCTGATTATTTCCCACCAAATCTCTATGACCACAGCGCATTTAATAGCAAACAATCATCAAATCTAGCCAGACTGCAGCGCATGGCACACCCAAAAACACTGCCCTCCAGGTAAGGGGTGTTTACTGTTTACATCGGGACAGATTGCGACTGAATTGATTGACAGGTGCCATCTTATCAATTGAACAAGTGCGCGGGCCTGACATTCAGCGTAACAGAGGTGACGAAACACCCCATGGCCCCCCCTCCTAAATGAATCCGGCCAAAGGTATTCGTTGGTATTCAACCAGAATGTGTTGCTTGTCCATTGAAATCTCCAGAAATGCCTCAAGATGACATTTCTATTGAGCTGGTGCAACATAAAGAAACTGACCTGAACTCAACTGAATTCACTTCATCACAGTTCATTCATTTAATTAACTGTAGAGCCACATACTTAAATCATGGTGATACTTGTACTGCAGTTTATGAACAATTTTAGATCAAAATCTGCCATCAACAGGATCAGCCAGGTTTACCTTTTTGTTATACTGTTGCCTGACAACCCAAGTCTACTTTTTATTCATGTTTATCATTTTTCAGAACTATTTAAGGACCTCAGTCACATTCCTAGTGATGAAGCTTTATTGCCTCACTAAATCTCTATATAGGACACCAGAGTCACTCTAATATTCCAATGCATTATTTATGTGGTTATTGATTTGTGGTTACAGCTTGGATATTTATTTTTGCAATTCCTGAAAGTGTTTGCTTTTTTCAGTAGTGCTATAGAAACCCTGCTTCCTTTTAGCACTCTGTAGACAGGTAGCCTCTCCCCACACTACACCAGTTACCTTTTTCCACTCCTTTACAATGTTTACTTTCTGTAAAACTTTATTGTCTTCACACTGTGCAACAGTTTTTTGCTGTCTTTGTGCCCTCTGATTAGATATGAATATTGTTTGTTTGTTTTTTACCGTAGGGCTGTATATAAAGATGCAGACCTGTACCTGCTCGATGCACCTTTCACCCACCTGGACATTGCAACAGAGAAAGAGATCTTTGACAAGTAAGGATCCCAACAGAGAGTCTTTCATGTAGCAGTAGTGGGGGTTGGGAAAGCTGCAGAAAGTTCAAGGTCAAGGCTTTCCCTGTGTCTCAGATGCTTATTGACTGTGGGGAAAGTTTCTCTGGTAACACTGTAGTCTTCTGAGAAAGTAGAGCTTTTTTTCGTCACGGAAAAAGAATTGGAATGGTTATGCCAAAATACCATCTATTGATTGTTATTTTATGGTGTGATGAACCATAGCTGTGCCTGGTTCATCACAGTTACAACACTTAGATATAAAAATGCAATTAAGCATGAACGTTTTATCGTTTTATCTCAAAAATAGATAAAAACACATGGCAAAATTACATTTGATTTAAAGGAGCAGTATGATGTAAAATCGCCTTTTTATAATGTTGTTCCCTCATCAAAAACATACCTGGAGTGTTGCTTTGATTCTTTCATGCATGTTTGAATCTCCAGTGGCAACCATTCGAGTTTGTAAAACACTTGGGGGAACCAAGCTCCCCCTTCCATGCACAGCTCCTTCTAGGAGCTGCAGTTTCCAAATCAAGTTTCTGCATGACAGAGCATTCCTACCTCACTCAGCTCCTTCAAACTAGCAGCATCAGCAACAATTAGCAAACACTTGGTGTAATTGCACTTCGGTTGAGATCATTATAGAAGATACTTCTCAGTGCAATGCTGCTGAAAATGTTGTTAAAGGGCTAATGGAGAAGCGGTATTCCTTGAAGCAACACTGAAGGCGGAGTGTTGAAAAGAGCAAAAACTTCTTAAAGAGACAGAAGCCCAGATTCAAAGGCGTTAAATTGCAAAGTCAAATTTCTTTTCAGTAATGTTTGATACATAGAGCATTTTTTTTAACAATTAAAGTTATCATAATTATTTATTTTATTTTATTATGCTGTAAAATGATACTGTCTGGCTGGAAAACGTATTGCCCCTTTAACACATTATAAACAACGTTGATCGAAAATTTAAAAGTGACTTTTATAAAATGGCACACCATTATTTCAGTGTGGAAGAAAAACTCCTTTAAAAACAAAAATATTACTTTTCTTCCACCTTCTTTCTTTTTTTTCTAACAGTTTTAATTATCTGAGGACTTTGCTAAATTATAACCATATTCTTCTTCAGTAATCATTCATTGTTCTCATACAGCAGCTGACAGTTTGGCTTTAGCGTTCTCGTGTTTGCTGCTGTTCTTCCATTTCTTTCATTGTGCATTCCTATTTTTGGAACATTGTTTCTCTTCATCAGTTCTGACACTTTGAAGACCAAAACATTCCTATCTTGTTAGTATATGCTCCACAGTTTAGAGCAGGCCAACTGGGAATAACCAGCATCACTGTGCTGATTTACCTCCTTCAAGGAGTCTTAGAATCTCTTCCATTGTTTCAGCAGACAGCTCTCTCCTGTTGGGGTTTTCTTTGTGCAACTGATTGCAAAGTTCTGCAAAGACCTCTTATTTATGATTTGAATTAATTCCCATATATTTTGGAATTATGTGTGCAATTATAATCTACAGATGTGTCTGTAAACTGATGGCTTCCAAGACTCGTGTTGTGGTCACCAGCAAGTTGGAGCACCTGAAGCGGGCGGATCGAATCCTTCTGTTGCACAATGGAGACTGCTACTTTTACGGGACCTTCTCAGAGCTTCAAGCACAGCGGCCAGACTTCAGCTCCCTGCTGCTTGGTCTCGAAGCTTATGACAGCATCAACGCGGAGCGGCGTGGCTCCATTCTCACGGAAACTCTTCGCAGAGTCTCTGTGGATGAAACGGCAAATTTCCGAGGCCCAGACCCTAATCATCAGTCCTTCCGCCACGCACCGTCTCACAGCCACGCCATGGGCGATGGTTATCCCGAAAAACGCAAGCCTTCGCTCATCCTCAACCCTCTCGCAGCTGCCCGCAAGTTTTCATTCATCGGGAACTCCCAGCAGACGAATAATTTCCAGTCCACATCCATGGACGATGGGGCACATGAACTTTCAGAGAGAAGATTCTCTGTGGTGCCTGAGGACGATCAGGTAGAGGAGGTGCTTCCGCGGAGCAACCTGTATCACCACGGGCTGCAGCACCTCAATGGCAGGCGCCAGTCTGTTCTGGCGTTCATCACCAACGCTCAGGGTCAGGAGCGGAGAGAGCAGATGCAGTCATCCTTCAGAAAAAAGTTGTCCATCACCCCACAGTGCAACCTGGCATCCGAGCTGGACATCTATGCCCGGCGCCTGTCCAAAGACAGTGTGTTTGACATAAGTGAGGAAGTGGATGAAGAAGACATGGAGGTAAGATTGGCAACATGTTTGCTTCTTTTCACAACAGGAAAATCTATTTTTTATGATCACACTATGAAATAGCTGTGCCTGGTTCATCACAGTTACAACATTTAGATATCAAAATGCAATTAAGCATGAACGTTTTATCTTATTAATTTGGCTCTACATCACATGTCAAACTCGAGGCCCGTGGGCCAAATCTGCCCCACCATAAGATTTTATGTGGCCCTCTGGAAATAGAATCTGTCATGATGTGGGGTGAAGTGGAGGTGAGGCAGACACTAGAAGACCCAGGTAAGATGAATAATGAAGGTTTTAATGAAGAATAAGCCAAAGGAAACTGAACACAACGAAGATACACAAGTCCAAATCCCTGGCAGCACTGCTGAGCGGAAACTAAGGCTCAACACAGGTAGCAACAGAGAGTACGACTGGACTGAACGAGACTCACGGCAGAACAGACACAAAATAAGACGACTAACGACAAGGACCCGACAGAGACGCTGAGACACAGGTGACATTAAATACACAGGAGGTAATCAGGGAACGAGACACACCTGGGAATAATCAAGGGGAGACAGGACAACACAGAGACTCAGAGAGACTCAGAGAGAAAATTTGTGACAGAATCTTTAAAATAACAGTTGTGTTTTTTTACATATTATTTTATCAATCAGCAGTTTTATTTGTATTGTGCCAAATTACATAAAGGTGAAAACATGTTTAATATTACTTAATTTCAAGACGTTCTCATCAAATGCAGAATCAGCTGTTTATGAAAAAGGTAGTTTTATCAACATATTCTGTCACAAACGGCCCTTTAAAGATATTCTTGATCGTGATGTGGCCCAAAATGAAAACGAGCTTGACACAACTGTTCTACATTATAAACATTTGGTTTATTAGCCTATTATTGATCCATTCTGTGTGAACTCACATGCTAAAGCTATGCTGCTTGTTCCTGCCAGTGTCACCTATCTGTGCTAAGGGTGGGGTATTTTGTTTATATTTTTATTTTATGACTGACTGCCATTTGCGCTGTAGGAATGAAAATGGTACATTTCTGTGCTCTTTCAGCTCCTTCAACTCTCCTAGTTGTTTGGAAGATATTCTGACTCATTAATGGCTAACATTAGTGTAGAAAACGGCAACACACCTAAACACACTCTTTGAACAATTATTAGACTACTAAAATCTTCTCATTTTTTATTTCATTTAGAAGATTCAAAATTTCTCTTTCATATATTAAAGATAGTTTCACATTTCCCATCAAACATGTCCCCTTTTGGCTGTGCTGTGGTGGCGCAGGGGTTAAGCACAGCCCACAAATGGAGGCCTTAGTCCTCGATGCGGCTGTTGCAGGTTTGATTCCCGGCCTGGTGACCTTTGCCGCATGTCTTCCCCCCACTTTCCTGTCAATTCACTATCAAATAAAGGCCAATAAAACATAAGAAAAACATGTCCCCCCCCTTTTTTTTTACAAAGTTTAAAATCGAACAGTTTAATAAAGTCATTAGGTTCTGAATCCTCCTTCATACCCGTTTTCTTTGCTTTATCGTCTTTTTTTCGCAACAAAAAATACATTCATATTTGGCATTTATGCAAAAATGATGGATTTACTTTTTCACAGGAATGCTTTGCAGATGAACGTGAGAAGATATTCGAAACTACCTCATGGAGTACTTATCTACGCTACATTTCCACCAATAGGAGTTTAATCTATGTCCTAATTTTCATTGTGATTGTCTTTGCCATTGAGGTAAAATTTTGTTTATTTTTTTATTTAAAACTGTTTTTGAACTTTGCAATTTTAATTAACAGTAAATTCCTCTCTTTTTCCATTCATCAGGTGGCTGCTTGTGTCACTGGCATTTTTCTCATTACTGAGTGAGTGTTGTGTTACTTTCCTGTACATCCAAACTCACCATGAGTTAAGTTCATGTGGCAAAATGAAATAATTTTTTAAAAATATGTCTGTTATTTTGTACATAAACATAATTAAGGGCTAAATAGTCAGAAGAGATTTCCAATCTGCGATGGAGCTTTAATGAAAAGTGAATCCATGTTTTAATCTCCGTCTTTTGCTTCATTCAACCAGTGAGATATGGAGGGATGGTGCCAACCCAAATTCACCAAACTACATCGATGAGCAGCACCCTAATGCGTCATCGACTCCTGTCCACCTCGCCATCATAGTCACACCAACCAGCGCCTACTACATCATCTACATATTCTTTGTTCACTCAGACAGCATACTGGCCCTTGGAGTTTTCAGGGGTCTTCCTTTAGTCCACACGTTGCTCACCGTGTCTAAAAGACTTCACGAACAGATGCTTAGCTCTGTGCTACGGGCCCCCATGTCTGTGCTTAACACCATGAAAACAGGTACTCTGCTTTTTGGTACCGCTTCTCTTCTTGGCTTAAAAGTTAGTAGTGAAAGTGTGGTGGTAACACTGCGCAGTAGATTTATTTCCCTTCTTTTTCTTTTTCACTTTTCTCTTTCTAGGCCGGATAATGAACAGATTCACCAAGGACATGGCTGTCATTGATGACATGCTACCTCTAGTGCTGTTTGACCTCATACAGGTATTTAACGACACAACAAATAAAGTTGATGTTGTTGCAGACAGAATGTTACCTTTGTTGTACCAACACATATTCCCTTGATTCACATTGTTGATACCTCTGTCATATCAAATGTTGTTTTGTTTGTCATCTAAACATTCTATTTTTTGCATTGTAATTTTTCCAGATACAACTATATTTATTGAAAAACAAAAACAAACAAACAATCCCAATCTATTGCCATCTAAAAAAAAGACTCCATCTTCTTTGCATTTTCCTTTTTTCTTTTGGTTGTTGGAGGGATGGGGGGGGGTTAAAAGTTTGCTCAAAATTTGCATGACCATTGGATGGAAACATAGCTACTGTTGCATATCCAGATACACTCACCGCTCACCTTCAGGTTCTAGATGATTTCAGAAACTTCTGTCTCGTTCTTTGTATGAGAAACCATTTTGGTACTGAACTAAACGGCCATATTACTTTATTGGGAGGTAACTACTGGTAACACAGGAAGATAATGATTTCAGGCAATCTTTAAACTCCTCCAATGCGACTGCATTGAAACACAAAGTAATGTGTATACTTGGTGGCAGTAGTTGCCAAGGAGGTTGGCACATGGTGTAAAAAGCACTAGGAAGCTGTTACATTTTCACTACTTTGTTTCAAATAGCTTTTAAAATGAAATCATTTGCTTTTTTGTATTATTTATGTAATCTTTGATATTAAAAGTCCTTTGATTATGTTAAACATTTATGTCTGACAAAGGGGGAAAATACTTATTCTTAACACTGGATAATGGTGTTGGTTCTCAACCTCTCAGGTTTGTTAGTACTAAGTCATTCTCTGCGTTTTTATCAACCTAACCATTCCTTCTGCATTCTAGCTATACACTGTGTACAACCTCCATACCCACCTATTTAAATATTCATGGTTTCACTATACAAAAATGTTACTTTATAAGGGATCACTGATAACTGGAGCTGGAAGGTCTGCAAAACATTTGGTAATAACTAGCTGTGAGGATACAGTGAAATGATCTCTGCTTATTCACATTATGAAATAAAAGTGTTTGTGTTGTATTACATATTGTGTTGCTACAGTTGTTCAGTTGATTAAAACTTTATTCGTGTTCTTGAGGTATGTAATTTGAAAGCATCTGTCACATTTTTATTTATGGTAAATATAGTGTTAGAAGAACTTTAACAGTTGCTTCATTGCAAATGAACTCTTTGGAACAAACAACAATAAAAATAATTACTTCATTATTTCCTTTTTATCCTCTCACTTTTCCTCACACTAGTTAACTTTACTTGTCATTGGGTGCATCTTCACGGTGTCCATCATGAGACCATACATCTTTATATCCGCAATCCCTCTGGCTGTTATCTTTGTGGTCATCAGGAAGTACTTCTTGCGAACAGGACAACAACTCAAACAGCTGGAGGCTGAAGGTAAGAAAAGAAGACTTAATTCTGGTTATAGTTGCAGGTGGAGCCCTAAGGAGATGTCTTGAAATTCCAAAAACATGTTGTATTAGCCTTAGGACGAAGGACAGCACATCAGCCAACATGTTTTCTGACTCCTCCTTATAGCAGATTTTGAGGATGTACTCCAGTTTTCTTTTCTGAAAAAAAAAGACATCTGGGTTTCAGTCTCAGCGTTCTAGGTTACAGACTCAAGCCAGGAAGTAGAATTCAAGATGATCAATGCCTTCTTTATATTCCTGTAGGACAGCTCATACAACTGGTCTATGATCAATGTCCAGTTTAAATCATGGCTTGAAATCTGGGTTGAAATCAACAGGGGAACAAAGTAATTTCTTAAGATTCTCAGAAGGTTGTTGACATTTTTCAGACCAAGGACCAGTGAAAGAATCAGGGGAGATGACCTAAGTTCTTTCTTGTTCAAGGAGCCTAAAAGTCAAGAATGATATTTGCATCCATAGGACACACTTCCCCCCATCAATGTTTTGCCCAAGAAAATTGACTACATTTGAATTTTGTAAGATTAGGTTTCAGTGAGTGAAAAAAGTGCTTGAAAACCTCTCGCCAAGTATGAAAATAGGTAACTCAATCACTGGAGTACTCAAGGTCTTCTAGATATACCCTGCTGTTTGGCATTTCTCAAGACTTTGTTTACAAAAGATGTAGATGGAGAACCTGGGTCACGGACTACACCCAGGTACAAGGTATCAAGCTCGTTTTTAACAAAATACTCATTTCAAGTGAGTATTTTTTATGACCTTTGTTGGGCCAACATGATATGTACGCTGGTTAATAGGTGTAGGATTGGTGAAAACAATGTCTGGAGACTTCACACCTTGGTTGGGATCAAAAAGAAAGTGGAAGTCAAATATGAGTTTCAGAAAATCATCAGCCGTGTCCCCCTGACAGGTGAGACAAACAGTTGGGCACATTAGACAAAATCTCACTGTTGTTGCATCGTGACTCTATTTTTGCATGTGAGCAGGTTTCTTGATTACTGCATGAAGTAGCAGAATCAAAAGGTGTGTTGGCTGCCAGGAAGACAGGCTCCTCACTTATCTAAAGTGGATAATTTTCATTCTGACTAGAATAGTAACATTTCATCATATTAGTATGACACACTCTAGTCTTGTACCAATGAGATTGAGGGGTCTCAACAACATAAACTAAAAAAATTCTGAAGAAATTTAAACAGGGCCTGCCAAAGTGTACCCGTCGGTTGGAACCCAGTGTTCTGATGCTAAAAATTAGCATCAATGCTAATGTAAGCTACAATGTACTTAATCTCATGTGGAGAGTCACAAGCATGTTGAGTAACATGGACTTACTCCATTCAGTGTGTTAAAATTAGTGTATAAGCTAAAATTAGCCAAAATGCTAATGTTAGCATCAATGCTTCCAGTGACATGTGGGGCATCACTAGCATATTATCTTAGATTGACTTCCTCCATTCAGTGTGTTAAACATGGCTAATAAATAAAAAAATAGCTAAAAAGCTTATTTTAGGGGAAAGGGTTACCTACCTGTGCACTGCTCCCCCACTAGTGCACTGCTAATGTTTGTGCTAATATTAATGCTCTGCCTTCTGATTTTTACTTTTGCAAACGTAAAAATCCGATGTTTACTTTGCTACCGGAAAACGCACTCATCTCTTAGCAACAGATTAACCACAAATATTGTTATTCTTCAAACAACATAAGATTTCTTCTGCTCTTTTGAAATGCTACTTATCTTACATTACTTACTACTTAACAAGATTGTGCAGTTAGTGAATTTGGCAGAAAAGTGAAAATGTTTTTCTTTTTTTGTCATTGGTGGTAAATATGTCATAAAGCAGATATTCAACACAAAAGTAAAAATCTGATTTATGCAGGCTGTTACCAGAAAAAAATGCTAATCTCTTAACACCAAATTAATTATTGTTTATAAAACATAAACTCTTTTGAAATACTACTCATCTTCTGCTACTTAACAAGAATTGTGCAGTTGGTGAATTTTGCACAAAAGTGAAAATGTTTTTTATATTTGTTTTTTTTGTCATTGGTGGTAAATATATTATATAAAAAAAAAACATTCAACACAAAAGAAAAATTCAGATTTATGCTTTGTGGCAGTTCACCAGAAAAGAAAATGCTCATCTCTTAACACCAAATGTCAGGATCTGTGTTTTTCTCTGTGTTTATTTTGAGTTTTCTGTGTCCCTGAGTCTCTGTGCCGTCCTGTGTCTCGTTTCTGTGATTACCCTCTGTGTATTTAATGCCACCTGTGTGTCTGCGTCCTGGTCGGGTCCTAGTCGTTTGTGCGTGCTGTCTCTGTCTTCATGTCCATTCATATAGCTAGTGCTACCTGTGTTGAGCCCTGGTCTCCACTCTGCAGTGCTGCCTTGTTTTGGACTTTGTGTTGGCTTTTTCTTCATTAAACCACCATTATTCATCTAACCTGGTTCCATCGCGTCTGCCTCACCACTCATCCACACCGCACCTCATGACACCAAATTAATAACAAGTAATATTATTGTTTATACAGCATAAGTTCTTTTGAAATACAGCTTATCTGCATAGACACAAAAAATTTACAGTTGGTAAATTTAGCAAAAGTAAAAATCTGATATCTGCTTCGTGGCACTTGGTTACCAGAAAACATACTCATCTCTTAGCAACAAATTAACAACAAATATTGTTATTGTTCAAAAAACTGCTCTTTGGTGTTATTGGGGGTTTTTTATCTTTAACTGGAGGGTCTTTAAAAGGCATGTGAGAACACAGAATTGAACAGGTAGTGACTCTTCAAAACTGATCCCTTCATCCCAATCCACGTGTTCCTCATGGCCTTTGGGTAGCATACTGTAGTGAAATCTGTTTGGTGAGCCTGACTTTCATCTTGATGTGATATACTCTATGGGCAATGCTCTTAGTCTCTGGGAAAAGGCCCTAAACCCAGATTTGATTTTAATTAGTCCTACTCCATCAAAGAAGACCCTTCAAGTTGTTCAGCTAAAACTGGAATCGCCGATATAGGAGCAGGAGGAATGATCAGATTTGGTTTGCCAGAAACTTGACAAACATGCCAGCTATAATGGTAATGTGCAAGATCAGATTTGAGTTCTTTCCAGAATAAGTGTTTGAAGATTGTTATAATTTTTTTTCTTGTGCCCAAGTGCCTGAACAGTGGGTAATCATGTGCTAAAACTAGCACATACAAGCAAAAAACTTTTGCCACAACAACCCAATAAATTGCTCTATAGTTTTCCTCTGGCTTATCAGTCAGCAACAGCAATATGACCTCAACAATATGCTGCTTTTTTGATCCTTTGGTTTCTTTATGGGTAAGAACATTTTTAGTATCCAATAATTATGCTGTTTACGCTGATTGGTTTATGAAGGAGATTGGAAAAAACAACAGTTTTTTTAGGTTTGCCCTTAATGTCAAACCCGGATCTAGCAGTTTCCAGACAATGTTTTGTGGCAGTGAATGAGTCAGACAATTGACGACGGTACTGCTTTGATTAGGGTCCAAGCAGGGAAACTATCAGATGATAATTGTTTTGTTCAGACACAGACTTGTGTGGGTTTGTCCAGTCCTATGGCCCTGTCAACACCTTTCTGCTGGCTGTCATGCCCAGGAATAAAATCAACACTTTTATGGGCAAAGTAGTATTTCATCGACAAGAGAAGGCTGGATATTAAGACATTGTGCAAAAGCGCAGGCACTACAGTCACTACTGCATACACTTTCAATTGATTTGAAAAAGTGGTAAATTTCTGACTTAGCCAAAAAAATGGTATCCCTTTATGCACTACACAGTTCATAGTGGATCTCTAAAAAAAAATTTAATGTAAATGTTTGGGCTAAAAAGACCAAATTAGATTGTAAAAAACTGTTAGAGACAAACTTATGTACATGAGACATCTAAGTAAGTTTTTGCTGTTGGATGGTCAAGGATGAGAAAACAGGTCACTGGACCACTGCAGATGCCACTGTGTTTGTTGGGCGTCCCTGCTGTGTGCTTGGTTCTGTCATGTTGTGCGTGCTTTAGTGGTGACGGCAAGGTCTTTCCAAAGAGCACTGGGGTCACAGAGATGAGCCGAGCTGGGATTTCCTCCAGCTATATCCTGGTGTTGTTTTTTCTCCTGCTTTATGCAACATATCAGACAAAAATGCAGTGGAAACATAAAGTATTAGTCAGCTTCAATGAACTACATTCCTCGGTTTTTACCCATAGCTTAGGGATAGTGTAGTTTTTTCCTATTGTTTCCAATGGTGTTTTGGTGTCTGTCAAGATCTCCCCTGAAAAACAGACAAAGACAGAGAGAAGTTCCACACTGTGCAGAAATCAGGCTGCTGGGGCTTAGGGACATTCTGAATGAAGTCTGAGTTTCAGGAGCCTAAAGTGGATTAGAATCCAAACATCTGAACTACTACTTACTTCTACACAGATAATTAATAAATAACTATATTTTATTAATATTACACAATCCATTACAGATGTTAAAGATGTACAGATGTACCACAGGAATTTTGGAACCAATTTCAGATCTATAGTTTTTTTCCAAGCCTTGGGTTTGGGATATCAGTCAATTATTATGACCATATTGTTTTGGCTAATTCGCCCATCACGTTGGGATGTTGTCTCTTTAAGGACAATGATTCACCGCCTCTAGATAAGGGCATCCCATTGGATCATTTCTGCATGATGGTTATGTTTCAACTGGTCGCCAGTTATCTAATCCTTACTGATGCAGTTAGTAATTTGTCATTTCTTAAGCAATTGTTTTAGGAGTCTCGATCTGTGGTCATGATAAAGAGGTTAGTCTGTTTAAGAAGGGTCAAATTATGAATCAAGCCAAGAAAACAGTTGAGATTGCTAAAATAACTACAAGTGGGCTAGAAGCATCCAACGGAGCTGGAAGGAGAGTCAGAAAGCCTCACTTGTGTAGAACAAATGTCTTTGGCAAAAAAAAAATTAATCGATTGCAATTTGCTTTCTCTAAAACATTTGGTGAAATGAAAGGATTAAAAAAACAACACAACTATTTATCTTCAGTCGTGAAATTAAGAGCACATTTACACTTGCAATGCGAAAGGAATTTAAGGGCTGTGGAGTAAAAAAAATATGGAGGACCAAAAATTATAAATTTCTGCTTTTATTTTTAATCATGTCAGTTTTGGTCCTCCATAATAAAATGTTTACCCTACCTACCCATATAAGCAAACCACTAATCAGGGAGGCTAAATTAAAACAAATCATTAATTTGCTGAGCAGCATGAATATTGGACCCTAGAGAATTCATGTGGAGAGGCAGTGAGGAAGATATAAGAACAGGATTACAAATATTTAATTCCACCATCAAACATTTTTATTAGCAGCAGCAGTGTGAGAGTGTGTGAGAGCTGTTGCTATAAAACATTTTTCTAACATTTTAAATATTAGCATTGCACTGTTTAAGTATCTTTCTAAAAAAAAGGACTAAATTATTAGAGTTGAGCTATTAAATTATCCCTTATTTTTGTCATGGTCAACCAAAATCCAAATAACCGCATTGTCTTTATGTCTTTGTGCTGTCTCTGATTTCATTTTTAAATACTGCAGCCATTTCTGGTAAAGAGCCCGTTTCTTTTAGTATTTCTAATGAATTAAGTGTGCCTTTAAATGGAAAACTAACTCAGCAGACTGAAAATGTTGTATCTGTATGATTCGTATTTATGCCTTTAAAAATATGTTTTCTCTTCCCTGCAGCTCGTAGTCCCATTTTCTCTCACCTCATCATTTCACTGAAGGGCTTGTGGACAATTCGAGCTTTTGGACGTCAGACTTACTTCGAGACACTCTTCCACAAAGCTCTGAATACCCACACAGCCACCTGGTTCCACTACCTGTCCTCGCTGAGATGGTTCCTGTTCCGCTGTGATGTGATCTTTGTGTTGTTCTTCACCGTCGCTGCCTTCATCGCCGTAGGAACCAACCGTGAGTAATAGAAAGACTAAGTCCTTCAAGATTTTCAAGTGTAAATTAAGAATGAACTTCAAGAGTCTCATTTCACATATGATCTTACAGCTGGTTCTAGTGTCCTATATTGAAACCAACATTACTCCTAAATTTCTGTAAATTGTTACTTAGTAAAGCATCTCTGATATTTAATTCATAAGGGCAGGGGTCGGCAACCCGCGGCTCCAGAGCTGCATGCGGCTCTTTAGCGCTGTCCTAGTAGCTCTCTGGAGCTTTTTCAAAAATGTTTGAAAATGGAAAAAGATGGGGGTGGGAAATATATATTTTTGTTTTAATATGGTTTCTGTAGGAGGACAAACATGCTATAAAAATGTGTAGAATAAATATTAAATTTCAACATTTCTGTCAACGAATATTTGCGTCATAGCCTGTGACACGTTTCTTTCAGCTGGGTGGGGTGCGAGGCATTGTGGCTGCTGTAAACAAACATACGGGTGTGTGTTGGGCCATGGATAGCAAAGGGGAAAAGAGAAAAATAACTGAGGAGAGATTCTACAATTCTTGGACCGAATCACTTGCATTCATTGCCAATGCAGAAGGATTACCTGAATGTT
Organism: Xiphophorus hellerii; assembly: GCF_003331165.1. NCBI lineage: Eukaryota > Metazoa > Chordata > Actinopteri > Cyprinodontiformes > Poeciliidae > Xiphophorus > Xiphophorus hellerii. Next base: position 32,054,804 of record NC_045673.1, on the reverse strand, counting down.
TGCTCTGTAGCGAGAAGTTGTCAAATAACAAAAAGAGTACCGTACTTTCAGGACTATAGAGCGCACCTTACTATAAACTTCACCTACAATTTTTTCTTAAAATAACTCATAAGTCGCACCGGGCTATAAGCCGCATGGTTCAAAGCGTGGGGACAAAGTAGTGGCTTATAGTCTGAAAAATACTGTAATGTGGAAAGACATTTTCAGGGAAGACGCTACATTAGCAGCCGCATCAAGATTAAAGTTGCATCTTACAAACCGTAATGTTATGCATATAACTACTGTTCCCTGAAGGAGAGGAACGAGGTACAACACATAGAGTATGGTATATCACGCCCCTCGTGGCCTAACTGAAGACACCTTTAATCACGCCGTTAGGCAAATGACGTGTGATGACGGGTGGCAGGCCCCGCCTGCATATAAATACACCCCCATCACAGTCATTATTCAGTTCGATGGCCGCTCTTCACTGAGCCAAGCTGACTAGCGGGGCAAAAAAAGGTGTTGTACCTCGTTCCTCTCCTTCAGGGAACAGTAGTTATATTCATAACATTACGTTCCCTTTCAGTCGATTCACTCGGTACAACACATAGAGTATGGGACATATGTACACGCCCTGCGGAGCAGCCATCAAACCTATTGTCAGGTCTAAATACCTATTAGAGACAATTTAAACAAATACAGGAAAGACAAGAGAGTTAGATTCTGTTATACTCGCGAGGAGAGCAGACAGAGATGTGCTTTTAGTCACAAATCTCCAACCACTCTGCCACACATCTGTCTGTTCCTCTCTTTTATTGATCTTTAGGAAACCCTGCCACACGGGGCGCTGCAACTCTAAAAGGGTGGAGTCAAAGCATTCATCACATGGTTGCAGCGCTAAATAACATTCACTTCTAGACACATGTTATCTATATTCTAAATCTTTCTTTCTCCAGGCACGGTGTTGAATAAGGCACGTTTGCATAGCTTCAAAGCAACGGCTTTGTATCACAAAAAAGCACAGAGCAGAGTTTATTGTCAGGCATGTAAAACTCTGCTGGGAGCATTTAACACCTCTGTCTTGTAGGAAGTCCTGCAAGGCAACAGCTGCTGAGAGTAGCTGTCACCTCTATTTCCCAGGGAAGTCTCAGGATAGAATCAAAGTTATTTAACACACAGAAACATTATCTAAAATGTAACTACAAAGCTACATGCTACAACAAATATTTGATAATTACTAATACAATTTTCCTAACACCTATGACAAATGCACTGAGTTAGTTTGAAACCTCCAACCCAGCAGAAAGAACAGAATGAGCCACAGAAGGGGCTGTCATGTCCAGACGATAAAACCGAACAAAAGTGTGCGGTGAAGACCAGCTGGCTGCAGCACAGATGTCACTCACAGGGACCCCTCTGAAAAGGGCCCAGGATGCCGGTACACCTCTGGTTGAATGTGCTCTCACACCATGAGGTAAAGGGAGGACCTTGCTGTTGTAAGCCAGAGAAATAGCCTCCACCACTGGCAATGAGAGAGTCTCTGTCTGGACAGAGCCTTGCCTCTAGCTGGATTGGCAAAACACATAAACAGCTGATCACACAGTTGCACATTCTGAGTGCGATTGATGTAAAGACTCAGTGCACGTACTGGGCACAGAAAATGCAGCCTTCTTTGCTCTTCAGAAGCAAAAGGAGGGGGATAAAAACTAGAAAGCTCAATGGTCATTGTACTGTAATTCAAAGGAATCAACTTAGGGAGATATGCAGCATTTGGTCTTAAGGTGACCTTTAAACCATGAACTGAAAACTGAACACAAGAGGGGTGCACCGAAAGTGCATGCAGGTCCCCAACTCGTTTTGTAGTTGCCAAAGCAAGAAGCAGAGCTGTCTTATATGATAGAAATTTCAAATCAACCAACTCAAGGGGCTCAAATGGAGTGCTACAAAGAGCATCCAAGACCACAGTGAGATTCCAGGAAGGAACACTAGATTTTATCCCTGGTCTCAGTCTACCTTTCAAGAAACGCACAGCCAGGGGTTGAGCACCTGGTGTCCCTCCATCAAGGCCAACATGACAAGCAGAGATGGAAGCCAAGTAAACTTTAATTGTGGAGAAAGACAGACTTTATCCACTAGCTCCTGTAAGAACGTCAAAACATTCACAATGGAGCACTGGAAGGGGGAAATGCTTTTGCTGTGACACCACTGTTCAAAAACACGCCATTTATAGGCATATAAACCCCTAGTGGAAGCTTCTCTGGAGCTCTGAATGGTTGCAACCACATCTAAAGGAAGGCCTCTAGCTAACAAGCTGGACCTCTCAGCAGGTAGGCATGCAGCATCCACAATTCTGGGTGTGGATGAAATACTTCCCCCCCTGCCTGGGAGAGGAGATCCCGGCGGGTGGGGAGTTTCCAAGGCTTCGCTACCAGCAAGCTGATTATTTCTGCATACCATGACTTTGCTGGCCAGCAAGGGGAGACCAGAATCAAGGACAGGCCCCATCCGCGTACTCTCTTCAGCACTGGCAGAATCATTTCCACTGGGGGAAATGCATACAGAAGCACATTGGGCCATGGGTGAGCCCGGGCATCCACTCCCAGTGGAGCGCTGTGATCCGTTATGGAAAAGAATAGGGGACAGTGGGTGTTGGCTTTGGTGGCAAAGGGATCCACTGAAGCTTTGCCGAACCGTTGCCAAATCTGTACAACCACAGATGGATGCAGTCTCCACTCCCTCACCAGTGGGCTTCCCCTGGACAGCAGATCCGCCCCCCAATTCAGGTGCCCTGGAATATGAGTTGCTTTGACGGACAGAAAATGAACGCTGCACCACTGCAACAGTTTGTGAGACAATTTCAGCAAGGGAAGTGAATGAGTGCCCCCTTGTCTGTTTATGTAGGACACCACAGTGGTGTTGTCTGTCCTTATCAGAACATGCTGGTTCATCAGAGCCCTGCAAAAATGCCTCAGAGCTAGCAGGACCGCTTGTAACTCCAGGTAGTTTATGTGGAGCTTGGATTGGGTTAATGTCCAGACCCCCCTCACCGCTACGCCATCGCATATTGCTCCCCACCCCTTCAGAGAGGCATCTGTGGACAACACTTTGCGAAAGGACACCCTGCCGATTGGAGACCCACGGTACAGTAGACCGGGCTCTCTCCACGGGCGAAGGGCTGACATGCAAGAGGCAGTTATCATCAGCCTTCTGTGCAGGTGACATGCACAGCTGGTGAGAGCGTGTCCAGCGCTGCATCAGACGCATTTTCAATAGTCCGAGTGGCTCCACTGCGATCATGGAGGCCATCATTCCCATCAGCTGTAAGACAGTCTGGAAGCGCAGTTTGCACCCCAACTGAAACTGAGCTAGGCATCGATGAAACTCGGTCACACGATGCTCTGAGAGACGAGCTCGAGCTGACAGGGAGCATATTTCCAGCCCCAGGAATGACAACTGTTGACTCGGGTTCAGTGAACTTTTCTGAAAGTTTACCGAGAAACCCAGGGCTTGAATGTGGGACAGCACCTGCGGCAGCTGTTCTGCCGCCTGCTCTCTCGAACTGGCTATTAAAGCCCAGTTGTCCAGATAAGCTAGAATGCGAATTCCCTTTTCTCTGAGAGGGGCTAGTGCTATCTCCACAATTTTCGTAAATGTGCGAGGGGCGAGCAACAGACCGAAGGGTAAGACCAGGTACTCGTACGCTATTCCCTCGAAAGCAAACCTCAGAAAACGCATGTGTTCTGGGTGTATTGCTACGTGAAAGTAAACATCCGTCAGATCGATTGTTGCAAACCAATCACCTGGGCCGACAGCGTTCAAAAGTTGTCTCCGCGTCAACATTTTGAATTTGTACTTGCGAAGGTGCTTGTTTAACACTCTTAAATCCAGGATGGGACGTAGCCCACCTCCCTTCTTCGGAACAACAAAATATCGGCTGTACCAACCTCTGTTTGCTTCCAAAGTGGGAACCACACGCACTGCTCCTTTTGCCAACAACGTGTTTATTTCGTCTCTCAGAACTTTCGCTGCTTCGGTCCCCACAGTTGTGTTTATAACTGATTGGAACCGGAGCGGTCTTATCCGGAACTGCAACCGGTAACCCGCAGCAACGGTCCTTTCTAACCATGGGGAAAGTGCGCATGCGCGCCAAAGAGGTACGCGTGCAGCCAGATAGCTGACCTGACGCACTGTTGGCAAGGAGGTGCTGCCCTTTGCTGGAACGGAGCGGGGCAGCTCCGTTTAACAGTTGTGCACGTTGTGGCACACAGTGTTTTGATTTTGATTTTTTGGCAAAGGAATTGCACTCTTTATTGAAACATGTGGAACAGTTACACAAACATTCCGAACATTTTCTCTTGTTTCTTGAGAAACATTTAGCCCACTTAAACCCGGGGCTGAAAGTGCAAACCGTATGTGCGTTGGGGTGTTGTGCTTGGGAGACTGTGTTAGGAAAACGCAGCGCCTCTTGGGGCTGGAACCCTGAACAGAACAAACAAGATGCCTTTTGCGCATTAACGAATGAGTGGCGGCAATCGGGTCTCCCTGCTTCTCTTTTGTCACGCCGTCTCACATCGTTAGGATGACTGAGGCTTCTTCTTTCGAGACGTCAGATCTCGTTGAAAACCCTTTGCTCCAAGCCGACTGGCGGGGAGTATGCTTTTTTGACGGCTGTGAAATTGTAGTGTTGAGAGCTGTGGGTGGTGCTGCTCTCTTAGGAGGTGCCGGTGTCATCACCGGCTTGCGTGCGCTCATGTTGGGTCTGGACCTAGCATCACGTCTGGGAATGAACCAACGAAGAGCTTCAGTTTGCTTTTTCTTAAGCTTGAACTTCGCTTGAATTGCATCAATTGAAAAGCATTAGCCATAGGTGTCTCTGAGCAACCACTGTGGAAGCCATCCCCCTCCCCAGTGAGAGCGCCACACAGCGGGATGTTTGAAGAATATAATCAGCAGTGATTCTGATCTCATTTAAGAGGGGAATCAGATGGCTATCAGGAGGCCTCTGAGCTCCTAGCTCGGACAAGCACATAGCTTGATAAGTTTGAAGCATGGTGGCCGAGCTCAGGGAGCGAGCAGTGGTTGCTTGAGCGCGGTAGGTCTTCTCCATCTGGGATGCGGAAAACCTGCATTGTTTTGAAGGCAGGGTGGCAGAGCCGCCCACACCATGGTTGTATGATGGCGCCAGGTAAGCTTCCAAGGACGCCTCTATCTGTGGTAAATTAACCAGACCCGCTTTGTCGGCACCCTCCAGGTCCATGTACTGCCTGTAGCCAGGCACTGTAACACGTGTGGACAACGGTTTGTTCCAGGACGACGTCAGCTCCGAGACAAAATCTGGGAACATGGGCAGGCAGTTTTTAACCGCAGCCGGCTCTGTCGGAAGGTAGAATCCAGTGAACCGGGACACCTTCTGAGCAGGAGGAGGGGTGGGCCACTCGACGTCTAACCTATCGGCTGCACGACGGCAAAGGGAAAGGAACGATGTGTCGTCCTGACCCACCAGAGATGCTACGGCAGCAGATGGACACTGGCCCACGGAAAAGTCATCGTCTTCCGAAAGACTGTGACTTTCCAGGCCGATGTCTAGCACATCATTGTCACCCTGAGCCTCGAGGTGATAGTGAGATGGAGCTGCGTCCTGTACCATTTCGGCTAACCTGTCCACATACTCCATATGGTCTGCCCAGCTGGAAGCAGGGGCTACCCAGCTGGAAGTGGAAGCTTTGGCCCCTTCATCCTCGTCAGATTCGGACGAAACCGGATTCCTAGACTCGGACAGCAAGGGGTCTTGTTGTGACACGGTAGCCTCTCCCAGCACTTTCTGCACAAACTTGACCCGCCGTTCAAGCGTAGAGCGCCGAAGCTGGCTACAAAAAGCCCAAGCGGTCGGCTCCAACAACGCCCTTCTGGTGTGGACAATTCCAAGGCAGACGGGGCATGCTTCGTGCTGGTCTCTTTCGTGAAGCGTGAAACCACACTCCTGAGGACAGGGGCGAACGGAAGACTTCTGCCTCACCATTATTTGCTTCGTGCTCATCCCGAACCACGAAACCAAAAAGATAAAAATAGACAAATGGAAAATGCAACTAGTGCTCAGCGGGCAGACACGCTAACTAGCAGGCAGCAGTAGCTAACACCAACAGGAGCAGTTAAGCTAGTTTTGGAAAAGAAAACAAGAGCGATGCTACCTAGCAGCAGCTAGAAAGCATGGGTTGGAAATTAGGTGTTCTCAGCGAGGTGGAGAGCGTAAGAACTGAATAATGACTGTGATGGGGGTGTATTTATATGCAGGCGGGGCCTGTCATCACACGTCATTTGCCTACCGGCGTGATTAAAGGTGTCTTCAGTAAAGCCACGCGGGGGCGTGATATCCCATATTCTATGTGTTGTAACGAGTGAATCGACTGAAAGGGAACCGATGTTGAGAAGCTGTCCAGTGATGTCCGTAAACAGAAGTTACATTAAACACGTAAGAACACAATCCTGCCATGGGCAAATATATTTAGTAACAAAGTTGTTGTTTTTATAAATTGATTACTGATTTTTGTCAGTATATATTTAGAATAACACTCAGCGATATTATTGTGTTTTGTTGCTCAATTCCAAGGATGGCTGCATGTCAAAAGAGAAGAGGATGCTGCTATGTCTTACCATTGCACTGACTTGCTTGGCATTTGCACAGAAATCAAACTTAAACTTAAACTTTATTAATTTAATTTTATATACTTTACCTTTTCAAAAGGCTGCTATCTTATTTTATAACTGCAGGTTGCGTTTTATTGCGTTTGTTGCCCAGATAAGGGGCACGTTATGCACGTTCCGTTTAGTTGTTTTTTTCGGTCACACACTTTACGGTGATTATTTACAAAAAGCGATCGTCGTTATGCGAACTGCATTTTGGAGCAGATTTTCCAAGTTCCAAAAGGAAAAAAATGACCCTTTCTCTGTCGATCTTCATAATAAAAATGACATCAAAAATCAGATTTCTTTATTGCATTTCTTTAATTTTATCAATGCAACGAAACACAATACATTAATATTGTAACGGAAGGTAAACTTAAAGCACCATTGTACAACAGAGTCACGTGGTGCGTCATTCCGTCCAGGACGCACAGCAGGGAAAATAAACATTTAATCATGAATGCTATATATACACACTTAGTCATTTTGATAATAGGCTAATATAGCTAATATAAACACTTAAAGCTTGTTTTGCCTTCATTATAAACGTTATATAAGACTTTTAATTTTTTGCGGCTCCAGACAGATTTGTTTTTTTGATCCAAAATGGCTCTTTCAACTTGTTGGTTGCCGACCCCTGCATAAGGGGATACACAGATAAATTCAGCACCAGTTTAAAGCAACTAAAAAGTATTTAATTCAGATTTCAATCCAGCTACATACAATTGGGAATAGTGTAATTGCATCCGCTTCTGTATAGTTTAATTCAGTCTGATAATGATTGAATTGCATCAAATGTGCTCAATTTCATGCTGCAGTACCCAGTTGTGTTGTCAACAAACTGCATCAATCTCCTTTGATTCAGTCCACCACCCTCGGTACTCGATTGCAGTCAGATGGTTCCAAATTGATGACATCTGGTTGAACTCCATGAGAGAGTTGCAAACTATTGTTGGTCACATGTCACCATGAATCTACAAAATAAATACTAGGGCTAGTTTGCAATGACTGAGAAGTAATGCTAAGTGTTTCACTCCTTTGACATTTTGCACTTTTGGCCTTTTCATACCTGACTTTACTAGGTACAAACAGAAGCTGTCTGACACTGGAAGTTTCATACCAATCATGCATTAGCTAATGTAGCATCCCTGCTAAACTAGCTGATATAGCAGAGATGAAAATATAGCATCTCTGTTATATCACCTAATATAGCATTTTGCTATATTAGCTGATGTCTGCTGTAGCATCAGAGTTATGACTCAGCTTTGATAAATAGAGAAAGTAATATATTGGCTAATATAGCATCTTGTTAGCTACACTAGCTAACATAGAAGACATGCAGAGTAACAACTCTGCTTTGATATTTGAACTGAAGCAGTTTTTTATGATAGTCTAATGCAAAAAAAAGTTCTTGGATTCTGACTGAATCATACCAGTTATTTTGGTTCAAATTTGCAATTGTAACATCGTGTTAAACCTCATTTCCTTCAGTAGTGTAGATTGGGTTTGTTATATGGTGCATCTACATCCAGTCCTAACAAGAGACTTTAATGGGCTGAGCATAACAAATAAAAATATAGGATCTGAACAGAACAGTTTGTCAGATGAAAACTGCTGGAATGCAAAAGGGAGCACATGTTTGATTAAATGAAAGGGAAACGCAAACACAATAAAAAACATGCTGCTGCGTCACTGCTTGTGTTTATGTTAAGTGCAGGTTTAAGGCTAATTTCACAGCTCATTAGCTTCCAATGGAGCCAGTGGGAGTGCTGCAATACATGAGTTCAGCTCTGACATCAGAGAGGTGAGCTTTTATTGGACGGTGCTGATGACATTGTGCGCATGTGTGTGCGTGTGTATCTGTGTGTGAATTTGCATGCACTTTACAGAGGACAGACCTGGAGAGATTGGCATCATTGTGGCTCTGGCCATGCTCATCCTGGGTACTTTCCAATGGGCTATCATCACCAGTATCAATGTGGACGGCCTGGTAAGCAGTTTTATCTATCAAGACAGAACAAGAAGCCATCCAGTCTGAGGAACATACAACACAAGTCCATGTAACACTGGATGCTACTGGAACATTGTTTGTGTTCAGAAACATTTATCTGATTACGGTTTTAATCAACTTATCCCTTCAACACTTCAAGGTCAAATGCGTGAGAAGATTTAGTTAAACATACTTAAGTTTTATTTTATTTTTGATCCAACAACACTATAAAAACTGAGTGGTGGAACTCTATTGCAATTTGGTGCAAAGTGCTACTATACCGATTCAGCTTTCCAGTGTTTCAGGAAGCTCTGATCATTCAAGGAACTTCTGTAGAAATGTGGACTGTGGGGTGTTAGCATTAGGGATGTCCGCTGCAACATGTTTAGCATTGAGATGCTATTTTAGGCTTAGATACCTTCACTGCTAGGCTAACTCTTTTAAACATAACTTCAACACACTGACAGTCTTGTCCAGCATCCCATCAGATTGGTTTTTGAAGCAGAAATGAGCCTCCTGTTGACCAAGAAAAGCATCTTCAGTGTCCGTGACTGTTGTTAGTGGTTGGTGCTTGTGCATCAGAATTACACGCATACTGAAAGATGTGAATACAAAGGTTCCGGTTGGAGAATTTTGTATGTAAAAAAAGTGGAATAATAATTATTGGTTTTGCCACCCAGCAACTTTCACGAAACCTTTGTGATAACTGGAACTCTTTTTACATCACTGTAAAGGATTTTTGACCAACTCCTCCTTGTGGCTGAGTTGTTTTAATTTGGAAACATTGGAAAGATTTTGTACATAAATGGGCTGTTTAAGGCAATCTCAATCAGATTGGAGTCAAAACTTTGATTAGGACTTCCTAAAAACTTGATGTTCCTTTCAGTGGTGGACTTAATGGAGCTCTTTGGACCAATGTCCTGTTGAACTGAGGTTCTCTGGAGATATTTTGGTAATCATAGCAATGAATGTAATGGAGTAAAAAAATATCTACAAAAATATCTGGTTTGTTAACATGGGTGACTTTAATCATTTAAAAACAACTCAAATGCCAAAATGTGCATTTCTGCTACTACTACTACTATTATTATTACTATTATTAATAATAGTAGTAGTTGTAGAAGTAATATCAAACAAAATGTTTTACTCCTGTCTTTCTCTCTTCCCAGATGCGTTCAGTGGATCGAGTGTTCAAATTCATCGACTTGGCATCAGAAGAGAACTTCCAAGGAAAACCTGGAGGAAAAGGAGGTTCTGATCTTGTCATCAACAACCCAAACACGTACAGCTACTGGCCTAACCGCGGCCAGCTGAATGTCCAGGGTCTCACCGTCAAATACACAGAAGCTGGGCGGGCCGTGCTCAACGACATCTCCTTCACTGTGGAGGGGGGTCAGAGTGTAAGTCCTGAGTGGTGACTGGAAGTCCAGATGTCCAAGGAACACCTTTACATTTTAATCAATCAATCAATCAATCAATAAGGTTTATTTGTGTAACACATTTCAGCAACAAGGTGGTTCAAAGTGCTTTACATCATAAAAACACAAAACTACAAAGTGATAAAAGTCATCATACAGTCACCAACTGAGAAAACCAGTAAACATTACATTTTGATGAGTGTCATCACCACAATCATCGTTACACATTATATATGCTGGTCAGTTATATACAGTACAGACCAAAAGTTTGGACACACCTTTTAATTCAATGAGTTTCCTTTATTTTCATGACTATTGACATTGTAGATTCACACTGAAGGCATCAAAACTATGAATAACACATGTGGAAATATGCACTAAACAAAAAAGTGTAAAACAACTGAAAATAGCCCTTATATTCTAGTTTCTTCAAAGTAGCAACCTTTTGCTGTGATTACTGCTTTGCACACACTCTGCATTTTCTTGATGAGCTTCAAGAGGTAGTCACCTGAAATGGTTTTCACTTCATAGGTGTGCCCTGTCAGGTTAATAAGTGGGATTTCTTGCCTTATAAATAGTCATGAAAATAAAGAAAACCCATTGAATTAGAAGGTGTGTCCAAACTTTTGGTCTGTACTGTATTTGTTATGGTTCAGGAGCAACTCTGAACAGGTGGGGTATAGTCTAAATTTAAAGAAACTCAGTGTTTCGAATGTTTTGCATCCGAAACACTGGAAGTTATAAGTGATATCAGTTTTCTAGTTGCTGCTTTGGAGACCTGAACTTTCCCCAAAATGAGGATCGCTTCGTTCTATAGGGCTTTGAAAGTTGGCACACATAACAAACTCAGAGTTGGGCAAAAAAACTTTTCTAAGAAGCATGCCCTAAACCCAACATGAAATCAAGGATTTTGGTTCAAGGTCTTCATTTCGATGTTTTACACATGTTGGATTTACTCTGAAGTAACAGCTTTAGAACTGGAGAAATAAGTTTTCATGAAAGGGTGTGGATGTAATTTGTCCTCAAACTTTAATTTGTTGCCATGGAACGTGAAGCTGGTCTTCCAGTCTTGAGCACCTCCAAACCTCCTGTGTGTCGTCACATTCAACACATCCGCCTGGTAAACATCTGACAACGCTCAAGCTGAACCCTCTGATGACGGAAAGTCGAGTGTTTTACTTGTTTTTTCAATTTTGACCCTGGCAATTAGTATGTTATTATGGAGTGGATTATTTTGGATTGTAGTCTTCACCAAAACTTTGCCACTAAACTAGACGTTGGTGAAATTCTCACATTAACATTTTTGCCCAACTTTATGTTGCTTCATAGCAGATCTTAACTGAATATGACTTAATCTCCACCAACATGGTGACCCTGCAGTAAGCACAGTATGGCGGTGGTGACACAGATCAGAATCCTGGCAAGAAATGAGGGACAGTCATATGGAAGCACATTTCTGCCTTTAATGGAAAAGCAAGACCTTAACCGAAAGTTGTAATTATGAGTTTTAAAATAATAACTACGAGAATAAAATTATTTTTTCCAAATGCATCCATTTGACCTATTGGATCTATTGCACCGTGTGCAAAGGTGGCATCTGAGTAGGTAGAGAAGGACTTTAGAGATGATTTTAGCCTACAATAAAAAAACCAACTTAATTTGCATAACAATTCACCTGGATTTAAGGAGAATAAATACACTATTGAATAAATTCTATGTAAAACTGACAATTACAACTCCTTGTTGGGCTTTTATTTTCTCTTTCATGGCAGAAATGGGCTTCCATATATTTAAGATTGCAGCTTTACTTTGTACTAAAACTTTATTATTTTTATTCTCTTTTGACTCTACAAAGCATCTGTAGAGGGTGTAGAGCACAGCTGAGTCAGTTCAGCAGGCGTCCTGACCGGTCCGACTGTTTCTGATGGATTAGCTGATTGTCACAAGGAGAAAAGTTCAGCTTGGTTGCATTTGTCTTTAAAGAGAATCCAGTTTACACAGTATTGAACTCTAGGCATTCATCAGTGTTAAAGTGGTCCTAACTTTGCTTTTAGAACCTATGGGGACAGAAGACATCAATTCAGTCTATTTTCCCTCAGCATGTTTTTTAAACACTTTTTTCTGCTGGTTAGAATAATAATTCTATCAACTCTTTTAGATCAGTACAAGTTATTGATTCTCAATTCTAATTTCAAATTAAAAAATATGATTTTTTTCCTTTCCACCTTTATGCTACTGCATCTTGCCAAGCAAGATGTTGACTTGTGTAGAAATAGATGATAAAAAAATATTATTAGAATTAAAATAGGTGAACTGGTAGTGTCTAGAGATAAGTTGAAAGGTTCGTTCCAGTTCTTCTCTTTGAATGTAAATCATTTATTAGCAAAGAAAAAATAGAGGGTCTGTACTTTGGCCCCATTGGTTCATAAATTATGTTCTTCTGGGAATAATTCTAATAATCAAGAGCTACTCAGAATCAAGCCTGGTGAGCATTAGCCCTTCAGTTTAACCCTGATGCCTCCTGATGCCCTTTGACAGGATGTGGAGGAAAACAAAGTTTGTTTATGCTCGCGTGTAATATGTCGCGAGGTAGAACTTTTTAGCCCAATGTGTAAAAAAACAGTTTCTGAACAGAATTTTTTTAATGTGATGAAACGAATACTAATTTCCTCTGTTCTGCGTGCAGGTGGGTCTGCTGGGTCGGACCGGTTCTGGGAAGAGTACCCTGCTGTCCGCTCTGCTGCGCCTCACCTACACCGAAGGGGAAATCTACATCGACGGAGTTCCTTCCAGCTCCATGCCCGTGCAAACATGGAGGAAGGCCTTTGGAGTGTTGCCACAGGTACACGTTCAAATTCAGACAGATAAGCTTAGGCTGCTGGTGACTGAGGTAAATGAATGTTTAAAAAAGACAAAAATTATATTAAAAATGGAAAAAAAAAAATATATTTTTTAAATTTGACTTTGCTTCATTTGTCTTGTTTTATTTTGATAAGTTTCAAATGCAGTTTTTGTGCATGTGTTATACACTTAAGTCTTGAATGAATGGATGAAATATTTTTGACCTTTCAAAAACTAAGTCTGAGATTCAGGCTTTAACATTGTTAATGAAAGGCGGGGTAAATGGTAGTGGTGTGGGGCAGGGTGACATCATGTTGTAAGTCAATTTATTTCCATTTTTTTTCTCTTACTTTGATCTAAAAGAAAGTCTTTATTCTGACTGGAACCTTCCGGATGAACCTGGACCCGTACGGCCGTTACAGTGACGATGAGCTGTGGCGGGTGGCTGAGGAGGTGAGGCTGTTTCCAATCAGTTATGTTATTATATTTATTTAGTTATCGTTATAAAATAGCATTTTATAGCGAAACATCTGTTAAATGCCAGATGTTAAAAATACAAAGAACGCAAGAGGGATATAAAGTGTTTGTATTGTAGAAGTCAGCCATGTTCCACCAGCAGCCTCCTCCCTGTGCAGTAAAGTAAGCTGTGTGTGATTCCTGCAGGTTGGGTTGAAGTCGGTCATCGAGCAGTTCCCCGATAAGCTGGACTTTGAGCTGAAGGACGGCGGCAGCGTTCTGAGCAACGGCCACAAACAGCTGGTGTGTCTGGCCCGCTCCATCCTCAGCAAGGCCCGCATCCTGCTACTGGACGAGCCGTCCTCCTACCTGGACCCCATGTCAGTACCAGCACCAGTCACCAACACTCTGTGGGCTGCTTTTATCATAGTTATAACAATTATGATTCATCAATTTTACACTGAGTTGTTTATTTTTTTAAAAAGTCCAAATTTAGTGTGCTTTTAAATTCTCCGTTATGAATTATGAGTTTTCCTACAGATATAAAGACTGGTTGAGGTATTTTATTTGTTGCAGCATTTTGTTTATGTCCCACAAGCTGCAGCACAAACTGGACTCAGTGTGGATGATCTAAACATATCCAGTCATGCTGCAGTTCAAAGTTAATTGTTTCAGTTCTAACAAATATTTGATTCATCTGAACTAATAGAAGCTAAGCTGCTTCTAAGCTAACATCACCGAGGCTAAACCTGATGCTGACATTTAGGAGTGTGTGACTGGTATGTTTTGCCACATCTGGGTCAGGCACATTCAGAGTTGGGTAGTAACTAGTTACATTTACTCAGTTATGTTTACTTACTTGAGTAACTGTTTTGGAAAAAAATTTACTTTAGGAGTAATTTTACTATGCTGTACTTTTAACTTTTACTTGAGTAATTTTATTATGAAGTATTTCTACTCTTACTTGAGTAAAATTTCTGAACTCTCTACCCACTGAATGAAAACAAACATGCTTAACCAAAAACTCACCAAACTCAGAAACACCTGAAGTTTTGGTTCAAGTTTCAGAAGTTTTATATTGAAAGAAACTGATTTGGAAAAAAATATATTTTGCCTGATTTTGTTATTTTTTGTTATTTGTCATTTTTGTCCTTAAAATGTCAAAATTTCCACTTAAGTTTATATTTTGGTCCATCTGTAAATATTAAATGATTGATAATTTGATCAGTTATTCTGTACTTTTTACCAAATGCTTTATACTTGAGTAATTTTTTGAACAGCTACTTTTTACTTTTACTTGAGTGTTGACGTAGTGCTACTGCTACTTGAGTACAATTTTTGGTTAATCCCCTCTGGTCACATTAAATGTATGATTATTCAAGACAAACTTCAAAATATGGCCAGACAAACTGCTGAGGTGATGGTTAATAACGGCCACTTTTTATCCATCTTTTTGGCTTTTATTATTTTCCTAAGGATTTGAAGCAAAATGTTTGACCAAACTTACATTTAGGGAGAAATCACATATTTTGCAGCCAATTTTCCTTTATTTCCCCCTAAAACTTCAACAGCCAATTCTTATTTCTCCAGCTGTAATTAACAAGTTCAAAACATCTGCCTTCCACTAGGTTTTTAAATTAGGAGCAGAGCTGATGTCTCTGTAGCTGCGTTTCCATTACAAATGTGCACAAAACTTAGTCAATATTCCACTAATAGCAACCCCCACACACACACACACACACACGCACACACACAATTTTGCAATTGTTGTTTCCATTAAACAAGAAACACAATTAAAATCACACGTGAATAAGTTTGTTCATGCAATAAGTCATTAAAAAATAAAAACAAACCATCCTCCTTCTACCACTTCATGTCGTCTTCATCATCATTTTGCCAGTAGTAACATCCGGCTGTTTTTTTTGTTGTTGTTTTTTTTAAAACCCTAACCCTAACCCTAACCCCTAACCCTTTTTTTTTAAAAAAAAACAACACTTCAGTCTTGCACAAAAACGCTTAAAGTTTTTTTGAAAACTGTTGTGTTTCCATTAAGCAAATTTGTTTTCGGAATTTCAATTTGTGCAGTTTTACGTTTGATGGAAACTGTTGAATGGTAGCTAACTTTGAGTCTTCCTGTCATGTGACCTTGCTTTTCTCGGGTAAAAGTTCATTTGTCAGACATTGACAGGGTTTTCCATTTTCTGATCGAACCCAGCTTCTCCTCCACCGTTCCTGCTGCGCGTTCAGACGTTTGGTCACCTCCAGGAAGCGATTAAAAGTTTGTATATTTCTTTGTGCTTGTGGCGTCCTGCAGGATGAGGTCACAGTGCAGAGCAGACCATGCACGTCCTGTCACTGCATATGGTGACAATCTGCTGTGCTTACAGTAATGTTGCGCCCTGTGTGTGTGGTTGGTGTAAGCATGGACGCAAAACATGATCATGGAGGGAAATGAAGCTTGAAATGAGCGATCCAACTCCATGCTGGCTTGTCTACATGTTAAACTTTGATGCTGCTGATAATGCTGGTGATAATGATGATGATGATGATGATGATGATGACGGCGGTGTGTGTTTTTGTGTGTGAGCAGAACGCTGCAGGTCCTGAGAAAGACGCTGAAGCAGTCGTTTTCCGCCTGCACCGTCATCCTGTCGGAACACAAAGTGGAGCCGCTGCTGGAGTGCCAGTCGTTCCTGGTGAGTTTCTAGCAGCTTCAGCCTCTCAAAGTCTCTTAATTAACGTTGTGAGTTTAGACATGTGTTTGTTGGCATGTCAACGATGGGGCTTGGTGGCTGAACAAGGTGATGGTGTGAAGGGAACATCTGACAAGGAGGCCTTGTTACATAAGAGCGCATCAATGAAATCATTTTTAATGTCTTAATTTTATCCTTCTAGCTCAGGGGGCTACAACCTGCTATATATACAGTATATATATATACACACACACAAATATATTTTTAATTTAAAAATAAAAAGACTTGCATTTTTTCTCTCACTGTTTGAAGTTGAATCAGACCAAACTTTTCCTCTTTTAGCTTCGTTAGAATTACCAAAATTATTTCTTTTTGCTAAATGCCACAAAACTTGGCATTTAAATTTTTTTGAATTTTTTTGTAACTTCTGTCAAATTCAAAAGTTTGTATACATTTGGTCAGTATCAGAGATTACTGTCTTTTAATCTGTGTGGTAACAATTTAACTTCTGACAGAAAAAATTAGTTTGTGTATTCTAATTTGGTGTATGTAAATATGTGGTCTCAACTGCATTATATAATGCAGATTTTTTTGTATTAATTTCCTCTTTTGTCATGAATTAATTACACAGATGTTTCAGAACAGAAGAAGTATTTCAAATCTATTTTTTACTTGTTTTTAGGTTGGAAATGCTAAATGTATCTATCCTATTTTTCTTTTACAAGGTTTATTGTTTTTCTTTATTTCAAAACCTAAAAATAGAAGAAAAAAAACAGTAATTCTTCAAAAATGACAACAAAATTCTATATGATAAACTGGTACATTTACCAAACCTCTAATAGTTGATGTTTATATTTTTTTCCAAAAGGTCACAGAATGTTTGTGGCTCTAAACGAGTTTTAAAAAAAACTTTTTATTGGACTGAGGATGAAAATGATTCTGTGTTTTGTAATGTTTGCTGAACCCTGTTCTAGCTGAACCTGTAACTCTACAGCTACAACGATTAATCGGATTAATCATGAGCGAAATGATTGAAATAATCGTCAACGTAATTTAGTAATTTAGTAATTGTTAGCTGGAGTATACAGACTCAAAAACAGTTAATTGGTGAAAGAACAACACACTAAGAGCAGTAAATGAGAAACGTACAAAAATACATTTTGCATCCAAGGTAAAAAAAAACAACAAAAACAGTAAGACTTCACTTGACAGGGTGCATAAGCCTGACATGACATTGTTATAAACATGACATAACACCTGTTATGAACATGAAGGAATCTTCATGTTGTCATGAAGTATCATTTGGTAAATAATGACACGTTTCATGCAAAGGTACATTAAAACCTGCATTAAAAGTCCATTAAATGTGTCATAACAAACGTCATTATTTACCAAATGATACTTCATGACAACAGTCATTAACATTCATGAATTCTCCTTCATCATCATAACAGGTGCTATGTCACGTTTGACAGTGTCATGTCAGACTCATGCACACCACTTCAAATAAAGTGTTACCAAAATGGCTTAAATGAAAAATCTGCAGAATGTGCTAAGTTGTTTTCCGATTAATTGATTAGTCGATTAATCGTCAAAATAAACGATAGGTTAATAGATAACTAAAGTCATGGTTAGCTGCAGCCGTAGTTACAACTGCTTCTCCCCTCATCCACAGATGATCGAGAAGAGCTCTGTGAAAAGCTACGACACCATTCAGAAACTCATGAACGAAATGAGTCACCTGAAGCAGGCCATCAGCCCCGCCGACAGGCTCCGCCTCTTCCCCACGCCTCACCGCCTCAACTCCGTCAAGAGACCGCCGCCTCAGACCACCAAGATCTCGTCGCTACCAGAGGAAGCCGAGGACGAAATCCAGGACACGCGGCTTTAAGCAGCCAGCCTCGCGCCGACGCAGACACACGATCACAACCCAGAGTCTGATCCAGCCTGTACACAGCAGAGCAGCCAGTCAGAACCACCTGACTGGTTTCAAACACAATCACAAACAGAGGGATTCGGCCATAGAATCAGTTTTAATTTAAAAGAGCAAAGGAAACAAAACAGAAATATTGATTTTTAATTTTTTTAAAATAAAGCTGCATATTTAAATAGTATATTTTTAATAATTATAAACATGTTTTTTAATTTAAGGTTTTTTACAGATGACACTGGCACAACGCATGTGGCTGAGACAGTTTTACTGAAAGAAGCACAATTTGATCACTGTAAGACACAACAACCAATGTCTGAATTATTATGACATTCAGATTGATGTCAGAATTTCCTAATATTTATAAATTACCCTTTTAAATTTAAAATACACTGCATTTTAAACTCTAATGGGATGCACCGATAAATCGGTCCTGATTTCTTTCGTTTTGGGAGATCGGTGATTGGCCGATACTGATATGTGAAGCTGATTTTATCAACTTTGGCAGAGGTAGATTTTTCTTCTTTTTTTACTGTTGTCAACAAAAAATCAGCCACTGTCCTCTTCTGCTCTACAGTGAGACGTCTGACTGACAGACCGGCCCACCAGTTCATGGTTAACAATAGTCACCCCACTGTTACCAATCCTGTGACCTTCCTGCTAACTTTACCAACAATTCAGACAAAAAAATGGTACCAGCCAAGATCAGAATCAGCAGGTCAGACTTTTTAAAGATCGGCCTGAAAACTACAATCAGTGCACTCCTAATTTCTAACATTCATCAACTTTGCTTGGCTTTGATGATTTTTTATATATATATATTTTAAATCAAAGTATAAAACAGAAATTACTGGATGTATGGCGTTACTCTACTGACAACTCACAGCAGCTGTCTGAATCATTTGTCTGCATATGTTTGCATATCCAGGCTCAATGTGATCTTTTAGATTATATGCAGAGTAAATGTGATGGAAAGATGAAGTAACACCCAGCTTGGTATGAAACACCTGCAAGAAAGGTTTAGAAAATCTGACTGAAACGTGAAAGAGGATTTGTGTGAAGCAGTGAGTGGAGGAGCAGCAGGGAGGGAAAGAATCCTCCTTGTGACGGAGCGGATGAAGTCCATGTGGAAATGCTTCATACTCTGGAATTCTTTGTTGTTCCTTCAAGTAATTGGCAAGTTTCAAACACACAACTAGATTATGACTTCTCCAACCATTCCACTGAAAACAAACACGGTTCAGTCTTTTAGTTTTTTAGTTTTGGTTGCTTGGTAGTAAAGCCCCGCCTCCCACAGACACTGACTCCGCCTCCGTTCTTCCGGCTGTTTTATGGCGCCCTTTCGTCATCGTTCCCACTGGCAGCCTTTCAAGTTCAGTGTCCACCAATCAGCCATAACATTATGACCATAGAAATGTAACTAGTACTCAGGATTTGCACTGGTGGATCAGGGGGTTTAGTTCCAGACGCACCTGATTATAAAATCACATTTATCTGGTTTATTTATGTTCTGTTAAAGTTTTCAATCATCATTTAATCTTGGCTTGTCTTTTACAATAAGCCATATGACATGTCAACTACAACTCACTGAGGCTGCAGAAGCGTGGAGTCATTGGTTTATACGATGTAGAGCCAGGGTTTCCAAGCTGCGGCACGGGGCCAATCAGACTCAGTAAAATCTGTTGTCACTATCCAGTGACTTTTACTCAAAAGCTGACTTTTACTGCACCCAAATTTGCTTGTATTGACTTTACTAAACCTTGTTAAATACAACAAGCGTTTTGAAACGAGTTGCCAAAATATTCTTCTGCTCAGAGACATTTTGGTTTTTTTCCAGATGATACCCAGAATCAAAGCGAACCTGTAAAACCTTTAACAGCATCCCTTTCCAAAAGCAAATCTGACATTTAATTAAAGTATTTTATGCTTGGATTATTGAATGATTGTTGAATGTGCGTAAGAACTCTCAAGTACTTCTGACTTAGATGTTGGCCCATGTGTCATTAAGTTTGAAGACCCCTTGACACGGAGAGCAAGCATCTAGTGGCCATTAGAGGGACTGCACCTCAATGCCTTGATATCCAGCTGTTAACAAATAGCTGGATATCATTGATAGGCATTGATAACTTGCCTTGATAACTTAACTTTCCTCCTGCTTGTCATCCAAACCCAGAGCTTTTCTGCTCATGGACCAAGCAGCTTCTGATTTGGACTTGGTTCTGCTAAATGATTAATAAAATCCAGAAATGTGTCAGAGTTTAACCTTTGAACTCAGCTCATGTGTTTTACATGGAACTGCTTTCTGATGATGTACAGTACGTCAGAACCTTCAATTAGTCTTCCTGACCCGAGAAGAAGCCTCGCTGGTGTCTGCACACACGCACGCACACATTCGCCATCATAGCATGACGTTGTTGGCTGATGCAAGTATTGAGTGATGACTCAAACCCCCCTATTTTTCTATTTGTATGCACTTTTCAGGCTCCCTGAGGTACTCTCATCAGCTCTCACAGATCATTTTTTAATCCAATCATTGAAATAAACCAACATTAAAGTTTGAACTCTTATCACTAGCTAATGTGTTGTGCAGATTTTTTTTCATTAGAAAACAATCATTTCTTTTGAAAGTTGGAAAGTCATTTTGATTCTTTAAACATGATCGTTTCTTCTTTTTGTTGAGGAAAGCGCTTTTGAAACTGAATATTTCTGAAGGTACTGTGGAGAGGAGTCTTGTGACAAGTTTGTTTTTATAAATATATATATATATATATATATATATATATCAAGTAAAAAAAATACTAAAACTTTTTATCACTCATAGGAAAGGGACACAAATGTCCAAAGAACTGAAAATGTTTTTGTTCAGTCATGTATTTGGAGTAAAACTAGATTTGGAGAATTTGACTGTATGGCTGCGTCTTCCTTTTGTCACAACATCGACATTATTGCTGACGTTTTTGGATTTTGGTTGTGTCTCCTGTTGCTAAAAGCTGTTTGGTTCCACAAGACAAACTATTAAACACCAGCTGAGTCAGTCTGGCTAACAGCAGCTGTCAAGGTTTAGTGTCAGCTGACAATATTTTAGCCATATAGTGTTTATGCACAAATCCTGCACATTTTGAGTTAATTATATGCAAATGCAAATTGTACTAAGTATATTTTCTGGATATTTAAAGGCATTAAAACACACTAAACATCTCAATCTTTGTCTCTTCGGACTATGAAACTCATCTTTTCTTGGTTTAGAAGTGCCTTGACTCAGAGCTGGTCTCCGGTTTGTGACCAGATTTTGGAGTATAATAACTCATTACCTTAACTCATTAGTTTGGGTTTTCCTCTGAACTTTTTTTGTATTGGTAAATCGTAAGATAGAACTTCTCTCTTCAAATTTCCCAGAGTTCCTTGCTTTTTCCCATTTGTCTGAGTGTTCATCGCCCAACGTCTGGGTAAATCACAATCAGGAAGTCATGTTAAATGATAATCTATGATAACCTTCAGCAACATTAATTAAAGTGTCTGTGTTTGATCCTGTATGAGTTAGAAAAAAATCTAGACAATTTAAAGCTGATTCTATGGAGACCTGCACATGCCAAGAATAAGTAAAGAAAATGGCAAAAATTAGAATAATTTGATTTGGATTTTTGTGCATCAAATAATTCTTTAGTGTGCAATCACAATATTGAAAATAATGGAATGGAACTTTTTGACCACAAGTGAAAGAAAACACTGGCGCCCCTGGAGATAAAATGTATTTTTCTTTTTTATTGCAGTATGATCATTGCTAAGGTTAGAAGACCTTGTTAAATAAAGGTGCATTAGCCTTTATTTAGGTTATGTAGTTCAAATGTGATATCTATTCAGGCCTAACAACAAATAAGCTTTAAAACATTTTCTTTTAACATTTGTTTATACATTGGGTTATAAACTTATGTCTTGAAGATGACTGAACAAACCAAAACTCTCCAGACTGAAACACTGGTTTATTATTACTAATGTATAACAGGCTGGAAATAAATGAACACGAGTCTGGTGGAAACGTTGGGCATTTAAAATATTTATTATGGCTTACAACTGACAGAGGACATCCTGTGTTTATGCACTTCTATTACTTATTGCCACATCCCATTCACTTTGAAACAAGTGGAGGGTTTAAAACCAAACTTATTCTACAAACACTTATGTACAAGGTTTAGTGTTCTTTTTGTACTTTTCTAAGTTTCCTCAGCAGGTTTTCTTTAAGGTTTCATCACTGTACAAGAGTAATTCCACGTACACCAACCTGTAGAGCATTTAAACGTACTCTTATTTACAAATATATTTGGTAAAACCCTGATTAATTTCAACAGTATTTAAACCAACCTTGCAACTATCTGGAGATAAAACACTTGAATGTCTCAAAATACTTAATAGCAAAAAACAAGAAAGAAGAACAAAAAGCCTGATAGTGTGTGTTTTATTTCTGATGTGACCTTATTCCTACAGGAGAAGAAGACGATTTCACTGTAAGTACCCCGGAGGGCTGAGCCGTTCCAGATCTGAACGCCATCCCATGATGCAATGGGCTCAAACACTTGAATTAAGGCAACAGAACAAAAACAACCTGCTGCTTTACTTAGTTTTTTTTTATGTTACAGTGTTTTCACTCCTACATGAGCGCGTCGTTCAAATACTGTAGTAGAATCCACTATGGTCCCCAAATATACAACTGCAGTACAGAGTAGCAAGTACAGAGAAGTACAAATCCAAGGTCGTCAGGTACCTAATCTTTACATTGAGAATGGTTGGAGGTGGTGGGGGTGGGGTCTACTGGTTGCTATGGTGCAGGTCTCTGTGGAGGATCCAGATGTCGTCTTGTGAGCTGCTGCGCTCGTTCATGCTGTTGCGGTAGAAGTTGCTGTTGGGGGGGTTCTGCTTCGTTCTGCTGCTGGCTGGAGCTTTCCTGAGGCTGGGGGGGGGCTGGGTCTGGTTGTTATTGCTGATGCTGCAGACGCTGGACGCCCGCGTCTGCTGCCCCCTGCTGTTCGGGATGGGAAGCTGCGACTTGACGCGGGGGCCGGAGCGGCGGCTGTTGCTCTGACAGGCCGGCTGGACAGAGCTGCGGCCCGGCCCGCCGGGACAGACAGCCTGCTGGGACAGATGGACCGATATCATCACACAGGAAACAGAACCTGGGGTTTTGTCAAAGTACCAGCAAAACTATACAGGGGGTCTATTAGTTGACTCTACTCAGAAGGGGTTTCATTCTGATGGTTTGTGCATTTGTGAACACATTGTGACATGCAGCAGCTGCGTTTAACCGTAAAGTTGTGCAAATTGAAATTAGGTAAATAAGTTCACTTAATGGAAACATGCCAATTTCAATGTTTTAATGAGAAGTTTTAGTGTTACGATAAGTTGGTTTTTGGGTCTCATCAAATCACATCACATGAGTCACATGGTCAACAGCCTGATGTTACTACTGGCGAAAATGCAGAAGAAGTTGTTGGAGGATGATGGAATTGTTTTTGTTTTTTCTCGCAGCATCACAGTTCATAAAAAGTTGTTGAACTCCAACATGTTGACTCCATAACTCTTCTGTAAAATCACAGACTACAATTTTCCCAAACGCCTTATACGTAGCCACTTCCAAGTAGGCGGGGCTTGTTGCTCCAACACCTGAAGAAGATTCTGACGTCTCCCCTGATTGGCTGATAAATGATGAGCGCTAGCACCATGACTGAATTGCGGTGCTAGTCCATCACTGCCATGATTTTTTAATTACTTTTTCAGGTGTAATTTCAATTTCATTTCTTTTTTAATAGAGACACTGCAGTTGTGAAATTGTGTTTTTTTGCCATCAGCAGAATACAGACTAAGATTTGTGTACATTTGTATTGGAGGCACAGCTGGTGCTGGAGAATTCAAATACTTTGAACTTTACATTTTATCAAGTCACAACCACAAACATTTATTTTGAAGAGATTTAAAGTGACAGCCCAGCACAAAGTGGTACAAATTATACATGATTCTTAAGCTTCTTTACAAAGATGAAACTGCCTTTTACCCTGACACCTTAAAATAACTGCCATTAGCAAAGCTGGAGCGTTTACACAAAGTTGATTGATAGCGTTAAGACCCTCCTCCTGGCTCTGATTGGTTGTTTCTGCTAAGCGGTGCATTTCATTACTGCAGATGGCAGTAGAACCACAGGGAGGAGCCAGAGAGGTTTGGTTATCTGTCAGGCCATGATGACAGTTTGAACAAACATATTGTTTATTAAAGTTACATACTGCACATTTAAAGGAGTTTTAAAACAATTTCTTAAGCTTTGAACATATTTTCAACTGGCAAGCCAGGAAAGAGTTTCAGAAAACAATCAAAAGCTCCACAGTGACTCTGGAGGAACTGCAGAGAGCTCAGTTTGGACAATCTGATGACAACCATTAGATAACTCTGGCCTTTATGACATTTGCAACAATTTCAGTCTCTAGATGCCGGCAGCATGTAGAGATATACTCTAAATGCCTTACATCAGTAAACGCAGCAAAAAGATTTAAATGATCTGAATACCAACTGCACAGCACTCTTCAGATTTTTCTTCTTTCTGTTGAGTAATTATCCAATAGTTTGAGTTGGGATATCACACAAATCCCAACATCTGTGATGGTCATTTTAGAGAGGATAATGCAATAAAAAAGTGTAAATATTTGTATATATGAAACTTCTCATTACCTCTGACTGCTGCTGGACAGCTGCTTCCTGGTTAGACTTGTGGCCAGGCTGTTCCTTACTGGGAGTGCTGGGAAACATGATCAAGCTGTCTTTGACCTGGGAGATCTGTGGGACCCAAGAAGAAACATCTGAAAAAACTGGGTAAGAATACCTGAGGATCAGCAACGAAAGCTCTGATAAATACAGCAGGTCCACAACATGACATGGCCTTCCTGTGGTCTGTGCAGAATTAGCATGCTCAGCATTGATTATCTATTTTGGTTTTTTTTACCCCTCCAGGGGGTCTTTTTTGTGGGCTCTAGTGTCCCTTATATCACAGTAGGCTGACAGGAAACTGGGAAGGAGAGTGGGGAAGACATGCGGCAAATGTCGTCGGATCAGGGAGTCGAACCCGCGACGGCCACGTCGAGGACTCAAGGCCTCCAAATATGGGTCACACTAACCCCTACGCCACCACGGCACGCCCTTGATTATCTATTTTTGAATGTGAAACGTAGTGTCGTCTCCCACATCAAGTACCAGTTACCAGAACAGGAGCTCATTAAACATTAACGCCAGCACCAGACACACAGTTAGAATGACTGTCAGCTATGAGTCAAACTATTAGCATAATGCTTCCTGTCTTATCAGTAATATTAATTATGTTTTATAAATAAATAAGTGACTTAGCATAAACATGACGATTAGCCAACCTTAAAATGTGGATCTGTACATAACTCTATACTGCCTGGTATCTGTGGCTAAATCAATTCATTTCTAACATTTTATCTAGGTACTATATAATGCTTAAAAACACAGTAAATGGTGAATGTTTCTTGTTCTAAATGGTTTATTTAAAAATTAGCAACAGGAAGGAAAATAGGTTATCTTATCTTAATTAAGAAGGTTTAATTCTGGGAACTACCATCTCTGGAGTCAACTAATTATCAATTGCTCTGGTTTTAAAAAGTCATGGAGTCATGCTAGCTAGCTACCAAACTTTAAAAATATTAAAAGATTTTTTATCAATTTGAATTCATTAAGATCATTTTCTTTTTAAAAAGAAGTTGTTTATTTAAAATCTAGAGCAGTATCTGTGTTTAGCACATTACATACTAATCATGCTAGCTGTTAAGTGCCTTGAGACACATTTGTTGTGAATTAGCACTGGTTGAATAAGCTGAATTAAATTGAACCAATAGCCTAGCAGCTAAATAGCTTGATAATATTAGTTTTCAGAGTTAATCAAATAAAGACCAGAGCTACAAGATGCAATAATATGACTTGCAAAATATAAAACAACCTACTGCTTAAGATTAGCTTGCATTTTATCTCACTATTTGAGACTGAAGAACACCATTATTTTGTATTTTTCTAAATATTTTTAGGTATAAAAAACTCATTTGTGATGTGCTAAAATTAGAACGTGAAATAGCTGAATGCTATAACTCTTAAGTGCGTTCTCAACAACAATAAAATATCAACAAATTTATTAAATTAGTAAGAATCGTGTTATTAAAGAGCAGCAATGTAATATTTAATTTGTTTTAAGTAGAAACAATTAGATCATGCTACATGCTAAATGTTTTAAGTTAGAAACCTTGATACAATAAAAAATATTCCAAGTCAAGTTTATCATACCATGAGTATCTCATACTGGCCAATACGCAGTACAGCTGGTCTGACTGGAAACACTGAGGCAACAAAGGTTACGTCAATAAAGGTAATAAAAGTAATAAAGGTTATGTTTCCCTCACTTCAAACTAAATTTAAGTGCTTGGAACATCACACAACAATTCAAACATTTTCAAGGATTTCCACCTGTATCAGCCATGCTTATTATAATTGTAGCAACACCAAACTAAACAATGGTAGACATTCATCACCAAGTAACATTGTTAAAACAAAACAAAAATCACCCAAACTCAAATTTCCTTACTTTTTGAGCATATTTTTAAATAGCTGAATAATTTTGTGGAAACTAACAACTATAAATTGAGGACATATATAATTAATTACAGGGTTAGGAAATGCCAGACTTAATTTTTTTTTCATTTATGTTAATACTAGTCTGACATGAGGTAATGACAAAGACCCTCAGACAGACTGACCTCCTCAATTCCTCTGCTGGCTCAGAGTGAAACTAAAGACTGAACAGCTTACCAGAGACATTCTGATGTGTGTCTACCTGACTGGTGTGTGTGTGTGTCTACCTGACTGGTGTGTGTGTGTCTACCTGACTGATGTCCGGCTCCGACCTGCTGGAGCACATGGTCTGCAGCTCTCTGATCAGATCCGTCTCATCATCGAAGAACACCGGCAGGCCAGCTGGCTGCCTGCAAACCCAGACAATAATGTCACTCTAAGGTGAATTACGAAACACATACACATACACACACACATTCAGACTCCACAGCCCTGCGGCAGTGGTTACAGTCCATGTACTGGGTGTCAGTAACAGCCAGAACACCGACCTGTGGCCATTGGACATGAACTGGACATCAGAGCTGGACACCGAACCTGAAATCACATTCAGGAGAAATTCTATTAACAAACAACATTAAGCTCCTGCTGAACTCAACAACATTCTTTGTCATTTTGATTTCCTTTCTGAGATTTTGCATCGTTATCATCACAACTGAAGGACATTTCTGTTAAATAAATAAGGTCTCCACACTGGGAACCTCTGGGTCCTTTGATTTAATGAGTTTGAAACCTATTATGCCTATCAAACAGCGCCCCCTTGTGGACACTCTCAATTCAAATTCCAAAATACTTTATTAAATCCCAAAGGGAAAACAAATGTTGTTGTAACTCATATTAATTGAAAATTCTTCAGTTATTGTAGACAGTGATGGCTGTGGGCAAGAAGAATCTCCTGTAGCAGTCTGTGTTACAGCAAATTTCAAGAAGCCTCTATTCATCATAGAAAAAGAGACACTTTTTTATGATGGTCTCTTGAATGGGATGGTACTAATATGATATGCAAATATGAACACAAGACTTTTCCATCAACGTCTGAGCTTCAACGATGATTAACGATAAAACGTATCTGTAGCTGCTTCCATTACAAATGCGCACAAAACTTTGTCAATATATATCATGTCGAAAAAAATACAATTTCGCAATTAAACAAGAAATGCAATTAAAATCACATGTGAATAAGCTTGTTCACACAGGAAGTAATAAAACCTTCTGTGACATCATCCTTCTACCACTTCCTGTTGTCTTTTTTGTCGTTTCATCCAGTAGTAACAACTGCTTCACACAATGTGAAAAAAAGTATTTCTATCAAGGTTTTGTGAAATACTTTGGTACAGCTGAAAAACCACCTCATCCTAGCACAAAGTTTTTTCAACATGACCATGTTTCTATTAAGCAAATTCATTTTTGTAATTCCAATTTGCATAACTATATGGTGAGTGGACACCTAGCTAGAGTTTGATGTGAGCGTTGGGCCCAGATGCTGCTTCCTGTACTGACCCTCTCTGAAGGAGCCCCCAGAGCTCCAGGTTACCGAGGGGCTTCCCTTCTTCCTGGGGCTGGTGTTGGATCGCCTCAGCTTGCTGCCGTCTCGGCCCCGTCTCCCCCCTCCTGCTCCCTCCCTGCATGAGCTGAGGGCCGGCAGAGGAGACGAGCCTCCCTGAAACTCCAGCAGGTACCGGTCCATTTCTGAAGGATTGAGCAAAAATTGTTTCTTTACCTCAAACCTGATGTTTTCTGATGACTCATCATCTGGGTTGTTGGGAACGACGCCAACTCACCGTGGCGAGGCAGGGGGCAACCCGGCATCACGGCTTTGTTGACCAGGATGCTGAGGGCGGCTTTCACCACGGCCTGCTGTCCGGTGCTCAGCCCGCAGTTGCTAGGAGATAGTCGTTGCGAGGGAGAGGAGGTGGAGCGCTTGGTCGTCACGCGGGAGATGACAGCCCCCTCGACCCGAGGCACCACCACGGCGTTCCAGAGGCGGGCCAGCCACCTGTTGGAAAACAACCCCGTCACATCCGCTCCACAGTCTGGCTCTGCCTTCTTAGGGGAATGATGGGTCATTTATGGGTAAGATGCTGTTATCCAGCAGATGGTCACCTGACGATGGGCTGAGCGTTGCTGGGAACGACGGGGCAGGACAGGAAGAGCTGAGGGCCCAGCAGCGCCTCGTGGGTCCCCAGACGGGACAGACAGGCATTGAGCTGCTGCCACACCTGACTCACCCACAGCACGGAGCGCTCCATGAGGCCGTCTGCTGACCAGGCCGCACTCCCCACCTGCAACAGGAGCAGCTGCTTTTATTCTACACAGACCTAAACACTGCAGAGCGTTTCAACAGGTTATAGGTGAATCACCGACAGAAGAAAAAGGTGACGTGTTTTCCAGGCACATAGTGCCATTTTATAGCACAATCAAGTAACTATGTTATCTTTAGATGTTAAAAAATGCAATATACATTTCAAATATGACTTAAAAAGAAATTTGACTTTGTAATTTTGAAATTGGGCCTCTGTTTCTTTAAAAACACCTGCTCTTTCTGAAACTCCGCCTTCAGGAATCATCACAACATGGCTCCTCCTTTAACAATGTTTTCACCAGCTGATGCTCTGTTCCACCAGGTGTTTGCTAATTGCTGCTGGCTAGTCTGAAAGAGCTGTAGAGGAGGGCTGCTCTGTGAGGCAGAAGCTTGGAAACTGCAGTTCTGAGGAGGAGCGTCATCTTGAAGGCGAGACTAGGTCCACACAGGTGTTTTGCACAGCTTTAATCCGTGGGAGATTAAAGGATTTCTCAAACATGAAAGAATCAAAGCAACAGTCCAGATATGTTTTGTTGAGGAAATAACATTATAATATGATGTAAAGCTGAAAAAAGTTGATTTTATATAACTCTGCCCCTTTCGGGCTTATTTAGAACTGATTTTACTGTCTCCTATCAGGAGGATGTAAAGCAGGAAAGTAAATCCAAGGGAGTGGCTGCAGCCAGACCTTTGACCTACCTTGTGGAGCACCTTCCTGCGCAGGTGCCTTCCCAGCAGGCCGTGCAGCGGCTCCTGGTCCCAGCGCAGCATCACCCAACGGAAATGCTGCTGAAGGCGGAGCTCTGATCCCTGGAGGCGGGGCTTGGACAATGTGCCAATCAGGAAGCTGTTCTCCCTGACGTGGTGTAAACCTGCGTGAGTACAGTGAGGTACATGTGACCAGTCCTGGAGGTCAGTGGGTTTCAACCCTGGTTCTCCAGACATACTGCATGATGTGTTTTAGATGGTTTCCTCTTGCAGCACACCTGGTTACAGCTGACAGTTGATTAACAAGATTTTGTTAAGTGCAATGATCCAATTCAATGTGTAACCAGGGAAACATCTAGAACATGCAAGGTGGTGCTTTGAACCGGTTGATACCCCGTGACTGCTCCTGAGACTCGTCAAGAGTACCACAACACTAGACATTCATCCATTTGCTATCTATTCCTGCTTGACCTTGCAGAGGTCGCAGGGCATGGGGAACACAAATACATTCAGGCGTTGGAGCAACAAGCCCCGCCTACTTGGGAGCAGCTGCTTATGCAAAGTATTGGGGAAACTGCAGCCAGTGATTTTACAGGAGTAATAACATCCTGCTGTTGATCACGAAAAAGTGTTTCACTTGCTCTTTTGTGGAATACAGTTATTTCCATATGACTGACAAACCATCCTTATCCCAGCGCAAAGGTTTTTATTGAAAAAGTTTTTTTCAAAATTGGCATGTTACACCAAGCAAATTTATTTTCATACTTTCAACTTGCACATTTTTATGGTTAATGGAAACGCAGCTACAGACACACACTCACACTGGGGCAACATGGAGGGACAAGTATAGTCATGTTTGCAGACTGTGGGAGGAACCCTGAGTCCCCAGAGAGGAACTACGCAGAACATGCTAACATCCATGCAGAAACACCATTGGACTGGATTGGAACCCAGGACCTTCTTGTCGCAAGGCAGCAGAGCAAATAATATAATATGATTATTTTATACCACCAGTTTACTAACCAGTGCATGTGTCTGAAGTAAATGTTGAACTTAAGCCTGTCACAATAAGCAATATATCAATTAATCACATGATAAAATAAAATGAGTGATCATTTACATTTGTATGCTTGTTTATCACTTTAATCTTTAAAGTGATACTTTAATATTATTGAAAAGCCAGCATTTTGAAAAATACTGCAAACATTTCACACAATACAAAGTAGTTAATTTGAACTTTTATTTTTTATTTTCCAAAAGTTCTTAGTGGGAGTTTTGCTGAGACTTCACAATACATTTTATTTATTGTTGTTTCTCTTGTTCGGTTTATGTATTTTAGATATTTAAAATGTCTTCCACTTACAGTGTTAGATGTTTTTGGAAATTAAAGTTTGTTGATCTTTTAGAGGCTGTAGTCGCATTATTATGCCTACATTGTTCTATTAGTTGAAAAAGATCTCAAAATGACAATATTGCCATTTATCACAATCATTTCTGGGACAATTTATGATCCAGGAAAACTTATTATCCTGACAGGCCTAGAGCTGAACATGGATCCAAGTCGCTGCTCAGTCTGGTGTTAGTCGTACCTGTGCTCAGAATCAGAGGGGAGGCGGAGCCTCTGTTGTCCAGGCTGAGGCAAAGGTCTCCAAGCAGGCCTGTTAGAGATGAAGCCTTCTCCACTCCCTCCAGCAGAACCACCACACACTGATCAGAGTATCCACACACCTCTCCGAACCCTGAGCCTGCTGCCGGCACCAGGAAGCCTAGAAGAAAACCAGGACCGGGGAAAAGTGTGCCACATGAATGGACACATTCCACAGATCCTCAGTCAGGCTAACAATAAAGAGCACTTGATTTAGACTTAGACTGACTTTATTATCATTTTGCATGCACAGGGTGTATACGGAACGAAATTTCATTGTATACGGCTCAGGACAATGTTTTGAGGTTTCAATGTTATGAGGTTACTCCAGAATAGAATAAAATGCAACATAAAATATAAACATAAAATATAAAGTGCAGGAATGACAGTAAAATAGAAGTTATTTAGCTATGTACATGTGCAAGGTATGAAGTGGAGACCAGTTTTTGAGTGCAGTCCAGTTAAGAGTCTGATGGCAAGTGGGAAAAAGCTGTTTCGGAACCTGGTGGACCTGCACCGGATGCTGCAGAACCTCTTTCCAGAGGGCAGCAGGGAGAACAGTCCATGGTGGGGATGTGAGGGGTCACTGACGATGTTTCGGTCTCAGGACACGCAGCGCTGGGATGAAATGTCCTGAATGGAGGGAAGGGGGGCCCCGATGATCCTCTCTGCTGTCCGCACCACTCTCCTCACGTTCTTCCAGTCGGAGGCGCTGCAGCCTCCACACCACACAGAGAGGCAGCTGGTCAGAATGCTCTCTATGGTGCTGTAGAACGTCTTGAGGATGGGCGGGGGCAGGTTGTCTATCAATCAATCAATCAATCAATATTGATTGTGCTATTTTATAGCACAGAAGTAGCTCCTATAATGAGCTTAGAAGATTCGTAGTTCCACCAGGTGTTTGCTAATTGCTGCTGGCTAGGAAGGAGCTGAGTGGGGAAGTCACAGAGGGAGGGTTGCTCTGTGAGACACAAGCTTGGAAGTTTGAAAACTGCAGCTGAGAGGAGGAGCTGTGACTTGAAGGTGGAGCTAGGCCCACCCAGGCGTTTTGCAAAGCTGAATGGTTACCATAGAGATGAAAGGATTCATCAATCATGCATGATGAAAGAATCAAGGCAATATTCCAGGTACGTTTGTGATCAGAGAATAACATAACATGATGTAAAGCTAAAAGAAACTTGATTTTACATGATACTGTCTCTTTAAATACAGGTTTATTTGTTAGAGGTATAGATTATACACTGCTCAAAAAAATAAAGGGAGCACTCAAATAACACATCCTAGATCTGAATGAAAGAAATATTCTCATTGAATACTTTGTTCTGTACAAAGTTGAATGTGCTGACAACAAAATCACACAAAAATCATCAATGGAAATCAAATTTATTAACCAATGGAGGCCTGGATTTGGAGCCACACACAAAATTAAAGTGAAATAACACTACACGCTGATCCAACTTTAATGTAATGTCCTTAAAACAAGTCAAAATGAGGCTCAGTATTGTGTGTGGCCTCCACGTGCCTGTATGACCTCCCTACAACACCTGGGCATGCTCCTGATGAGGTGGCGGATGGTCTCCTGAGGGATCTCCTCCCAGACCTGGACTAAAGCATCCGCCAACTCCTGGACAGTCTGTGGTGCAACGTGACGTTGGTGGATGGAGCGAGACATGATGTCCCAGATGTGCTCAATCGGATTCAGGTCTGGGGAACGGGCTGGCCAGTCCATAGCTTCAATGCCTTCATCTTGCAGGAACTGCTGACACACTCCAGCCACATGAGGTCTAGCATTGTCCTGCATTAGGAGGAACCCAGGGCCAACCGCACCAGCATATGGTCTCACAAGGGGTCTGAGGATCTCATCTCGGTACCTAATGGCAGTCAGGCTACCTCTGGTGAGCACATGGAGGGCTGTGCGGCCCTCCAAAGAAATGCCACCCCACACCATTACTGACCCACTGCCAAACCGGTCATGCTGAAGGATGTTGCAGGCAGCAGACCGCTCTCCACGGCGTCTCCAGACTCTGTCACGTCTGTCACATGTGCTCAGTGTGAACCTGCTTTCATCTGTGAAGCGCACAAGGCGCCAGTGGCGAATTTGCCAATCCTGGTGTTCTCTGGCAAATGCCAAGCGTCCTGCACGGTGTTGGGCTGTGAGCACAACCCCCATCTGTGGACGTCGGGCCCTCATACCATCCTCATGGAGTCGGTTTCTAACCGTTTGTGCAGACACATGCACATTTGTGGCCTGCTGGAGGTCATTTTGCAGGGCTCTGGCAGTGCTCCTCCTGTTCCTTCTTGCACAAAGGCGGAGGTAGCGGTCCTGCTGCTGGGTTGTTGCCCTCCTATGGCCTCCTCCACGTCTCCTGGTGTACTGGCCTGTCTCCTGGTAGCGCCTCCAGCCTCTGGACACTATGCTGACACACACAGCAAACCTTCTTGCCACAGCTCGCATTGATGTGCCATCCTGGATGAGCTGCACTACCTGAGCCACTTGTGTGGGTTGTGGAGTCCGTCTCATGCTACCACGAGTGTGAAAGCACCACCAACATTCAAAACTGACCAAAACATCAGCCAGACAGCATAGGTACTGAGAAGTGGTCTGTGGTCCCAACTGCAGAACCACTCCTTTATTGAGTGTGTCTTGCTAATTGCCAATAATTTTCACCTGTTGTCTATTCCATTTGCACAACAGCAGGTGAAATTGATTGTCAATCAGTGTTGCTTCCTAAGTGGACAGTTTGATTTCACAGAAGTTTGATTTACTTGGAGTTATATTGTGTTGTTTAAATGTTCCCTTTATTTTTTTGAGCAGTGTACATGTAATACATAAGATTATGTAAGTGGATGAGGAGTGGGAATATCCAATCACGTTTATTTGTACAAACAATGAATAAAACTTGGATGTAAAATTTAAATGTTATTTTTTGGTGAGGTAAAAATAGGTTCTGTGAATTATTAGCCCCTCAAACAGAACAGAGAGGTGTGAGGAGTCCCGTCTGGTTTCAGGACGTGCCTGTTAACGGAGCAGACACCATCCCTCCCTCCAGGTGTGTCAGTGTGAACATTTCTCACCACAGGTGATGAAGGTCTCAAGCAGCTGCTCCCTGGTCAGGCTCTCCTCCACCTCCACCCTCACCACGTCACAGCCCGTCCCCTCCGCCTCCTGTTTCGACTACAAACACACAGGGGAGGCGGGGCTGAGCGAGGAGCCACAATGAGGCAAGAGGCACGTTGCCATGGAAACATAAGAAATGTACTACTACGTGCTGCGAGAAACAGAGCAGCGGGGCAGGAGAGGAGGATGTGAATGAACACAAAGGGATTTTCTTGGCACATCGCTGCCATAAGAGAGAGAATGTTTGTTTCACAATGTTACACACTACTACAGAATATCCACTGCTGGAGCTTGGTGGCTAAGGAGCGTTAGCATCTCAGATAAGATATGCCTACAAAGCCTTTCAGGTGATTATATTTAAAGTTTAGTGTCTTAAACAGTTTTTAGTCTTTTAATGACTCCGACAGCCGCCACAGTTACTGACAGACTAGCAAAATCTTTCCACTGTTCTCTCCCCGCCCATGGACTGGCTGTGGTACTTCTTGATTCCAGCAGTGTCATTACATTGCATTGCTGTTTGCACACAATTTCTGTTTCATTGCATCATTCCAAAGCAACAAGGAAAGATTTCCTTTGTGTTTGTGGTGAAACCAGCAGCCAGATGGCCGTACCTTGATGCAGTGAGCCACCAGGTTAGCGATGTACTCCTGGCAGCTGCCTTCCAGACCATGAAAGAAGAGGTTCCCGTACTGCTCCACCTGAACATCAAACAGGAAACAGATCGAGTTTGAACCCAGAGAAACTCTTTATTCTATCCATCAAGCTTACAGTCCTATTCAGTAAATTAAAGTACCCGTTGTGATGAGGCTTATTTGATGGATTAAAAGTAACTTTTTAAGACTGGCAACCTTAAAGCAGGGATTAAGCATAGTTTTCCTGCTCCTGATAGCACTTGTTTTTGTTTTTTTAGATGCAGTCTGACAGTTCAGCAAGTTAAATCACTGGTGAAACAAAATATAATTTTGGAGTTTAAATGAATAAAATTGTGCAAATCTCTAAGAATTTGCAGTAAAACCAACATTTTCAGGGATTGACTCACACACTTCAGTGGCGTTCTT
Organism: Xiphophorus hellerii; assembly: GCF_003331165.1. NCBI lineage: Eukaryota > Metazoa > Chordata > Actinopteri > Cyprinodontiformes > Poeciliidae > Xiphophorus > Xiphophorus hellerii. Next base: position 32,019,309 of record NC_045673.1, on the reverse strand, counting down.
CGATTTTTGACCTTTTGGTGGCGCTGTGATTTGAGATATAATTTCCAGCTACCTGCTTGTTGTCAGTGTTTTATTGTATCTGTTCATTATTAAGCTATCAAACCGCAATAAAGACAGAAAATTATTAAATACTTTAAATGAAGCCCACATTTATATGATAAAATATTTTTCTGTTGGTCTGATGTATTTTCATTTTAAATGTCATGTTTTCATTAAGTGTAAACAGAAAATCATCATAATTAACAGAAATAAAGGCTTTCAAACCTTCATCTGTGTAATGTCCTTCACTTTGTGATAAAGTTCCTGAAATAAATGAACTTTTCAGTAATATTCAAATTTTTTGAATGGGTCTGTCTGTTTCACTTCAGGTATTTCACAATAAACCAGATCAACAGGATTTAAGCTGTCTTACATTAATTACTAGTTTGACACAAATTCTGATTTCTGACTGCAATAATATGAATATATTAGGTCTTCAATAACATCTTTGTGGTTTATCTGTTTTTGAGGTTGCATCATTCACCCTTCACCAGAGCCAGCAGAGGGCGCTGCAGCAGCTAGGAAAGGTTCAGAACACTTCAAACCCTTCTCTTTCTCGTCATCTTCCCATCCGTCTCTTCATAACAAATGTTTCCGATCTCATTCTCTCAGCGTTTCCACCCCTTGTCTCCTTGTGTTTGCTCTAAAGAGGCGCAGTGTGTTTCCTCACCAGGCGGACGCAGTTGTGCAGCAGCGGCAGAGGGAAGAGGGATTCCAGGGCTAACTCATCCAGACCCGACTCAGACAGACCTGTCAGAACCAAGTAAAGAGATGCATCCTTACATCTGCTCCGGTTTATGGGCTCAACCAATCAGACAACACAGAAAACTGTCTCTAGTGTGTATTTCTGTACAGCAGAGGGAAACAACAACCATTGTGTATAAGATGACCACATTTCAGTCTTGATCATGTGCATGAAAATAAAATATATATTGCTGACAATTTTATGCATAATATTGTGCAATGTTAGGTAATGTGAATGTGACTTTGATGTCAAGACATTAAAGTCAGAATTCTAAGATGAAAGTCAAAACTGAGAAAAAGTTTTAATTTTGAGCTTAAAGTCAGAATTCTCAGAAAAAAGTGAGATTCTAAGATTAAAGCCAAAATTCTGAGAAATAAGACAGAAATCTGAATATTAAAGTCAGAACATAAACATTTATTTCATTTTTTTTAAGTGGCCTTAATCCTCTTCTGTAGAGAATTAGAGAAAATGAACTATTACTATTTAAACTTGTGGAGCCAGTTATGGTTTTTAATCATATTATGCTGTATGATCTGGACACCCTCAAAAAGAACAGTTCAAAGAAATCCTTCAAACAACCAATATGAGCAAATATAAACATCTGACTGCTGAATTTCATATATCAATTTTCCATTTGTCCAACTGTCGATCGATTGCATAAATGAACACAACTCAAGCACAACAAACCAGATTAATCTATAAAATGTTTTCAAACATGTTGGCTCTGTGCTGAGGGCCTTTAATGCAATAACAGTAATCTAAAGAGGAAATGTTGCACATGTGCTTAATTAAATAGCTCTTCAATAGCTGCAATGAGTGAAACATGAGATATTTCTGGATGTATGCATGGGTTTAAAAGATCTGCTGTCCTAAAATGTCCAGATAGATTGTTGACGTTAAAAAAACCCCCAACATTTCCACTCTTCAGAACTTTCTCACATGACTGATTTAATTTGAACTTTGATTCAATGAAGACTAAGCTTCAACCAATCATAGTGCTTCTTTGGCCAACATGTCCAGGCTCAATTGTCTTTTATGTGCTGTTGCTCGGGGAGACGAGTCTGCTACATCGGTTCAAATGCATCCAAAAAACAAAAACAAACAAAAAACACCCAGATCCTCTAATCCACCAAATGGTTTCAGTGAGCAGTGATCACAGCTCTGATGCCATGTTGGCTGAGTGATGCTGGATGGGCAGGCTGAGGCTGCCAGGCTTGTACCTTTGAGACGGATGGTGATAAACTGGCTGAGGGGCTTTCTGACCAGATCCCAGGGAGATAAAGGCAGTTCCTGACCAGGTAACCACTCGGTGTCTCCTGGAAGATACAAAAAGGACATGGGGATGGAAGGAAGGACGCAGGAAGTACATGACTTCAAGGACTGCTCACAAATACTGTCATAAAAGGTTGGGCAAAGCAACCAATGGGGATAAAATAATGGCAACATGCAGCCAAATAAGCACCGTTATATTTAGTAAATTACATTATGCATTTTGGTGCTGAATAAAAGCACCTTTTGGGAATAACAACCTCTAAAGCTGCTGAAGGTCATTTTTATTATCATTATTCATTAAAGCTATCCCCTCATGATGGAAACACATTGGAGTAGCTCTGTACTTCATTATTTCATTTCCCTTTGGGATCAATAAAGTTTTTTTTTTATTTGAATTTTATTTTAAAAATGTGTTGTTTTTTTACATATTTGGCAAAACTATGTCCCAGTGAGAGTAAAATATGAGTCAGACAATCTGTGAAAAAAATCAAGCTACTCTAACTTCTCCCTGTTGATCTACTGCCATCTGGAGAAATGCACCAGCCCCAGTCAGAAACAACCAATCAGAGCCAGGAGGAGGGGCTTAGTGCTGCCAATCAAGCTTGTGTACGAGCTCCTCATAACCTCCTCCTCAAAGATGGCACTAGGTCCAAACAGGTGTCTTGACAGCTGAATGGTTGTCGTAGAGACTATCAAACATGCATGAAAGAATCAAGGCAGCACTCCTTGATGAGGGAACAACATTACAACAAGACCTAAAGCTCCAAAAAGTTTTTTTTACATAGTAATGCTCCTTTAATACATTTAATCCAATGATAATACGAAATAACAGTATTTCGTATGGAACCACATCTCAGCAGCAAGGTGTGTGAAGGATCTGTTGCATTCAGGTGTAAAGAGCAATTCTTTAACATTTGGTCTCTGAAGACATTGCTATGGGGAAATAAAAAGGCCAGTAATCTGCAGACATGTTGGCAGGTCAGCCAGAGACCAAGTACTCTGACCAGCTCTTTGCTTTGTCCTGAGGTTGTAAATCCTGCTCAGGGTTTTGGAAGCGTATGTTCACGCACTGGATTAGTCTCATTTTCAGATGAAAGCTTATTAAACTACTGCTGCAGTTTTCTAACACCCACAGCAGAAACAGCCTATACTTGTCTTCTTTTCTTTGGAAAGTGCAGCTTGAGTGGGCTGCCACAAGCACTGCTGCCAGATCGGCAGGTAACAAACTGGGCGGCTGCTTCTTCATCTTCTATTCAACCTAAGCTGGTGATCAAGTGTGACTTTATTCAGGACAAAATGATCACAAACTGGAATAAACCGACAAATCAAAGCAACCTTCTGGAGTTTATAGTTGGATGTTTCTTGTTTTCCAAAACCTAAAATCAGCAATTTAACCCCGTAACCCACACCGGAACTCCAGCGTGTCGTTTTTCCATTGTATTTTCCGGCGGTGAGATTTAAGGGTTTAAACTCAGCCGGTGTCCATTATGACACTTTTATTGGGCAGCCTAGAGGCCCTGCTTTTGATTGACACCGCATTCGACCAATAATGTTATGAAATGGCTTTTCCTGAGATAATAATATCCAGAGAGCGACTTGAGCTCGTTTTGACATGCCTGTATTCTTTCTGGAATATTTCTGACTGGTCAACTGAGAGACTAAATCTAACGCTCTGTGCACCCTCATGCATAACGGTGTTTACAGGACTTTTTCTCACCAATGGAGGGCCACGGAGAGACACGTTGTCAGAACATGTCAAAACTGGATGTATTTCTTCAGCAGAACTTCACAACTCATGGGAGTGGATGATTATGGCCATAAGAGTGCTGACACGTTTCGGATTTGAGAATACCGGAAACTTTTAGTCGTCAGCTGCTGCAGTCAGAGCGAGGGGGGTAGAGCGTACCGAAGAGCGAGAATGGGGGGCTGAGGGAATGGTGGTGCGGGAGGAATGGGGCTTGGGGGTTCGAAGAAGAAGGAGGGGGGGCCCGGGTGGGGTAGGGCGTCAAAGGAGAGATGGTGGGGGGCGGGGCTAGCGTACCGTTGAATGCTGGGGGAGCGGCGGGCAGACGGATGGACAGAGTATTGCAAGAAGAGGAAGGAGGTCTGACTGTACGCAAACCCCCCTACCCCTCAATTATGTTATTTTATTTTTGATTATTTATACTTAATTATAAGTAATTTCCACCATCAGTAATGTTGTGTCTACCAGAGGATTCCTCTGGTCGTTATCTTTCATTAGAGCCTCATGACTGTATGTTGAAGCACTGAGGAGATATGGTCATTTGAAGTTAGTATGTCAGGTGTTGGAGACTCCAAATGGAGACTCCAAATGGCAGCCATTTTTGGTGATTTAGGGGGTGAGGGTTAAGGGGTTAATAATTTTAATTTGATATGTATATCAAATTAAGTTGAAGGATGAAGAAGAAAGTTGTGAGAAAAAGAAGAAATGTTTGTAGAGCAGGTACCGATCAGGATGGAGGAGATGCTGGCAGGAGTGAGGCCCAGCAGGGAGCGCTGTGCGTCCTCTCCACAGAGGATCTGGAGGTGAGAAATGAACATGCTGCTGAGGGCAGCACTCAGTTGGGCCCAACACGTGCAGCGGTCCACCGTCAGTCTGCCCAGCGCTGTCTGGCTGGAGGAGAGAACCTTGGCCTCCTCCTCGTCCTCCACAGCCCCCATAGGACACATGGGGCCGATTTCTACAGCCGAACACTGCAGCAGCACCAGTACCCGGTACGAATCTTTGGAGGGGTGGAAGAGAGAGCAGTGAGCTGTAGCATAAAAGGATGATAAGCTGAATGTCTGCTAAATTTTTTCACATGTTGTCATCTTAAACACCACGGTTAAATGAAGAGGTGCACCAATTGCAGTTTCCCAGCCAATCACTGATCTTTAAAAACCGCCAGTTTCGATTTATTTTTCCAACCTTACAGTAGCTGCGTTTCCATTACAAACCTGTGCAAAACTTAGTCAATATTCTGCTAATGTGGGGGAAAAAACAGTTTCGAAATTGTGGTATTTCCATTATTATTATTATTTTTTTTATTAATCCTTTATTTAACCAGGTAAACCCCGTTGAGATCTAGATCTCATTTTCAAGAGGGACCTGGGCAAAAAATTTGCAATACATAGCAAATTAAATAAGAAGCACAATTAAAATCACATGTGAATAAGTTTGTTCATGTGATAAGTCATTAAGTCCTTAAAAAGCATCCTGTGCCATCATCCTCTTCCCACTTCCTGTAGTCTTTTTTGTGGTTTCTGCCAGTAGTAACATCCAGTTGTTGGTCACATGCCTCGTATGATGTGAAAAAGGAGTTTCCATTGCAGTTTTGCAAAATAAATTTTGAAATGACAAGAAAAACGCCTCATCCTAGAGCCAAAACTTTTTATCAAAAAAACATAAAATTGTTGAGTTGGAAACGCAGCTCATGTCAAGTGTTATCAGGTTACGATGCACCTTCAATGTTCCAATTTTAGATCAGTGGATAAATTCGGTTTCTCACGCAAATATCGGCTGATCACCCAAAATAAAGGAAATCAGGGCTGATCGATCAGCCGGCAGACTGATCGGTGCACTCCTAGTTCAATGCATTTTATTGGGATTGTATGTGATAGACCAACACAATGTAAAGGATAATGGTGAAGCAGAAGGCAAGGAAATAGTCTTAACAAATGTGCAGTGAAGTTTCTTGATCCATTTGTCACGCAAAAAAGATAAAAACGTTAACAGCAAGACACAGCCACCAAAGAGCCTGAGCGGCCATGACAACGCTCTGCTGGAAATATGGAGATTCACAGCTCAGGTGGGACAATCTGTTGACAAGATAATTACTTGTTTTCTTGTCAACACATATCCCTGATTTGTGGGGTATTATTTGTGAATACCCCACAAACTAGGTATTTATTGAAAATACCCAACCGCCATTGATGTGAAGATTGGTAATGCTAAATATAAGGCAATGCTAGAAGAAAACCTGTTAAAGGTTGCATAGGTTCACCAGACGTGGAGGTTCATTTTTTCAGCAGGACAACAACCTGGACTTTCAGCCAGACCTCCAGCTCAATAGTAAGATCAAACCAGTGACCCAGTCAAACTCCACTCTGCTCACTGGGAAGACTCTCATTTAAAGGTCTGAAGAGTATCAAAGACTTGGCAGTTGATGTTCAACAAAATCAACAAGCATAGATTATTTTTCTTAACATCAGTATCAAGTTTTTAGGAAGGTGGAAGAAGACCAAGCATTGCATCTGGAAGTGCTTTACGGTTTCCCTTGTTACTAGTCGTTAAATGGAGTAATTTCTTTTATTCAGAAAGCTTAGAAACACCTCAAAGACAAATCACCAACACAACATCCCCACAGTCCACTCTACCTTTTTCCACTGCAGCCAATAACGTCATGGTGTGTATGTTTCCTGCACAGGGAGAGACGTTACAGGACGATTGGCTATGCAAATGATAAACCTCTCATGGATCAGCTGCTGATCACAGCATGTCTCATAGTTTACTTATATTTATTGCCTTATTGTAATAAAATATCCCTACTGCAATATGAGATATTTTTTGCTGATTGGTAAGAAAGCCACATGGTTGTATTGATAGTTGATTGAGTGAAAATCAGAGAAAATCTCAGCAGTGAATGTAAAGAAATGAAATGCAAAGAAAAGTTGTGTGCATGTATGCAGACTCGGGCTATGTTCACAGTGCAGCTCTTGACGCTTCACTCCCATTTTTTGCCGATATCTTTTTTTTGAGCAGTCATTTACACTACTACATAAATCCGACCGCAATGAGATTTCTGTGTGAACGGATTAGCGCCCCAAAGCAATCCGTAAGAGCAGAGGAAAAACGTAGACGTCTCGCAGCGGCGTCTGTGTACAGCGGTTATACACAAGCCGTCAACACATACCCCTGATTTTTATTATGTACGGATGTGGCAAAAATGTAATTTTTGGGGAGGCAGTGGTGAAGTGATTGGAATTGGGTTGTTTAGTGAAAAAAATGCATTTGGGCAAAATAATACAAATTGTGTCACATTCACCAGCTGTGTGAATGCAGCCTTAGGTTTGTCTGAAAATTAAAGAGTTTATTCTTTTTTTACTAAAGAATGTATTCAGTACAGCGATATTAGAAACCTTCACATCACGGTCATGAACTCATTCTGCTTTTTACTACACATATTTTAATTTGCTTTTTAGCTTAATTTTGAATAATCTATGGATGTGGCGCTCAATAAGTTTTTAAGTGCTCATTAAGCTGTGCAGCCTCCTCACCTCCCTCCTTGATATGAAGGCCCAATTCATTTAAAATTGAACAGTTTTCAAAGATTTCAAATGGCAAAAAGTAAGTTATAGTAGCAATAGTTCTAAATAGCTGATATACTGTAGCTTCATGCTCTACACACCCTGTGAAAGAAAGAACATTTTAACTTCCTACAGTGTTCCTGGTCTCAGCAGCAGGTTTAAAATAATAAAATGTCTGATAAAACATGTTCTCAGGACTTAATCAAGTTTGACTATGGCATGAAGGAAAATAAAATAATTATGAACACAATGGCCCTATTAAAGCACAAGTAAAAAAAGACAAATACTCACCGAGGTTTTCCAACAGATCCTTGCAGTCGTCTGTTGCCACATCATGAATAGTGCGATTACACTTATCCCTCCGCTCAATGTCCTGCTCAATGTGGCTGCACAACACCTCCAGACACTCCTGCACGTACACGCACACACACAGACCCCCGCACACGCACACAGACACCGATAAATTATATGAGTGCAAGACAAAAGCTGTCTCTCTTTCAAGTAACCGTAATTTGAATAAGATTAAGTGTGCAGACTGATTCTTAATTCATATTCCATGCAGTCTGGTGAATGTTGTCCTCTAAGGACAGAAACTCCACTAGCTGCTGGTGTGGAGATGGAGCAGGTGAATGATTCTCAGTGGATTTACTCAGGAGAAGAAGAAAAGGTTTATGGACCGGATTAAAATAAAATAAGTATGGACAGATTTATCACATATAATATGTACTGAGAATACTGAACATGGTGGTATAAATAGTATGTGAACATGTATTACTGTCGTAAAGCTCCTGTCACTCTGTTCATAATCGTACCACATGTTCTGGAGAATCTAAAAACAAGTTAATGAGAGGTTCTAAATGAACAAGAAATTAAATGAATTTTGTGAAATATTATGTCTGTTTTATCTACTGATAATGTATTAGGATGAAAGGTATGAAGTTTGAGCTAGGGATGCACCAATCCGCTTTTTTCACCTCCAATACTGATATCTGAGGACAGAAAAACAGCTGAATTGACTTAAAATGTTGCTTTTTTTTTTAAAACACAGACATGTACTGAATTACAAATTTATTTGATATCTGCACCCGTACAGACACTTAAATACACCAATAGTTTCACTTGTAGAAACAACACAACTTTAATTTGTTCAGTCAGCCACTTATGGAGTAGAACACCCAACAAAAAATAGAAATAAAGAAAGTGAAAATGACAAAAACAAAAGATTGACAACTTTGGTCAAACATGCAAAAATAAACTGCAACAAACCTTTCAAACTGTTCAGAAAGTGCAATTAGTAATTATAAATGTCAAGTTTCTGCTAGGTTTAATTTACTGTGCAATCCCCACTTGAAAAGGATAGTTTCTACTGTGGAACATAACTGGATTTCACCCAAGGAGTCTTCATTTTAGTTAGTCCATCTTTATTTTATTTATTTTTTTTACCCCTCCAGGGGGTCTTTTTTGTGGGCTCTAGTGTCCCTTATGTGATAGTAGGCTGACAGGAAACAGGGAAGGAGAGGGGGGAAGACATGCGGCAAATGTCGTCGGGTCCGGGAGTCGAACCCGCGATGGCCGCGTCGAGGACTCAAGGCCTCCAAATACGGGTCGCGCTACGCCCTACGCCACCACGGCACGCCCGTCCATCTTTATTTTTACATGATGGTCTCATAATTTTTAGTCTTCCAACCACATAGGTGAAAAACCTCAAAACAAACAGAAACACATCTATTACAATCTGAAATTAACAAGATAAATACATTGTGAAATTAACAAGATAAATTTCCACCCCTTTAAACCATTTAATCCCAAAGTATAATAAATAGCAAATATTTTATACTAAAATTCAACACCAATAAATAAATTAGCATATTTATCAACATTTACTTTCATAGTCAAACATTCTGACCAACAATTTTAAAAAAAAAAATCTTTTTTCACTTTCTACTTCAACCAATAAACACCAAGTATATTGTCTTTTTCTTTTCAATAATATTAAAAGTCTCAATCAATCCAAGTCCATGTGAATGAGCAACAGTATTGTGAGCTTACCGGCTGTCCTTCACAGTTTGTAGAAACTTTTGCACAGTTTTCAATTTACGTGCTACCAGGATTGTTTGCTTTCATGCTGTGGCACTTCAAACAGGAGTGACAGGTCAGTCACACCTAAAGTACCTACTCTCTGATTGAGTCCACCTGGTTCTCATCACTAACAAGCAGAGCAGAAAGATGCAGCAGAGAGGTTTGGCAGAGGGGAGTAGATAGCTGGCAGTTTGTCAAAACAATAAATATAATGTAAAATAAATAACAAAGCATGACGTCGCTTAGAGCACAAAGTTCCCACATTTGTCTCACATTTTGGAATAAATCCAGTAAAATATCAAACGCATGACATGTACGTCTGTGTTGAATGGTGACACAAGTCTAAAGTGCTGCTGTAACGTAAGCAGACTCACAGCAGCAGTGGTGGGAAAGTGTGTTTCCTTCAGAGGAATCTGACTGCATTTTAATACACAGTAAAGGCAGAGCCGTCCAAACCTCTTCTCTCTGTGGGTTTAGCCACAGTTTTTAACTGCAGCTCTGCTTCACTCAAATTAACAGGAGAAAATGCTCACACTAATCATCTGCTCTCTATCTCCATCCACAGACATTCGGTTTAACAGAAATCTGCTCTTTTGTAGACGGAAACTTTCCCTAAATACAGTTAAAGGTGTTAAATTAAATTCATTGTAGGTTCTCTTGAACCTATGAGTCATTTTCTGCCACAACTAATTGCTGTTTTCTAATCTACTGGAAAACAGCCTATTTAGTATTTTTACTAAATCCTCCAGTAGATTAGGAAACAGCAAGTTAATTTTGGAAATCAGCCCTGATTTCCTTAATTTGGGGAGATACTGCCATGTGAAGCTGAGCTTTTCCACCTGAGCAAAGGTCTAAAACTCAACCAACTCAGTGACTTTCTTGCTATATTAAGCAACATTTCAGACAAAAAAAAAATAGTATTGGAAAAATTCGGAATCCGCAGGCTTTTTAAAGATCGGCGATCGGCCAGAAAACGGAACTTTTTCTGAAATCGGTGCAGCCTTTGTTGCTGGGTGTGGGTCTAGTCGTTGTAGCTGAGTGAATCCCGTTTTACCTTGAGGCCCAGGGCGGCAGCCATGTGTGCTGGGGTCCAGCCGTCACTGTTGGCCTGGTTCAGGAGGGCGGCGGACAGGGCCGATCCGTCCAGTGTGTCAGGGGGGTCGCCGTGGTGCAGCAGGAGACGGAGGGCGTCCACGTGTCCGGAGCGGACAGCAGCATGCAGCGTTGTGCAGCCGTCCTGTGCAGAGGTCATGTTTGAGTTAAATGAGATGTAGCGTATTAACATAATGACCATATAGCTGTCTGTCTACCATGTCAATTTGTCTCATATATTATCACTTTTGATCAAATAATCTATCTGGTTATTAAGCTGAAGTGATTTCTGTCCTTATGGACTAATCTATTTTTCAGCTCAGAGTTTATTTTCAACTAGGGCTGTTGTAAACGAATATTTTAGTAATCCAGTAATCTATCAATTATTCTTATGATTAATCGAGTAATTGGATAAAAAAAAAACATAAAATAAAACATTGGTAAAATATCTATACCCCAGCGTTTGGTTTCTGTATTCATATTTAGTGAGTTTAATAGATGAACTCTCACCTTGCCCAGACATATATAGCTTTTGTGTTCATGTTAGCGACGGGATTTGACACCTTTGTTCGTCACACTCAGAAACTCATCTACCAGCTATGTACTGTCACGATGCGCTCCAGACCGCCACCCATTTGTTCAGATCGGAATGATACGAAATACATTTTCCGGTTCGTCTGTAAGACTACACTTACTTTAATCATCTAATGCTCAGCCGCCTGCAGTGTTCAGTCTATCAGCTCACCTGTATAAATACACCTTCATCGCTCGCAGTTCGCTCTGAACCGCCACCAGGCAGCAGCTCCGGGAGGAGAAAAGCTGCCGTACTCCAGGCATCGCGCCAGTCATTTTAAGGATGCTTTGCTTAAAATGACCCACAAAAACAATGAAGACCCGGACATTATCATGAATCAATAAAATCCTCCCAGGCCGAACTTGAAAACTGGACGTTGTGCTGCTAACACTTAGCTTTCGTCAATAACTCAGGCGGAAGTGAGAGCGCTGTGCAACGCAAGTGATAACCCGGCCGGAACTCGGTGCAGTAAATAATAAAATATAACTTAACAAAGCTTCGAGGCAGATAATTTTCCTCGAGGAATTTTAATAATCGTGGTACTCGAATCACTCAAGGAATCGTTTCAGTCCTATTTTCAACCAGAGATAAGAATCCTTCATCAGATACAACAAACAAAATCCCAATGAGTTACCAACTGTTCTAAATTTATTATCAATAAGATGTATATATAGATTTAAAAATCATAAATTAAATTACAATCACATTTCCTGATCAGAAATATGAGCAATATATAAAACTGATGTAATAAAATATTTCTACTGAGACTACTCAGCATTGATTAAGCTAAAAAAACTGGGGGAAAAAAGCTCAGAGTCATTTATTAAATTCTACAGAATTTTCCTGAAATCTCTTTTGAAACTATCTCCACTTTACTCTGATTTCTAACCTGGTTCCTATCCAAAATAAAAAAAGCAGAGTGCCGTAGAAAATTCTTCACGGAAACATTGTGTTTTTGATGAAATGTCATGTGAACGTGTCACGTTCCATGTTTTTCTGTGTATTTATTTCGAGTTTTCTGTGTCTCTGTGCCTCTGTGTTGTCCTGTTCTCCCCTCGATTGCTCCCAGGTGTTTCTCGTTCCCTAATTACCTCCTGTGTATTTAGTGTCACCTGTGTGTCTGTGTCTTCGTCGGGTCCTCGTCTAATGTGCGTCCTGTCTTTCGTGTTGTCCAGTCGTGTTTACGGTTGCTACCGGCGTTGAGCCCTGGCTTCCGCTCGGCCGTGCTGCCCGTTGCTGGACTGTGTTTTTTCTTAATTAAAATCAATCATTCATCTTACCTGGGTCTGCTGCGTCTGCCTCACCACCAAATCGTGACAGAACGGGTATTCTGAGAACGTTCAATATGTGATATTTACTATTTGCCCTGACTTTGTTTCAATGCAACTTGTCACTTGAAAGAGTTAAGTTTGCTAGTTTTTTTGGAGATCAGCTTCTTGTATTTAGCACCCCCTACTATTTACTTGGCACTGGCGCTCCAGCTCCCTAACCTGCTAACTGGTTTAAATTCCCTCTAAAACATTTACATGTGGAGTAATAAACACACTGAGTCCATAGCGCCTTGCAAAAGTTTTTACAACCCATTAACACATTATCCAATTAAACATGAGTAAATTCATTTTTGTCCATGTTTTTGCATAATTGTGCTTCTGTACAACAACAACGAAGCATTCTGATCCTGATTCTGTAAGAAGTGTCAGTCCATCATAAAAAAAATCCCAATAAATTACATTGACGTTTGTGGCTGAACAGCTTTAAAATGTGGCAGCAGTCAACAGGGCGAAAATAATTTAGCCAGTAGAATTTGCTGCGCTTTAAGGATGACGTGTTGATTAAAACAGTCAGGTGGAGTCAAGGTTTCCATTTGGAACTTCGTTTGGGACACATAATTTTGATGTAGCAGGAGAAAAACAAGGGGATAAACATTAAAACACACATAGCTTTCCACACTTAGCCTCTCATCTCAGCATCAGCAGCACTCTGTCAGAACAACTGCCTTGAAACAATTCAAAGAATCACAGTTTCTAGCTTTTTAGAACATTTCAGACTAATTTCAGACTGTAGTGATTACTATTTGAATGTTAAATTATTGTTTTTAAACAAAAAATAAATCGGCCAACATATTTGTTTAGGCTTAAAATATGTTTGTGCTTTGGAGGTCGAATATGTTACAGAGCACAGCAGGAGCAGTATAAATATAGAACAAAGAAAGTAACTAAATATAGGGGCTCATCGCATGCTGCCACAGCAACTCACAGAGCTCTTATGGTTACCATGGAGACACAGAAAGCCTGTACATCAATGGGCTAATGCGATTCAGACGACCGAACCCCGGAGACTACTTAAAATCCTTTGTGTGGAGCGAGTGAGTATGAAACAAAGAGTGTTACTACGTAGCAACAAGCAGTCAGGAGAGAGGATGGGTAATCTGAACCCCCCAAAAAAGAGAAACTAAACAAAAAAATGAGAATACAATATAATAATAATATTAATAATATCAAATGATAACACTTTGATGGGTTGTGAATAAGACTGTCATGACACCGTAATAAACATGACATAACACCTGTCATGAACATGAGTAAGACTTCATGAATATTTATGACTGTTGTCATAAAGTGTCATTGGGTAAATCATAACACTTTTAATACAAAGTTGACATTATTCAAAACTGTCTTTGCTATGACAACTTGAGATTAACCAAGAAATCATGATCTGTCATAAATTTGTTATAAAAGTATTACTGATTAAACTTTAAAAATTCTGTAGCTTTATGTTATTAAAGCTAAAGTTTAATCAGTAATATTTTTATTAAAAAAATGTATGGCTTACTTACTTCATGAATATGTAAGTCTTCATGAAGTCTTCATGACTGTTATGACGGTGTCATGACAGTCTTATTCACAACCCGTCAAATAAAGTGTTACCTATCAAATTTTGCTATTCAGAGGAAAGTTTTTTCAGTTGTACTAGAAACCACATAATGAACCTCGCAAGTCACAACAGAATGGCAGGATGGCAAAGGAAGCCTTACTGTGGTGGGGAGTGAGCGATTGGCCCCTGCGGTCAGTAGAGCCTGAGCGCAGTCCAGGCTTCCTGCCTCGCAGGCCAGAAACAGGGGAGTTTGGCCCTGGGCCGCCACCGGGTCCACAGCGGCTCTGGACGCCAGCAGAACCTCCACGCAGCTGCAGGGACAACAGCCACGTTAACAACGCTCCTCACGTCATGTTTTAAGATATTATAATTAATAACAGGTATCAAGTTTCTGGAGAATATCGTTGGCTGGCTCAGTCACAGTTCTATGGATTTAAACCCTGATCCGTAGGGCTCATTTATCCCAACAGGTTTCTACTTTTTAGAAGATTTAAGTCAACATGTAAAAAATAATCAATTGTGAATTATTTTGAAAATGCAGGAGATATCATTAAGATATAACTATGTATTTATGTTTTTAAAAAAACTCGGCTATTACCTCTAGCAACATAGCACGTTTTTGTGATGTAAAAAATAAAAACATGGTGAATATTTTCTGAGATTTTCCCAACTTTGATGTTACCTATCACCTGTATGACTTCACTCAAAAACTAACTGAAATTATGTTTGGGGAAAATAAAAAAAATACACAGCTCTAGAAAAAATTAGGAGACCACTTAAAATGTTCACCTTCTCTGATTTTACTTTTTATAGGTATATGTTTGAGTAAAATGAACGTTGCTCTAGTCTCACCAGAAAAAACCTTCACAGAATTTATGAGATTAAGTAGTCCCACCATGACAAAATTTAAAACTGGTGATAAATTTTTTTTAAAGCCAACCTACATTTTTCAAAATGAATTTAAGACTTTTGTAAGACATGGAAACCCTGTTAAAATACGTCCAGATCACTATGATGCTTCAACAACCATAACCAGGTTGCTCTAAATCATTAAGAATCATAATGTTGATGAGTCAAACCCGCTCTTTGACAGGAGAATAAACTAATCTCAGGTATGTGGTATGAGTTTTGCTTGGTAGTGCCACAAAATAAAAAGAGTGGAACATGGACAGTTCTTTCACCAACAACAAACACTGTTACCATGAGAACCAGACATTTGTACAGAGTGTGCAACATTAATAATTTGCAGGCTTACTGTCATCCCTCATTACATGACATAAAAACTGTTCATGAGACTCCTGGACTATGAGTCTAAATCAAATGTCAAGTATTTGTATTTCTGACTAACGTGTGACTCAAATCCAAGTTACAGACTTGAGTCCCTCACTCCACTGACACACAGGTCCTTGCCAAAAGAAAACTTAGATGACGACACCATTTCTGGTAATTATTTGAGATATCTGTTCTAGTTTATTTTCCGTATTTAAACTTAATCAAACAGAGAAGAGTACACAGTTCAGCCTTTTAGTAGTAGTAGAGAAAAATGCCTGAGAAAAACAAGCTGCTCTGTTCACAGTGCCACTTAGTCATGACTACAGAATAACTAGTGAGCATTACTGAGTAAACTGTTAGAGTGTGTGGGTGTGTGGGCGTGTGCGCGTGCGTGTGTGTGACCAGGACTTGAGAAGGGGAGGTGGTGTTGAACATCCCTCCTCTATAAATACTATGGTGATCGGATGTTACAGCGCTGCACAAACCCGAGCCCAGCCGGCCTCGAGTCTTGGCGGCTGACGGAGCTTGGTTGAAACTTGAAAGGCGTTTTTAACAAACCTTTAAACACCACTGCATCATGTGTGTGTTTATGTGGGCAACCAGAAGCAACAATATTTGCACTGTAATTACATACATCTCACCAGAAACACAAACATTTAGGTCGGCACCGAACATCAGAGACACATCTAATAACAACTGATGACATCAGATCTTCATTTACTTAAATAAACGACTGAGGCAGCATTGAAATATGGGTCAAACTAAAAATGGAAAACCTCTTCCTGCATGCAGAGATTTCCATTTCTATAAACAGGGTTCCTACACTCAGACTATGTATGAACCTTTTATAGAAGGTTCATGTCATAAGAGGTTTCTGGGTGCACTGAAAAGGAGGGTTGGTCATAATTCAAAGGGCAGAACAGAACGAAAGGAAAGTAGAAGCAGGAAAAGAACAAATATAGAAGCAAACAGAGAGAAAGACATTGGAAAGCAAGATGGGGAGAAACCTTTGGAAGAGTTTTGAGGGAGTCAAAACAATTCTTACCAGATAAGGGGGGACAAGACAGGAGAAGAAACCTTACATTTGTGTAACACTATTTTCGCCATTTTTGTTGCTGTTGGCAACACCTTAATTTTTTCAAGAGCCATACTTAGTGAACAGTAACTGATCGATAATCTTGATCTTCTAGAGACTTCGTGCTTTTTAAGTGATACACTTTTTGGCTCTGACCTTTATGAGATATAATAAATTCACATTAACTTTGTGAGATTCCATGTGCCAAGTGGTGATAGCTCTTTTTGTTAAGAATCTAACCCATCTAATTTCTTCAACCTATCCAGTCTTCAACGTCATAGTTAGAACCGATGATGAACCGATCCATTTTTCCACTTCCGATACCGATATTGATATCAATATCAGAGGTTTGGTATTGATCGATAACAATCCAAAGCGGAATGACTTAAAACATTTTGGTGACATAAATATATTGAATTGTAAATTAATTTGATAACTCTGCACAAATACAGCACACTTAGATACACCAATAGCTTTACAAGCTTGGTCAAACGTAAAAACAAATTGAATTTGTTCAGTCAGTGAAGTTAGGAGTATAACAGCCAATGTAACTTATCCTTGGTCAAAAACGTTAAAATAAACTGTAACAAACCCTTCAAATTGTTCAGAAAGTTAAAATACAAATTCTAAATACAATGTAATAAACCAGGATGTTGCTCAGAGCACAAAGCATAGAGTTAGACAGAATAGATCTGCCCTTACGGATCGGGCACATTGTTACAATACCAGATCTAGAATTTTTTTCAATATTGGAACAGATACAGATATCAGCATCTCATCATAGACAACTAAATAGTTGGAGTAGACATCAGCTAGGAATTAAATCAGTCATTTTGATTTTGATTAACTAATTGTTATCAAATGATTCATAATAAGTACACAGAATGACAGATATGGGTCTGTCCTTTGCAGAAGCGTTTAAATGAGTCCCACCTGGCGTGGCCGTGGGCGGCAGCCAAGTGTAAGGGTGTGAATCCATTTTCATCCAAAATGTCAGCAGGCAGCCCTGCAGACAGCAGCAGGTTCACACACTCTGAACGGGAGAAGAGCAGAGGTGGAGGAGAGGTGATGTAGCAACTGGCTCGAAACCAGTAGAGGCACCCACACTTACACAAAAAAACACAAGCCAGAAGACATAAAGTTATTACATGTATAAATACTTCATGCAATTCATTATGCACATAAAAGTCAAAATGTGAAATGAACTTTGCTTCGTAAATAGACTTACACATAAGTGTTGTCACATAAGTTAATATGAAATACTAAAGATGAATCGATGGATTTCCAGTTTGATAGGTTTGGAAAAAATTTGGTTGTGAATTCCAAAGAGAGGAGTGGCAGAACAGCCTGGGAGCCTCAGAGGAAACTCCCTGGGGGCCACAATGCCTGGGGGCCACGGCTCAGATCAGGACAAACCAGAGCAAAGAGCTGCTGGGTCAAAGCTGTGCTGGTTCCATGAAAGTAAGGAAGATCTGACCCAACAGGAGGTGTTCATCGTCCTGTCCCATTTCCTGGCATCAGAACAGGCCTGACCACAGAAAAGCTTCCTGTTTGAATTCTTGTTCTGAATTCTTCCCGAATTTTAAAATACTTTACAAATTTTTTTGTACAGACATTTAAATACACCAATAGCTTCACCATCTTGGTCAAACATGGAAAAACAACTTTAATTTGTTCAGTCAGTGCAGTTAGGAGTAGAACAGGAGTATTTATGTTATTTATTAACATAAATAATAAAGAAACTGAAAGTGGCAAAAACAATGGGGTGACTATCTTGCTCAAACATAAAAAAATAAATTGCAACAAAAGTTCCTTCAAATGGTTCAGAAAGTGCAATTAGGAATTCTAAATATACTATAAAATAAATAATAAAGCATGACATCACTCAGAGCACATAGCATAAAATTACACTGAATAGATCTGATCTTATGGATGGGGCATATTGTCTCTGATACCCAATCTAGACTAGTTTTCCATATTGGGGTACAGATATCAATATTGGATTGAGGCATCTATAAGCAAAAACATCCATTTTAAAGAATATTAATGCAAGACAGAATTAGGTTTGTCTGATTTCTTTGTCCCTCAGGCTCTAGACACATTCATGGATCGATGATGACCAAACATGTCTGCCTAGAAACCAGCAGCAGAGAGGACGCAAAGATCTTCAAAGGAGTTCATCTCTCGGTTCTTGTAGTTTGTGTTTGTCAGATGAATGAGCGTGTAATGTTTGCTGATGTTACATCTCCCACATGACAGCCCTGCATTCTCCTTTACAATCTAACAGCAGCAGACATAATGGGATCAGCCACAGCTCATGCAGTTACCAGCATCACATCAGTCCACCTCTGTCTGATCTCTGCATGTAAACGTAGCGGCCGTACAGGTCCACCTCCGGCCGGACCGTTCATCTCTTCTATCAGTTATTTCTATAATATCAGCCCATCAATTTAAATCACCAATAAATAAATTAAAATGTTACATTTTATATACCCAAAAGGGCTTATATTAAACATTTTACACAGTGATACAGTTGTTACAACTTTTGCTTAATGTAAAAGTTACATTAACTTTGTTAATGCAAGAACTACAGTATATTCTTGCTTTGTTTTCCAATCAAGATGAAGAAATCTATGGTGTAATTATTATGTGTATATTAGGTGTATTATTATTTGTCTCCTCTTTTTGGTGTGCTCTACTTTAACTCCAAGCTGTTCTTCAGACTTAAATCACATTAGAGACAAAAATAGAAGCAAAAATAAACCCCTGATTTCTATGATAGTTTCACTTGTAGCAGACAAACAATGACATGTTTTGCTCCCTACAAGCAGACCAGGTCATTAGACATCTACCTGTTGTCAGTCAACAGGTTTGTACACAAGTCAGAAGTTATAAATGAGCAAACTTCCAAAATCATCAGCTTTCAACAAAAGATTACGACTAGTTTTACTTACCCGTTTGTCCATTCTGAGCAGCAGCAAACAAGGCAGAAGTTTGGTTGTAACTGAGGTGGAAGTTTGGGTCAAGAAGATTGGGCAAAGTTTCCAAAGTAGTGGTAGAGGCGATGTCAGTGAGTGAGGTGATAGGAGTGATACTTATGGTGGTTCCGTTCGAGTCTGGTTGGTTAAGCAGCATTGACAATAAAGTGACATTTCCCTGGGAAGCAGCTTGGAGGAGCAGGAGGCGCCTACTGTCCAGGGCAGCAGGCCCACCGCTACTTAGAGAGGAGACTACGGAGGGACACCAGCCTGCAGGGTGGAGGGAGGAGGAGGAGGAGGACAGGTTAAACTAGGACGAGGAAGACCAGCAGTGAGACTAGAAGTGCTGAGCAAGGGAGAGCAAGGGCATGAGAAGGTGGAAGGGAAGGAGAAAATGTTCAGTTTTCACACACACTTTACAGAGCAAGCTCCTACGTAAACATTTCAGGGCAAAACCAGAAGCATCACATTCATCAGTCTAACATGTGGGCAGGCAAACATTGTTCAAACCAACTATTGAACAGTCAAACAAGTTCAATAACAACAAAAAG
The DNA here is from genome assembly GCF_003331165.1 of Xiphophorus hellerii. Classification (NCBI taxonomy): domain Eukaryota; kingdom Metazoa; phylum Chordata; class Actinopteri; order Cyprinodontiformes; family Poeciliidae; genus Xiphophorus; species Xiphophorus hellerii. The sequence goes on along the minus strand of NC_045673.1, from coordinate 31,999,451 downwards.
GCAACTTGGAAAAATGCAAAGCATAGTAACAAAAACATAAAATTAACAATATTTCATGCGCATGGAACTGCATGTCCTAGTGATGAAGGATCAGACGCCAAGATAAAACTCCATAATCCAAAACTTGATCCTAGATTTGATTGTAATTTTATCAAGGTAATTAATTTTAATGTTAGAAACAGATATGGTTCAACTTTTGCAGGTAAAGTTAAGGTTCCCCTGATGAAATCATACAAAACTCTAAATATCAATAAAATACACAAATCAAACTTAGTGGAGATTATGTCTTTGTCTTTTGGGGACAGTAAAAGTATAAAAAGTTTCTGTAGAACTATTACGTTTTGTGTGATGTCATCAGGAGGGCTAATAACTCTGACCAATAGAGAAACTTTAAAGACTAATAAACTCTCCTGTTTTTGTTGTTCAGTCAACAGGTGATTTTCAACAAGTGCTTGAAAATCTATATTGAAACGCTTAAGATTTATTCACTAAAAATCTTTGCATTGTAAAAAATTATATAACTTTTTCCTGATTACACTTACATACAGCCAATGCAAACCATTTTTTAGTGCTAGCAGATGAGAACGGTCTGTATACAGCTGTAGTACATCTAATAAAAGACAATGTGACAGCAGCAAAATACAAAGACAAAGACAAAATACAAACAGCATACAAATTTCAGGAATATGTTAATCACTTAGCAAAATTGATAAAAATCACAAACTTCCTGAAAAACATAATCGTAACTTGTTAGGGGAAAATGACACATTTTATGTAAAATTATTTCAACAACACAGACAGAAAAATGTTAGAAAATACTTTTGCTGTTTAGCGAATAGACACTTTTACAATAGTGTTAAAAACAACAACTAATACTGCTACTTCATTCAAAACTGAGTTAGAAACATATCGACTAAATCTATTATGATTAAGTCCACTTATTGCAAAGATTTTGTAGTGTTTTTTCCCAATGGTGGGTGTATGTGTTATCAGTGAGCTTGTATCTGGTTGGTGAGCTTAAGAAGAAGCTACTTGTTTGATTGTCACACAACTTAAGATCTGTTGCGCAAATCCAATTAATGCTGATTCAGAACTTATTTGAAGATTTAATTTTACATTTTGCTCAAAGCAACCAAATCTGGTAAAGTCAAAGTAAATAAAGTGTCTTGCAAAAGTAATCATACATCTTTAAATTTTTCAGTTTTTTCTGCTACAAACTCACTTTTGTGCATATATTTACAAATATATATCACCAATCAACAAAAAGTAGCAGATAGATGCTAAGTGGAAGGAACATTTCACATGGTTTTCACAGGTTTTTGTTACAAATAAAAACCTTAAAAATGTCATATTTTGCTCCTGAGTCAATTCTTGGACTCATTAACCCTGACTGGCTGTGTTAGCCCTGCTGGAGAAAGGTATCCACCAGCATAAGGTGAAGGGCAATCAGATAATTTCTCGTTGTTAGGATGGGCTGCCTAATGTAAAAACTGCTCCTTAAAATGTTTAAAACTTTGGGATACAGTGAACCCTCGTTTTTCGCGGGGTTGCGTTCTGAAAAGAACCCGTGATAGGCAAAATCCGTGAAGTAGTTACCTTTATTGTTTACAATTATTATACAACATAATTAAATACTCTACATTGAAACCAAAGAACAAAACCTGTTTTCAGGCCCAAGCATTTTTTAAACAAATATAACGCTTTCTTACAAATAATTACAGTAAAATAATAATTTTAATCATCAATACGAAGTACAGTAGGACAAATTGTGACTCGCGTATTTCACTGTTCCTCTGACTGTGACGCTGCGGCCTGACTCCGCTCTCTAGTGTCTTTTTCTTCTGAAGCCTGTGGTGCAGGTGTGTTTTTTCGTAAGAACATAGTTATCGGTAGTTGTTGTCACTCTTTTTTTCTTCTGGGCAAAAACATTTACCAAAATTTGCCAAGTTGTGTTACGTATATTTAAATACCGTAACATTATTGGCACACAGGTAGAGAAGATGAGCGGAGACTGTTTAGCCAATCAGGATGCAGAACACAATGCACTGTGAAAAAAAACTGCACAAAAAAATCCGCAAAGAAGCGAGGCCGTGAAAGGTGAACCGTGTTATAGCGAGGGTTCACTGTATTCCTTTACAAGCCAATCCTACTTTAAACAGAGTTTAAACCACAACTTTATGAATAACTTGGTTTTCTGATAAAGCCAGGACAAATATTACTAATATTTGCTTGGGGCAAATTGATTGACTTTATTCAGAGGCATCAGTGTAAAGAGGGCTGGATGGCACACCCTTCAACAGATTTGTATTTGTTAAAAAAATTTAAAACTGTATATTATTCTTGTTTCCTTTCACAATTACAAATTACTTGTTTCTATTCGATTAAAATCTTAATAAAACAAATTAAAGCTTGTGGTTGTATTGTGAGTAATTCTAAGAAACTTCAAGATCTATAATTAATTTAGCAAGGCGCTGTAGATAACCGTTATATTATTATACAACAGTCTGTCACCCACAGTAATAACGGAGTGAATAAGACTGTTACATACATTATCTCATTGAATATTGATAAAATTATGAATCGTTTTAACCAAATGAATAAATTAGACGAACAGATAAGTGAAAAAAAACAATGATAATAGATGATAGCGTCTTGCAAACAGAATCAAAGAGATTATATAAGAGTAATAAAGTCGGAGTGGGGAAGCATGCTGCGTGCGATGTTGAAAAGCAAGAATTCAACAGGGGGATGAATAACAATGAAAATTTACAGACAGTTCAGTTCTGTAATTAATGGCTTGATATATATACATAGAGAGAGAGAGAGAGATAGATATATATCTGGGAAAAATTAACCCCAAATATTCCACTAAATCTTGATTTCTGAACTCTTCCTGAGATAAAACATTAGTATTGTTGTTTATAAATGAATTATGAACTAGTTTCCTTTGCATTATTTGAGGTCTGAAAGCTGAAAGAACTGCATCTTTTTTGTTATTTTGGCCATTTTCTGCAAATAAATACTACATATTCACTTAGCATTTCAGAGGCATGTTGTCAGTGATTCATGAACAATGTTCATTTAACTCAAACATAAACCTATAAAGAGTAAAATCAGAGGAACAATTATATATATACAAGTATATTATATATATATATATATATATATATATATATATATATATATATATATATATAATTTAAAACAGGGCATGAATGTACATTAATTAATTCAAAATGCATACTTTGTAACATTCCACAGGAAAGTTTTAGAATATATTTAGTAACGACTGTGTTGTTAGAGCTTTTATTGTCATTTCTTTCAGATTTAAAGCAAAGCGAAAAAGTTAAGATAATATGAATACCACTTGATTAGGGTTTTAGTAAAATGAGTAAAATTTTTGAAAAAACAAAAAAAGGATTATTATTTTTAATCATAGCAAGTGAAAATATACGACAACAGCAAAAATGAGATTGCTGAAGCGTTTAACAACAATTAGTTAGTGGTTCACATTCATGAAAGATGAGACAGGAAAAACAGTGTTCAAAGTTAACTGATGATGGCATGCTATAAGAACTGGAGGTAGGGAAGGAAAAAGCAGCCTCTGGCATCAGCTTCAGAGAGGACAGGGGTTACTTATAGAAAGGCCAAACCAATCAGAATACACAGGAGAACCAAGGACCTCTGGCTGCCTCAGCTCAACATTATATTCAGTTTGCCCTAAAGTTGTCAGCGTGCGATGCTGACATGGCTGAGGTGGCCAACAGGTGATAAAAGAGCTGCCCAGAGACCAGGACTTATTAGAGGAAGAGAGATGAGTGAAGGGAGAGTGCAGTGAGCAACATCAGACTTGGCCTATGAGGTATTCTGCCTTGCACAAGTGTGACTTGATCACTATGCTCTGCTATCCTGGACAAGTGCAAAGGTCACTTTGAAAGACTGTTAAGGAAAATAAAAAGGCAGCAGTAGGAGCTGGAGGGAGACAGAGCTTGTAGGAGCCCCCGTTACCTGATGCTGTTGCCAGGGGGCTGCCTGCTGAGGCACGGGAACTATAGGAAGATGGAGCACTAATGGAGGGGGATGTGGAGGGAGGGTGTATGGAGGAGGGGCTACTGACAGTAGTGGCAGGACTGATGTCTTGGAGGGACTCTGCACATGCTGTTGCTGCCTGCCGCTGAGGTCCCCGACCGGGCCCTGGAGAGCGGGGGCAGGCACCCACCTGAGAGGCAGTCAGGGCTGGGACCAGGTCCAGGGCAGGTTTTGGTGGCAGCTGGGGTGTGGCCGGCTTCAGACCGGCCCCAGGGGAGCGACTGCTTTCCCCCACTACCTTGATGGATGGATGTGGAGGTGAGGGGGTCTGGGAAAGCCCTGGTTTTTTAGGAGGTATAGGAGGAGGGTTCCCCCGGTCGATCCTGGTCACTGTGGGCGACTTGAGGCCGATGGGATGGCTCAGGCGGCCAGGGAAGGGTCCCCCCTCCGAGGCGGAGTGGGGCAGGGCCGGACGGAGGGGTCCGGCTCCTCCTGCGGGGGGGCTGGTGAAGCGCGACAGGACCTGCGTCACAGTATGACGCGCTTGCTGTTTGGCTGCAAAGTTGTCGCGGTTGGTTGGGGAAAGGTCACGGGCCGGCGGGCTCTGAGATGCCGTTCCATTTTGGTCCTGTTCCTGAAACTTGTAGCGGGCTGCCTGTACGCGAGGGCTCACCCCGGTGGGTAGGCCGTGGGTAGTTTGGCCCTCGGAGCCATTTTCTGTTTGTGCCAATCCTCCTGAGCTGCTGTGGACAATCCCCCTTCCAGTTGTCTTTGGCAAACTAAGGCCCACATAGTTGGCAGGGGCTGGTTTGGCAGGTATAGAGAGGGGAGTCTTCTTAGGACCCTCAGCCTCAGTAGGGGGCACATCCGTTTGACAAGATGCTGCTTGACAGCTTATGGACTCTGTGGCTATGGATACAGATATCATAGCTTTGGGTTTGGGTGGTGTACTGGTGGCAGCAGCAGGTGAAGCAGCAGCAGCGTCATCTTTCTCATCACCCCGTTCAGTTCTGAGCTGCTCCACCTGCTGCCGCAAGCCCTGACTCTCTGCCTCCACTCGTCCCAGCCTGGCGCGCAGCTGCTCGCATTCTGTGTCAAATTCTGACAGCTGCTTCTCCATCTTGGCCTCCATCTGTTGGCTACGCTGGCGCTCGCCACCCAGCTCCTCCTGCAATCGGCCAGAGGTGCGACTCTCCTCGTCCAGGCGAGCTTGAAGCTCGTCAAAGCGCTGTGACTCCTCCACCACCCGAGTGGCAAGCTGCTTGCACTCGCGCACCAGCATCATGACAATGTGCTTATTCTTCTCACGTTCGTCCTTTAGCTGTGCTGTTAGCTTGCGGTGCTCCTGCTCCAGACTCTGGAGCTGAAGCTTCTCCATCTCCAGCTAGAAAAAGAACAACGCAACTTTAGTGATCAATAGCGTCCATTGTCACGTTTGATATTCAAGCATCTGGTTATGAGGTTTGGCTAATCTAGAGGGTACCTAAATCAAGCTTTTAATGAAGACTAAAATTTAAAAAAAAATTAAATTCTCTGATTTCTATTCTTAATTCCACAATCCACGTAATGTTTAAATCCTTAACAATTTTTCAAATTAATCAAATGAGCCTTGAAATTAAACCCACCTTAGCAAGTATATTTTGTCAGTCCTCAAGTCGGCCTAAATTCAGCTTGTGTACCAAGACACATTGAGTGAAGTGTAACTCTGGGTGTCCTACATGTTTTAGATGTTCCCGGTTTCAAAAAGTCCAGATCCAACAGATGGGTTCAGTACCGGGCCTCAACACAGCCATTATTTCAGCTGTGTTGTCGGAGGTACATCTAAAACGTACAGGACCTTGCCTGAACGTGTGTATGGTTGACTCTTGATGCCTTGTCTTTGCCCTGCCTTCTATATCTGGACCATCTGCTATTCTAAGCCCAGCGCTGGCTTCATAGAGAGTCACGGTTTAACAGGAGGATCCGCACCTGATTCTAATGCCTCCAGTGCTTTAACAAGTCTCAAACAATACAGCTGATGTCCAGCATTCTCTGTCATTATGTTGACCCCTCCCACTCTTGACCAGCCCATTCATTCACCTACTATGTCGAAAACGATCACAGATTACGTCTCGCTGTCTTAACAGGAAAGGGGTAGGGGTGAGTCAGTGGAGGATGCTGAAGGAAGTTGGAGGTGCTACAACAAGCTGCTATTTAGTTGAGGATTAATACTTGTGAATGTCACCTACAGAGAGAATTTAGGGATGCTGTGAAGTTTAATGGCACCAAAACCGGGTGGGATATTTGAAACTTTATAATAGATGTTTGTGCAGATTTAAAAATTATTTAGATCGGCGGTTTTCAAAGTGTGAGGCGCGCCTCCCCTAGGGGGCGCCAGAGCACTTTAGGGGAGGCGCGGTGCGAGGGAAAAAATAAACCGGAAAAGAAGCTTAACCGGATTCGCGCATCAAAAGCACAAGCACATTGTTCCCACTAAAACTAAGGTGAGCTGAACAGTAATGTTGCCAATGTGTTGCCATGTTGCCAATTTAGTTAAAATCATAAATAAAACGAGTTACACATGATTCAGGACCGTGATAGAAAAAGAAAGGGTGCGCATAGCGTGCGTAATTGTTTTTTCCTTTGTATGCCTCCGCTCTTTCATACAGCACGCTCTTTTAGCTCGAGATAAATTGTTTAGATGAGCCACAAAAAGAGCTCCACGATTTTGCAACTGTTTAGATTTTTGATTTATTTTTTAATTTCAAGGTAATGTGCAACATTTACAGATGTGTTCCAAAGGTCTGATCGAAATGTTTTTGTTAAGATGTGAAAACACTGTTGGTATCTCAAACATTAAACTCAGAATCTCAGATGTAACGTTTGTTTGAGAAAACGGTTGAAAAATGAGTTTGGGGTTCTTATCATTAGGAAAATGAAAAAAAGGGCGTATTTGCCATACAAAGGCCCTGATAAAAATAATTGAAATGGGAGGAAATGTTTTAAAATGTTCACGTGTTAAATTTCATTCAGATAAAGTGTCATTTTAAAATATGAGATGGTTCTAAAATAAAAGCAATTAGAAGGTGTTTTGTAGTGGTGTGGGTTGATTATTGGGGGGGGAGGCGCAGCAGGCATTGTGCTCCTTGGAGGGGGGCTCACACTGTCATACTTTTGTGAGAGAATGGACATCAGATGTAATTACACCCCCTCCCTTTTCTGTTTGTTTATTTGCTTCCATTTTTCTTATCCTGGCTGTGCTGTTAAGCTCCACTTATCTTACTGAGATGCACTGGACTGCAGTGACAACGCTTCGCCACCAGTGGGCACATAGAGCACGGTGAGCAGCACTCCTGACTCAGCGAGCCAACGGCAATTAAGCGTAGCAACGGCTGGTCAGTGAAGGCGCTCACTGTCGCTCTCATGTTTCCACAGCAATTGTCAAAATAAAAGAACCTGCGCAACACCACACTGATTTATTATTAAGTGTGCAACAAAAATTGGTGGCCCGTACGGGGATCAGCGGTGTTTCAGGGAAGAGAGAGGAGATTGTGACACACCAGCGATGGAGTTGGAGCAACTGCAAGACCAGTTGAGCGAGGCCCTGGTGCGGTTGAAAGTGGACCAGCTACAAGAGGTGTGTTCATATGGAAAAGTCTCAACAGAAAATCAGACCAGAAAGCACAAGCTGATCAGACTAATAGATGCAGCTGTAGATACAGCTATGGAGAGTGAGGAAGAGGATGTAGCTCGTGAATTCCTCAGCAGATTAATATCAAAAGCTAAAGAAGTGAGCGAATATGAGATGTCACATATGGTTGATGATACTGTGAATCAGGATAATGCTGCTCTTATAGATTTACAAGAACAGTATGCAGCATTACAGCTAAGTTTCCAGGCGGCAACAAAGAAATTAGAGGGAGAAATGGCAAAATTAGAAAAAAAAGTGAAAAAACAGGAAACATCACCACTTCCAACACAACCTGCCAACCCCTTTGCAACACGTCCACCAGAAGTTACAATAAGAAGAGAGTTTAAAATTAATGGCCAAATTGGAGAAAGAAGTCAGAGAGACAAACTGTCCTATTCAAACCTGATCCATCAGATTGAAATGGGCCTAAAAAGAAATCACAGTGAAGCGGAGATCATAGAGGCTGTGGTCAGAGCTATTAGCCCAGGTTTACCGCTCCGTGATATGCTAGAGATCAAAACAGACCTTACTATTGCACAGCTGCGTACAATATTAAAGGGACATTACAAGGAAGATAGCTCCACTGACCTGTACCATCGTCTAATTAACATTACGCAGGATAGTAATGAGTCTCCACAAAATTTCTTGTTTAGAGCAATAGAATTAAAAGAAAGATTGCTCGCTGCATCTAGAGAACCTGGTTCAGAAGGGGATTATGGCCCAGAACTGATTCAAAAGAAGTTTCTGAGAGCAGTAGGAACAGGACTTATTAATGATAATGTTAAACACCAGCTCAAGAACTCCCTGGATGATCTGACAGTTACAGATGATGTACTGATAGCAAAGACTAATGAAGCAGCCAGCATTGAATGGGAAAGGCAACAGAAGTTCAGGAGGAACAATAAAGATCTGAAAGTGAGGGAGGTTAGAGCAGAAGCACAGTCAGCCCCCAAAACAACAGTTGGAGCAATTTGGGAGCAAGAACAGCCATCTTCCAACGGGATAAAGAATAAAACTGGAAAAGTGCAATCATCTGCCTCTCACACAGAAACTGAGCTGTTAGACGCCATCAGACGACTTAAAAGTGAGGTGCAAGACATCAGGAGGCTGGTTAATGACTCTCATTTACCTGTTTCCAAGTCAAGACCAAGTCGGAGACGTGGCTGTAAACACTGTCAGGACAACAATAGAGGAGAGTTTTGTGACCATTGCTTCAAATGTGGACAAAGTGGGCATCTATCACGTGGGTGTCGGTTTGTTAAAAACACATCAGATAGGCCCGGAGAAGCAGATATGTCTGTGAGCAGTGTGACATCGGTACCAGCAACAGGAGATGACAAAAAGGAAAGTGACCAAATAGAAAATGGACACAAGCTTACCACTGACATCACACACCATTCAGAACCTAAGTATATGGAAGCAGTGAGACACGCATCATCTGAGTGGAATGAGAGTGTTAGTGTCAACCTCCTCTCTCCATCACAAAGAGACAAACTGCTCAACTTGATTGGAAAGAAGTGTACCATTATCTGCCTGCTGGATGGAGTGGAAACCAGAGCTCTATGGGATACTGGATCACAGGTCTGCCTCATGAGTGAAAAATGGAGAAAGCAGAATCTCCCCGATGTTACTATCAGAAGCCTCACTGAAATTATTGGACCTGGAATATTGGATGGAAGAGCAGTGAATAAGACACCAATCCCTTTTATTGGCTGGGTTGAGGTAAAATTTAAATTACCATCAGTGAGTCAAACACAGCTAGAGCTCTGGGTGCCAGTTCTAGTTGCTGAAGAGGATGCGGTGGGAGAAGAACCAATCATTGGTTACAATGTGATTGAATACCTATTAAAAATGGGTGTAGATCCTGCCCCCATCATTACAGAAGCTGTCAGTACAGCATTTTCTATTGAAAGTAAGAAGGCAGAGGTATTTCTAAAAGTCATGAGAAATATGAATGGGGAACAGGGCATTAGTACTGTTAAAGCATCAGGAGAAAATCTCATCATCCCAGCTGGCCAGATGAAGATGGTGAAGTGCAGTACACGAGCTGGTCTGCTCGCAGGTCAGCAAGGAGTCCTGTTTGAACCTCTGTCACAGTCACAGCTACCAGAAGGACTAAGGGTTAAAGAAGGAATAGTGTGCTTACAACAGAGTTCCTGGTCCTGCTTCAGAATCCCAGTGAACAATGATACTGCTCATGATATCGTTTTACCCTCCAAAAGTAAAGTGGGTCAAATCCAAGCAGTAAAAGCAATGTATGTGGCACCAACAGAAGTAAATGAAATGGAGACACCAAATTTTATTTGTGGAAAGGGAACTTCAATGGGATCAGAGAGCAAAAGGGAAGAAAAGGAGAACCAAAGCAGGGCTGAAAGTGAAAATCGATGGGATCCACCAGTTCCCATCAGCCACCTTTCCCCAGCACAACAGCAGTTGGTTAAACAACTACTTCGAGAGGAGTGTGCAGCCTTCTCTCGTGATGATTATGATGTTGGAACCATCCCCTCACTGCAGCTCAAAATCCGGTTACAAGATCCCACACCAGTGACTAGAACATATATATCTGTTCCAAAACCACTGCACAACGAGGTGAAAGAATATCTTGAAGATGTGTTAAATAGGGGCTGGATAACAAAGTCTAAGTCAAACTACTCTAGCCCGATAGTCTGTGTGCGTAAAAGGAATGGTAGTCTCAGACTGTGCTGTGACTACAGAGAGTTGAATAAGAAGTCTCTACCAGACCGTCATCCCATTCCCCGCATACAGGACATGCTAAACAGCCTGATTGGAAGTTCTTGGTTTTCTGTCCTTGACCAGGGAAAAGCTTATCATCAGGGCTTCCTGGAAGAATCAAGTCGGCCGCTCACTGCATTTATCACGCCATGGGGTCTGTATGAATGGGTGAGAATACCATTTGGATTATCATCAGCACCAGCAGAGTTTCAGAGGTCCATGGAAGAGTGCCTGGCTGGGCTACGTGATGAGGTGTGTTTGCCTTACCTGGATGATAATTTGGTGCACTCTAAAACATTTGAAGACCACTTGAATCATCTTAGAAATGTATTGCAGCGTTATCAGGAAACAGGAGTTAAGCTGACACCGAGGAAATGTGACATCTTCAAGAACCAAGTGAGATTTCTTGGAAAGCTGGTCACAAAAGATGGATACACAGTGGATCCTGCAGATATTGCTCCTGTACAGGCTTTGAGAGAAAGAAAACCCTCCACAGTGGGAGAACTGAGAAAGTTATTGGGATTTGTCTCCTACTATCGCAGTTACATCCCAAACTTCTCCTGCATAGCTAAGCCTCTTTATGATCTTCTCTCCTCAAGCCCTGAGAAAAAGGGAAAAGGAAAACACAAAAAGCGAGGTGTAGGGAAACGAAATCAGAACAGTGGACAGTTACCATCATCACAGCCAATTATATGGTCAACAAGACATCAAGAGGTGCTTTGCCAGTTATTAGATTTTCTAGTGAAACCACCAGTATTGGGTTATCCAGACTTTGAACAGCCGTTCATTCTACATTGTGATGCTTCACAAGAAGGGCTTGGTGCTGTGCTTTACCAGAGACAGCAGGGAACTCTAGCAGTCATAGCATATGGATCCAGAACTCTAACACCCCCAGAAAAAAACTATCACCTTCATTCAGGGAAGCTGGAGTTCCTGGCTCTGAAGTGGGCCATATGTGAGAGGTTTAGAGATTATCTCTATTATGCACCACCATTTACAGTTTACACTGATAATAACCCTCTTACATATGTGCTTTCCACAGCTAAATTGAATGCAACCACTCATCGATGGGTTGCTGAACTGGCTGATTTCCAGTTTTCAATAAAGTATCGCCCAGGCAAAGTAAATGGAGATGCAGATGGCCTCTCCCGAATGTCACTCAGTATGGAGGAGTACATGCAAACCTGCACACAGATAGTACACCCAGAGGTGATGAACAGTGTTATTCAAGCAGTTGCTGTTCAGTTTCAGGAGTCTGAGCCATGGCTATGCCCAGCAACCATCAACAGCCTGGTCACAGAAGAATGTGATGCAGCTAACACACCAGTAAATGATATAAGTAGAGCAGCTCTTAGACAAGCTCAACAAGATGATCCAGTGATTAGTGAAGTATTGAGATGTGTTGGTGCACAGGAAAAGCCAAAACGTGGCTGGCACAAGGGCAACAGGAGGGTTGCTGCGCTAATGAGACAAAAACACAGACTATACATGGATGAAGATGGATTACTCCACCGCAAAACAGCGAGTCGCTCACAACTCCTTCTACCACAGAAGTATCATGCACTTGTTTTTAAGGAGCTTCATGAGGAGATGGGTCATCTTGGAGTTGAGAGGGTGTTGCATCTCGTCAGAGATCGCTTCTACTGGCCTAACATGCAAGGTGATGTCGAACACTATGTCACTCGTGTATGCAATTGTTTGAAAAGAAAACGGCCAAATAAATCAACTCGAGCCCCTCTTACCAACATCATCACTACATACCCATTTGAGTTAGTCTCCATTGATTTCTTACATCTGGAGAAATGCAGTGGTGGGTATGAGTACATCCTTGTAGTGATGGACCATTTCACACGGTTTGCCCAGGCTTATCCCTGCAAAAACAAAGCGGCCAAAACAGCTGCAGAGAAAATATTTGGGGATTTTGTTTTGAAGTTTGGTTTTCCCACAAAGCTGCATCATGACCAGGGAAAGGAGTTTGAAAACAAATTATTTGCATCACTAGAGAAGTATAGTGGGGTCAAGGGGTCAAGAACAATGCCATACCATCCGCAGGGTAACGGTCAGGTTGAAAGGTTCAACAGGACACTGCTTGCTATGCTGAGGAGTCTGCCAGAAATTGAGAAAAAAGATTGGAAATCTTCTCTACCAAAAGTGGTCCATGCATACAATTGCACACGCAGTGAAGCTACTGGCCATGCTCCCTACTTCCTCTTATTTGGTCGTCAGCCCCGGCTCCCCATCGATCTCATGTTCGGTTTCAGCGAAAAGAACCAAAGCTCGTCTCACCAGGACTATGCAGAAAGATGGAGGACAAGGATGAGTGAAGCCTATCAGTTGGCATCCAAAACAGCCAGTAAGCAGGCGATGAGAGGGAAGACTCACTATGATAAGAAACTGCATGGAGGGGAGTTGAATCCAGGTTGCCGAGTGCTTGTTAGGAATTTGAATAAGAAGGGAGGACCAGGAAAATTAAGAGCATTCTGGGAAGATAAAGTGTACATTGTTAAAGAAAGAAAATATCAGGACAGCCCTGTGTATGAAATTCACCCAGAAAGTGGAAAAGGGCGAATCAGGACCATCCACAGGAATCTGCTGCTTCCATGCGATTTCCTTTCAACAACAGAACCAAAAGTAACCACTCAACCTAAAAGACCCCAAAAAGAAAAAGAGGAGCAGAGACATGCAGATAGCTCAGATGATGAAGAAGACTGGGAAGCCATCATTCATGCACCTCTACAGCATCACAACATGGAGTCAGATCAACTCATCGAGAGTCAGCTGAGAGTGGAGGCACCAGAGTTCCACCCACACAACGAGGACATGCAAAGGGACTGCATAGCTGATGGTGGTGGACCAGTGCAGCAACCAACTCTTGGTGAGGACATGGATGGACTAGAAGAAGACTTTCATCCAGAGAACATGAACAGTGGAGATGAGTCTCACCAGTCAGCTGACAGTGACCCAGAAGAGACTGACACATCACCCCGTAGGGTGAGAAGGTATCCTTTTCGAACAAGAAAACCTATGTCAAGATTTAATTACCATAATCTGGGACAGCCTTTTATGTGATGTGAATAAGTTATAATGATTTGCATGGTTAACTACTTTTGATATGTTTTAGTTAGAATGATATGAGTACCCAGGGTATCTGTTTTAGCATGTTTTGAAGGTAGAGTTTACTTGTAAGTTAAAGTACCTTACTCTCAGAAGAGATTGCAGATATTTACGCTACTGGCGGATCAAGTGGTGGATTGTCATCGTGCACAATGACGTCGACTGCAACAATGTGATATTAATAGGAGATACATGTCATATTTTCGGACTGGAAACAGCATAGCATCTCTTTGAACATTCATTCTGACTCCTTCTTAGAAGAACTCTGCATGATTGTAAAGCATCAAAACAGCATGTTTACTGATTTATTTGCTGTAAAGCTAGGGTACCCAAATGTCGGGACGACATTCATTTTTGAGGGGAGAGTGTGAGAGAATGGACATCAGATGTAATTACACCCCCTCCCTTTTCTGTTTGTTTATTTGCTTCCATTTTTCTTATCCTGGCTGTGCTGTTAAGCTCCACTTATCTTACTGAGATGCACTGGACTGCAGTGACAACGCTTCGCCACCAGTGGGCACATAGAGCACGGTGAGCAGCACTCCTGACTCAGCGAGCCAACGGCAATTAAGCGTAGCAACGGCTGGTCAGTGAAGGCGCTCACTGTCGCTCTCATGTTTCCACAGCAATTGTCAAAATAAAAGAACCTGCGCAACACCACACTGATTTATTATTAAGTGTGCAACCCTTTGAAAACCCCTGATTTAGATTATCCATCTTATGTATCTCAAAACATATCACTGTACGTGTGATGGTTTCAACCCTCCATACCATCTGGTCTTGTTAAAGTTTCAGTCATTTGGAGGTACTTCTTAGATATGCTTTAGATTACCAGAGTAGTTTTCAGAGCACCCGCCTCTTTTTATTGAAAAACATATATTGTTGAATCATTTTTCTTGTTTCGTAAGAGGTAACATGTATAGTATGTAACATTAAATACTGCATGTTTTGCCTAGACTTGTGTGGAGACACAAAACAGCCTCTTATCCCATGCCATTGAACACTCTTTAAATACAGATGACTGCTTTTATTACCTAAAACTTTTCATGACACAAAACCATAGTTTGAATGCCTGTTAAAAGCAGGGGTGCACCGATGAGGGGGGTCAGTCAGTCAGTCAGTCAGCTTTTTGCTGAGGTAGATAAGATTGAGTGACTGCTGATCTCCTAAAATTAAGAAAATTGAGGGCAATTTTATGGCTGGCCAATTTATTGGTGCACCCCTAGTTCAAAGTCTAATTAGAAAAGATTAGATCATAGAAAAACTAATCAAAATGGTCTTACTTATTTACTATTAAATTTTTTTTTTAAACTTCTTAATCAATCCATAACAAATTCATAATTTGTCCCAACTGTAAATATTTGGAAGATGAATTAAATTATCTATATTTTTATATGTTTAATAAGTTACATGTTTCAAAATACTGACAATGCAAACAGCTTCAGCGAGACAGCAGACGGCCTACTTTCTGCTGCCTGTGACCTTCTGGATAATTCAACAGCTTCAACAGGCAGACAGAAAGAAATAAAAAGGATGGGGGATATAAAGATAGAATGGACAATGCTGCAGAAATTCGCTCTAGCCAGCAACCAGAGTCCCTCTGAGAAAGCCAATCCTGGCTCTTTTAGCAGCTTTGATTGGTTGCTGGTGTCACTGGTCAGTTCAAAGGTCTCAGGAAGGAATATACAGTACATCCCAGTTTAGTGACACTAAGACCGGCTTGAAGATTTTTTTCCTGACTGTTTCTACATTTACACACTTTGACAAAAATTTCAAAATCTGCCTTATTGCTCTGTAGACATTATTTCTAGGGTTTTTATAAGAGTGTAAGGACATATTGTGGTTTTAATAATAAAAAGCTTCAATGTTTCTTGTCCAAAGAAACATTGAAGCAGTTAGCAGCTTGAGTTCACCGTATGAAGAACGTCAGCTATGATGACCCCCGGATACAAAGGTCAGTGCTAAAATTTGAATTATTTACAAACTGAATTCATTAGTTCTTGTCTTAAATCCTAGTCATGCCAGGTTATCAAATCGCTGAACTGTCCAGCACATTTCTCCAGCTTCCTGCACATAAACTACCTAGAATCATACAAGTCATCAGCTGTTTTATTGCAGATTTTATTTCAAGAGCCTTGAAAAGTCTCACATTAGGATATTTATTCTCTATTACCTCTCACATTATTACGCTAAGATGCATAGGCAACAGCATAGAGTAAATTGCTGAAGTAAGTTCACAGAAATGGAGCTTTGATGAATGTTAGCGTTGCTTATGTTCGAGTAATAATGTAGTTCAAGTTCGTCTGGGTTTATCAGAAGCATCAGCAGACCAGTTGGCTGTTCACGTGACAGTTCACTATGATGTGACAAACTGTGATGTAATCGCTCAGGATTTTAATGCCAAGAGTGAACAGTTTCATTTGGCTGGTTTACTAATATCCTGATAAGCAAGGATGCATCTTAATACATGAAAATAACAAGACCTAAGTCTGACTTTTAGTTTTAGTTTGAGCCGTGAATACTGCTCATTGGGCTGGATAACAATATGTTAAATAGTTTGCTATCAGGATTGATAAAAAGATTTTGAATTTTATCTTTCAGTTCAAAAGCAAAACTCCAAAATAGAGGATACATCTACTGGACAGTGACTCTTTAAAACACAGTTGGATATTCATGACTCCTGTAATATATAATTTGAAACACAAAATATGAGCCTTTTCAGTTTAGGGTTTTTTGGCGTCTCGGCAGGTTTAGAATTAGACTTCCATTGTGACCTTTATAAAAAAATATATGGACTCACGTCTGAACTGGAATATACTAGACTGATTACAAACTTTTGATACATACTGTAGTTTGTGTTTAAAACATACCGGTAAAATCAGGACTTGTTCTTGTGAAGCAAATATCATGCATTGAGTAGACGCAGGATTCATTACACCTCTGATTTTTACTGACCAGTACTTTAATATGTTGAAGTGTAAAAATGTTTCATTCAAAAATTCCTACATTTTCCATCACATTTTTCTGACGGTTTAAAGAGAATCCAACTGAGTGACCCAGAGAACAGCAAGAGTGAGAGACAGAACAACAGAGGGAGCTGAGGGAAATAGGGCAGAGCCTCTCCTGACATCTGGCTGCCCAGTTAATCAGGGCTGCATTCTGTAATCCAGCACAGGCCCATAACAAATACACTCTGGCTTATGTGGACACGGCCGACAAAATCGGAACTGAAATGAAGTTTGTAGGAAAATCTACAACAATATTCCAGCATTTGCCAAATATATACAAGCAGACAGGCATTTATACAGTTGTCCTCCTCTGGAAAACGCATTTAAATCATGAAAATATAAATGCAAGTTGTTGCCATAGATAACTCAACTGTCTTCCACTTGTGTTAGTGTTAAATCTTACATTTATTTACCTTTATTTAAAATGGCAGCAGATTCATTCCGGTTAAATGAAAGGCATACAAACAGCTCATAATGCATTTCACTTTGTGAAATGCATTATGAATTGCAAAAATCTACTTTTTACTAACAATCCACATTTTCTGGTTAATGCATTTCACAAAGTGAAATGCATTAACTCTTTTTTTCCTATGGCTGCAGCAGAGAAATGGTTTGCTGTGATGGTCAAACACAAAGAAAAGAAATTAAGGTTATCACTTACAATCAAATTCAGGGATATTTGCCAGCCAGATGAGGCGGCTGGATTTGTTTTCTGGCACTACTGCTCAGATTAAAGGCTACCTGAAGCAAGGAAGCATCCATTTGTTCCAGCCTCAGCACCATTAGGGATCAAAAACTGAAAAGCATGAATAGTGACTACCCAAAACTACTCAAGATATATAAATACATACATATATCAGAACTTGAATACTACTTTTGTTATCTGAAAAGTCACTAAATACAGCAACAAAATTGCTAAATTTTCAACTGTGGGGCAACTGAGTTTCAGACCTTTACGGAGGTCTAAAAATCAATGGATAAGATTGGTTTCTGATGTGAGCTACGATTTACCAGTACATCCTAATATGCTACTATTTTACGATGGCGTTGCTCGACTCGGCTGGAGCTGCGATGGCTCCTGAAACATGTTGGACATTTATTGGTAAATAAGAAAAATCAAACCGTCTAGCTTAACAATACATGTTCAGTGTAATAATGATGGACCAACATACGATCTGCAGTTCATCTTAAAACTGTGCGGATCTAGCATATTAACAATAGTGGACGTTACAATTCTGCAGACTCTGAACAGACTCCACCCGGTGTACCCAGAACTGACAATAAAGTCTAAGGGTTTACAGATGAGATGATAACAGTTCATTTCATCTTGCTTTGCTGTTTTCTAGACATTAGATCAGAGTTAGCTGGACTGATCAAGTGAGGGAAGGCCAATAATGAATGAGAGATGATTAGAGCATGCAGGTTGGGCACCGACTCAGTTTGGAACCGTTGAAATATGAGGGTAACTGAAATGTTACCGTCTGATCAATAGATTTCTTACCCTCTTCTGGCGGCTCTCAGCAGCAGCCAGCTGGGCTGACATGCGCTCCTGCATTCTCCTGCAGTGGGCCATGACAGCCTCCAGGATGGAGATGGGGCTGGATCCCAACGGCCGCCGTTCTTTGTCCCCCCCAGGGACTCTGCAGTCAAAGTCTCTCTGAAGAGCCAGGAAGGGGTCAGTCAGGGTATAGTGGCTGTATCGGTCTTGGAGGAACACCTCCTTCCTCTGAGCCTGAGAAAGACAAAAAGCAAAATGGTTGTTTTATACTCTCATGTTGTGTATGAGAAAGTCACATGGATTCTGTTCTGATCCTAATTATAGAATTACAGTTCACACCTTTTTAACTATGAAAACAAGAGAGGCTTTAAGAAATTGACTGAAAACCATAATCACTAAGTTTGTAACATCATTCACTTTTTTCACTTCCGATACCCACACTGATATCTGTGGTCTAGTAACGGCCGATGTCAATCCGATTCAGAAAAACAGTGCTGAATTTAATTAAAACATGTCTGTTTTAAAACAGACATAAATGTACTGAGTTACAAGTATATTTGATAAAGCTTGTTGTAAAAACAACTATTTTAATTTCTTCAGTCAGCTCAATTAGGAGTAAAACAGTCAATATAAAATATAACTAATAAAGAAACTGAAAGTGACAAAAACAATAGATTAGCTATGTTGGTCAAACATGAAAAAAATAAACAGACTTTCTTTCAAATGGTTCAGAAAGTGCAGTTAGGAATTTTAAATATATTGTAAAATAAATAATAAAACATGATGTTGCCTTAATCTCAAAGCATAGAAATAGACTGAATAGAACTGCCTTTATGGATCAGGCACATTTTCACCGATGCCCGATGTGTAACATTTTTTCAATATCAGAACCGATACAGATATTAATATCGGATTGGTGCATCTCTACCAGTGACTGACTGGTTTGGAAACTTCAAAATTAAAGATTGACCAGTAAAAATGTCCAACTTTGCTCTAGCATCATTCATGGACTGGATGTAGAACTTTACCCACCAATCAGTTCATGTTTATATAAGTTTCACTGCAGATATTTAAGGTTACACCCCAAATTGTTTTTGAACATAGAGTAAAATATTCCACATTGTATACAGTGTTAACCAATATGTCAATCAGGTATTAAATACAGTGTGTTTTTCCACATGCAATAACTAAAATGACCATATTGTTACCACTGAGTATAATTTTCATTCCCACCTGCATGTAGTTACCCAGGAGCTCAGTTTCTCTTAGTGCTCCTGAACTCATCACCCACATCTTGCCCCAGCACTGTGGAAAATCTGAGTAACACGGTAAGAACCGTAAAGAGGACCAAAAAAAAGGCTACAAAGGTTGCAGTGTTAAATGTTGAATTATTTGACAATTTTTGGTAGAAGTGTTGGTGTTGGTTCAGAACCAACTACTTTAATTTCCAAAGTTTGTCGTGGGCAAAGATGTACTTAAAGATGTACAGACTAATACTGCACACAATACAGTGGAAACACTAATACAACCCGGTCAAGGTGAAAGTTGTTAAATCTTTCTGCATCAACAAAGACATTTTAAAGGAAACCATTTGTTTAAAAACGTTCCGTTTTAAGTCAGTTTTTCTATTTTCTATATGCCAAAATAATGAGAAAGAAAATTTTTTAAGGCAAGTTTTATTACTTTCTTCAAAATCAAAACGTTAAATGCACAAAGATTACTATACTATTTAATCAATTTGAGACATTTTATATAGTGTATTTAAACTTCTGTTTTGAACTGTAGGCTGTTCATCTGTTTTTGTGTTAAAGACAAAAAGAAACCAATATTACTGTTATTGCAAAGATCATAGCTGTACAAATTTAGAGACCAATATTTAATTGGTATATCTCTAATAAAATCCTCATGATGTGTTTCAGAATGTTGTTCAGCGTAGAAAATAAGCAATAAAGGCAGAGTGACGGTACAAATTGTCTGGCATACGTCTATTTAACCACTTTAGGTCCTAATTCCATCATCCCCATTAGAACCAGATCCAGACTTCCCATCAGCCCTATGTCAGAGCTCGTTTGGTCCCAAACGCTGTGCTGTGGCGTCAGAACCACCCAGGACTGCTGGGAGCCCGTTTGCCCTCCTGACCCCAGCAGCAATCTGCACCACACAGAACACATCCGCTCTCAGGTTACAGAAACACACAGAAGCCGGCTGGGGGAAAAACAAGCAGGGTTCTGAGCTAACCAGCTACATTTAACAAGGATCTGGTGAAATTACAAAGTAAGATTAGTCAAAGTTTCTGGGCACATGTGTTCATGAAAGTTATGGCTCAAAATGTTTGACAAAAACTGTTTATTAGATGGAAAACCATAAACATGACAGTGCTTTGGTTGTTATTGCAGTTTTTCTATGTGCATTATTAAGGATTAACAAAACAATAAATTGAGGCTAAATATTAAACTGATGTAAGTTGGGCTGCAACAAGTGACTGTCTTAGTTATCAATTAATCGGACATAAAATTGCACAGTCTGCAAATTTTTCACTTAAGCCTTTTTTTATATATAGAAAATTAGAAGCGCACTTAAAAATGCTAGTAAACAAAAGAATTCAACTATTTCAATAAAATCAATTCCCTTTTTTAAAGAAATAGACATTATATTGCAGAAAATATAATAACAGCATTCCTGTAATGAATGCTTGATCATTTGTAGCAAAGGATGGATCTGCAGCTAGAAAACATAGGTCTAATCCTAACCCATCGACATGTTCAGTCCTCAGCTCAGACCTTTCTGCTGGACTTAACACAGTGTATGGCTGATCTGTTGATTATTTTTTGTATTAACCCATTAATAACTGAACAGCAAAAGATGTCTAATACAAGCATTTTTTTTTCTTATTTGAATCGGGTAAAGTTAAACTATTCCACTCAAGAAGTTCTAGGTAGAACATATTTACAACTGTTGTGAAAACAGGCATAAAGTGAGGAGATTTTTCCAGGTTAATGTTGCAGGGTATAATACTATTAGATCTAATTGTTTTGATTATCTGCATCTGCAGTCGTTTACCGATCGTGTCTCGATTGGTTTTGTCTGAATCGATGTAGTGGACCACGTTGCTTCTGCTCCTCCATAATAAACACTGGAAGCGAAAGGAGTAACGTCGTGTCCGTGTCGTGTCTGCTTTCGTTTTTCCCCTTTGCAGGAAAAATTCTGACTCATCACTGTCTGTCATGAAGTGCGGTGGTGGAGGTGGTGAGGCAGACGCTGTAGACCCAGGTAAGATGAATAATGATGATTTTAATGAAGAATAAACACAGTCCAGCAACGGGCAGCACGGCCGAGCAGAAGCCAGGGCTCGACGCCGGTAGCAACCGTTAACACGAATGACAGCACGCACGTTAGACGAGGACCCGACAAAGAACAGACACACAGGTGAGACTAAATACACAGGATGCAATCAGGGAACGAGAAACACCTGGGAGCAATCAAGGGGAAGACAGGACAACACGGAGACTCAGAGACACAGGAGACTCAAAATAAACACACAGAAAAACACGGGACATGACACTGTCAAGTTTAAATACAGGTTTAAAGCTGTATTTAGGTTCATTACATTTGTCGAATGAGCAGGGAGTGTTTGTGGTCTCTGCGATAACTTGAGTTTTTTAAAGAGCTATGCTAATATTAGCTTTCTGGCCAGCTGCGTCCTGTGCTACATTTCTTATTACTGTGTGGCTATAACCACAATGTTTGTGTACAATGTTCAGCACTCAGTATGTGACAATGTAATGTTTAAAACTGCTCTTGAAATAACATAATAACACTGGAAGTGTAACCCTGCTGTATTTGTACTGTGTTATTTTGCTTTTCTGTATTCTTTTACTTTATGGGTAGTGTCCCTTTAAGACAGGGGTGTCAAACTCCAGTCCTCAAGGGCCGGTGTCCTGCAACTTTTAGATGTGCCTCTGCTGCACCACACCTGAATAGAATAATTAGGTCATTAAGGCTCTGGAGAACTGATCTACACAAGGAGGAGGTAATTAAGCCATTTCATTCCAGTGTTTTGTACCTGTGGCACATCTAAAAACTGTAGGACACCGGCCCTTGAGGACTGGACTTTGACACCTGTGCTTTAAGAGAACGGAACGACATTACTTTACGGCCTGCAGTTGCTAAGGGAATTCCCGGGCTTTAGAGTTCAGAGCTGCTGCAGAGCAGAGACATGCTAGTCTCAGCCTGGCTTCTGCATATTGCCTAACTTTGATGCCCATATGATGTTTCCCTGCTAGGTGAGCATTACTGGAGATTTGTAATGTCTGCATTGTTGTGAGAGGAACGTTGGGCCTTCGTGTGCCTGCAGAGGAGGAAGGAGAGGCTGCTGAATTTTTCGTGTTTGTGGACACCGGCTGCCATCATCATTTTGGGTCCCTATCCCAGTCAAGACAACCTTTTTCATTTGTATGCACCAGACACACACATGCAAATATAGGGCTCTATATGAACCTTTTTTTTGCTGGCCAGCTTCTTTTGTTTTTTTTCTTTACCAAGGACCCTGTTACAGTGAATGTTGTTCACTCTAAGATTTGAGTTGAGATGAAGTTGGATGTATTTCAGTCCAGAAATTTGTAATAAACAAAACTGGTTGATAGTAAACTGCTATCTGAACCCGACTAAATTCTATTTTTTTGGTTACAGAAGCGAAAGGAGTAATGTCGTGTCCTTGTCGTGTCTGCTTTCGTTTTTCCGCTATCATTAACTCAGAAAACAGATCATAAAAGCCTGAAAGATAGGCCTGTCACGATAGCAAATTTTGCTGAACGATTAATTGTATCAAAAATTATTGCGATAAACAATAATATTGTTTGAAGACCTTTTTACACTGAAAATGACGTAATAATGCATGCGATTTCTTGCCAAAGATAGATACACTTTATTTTCAAAAGAACACTAAACACTGGAACTGATGAACAAAATAAACAAAACAACCAAAAATAAAATGGATTCTCAGTCTCCATTAACAAAAAATGTACTGGAAAAAAAACTAAACAACATAAAGCCAAAGTGAAAATAAATACTGCATTCAACCAATAGAGTGTAGATTATGAAGTCTGTATATTATGTTGCCCTTCAGTAATAATTAGATTTAAATAGAGAAGATGGGCACATCGACTACCTGATGCAATAATTCACACTACATGATTTTTTGCTCCTATTTTTCCCCTTACAACAATCTTAGAACGTTGGTCTTTCTAAGATTGTATGGTGTGTTATGGTAGATCGTCGTTGCCGCTCCGATCTAAATCAGGGGTTTTCCCCGACTGGGAGCTTTACTGCAGCCTGTTGAATGTGACAGGTAGCCAATCAGAAAGCGTGGATTCTCCTCCGTGTTTTCTGAGGGGAAATTACAGAGGGGAATCCTAAACAGCTGACACGGTGCAACCCGAAGTCCAGCGGACATCGGAGATGATACGTAGAAACAACATTAATGTTTATTCAACATGGAAAGAATATAGAAATGACAAGGGGAGGAGTTGGAGCGAAATTGCTACCGCAGTTGATAAACCCGGTAACTTTTCAGCTGTTCTTCGTTAACGTGACATAAATAGGTTATAATAATTTTCATTCGGTCAGGACTGACACTAGCCACATGCATTGCAGGTAGATTGTAGTAAAGCATTGATTAATGCCTGGTTTTAAAATTAGTTAACTGGACGTGTAGCCATTATTTTGTGCCCATTGTTGGACACCACACGGCAGGAACAAACCCGATCGAACCGTTATATCTAGGATTTCTGTCGGCTAATGTGTGGCCCGTCAGGTTTTGAAAATGGGCCGACAATCGGCCGACAGCTCTAAGATCGTGTCATGCGTGCTGGGCTTTACACTAAGGAAATGAGGAAGGGAGGGTCAGTGGAGAGCACCGGAGTTGAGCCTTTTTTCATTCAGTGTCATCAACAGAAGGAGAAAAAGGCCGGAAGAGACGATAATGCCGATAATTGATATGACGTTGATAGTTTGAATTTATCATACAATTAATTGATTTATCGTTTATCACGACAGGCCTACTGAAAGACATAAGTAATCTTGTATTTTGATTTATTGATGATTATACAAAGAGTTTGGTGTAATTAAAAGCTGATCAAGAAATGAATAACATGATGAATAAAATGGTGAATAGAATTAAACTCAGATGATTATCAAAAGAAGTTATGTTTGAAGAATTAAATTAAAAAGATGATTGCGTTTAATGATTTATGATGATCATACAGCATATATAGAATTGTAACTGAACTAATCATACATTATGTGAAGCATAGTGACATGTAATTCTCATACTGTGTTATAATTAGAGCAGAGGTCAGGGCCAGTAAAGGGTCTGAGCTGAGCGGTAAGGCAGGGGAACTAAAAAGAGGACCTAGAAGGTTTTCTCCAAACCAGATTAAGGAAGTGAAACCAGATGGTCAGTGGACAAACAACAAAAAAGGAGAAGTGAACAAGGCGTTGACTGATGTGGAAAGGTTTATTACTTTATGTGAAGCCATCGAACATTCTAGAAGACACGTAAGCCATACACAACTATAGGGTGAGAAAGTATAAAAACCTATGAAAAGAGGAACAAGTGTTCTTAGTATCCGGTACTGAAGTCAAGCCAACAAGAAGATGCAGACAGAAGATCAGCGGAGGACCGCAACCTGGAACCACGGGGAGGTGAAGACTCCGCACTGCTAGAAAGGGATAAGACCCACTGACCCTCAACCCTGGGTCCTGATTCGACTGCCGCTCTGCGCTCAACCAAAGATCTCAATGCTGCTGCAACAGACTTGGTGAATGGACAAAGGTGACAGAGTGATGAAGATCAGAGTGTTCGAAAGACAACAGCCAGTTCTGCTTTGCTTCCATTCAGAAGAGGATTTTGCAGTACAAAGACAAGACTCTAACCAAGGACATCGAAGCCTTCTGTTGCCGAGATCATCCATCATCTGGGTATGAGTTGATCTGCACCCCAAAGCCTCGCTCAGGAAATTTGTGACACAGTGTAGGGAAAAAGGTTAGGAAAGGATGAAGGTGATTTTAATAATTTTTATTTTTTATTCTTAATTTGTAATCATTGATAATTAACCTGTCTGTCACTTACCCCTGCTAAAAGCTTGCTTTATAAAGATGCATTAAAGTTTTAATGAGATTTGTGGACATTGAAATTAATTGAGTCATCTATTGTCTTTGGTTCTTCTAATTAGTACAACCAATTTTTTTAAAATCTTAAATGTAAAATGTAAATACATTTTGTACAGATTTGGCTTATATACTGCATTGAGTGTTTTGTTTCTTTCACCTAAAGGCCTGTTTTGGAGAGTCTGTCTGCTCTAGTTAACAATTAAACGGTAACTAAATTAGTTGACGATTATTTAAATAATCGATTCATCACCACTATTCATTTCAGCCATAAAAATAAGATTAAGGAACCACATTCTATTTCACATTATTTATAACTTCTAATTTCAGCTTCAGCTGGTCTCAACTCAACCTTATTCCCTGTAATTTGACGGTCAAATAATACGTGATCATAAGAAAAACCCTGTGTGGCTGAAGTGGAGCAGCTGCACAGAGACCAAACCCATTACCTTAAATGGTCTCAAGGAGTTTAATGACTCGGAAAACACACAGCCTCCGTCCAAGCTGGGTAAAGAAAATACCTCCATCAACAAAATGACTGTTCATTCCTTTTTACTTTGTAGTTCAACGCAGAAGAATAAAACTTTTCACCCCAAAGTTTGTATTCTTGTTTTTGCAGCCTCTGACAGGTGAGGAAAGTAAGATTTTCCAACTGAATGAATATGAGATGGGATGTTAATGAGAGAAAGACAAAGAGCCAGACGTTTCCAAGCCAGGTTGAGATGCCTGGCCAAACAAGGAGATCTAGGTTGGAGAGTTGAATACTAACCCATAAACGAGCACATGAACATAGAGTGAAGTGTGAAGATTAATGGTGAAAGCTTACACAGTTGTTGACACTGAGGGCCGAGTGTGGGCCAGGCAATGTAAACACAACCATGGAGGATTTGTTAGGAGGCTGGGAACATGGAGGACAGGGAGGAAATATACAGAGACTTGTTGGAAACTTTGAGGAAGAGATGTAAAACCTAAACTAAAATTTGTTGTAATTCAAACAATATATGTCAAACGATCACCTTGAACTCCACTTTCTCAGAAGTATTTGAAATAGACAGAAACATCAACTTCAGTGAAGAATTTAAGTCTTTAAGTTTCATCATCGACCATTTTCTGAGCAATTTCACTCTAATAAATAAGGACTAAGAAAGTACTTGTACACATTTTGTCACATAACAACTACAAACTTTAAGGTATTCTATTGAAATCAAGACTAAAGGTTGACTATGTTGGTCAAACATGTCAAAATAAACTGCAACAAACCTTTCAAATGGTTCAGAAAGTGTAATTAGGAATTATATATTTAATGTGAACTGAACAATAAAGCATGACGTCGCTTTGAGCACAAAGCATAGAATTAAACTGAATAGATGTACCTTTATGGATCGGGCACATTGACACTGAAAAATTCTGATACCCGATCTAGAATTTTATCAATATCAGGACCGATACAGACTGTTGCATCTCTAATTACAGTAGGCGAAGAAGAAAAGCTTTCCAGTTCTTTATTCAAACAGAAAAATCTAGTTCAATGGTGTAAAATTTTGTAATACAGATTCTAGTCCTCCATGTTCCCAGTCTCTTAACAAATCCTCCTTTACAGTTAAATTACCTTGAAATATCAGTAGAACATTAAATTCTTATAGTAGTCTCTGTTTTTCATTCTCAACACAAATATTTACCTACCAGGTCGGAGGGAGTGCTGGGGTGATTACATGCTTGTAACTTTACAGTATTTACAAGTGCAGCAGCGGAGTCTGAGTGAGACGTCATTATTATTAGCATCAACCTTTACAAGCATGCTGAACCTGGAAGGTGAGAGGGTTCACTGGACCCAGACGGACGGGAGACACTATCAGGAATTGGACTAGCCAATGAGACTCACTGGAGGGAAGCGCCGTAGCAACACATGATGAGAGAAAAAAATGGAGAATACAACGGTGCAGAGAAAAACCCAAACAACTTGGGGAAAACAAAAGGGGAAAAAAAGGAAGGTCAAATCAGGGGAGCTGTTACTTTGCCAATAAGCTGATCAATATTAGATAGCAGGAACCTCAATGAACTTAAAGAAGAATGGACCAGAATTCCTTCACAGTTAGACTGAGAACAAGCACTTCAGTTTCCAGCTGTGAAAGGTTTTCTATTAGATTAGAAATCATGGATTTCATGGTTATGAGAAATATTGTGCTGTTTTATTATGGTTTGATTCTGTGCCACAGGGTCTCGTTACGTCCCTTTCAATGCAGACACAGCATTTCCCTCCGCTAGAGCGATCAATGTGTGCAAAAGGATTTGATTAGACAGCCCGAACGAGACAATTTGAAGGACAGCAGAGGCTTTGGACAGCTGAGCTATGGGGAAGGAATGGCATAAATTAAGTTAGGACAAAAGGAAGGAACAGATGCAGAGAGGGAGAAAGGGGTAAAACTATGCTTTGACACATAGAAAGTGAAGAAGATGGGTAGAGCCAAAAATAGATAGAAAAGGAGGATGAAGCAGAGACCAAATTGACTGAGAGTAAAACCAGTGGCATTCACACGGAAACATAAGCTCCCACAGTTATGCAACATGTTAATGGTTCATATTGCTATGGAGGCTGAAAAGCATCAAGAAGTTCTCTAGAAACTGTGCAGTCATTCTCATCTCGGATGGAATTTTTTTTTTATCATGCTACATAATATAAAATGGTTCCATATCCCTAAGTCTGTTGCAATAGGGTACTAATCAGTTAAATGCATAATACACAATTAATTTATTATGGGATCAATAATTATTTTTTGAAGGTCAATTTTGTTTACAGAGACTTCATAGTCTCATTTTTAATTACGTTCACGTCAATCATCAGTGGTGTATGGCTTTTATTTCTTTTTTTATTTGTTGTTTTTGATTGTTGAGTTTTATTTTTTATATTTAAAGGGGCAGTATTGTGTAAAATTGACTGTTTTGAGCTTTACACCATATTATAATGTTATTCCCTCATCAAAAACACATCTGGAGTCCCTACTTCTCAGTGCAACGCTGGTAAAAAAAAAACGTTGTTAAAGGGTTAATAGGGGAGCCATGTTGTGCTCACTTCCTGAAGGCGGAGTTTCAAAATTAGTAGTTTTTAAAGAGACAGAAGTCCAATTTCAAGGGGTTAAATTACAAAGTAAAAATTATTTTAAGTCATGTTTGATATACTCGGCATTTTTTTAACCACTTAAGTTAACATAGTTACTTCACTGTGCTATAAATGGCACTATGTGCCAGGAAAATACAGAATACTTCCCCTTTAAAATGTCTTAAAGTTTGGAGTGTTCTTTACAAAATTAAAGTTTATTGGTCTTTGGGAGGGCAAACTTCTTTATTATGTCTTTACCTTTATGTTAGTGAAAAAACAAAACAACAATTTTATCATTTATTGCAGTAATTTCTGGAACAATTAATTGTCCTGCAAAATTTGTTATCATGACAGACCAGTGTATCACATGAATACTGCTTGTCTTTGTAATCCAGTTGGAAAGCAATATTGATGAGATATTGATGTCTCCAGACTATTTATACTTTATACAGTGGCATCAAGTCTGAATCTGCTTTCTCTGTTCATCCGGAGATGTTTCAGAGTGGGAGGAGGTGGTCATGAAGGCTCGCCGCCCCCAGGCGTCAGGCTGACAGCAGTGAGAAACCAGGCCAAAGTTATATAAGCATCCCAGCAGAGGAGAGCACAGGCTGACAATGATTGGCTAGAGGGTTTTCATCACTCTAGTTGAAGTGAGATTGAGCTTCAGAGGTCAGCTGAACATTTGGCTCATGAAGGTTGTGCATTTGAACAATCATATTTAGCAGAATCAGACATTCCCTTATGTTCGTCCTGCATTACTAGGCAGACCCATGATGGAACCCTAATCTGTGACTTCTTCCATGGAGAGGCAGCTTTTCCACAAATGTTTTATGAGCTCATCTGACAAACATATATGAAAGTTTGATTAGGCTTCAGATGCTCTCTCACAGACATCTACAGAAACACCTCCCACACACACACACACGCTAACACTCACACGCATGTAACCCGAGTGTAATTTTAACCTTTATTTCCTCATTCTCCGATTTTCCACTCTTTAGCCTTTTATATCTCAAATCTCACGATACTTTTAATAGAATGAATAGCGATTCTCGAGAGACTATTATATAGCCAATTGCGGTTGGGGGGTCACATGTGTGGCCCAGTTTACCTGCTAGGTATATTAGCTGGAGTGGGGAGGCATGAAGGTTAGGACACGTTGGAAGGAGCAGAGCTGCAGGCCAGTTAAAGCGTGGTGTCATTCATTTTCCATAAATCTGTACGATGCTCACTTAATGTGCTGAACTATAGGAGCCAACTATTGTGCGCCAGAAGGGAGATGAAAAAGACCCGGTAGTGTGAGATAAAAACTGCGGAACTGGTGAGTGTTTTCGTGCGTGACTTAGCGTTAGCTTATAATCACTGCTGTTGGGTAGCCGCTAAATTATTGACTGTACACTCCTTTTGATAAACAAAAAGGTGGCTTAAATATTAAGCACTGGTTTAAATTAGAATTTTACATTTCATGTCAATTGATTATATGGTGTATATTTATTGAATGTTTCATGAATGTAATTTATATTGAATTTTAGATTTATTGAAATTGCAATTGACTAAACATGATTGTTTAGAATTATTTATAGTACAAAGAGATCCACTTATTGAATTGTGTATACACTAGGAATGTTTAGATTATATATATATATATACATATATATATATATATATATATAGAGGAAATTGTCCTGTTTTGTTATTCAGGCCAGGTTGATGGCGAGCTAAAAGACCAGGCCTAGAGCCAAGGACAGATTGCACTTTTGGGTGATTGAAGACTTCTGCTTTTCTACCAGGCTGGTAGGAGAATTCTTGCAGCCAACGAATGATTCTGTTCCTACTTTGATCTGACTTTTGTTCACCCAGGACTTGAACCAAGCACTGTATAACTATATTGTTTGAGAGCCCTAATTAATCCCAATTTGGGGTGGATGGACTAACAGGTGTGGGCTTATTAATTGTGGAACTTTGGGAACGATTGAATAATTTAGTTTCTTTGTTGTTTGTTGTTCTTTTTATTTTTTCCCCCCCATGTTTTGTTAATGGCCATTTGGATGTTCCCAATGCTGTTGTAAATATGTATATATATTATTCACATTGCAAATATAAAACACTCGCAACTGCAACTTCTAGCCTACCTGCTCCTTTTTGAGTCATACCTATCTCCTGAGGAACAAAACTAGCCATTTATCTTATTGGTCAAAATCCATTTATATTGAATAACAATATAGTATATTGTTATTTTTACAAATATGCTACACACACACATATAAATATGCAAACAATTTGAAGCAATAGAAACACTGGTTTATATTTTATTAATGCAACTTGTCTACTACTTGTTACTATCAACCCTGATTGAATAAAATCAATCAAACAATTAAGATTTCATCTCCAGATATCCTTTTTGTAGTCTAACACTGCCCTGGCACATGCAGGCAACCAGCTTCTCCATATGATATGCCTGAACAGCTTTGATAGAAAAATAAATGTAGAAACTCTTAATATTGATTAATCCAGTGCTACATTTCCTGTTACTTTAAGGGTGTTTTCACATCTGATTGTCCGGTAGACTCAGTTTGATAGGAAAATTACAACATTTGTTCCATTTTCAGCTGCTGCAGTTCTCTTACATGCTGCAAGGTGTCAAACGTAGCAAACTCTCTGAGAAACCTGTTTCCCTCGCCTGTGATGGTGCTGCACCAAGAACCAGTGAAGGAAATAACACAAAAACCTCTGAAGAAGATACTGAGCACAACTTCCTTCCTCATAAATTGTAGGAAGGAAGTCCATAAAAATGGAGTGGTGTCAGATTTTAGGGTTTGTAGGATTTCTCTTTTTTCTTTGGCAAAAGACCACAATCCATTTCTCCCACTAGCGCTAGACTCACATTTGTTTTACCCAGAATGCCCTGCACTATAGTGGACTTCCTGTTTTTTATAGCGGTCTCTGGTCCACTTGAGATTCACGTGCATTTAAGTTCACTTCAACCAAACCGAGACCTAGGTTTTAGGGGGGCCACAGTGTGCTATTTTGGTCCGCATCAGAGTTTGATTACATGTTCACACCTCCCCAAACAAACCAGACTTTCAGGCAAAGGAACTACAGTTCAATTAAAGTGGACTAAACAAGGCTGGTGTGAATACACCCTTATTTTCTTGCATGTTGAGAAGAAAATATTCTTTGTTCTTTGTAATTTTCTTTGTCATTGTCTCTTTTCCACAGAAAAAAGCCTTAAAATGGAATTGTTAAAAATTGGGAAATAATTTCTGTTCGTTTGTCCAAGGACAGTGGAGGGTTACTTTTTTTTCAAAATAAATAAATTAACAATTAAGGATAAGCAGTCCCTCATCCTGTTACAATGGAAACATTGATTTGTTGACTGCATAATACTTCATAGTAGCTAGATTTGCAAAAGCATAAACATCAGGAATGTCCTGCCCAACCCCTGTCATGACACTATAACCCCCTGGCTGACCATCCCACAATTTCAGAATCCCTGCTCCCCCTTCCCCATCCCATCCCACAAAGTGGATCAAGTTGGTGAGTAGATGGGAGTAGATTCCCTGCATAAATTACAAACTGAAACTCGGTTGGTTGGGAACAGAACAACAAAAGGCATAAGTCACAGAAACCAAAAACACTCCCTGTATACGGCAAGTAGTTGTACTAGTTGGAATCTCCTTTTGGAGTATATAGCTCCAGTTTTCAGTCTTACCACTACAGCTAAAAACAGTTTGTGTTTGTTAAAAGTTTAGTTTAAGCGGTGACATTTTGTTTTGTCTGCCTGGTTCTCTGGCTTGCACCACCCTTGCCTTCTCTAGGGGAAACTGAGTGTTTTAAAGTTGGACACTGCTCTGCTCTGGTGTTTGCTGGTATTGCTTTGCTCTGTTTGTTCAGTTGTTCAAACTTGGTGAGTTCTGTGATTTTTAAGTGAAGTGTGTGATATGAGAGAAGCTCTTGGACACAAGCCCTAGGTTTTACTGGGCTTTTTTCCTTTCATCTCTGCTGATTAAAGCTGAAGGCAACACACAGAGAATTCAGTGTGTTTTGAGTCCTTGCAAGTGCTGATGATAGGTGTGTGTAGTTTTTCTTTGTAATTATTTGAGAATTGTGTTATTCATACATGGTTGAAGCTTGAAATTGTTCTCTATACAATTGTAGGTTCTCCAGCATTGGGTTAAATTGGATATAAACAGCTGACATCAGAGACTTTGACATGTAAGGACATGAGTGCTCTGTAAATTGTCACAC
Source organism: Xiphophorus hellerii (assembly GCF_003331165.1). Lineage (NCBI taxonomy): Eukaryota > Metazoa > Chordata > Actinopteri > Cyprinodontiformes > Poeciliidae > Xiphophorus > Xiphophorus hellerii. The sequence goes on along the minus strand of NC_045673.1, from coordinate 31,966,887 downwards.
ACATTGTAACTAATGAGCACTATCATCTCAGTCAAAGGGTCATTCTGTGCTTTTGCCCAAAGAGACTGTGGGGGTTTAATTGTCCAGCAAGCCTGTGTTGGTCTACTGCGGTATTAGGGACATAAATAGTAACCCAGGAGCTGAATACCAACCAGAAGAACCTTTTACTCCAGCTAGAAGACATTCTGCATCCCTAGGTTTTTTCCCACTGTTTTATTTAGACAACAGGGAAGTAGTCTTCTTCGTTTCTAGTTTTTTTTTGTTCAGACAATGTCCAGTTGACTCAACCAGAGCTCTCACAGCATCACACATATCATAAAAAGTTGTTTCATTCTAACTTGTTGAATTCATAGCTCTTCTGTTAAATCGCAGACTACAATTTTCTCAAAACACTGCATAAGTAGCCACTCCCAAGTAGGCGGGGCTTGTTGTTCCAACGCCTGAATAAAACGTTGATGACTGATAGACATGAGCGCTAGCGCCATGGCTGAATTGTGAAAATATCTCCTGTATCTGTTTACATTCGTTGCTGCCATGACTTTTAATGACTTATTGCGTGAACAAGGATTATTTGCATGAGATTTTGATTTAATTTCTTACTTACCAGAAAAAATGCAGTTGCGGAATTTTTATTTTTTCAACATTAGCAAAATATAGCCAAATATTTTTGCACACATGTAATGGAAACACAGCTAATGATGCCAATTTCTGACCCGATCTTCCCCTTCCAACAATCTTAAGGATGCCTTTAACCCCTTAATCCGCACCAGAACGCCTGCGTGCCATTTTTCCATTGTATTTTCCGACGGTGAGATTTAAGGGTTCAAACTCTGCCGATGTCCATTATGACACTTTTTTTTTTTTTTCCCCCCTCCAGGGGGTCTTTTGTGGGCTCTAGTGTCTCTTATACGACAGTAGGCTGACAGGAAACGGGGAAGGAGAGGGGGGAAGACATGCGGCAAATATCGTCGGGTCTGGGAGTCGAACCCGCGACGGCCGCGCCGCGTCGAGGACTGAAGGCCTCCAAATATGGGTCGCGCTAACCACTACGCCACCACGGCACGCCCCCCATTATGACACTTTTATTGGGCAGCCTAGAGGCCCCCCTTTTGATTGACACCGCATTCGACCAATAATGTTATGAAATGGCTTTTCCTGAGCCAATAATATCCAGAGACCTACTTGAACTCGTTTTGACATGCCTGTATTCTTTCTGTAATATTTCTGACTGGTCAACTCAGAGACTAAATCTAAAGCCACAGATGCGTAGCCAACACGTGTCCTGTCATAAGGATATAAGGAATTTTGGGGTTTGTTTTGACGTGAATCCACCAGCTGCGTGCATAAACACGCGTAATGTGTGAGTCTTTGCTGCGTCAAAGTCAGGCTCTGTGCGCCCTCATGCACCCTCATGCATAACGGTGTTTACAGGACTTTTTCTCACCAATGGAGGGCCACGGAGAGACACATTGTCAGAACGTGTCAAAACTGGATGTATTTCTTCAGCAGAACTTCACAACTCACGGGAGTGGATGATTATGGCCGTAAGAGTGCTGACACGTTTCGGATTTGAGAATACCGGAAGCTTTTAGTCGTCCGCTGCTGCAGTCAGAGCGAGGGGGGTAGAGCGTACCGAAGAGTGAGAAAGGGGGGCCGAGGGAATGGTGGCGGCGGGGGGGCTCGAAGAAGAAGGAGCGAAGGTGGGGGGACTGACTGGGGGGGCTAGCGTATTGTTAGAAGGGGGGGCGAAAGAAGGACGGGGGTGCAGGGGGCAAAGGAGAGAAGTTGTGGAGGGGGGCTAGCGTATCGTTAGAGTGAGGGGGGAGCACTGGGGGGTTAGCGTGCCCTTAGAAGGGGGGGGGTGGGGGTGGGGGGGGGAAGAAGGAGGGGAGCCCAGGGGGGAAGCGTCAAAGGAGAGATGGTGGGGGGGCCGGGGTGGGGTGCTAGTATACCGTTGAGTGCTGGGGGGGCGGCGGGCGGACGGACGGATGGGGGAGGATTTCAAGAAGGGGGAGGAGGTCTGACTGTACGCCAACCCCCCTGCCCCCCAGTTATGCTATTTTATTTTTTATTATTTATTTATATTTAATTATAAGTAATTTCCACTATCAGTAATGTGTCTACCAGAGGATTCCTCTGGTCGTTATCTTTCATTAGAGCCTCATTGATGACTGTATGTTGAAGCACTGAGGAGATACAGTCATTTGAAGTTAGTATGTCAGGTCAGCCCCGGCTCCAGACGAGTTTAACAGGGGGGGCATCGACTTATTTTGGGGGGGCAAAATGCTACTTGTTAACAAGCTTAAGGTGCTGTATTGTTATTAGCTAGTCATCTTTTAACTAACATTACCTGCATCCAGCCACAATACTCAACTCTGTCGGTCAGTTTTGGGGGGAAAACTGTACCAAGTTCTTTGTGTTTTGCAGGGTTGCTGCATGATTCTAACACACCTGACTAGCTCTGCACAGCAGCAGGTCTCCTTCGCGGCCGCACAGGTGTAAACCCAGTGCGAGCGTCGTAGCGCTCATGTTGCGTTTAAAGGCGGCTCGGAAAAACAGGTTATGACGTGTTAACAACGGATTAAACAGTTTTAACTGCTGAAAACAGTGACAGAGGACACAGATATGGGAAGTGCGGAAGCCCCTACTGTTTCAAATTGATATAGGAATAACAGAGAGTTGGCCATTCGAAGGTAAAAACAACAAACAGCTTCCAGTCCAGGGGGGGCCAGGCTGACTCCGTGGGTGGGCAATGCCCGCCCATGCCGCCGGGCCTGTATCAAGTGTTGTCCAAGTGTGTCTCCCTTTGGAGACTCAAATTGGAGACTCTGAATGGCACACTTGGACAACACCTGTACATCCTCATAAATAAACATGTCCAAAATGACATTTCTTTTTCGTGCTATTTTGATCAGTATTGAAATCCACGAGCAGAATACTTTATTCTACAGATTTATTATATGTTCCAGTCCATACATTCAACACTTAATGTGCATTTAGAGGAAATAAAAATGAAAAATCTGGGTGAAGCAAAATTTAAAAAATATTTTTGTTACAAACATAATAGCTACAAACTACCTACAGTTAAAGTATTTTTGACTGCAAAAATAGAACATTTAGTTTGTCATCTTCATAAAGAGACCAAGCTTTTGCATGTACTCCAAATTGTTCAAGAACAGCAGCTGATTTAAATTGGGTATACCTTTTCAGCAATTTTTGGTGATTTAGGGGGTGAGGCTTAAGGGGTAAAGATCTTTGGCGTGATGGCGCTAAAGATGGTTTTCTGAGATATTCCTGCTGTTTGGTAAGTTAAGAGTGATCTGGTCTGCTGATGAGGACTCCGGGAACTCAAACTGAGGATATTCAACATGTTGGATTGTCTTGGCCCGATATTGCACTACTTCTGCTGCGGTGTTCCTAGTCGGACAGTATTCTTGCTTTACCCTTTTTAAATAGAGCAGAGGAGCAGGGTAGAAATCATAGAGTCCTATCAATATTTCCCTTTGTTGCGATTAAAGAGTTTCTGGTCAAATTAGGTTAGTTGGGTTCATTGGTATTTTTTTAGCTAACCTATGAATGAAGCAATCCTAAAGATTCACAGTTGACCTACAAATATGACATTTGACAGAGCATGACAGTTGTTCTAGTTCTACTCAATCAGTGACCTGTTGGAAACACAAAGGCTTCTTCATATTTAGTAGAGTCACATGACAGTATTAAGCGGGTCTCTGGGCTCATCATCCCCAAGCCCAGAGGGGATTCCTCTTGGCTTCCCCAAAATGATTCCTTATCTTTAAGCTGTAGGCCTTTTACTTAGTAGATAATAAAACTATCAAAGTGTGTATACTGTGCATGTTATGTAGTTTTCTGCTGCTTCATTTGTACTTTGGTGTAATATCATGTGCGTTTGTATCTGCCTGTTATGTGTGTGTGTGTGTGTGTGTGTGCGTGGGTGTGTGTGTGTGTGGGTGCGTGTGTATGCGTGTGTGTGTGTTTATGGCAGGCACCTCCACAGAGTAGCCATACACACGACACAGGCAGGTCGGCAGGGAAGTGCCGGAGCAGCAGCCTCCAGGCCAGAGAGGCACATGCAGGACAAACGCAAGACACCAAACCCCCAAACTCATCACCAGTGCCCCATCCCTAGTGTCAAATCCCCAGCCCAGTCACTTTGCTGGCCAGACATGCTCACGCAAGCCCCGGTGCAGCCATTGGCAAACCAAAGCAATTATGACTCAGAAAGACTAATGGGCGGAGGGCATAGTGTCATTCCACCCAGTTGGAGACCCCCACCAAGGTCAAGGGAGACGTCCCCCACAAGGTCCCAGCTTAGTCCTCGCTGGAAAGAAGTGTGATAAAATTATTAAACAAAGAACAGTGACAGAACTAGCAGAGTGTTTCTTTGATCAAAAACTTAATAGGTGTGGAAAGGATTTAGAGTTGCATAAAGACAGAAAAGGAGGAATTAACCAAATGTGAATTGCCTTTACACTGGTGAGGTATCCTTTGCCAAATCCTGCTTATAGAGCACCCCAAACAGACACCAACTCCACACACTTATAGTGATCATGGAATTCTGCCCATTTTCACAAGGACTAATAGGATTGTGACCAGCATTTTACATTTCAGCCAGGTCTCTTATCCAAACGATAGAGTGCGAACAGGGGCATTAAAGAACGCTGCAGGACTGAATTCTGTGCATCGGTTCTGGGTCGCTCCTTGCTGAGGCAATAAGCTTTCATCTTTTTGATACTAGTTAGAAGAAATTGTCTGAGACTGTACGCTTTTGTAGACTTCTAAGAGAAATCATATACTTATGCACACAAGCTTATGCACGCACAGCTTGGATCTTGATGTTTTGGTGGAACAGCTTAGGTGCAGATTTTAATACTCATCCTGACATTTGTTACTTATTTATTTATGATTTTGCATGTTTTTCTTGCACTTTATAGTATTGTTTTATATAAAATAGTGTTTGTTAGTGTCTAATATAAAAAAATGGTGGGTAACTATTATGGGTGAACCGATAAATTCGCAAGCTGATAAATCGGCTACAATTTTTTTAAGTTTGGGAAATCAGTGATCAGCCATTACTTAATTTACTTCTTTCTTATTTACCACAGCAAAGGTCTAAAAATCAACCACTGTCCTCTTTTGTTCTCTGATGAGAGATATTTAACTGATAGACCCATCCAACAGGTCATGTCTGCACATTTTTGCTGCTAACAGTAGTCACCCCACTATTGCCAACTCAGTGACTTTCTTGCTATATTTAGAAACATTTCAGACAAAAAATAAAATTGGTACCGACCAAAATCTGAATTGGCAGCTCAGGCTTTGTAAAGATCGTGATCCGTGATCGGCCAGAAAGCTGCAATTGGTGCACCTCTGGCAACTATTCAAATCACACAGTCTGTGCATCCCAATGAGCAGCTAAAATAAATTTTATGGCTTTCGTAAAGAACAGATTGTCCAGGGGCCTGTAGCATGAAGCAGGATTAGAGGTTCATCAACGTAACTTAAGTTCATCTCAGGATTTTCAGCATCATCAACCTGGGTCACCTTACTAGTCACCATTGTAATTTATGCCAGACACCTAGCCTTCTTTAAAGCAGGTTGGGTTTCCATATTAGAAATCAAGAACTAGAAAGCACTACCTCTCAAACAATCAGAGACCCGAGCTATCTGAGGTACACCGTTAAATGTCAGGTCAGCAGAAAAGCTCTGAGAGATCATTCAGCAGAAAAGATACATGAACATCCAAGAGAGTGAATACTTTATAGGCCATGTAGCTGGATCAATAATACAGTGCTGGCAATCACATTTGGAACCAGGGTTTCACAAAATTAGAATTGACAACATGCTCCTGACATTAAGGTGGGTGCCTGAAATAGAAGCAAAAACATGGGCTTGACCCATTAAACCAGTTTACTGGTAATATATTGGGGGGGTTTTGTCCACCTTTTCACCAAATGTGAGCCTAAATGTGTCTAGTTTTATCAAAATCAGAGCATTTCAGTTCCCATTATCCGCAGTAGAGTTTCACACACATGACTCCACTGCCAGGCCTTGGCTGAGGCTGGGCCCAGGCCTTCCACTTAGCTGGCTGGCGAGGTGAGAGCCAGGCCTAGTGTGAAACAGAGGGCCACTTTCACACTGGCTCGCCCAAAGCAGCAGGTATGCTCTCTAAACTGTCTCTGTTGCACAGAAATTAGCTGGCACTTTTGAAAAAACACTTCTATCCAAATCAGCATCACTAAGCCAGAGAAATCTGCAATTTTCCACTCAAACCCCCCCCCCCCCAAAAAAAAACAAGCACAAGGGCTAATTTCACTAATCCTCACAGTGGGAAGAGAAATTCTTTGTGGTATGATATGGAAGGGAAAAAATGAAATAAGTGAACCATCAGCCCTTAAAGATAAAAGGATCGAAAATACTGACTTGTAGTTGTAATTCTCACAAATTTTCATAATGCATCAAAGATCATTTTTGTTTTCATAAAAGATACATTTTAACTAAACTCTACAGAACAGAATTGTGTTCTCCACTAGACTCTTAAGAATCATATTATAATTTGATGCAATACGCTCAGAATGACCCTGAAATGTAAGGTGTGGTCCATGGAAAAATTGACAGATTTTACTATACATTGTCTTCAGAAAATCCCTCAGAAAAAAAAAGTCTTCATTTACAGGAAAATAACAAAAACTTCTCAAAGAACTGTAGCATATATGCTATATCACTGCGTGACACTTTAACAATGCCACAAAAACAGACCAAAAAGAGCTGAAGAGACATGAAGCTTGTGTAGAGGGGTGAAAAAACAAGTTATTAGTGAATAAAATCCAAGAAGTAGAAAAATAGGCACCCCAACATTATTTTTCATTTTGTATTTTTAATTTTTGTAATAAGTTGGATAGTTTTGTTTAATTTCGTCCGTGCAATTCCGCGCGCGGCCGCTAGGGACGCTGTCGCGTTGGTGGTATAGAAAGGACTGAGCACACAAGAAGAATAAATGTTTTGTGAGCAAAGGCGGAAGAGGCACGATCAGACTGTGAATGGTTGGAAGGATGTCAGAGGGAAATGTATCAGGTAGTGATTTTGCGGAAATGGAAGAGGGTGCTGATGATGTGGATAATGAAGGACCTTGGCATATTCAAAAAGCTAAGCATAAACGGAAAAAATCAAGACAACAAATAGAATCATCTGTTTCCGAGGCTGAAGGAGAAACTGTTACGATGTCAGAATTTAAAATAGTTCTGAAGTTTGTCAAAGAGGGTGTGTCCTTTGGTAAGTGGAATCCAATAAAGCTGACAAAAGAAATCAATTCACTGGTTGGAAAGGTGAAATTTGTTAAAATATTAAGAGATGGATCGTTATTGATTATCTGTAATGATATTAAACAAAAAGAAAGGGCGCTGAATATAAAAAGAATCCTTGGTGAGAATGTGAGAGGAAGACTTTTGGATGACAAGAAGTATGTATGCGGAGTCATTTCGGGGATTCCACCTGATGTACCAGTTGATGAGATCAAGTCTAATGTTTCAGGAGGGAAAGTGGTGGAAGCCAAACAATTGAAAAGAAATAAAAATGGAGAGAGGAATGATAGTTTTTCTATCATGTTAAAATTTGAAGAGAACAGTCTGCCAGATAAAGTGTTTGTGGGATATATGAGCTATGATGTCCGACCATTTATTCCTCCGCCGCTGCGGTGCTTTAAATGCCAGAAATTTGGACATGTCGCGGCAGTGTGTAAGGGGAAACAGAAATGTGGGAGATGTGCTGGGGATCATGAGTATGGGAAATGTGAGGAAGGGGCTCCGCTGAAATGTTGTAATTGTGGAGGTGGGCATAGTTCAGGATTTAGGGGATGCATAGCTAGTAAAAGAGCTGAGGAAGTTCAGAAAATCAGAGTCACTACTGGCATTACTTATGCGGAAGCAACGAAAAAAGTTCCTGTTCAATCAATATTATACCCAAAGAAAGTGTCTGGAGGAGGAAAAGAAGGATCTAATTGTTCAGAATGCTCTAAGATTAAAGGTGAGACTTTACTCATGACAAAGGAGGATTTTGTATTGTTCATGGTAGAAGTTGTTAACTGCACTGCTCAAACACAAAGGAAAACGGAAAAAATTCAAATAATAGTGAAGGCAGCCCAAAAGTATCTTGATTGTAAAAATGTTAATTGGGAATCAATAAAGAAAAAATTAAATGAGACACAATCTTCTCAACCTCAATCATGCAGTGGCGGCCCCTCTTCGTTATGTTAATTATTTTCCAGTGGAATGCAAGAAGTCTTATTAGTAATGGTCTAGAGTTTAAGAAATATATTTCAGATTTGACAGTTAAACCTCACCTGATTTGCATTCAAGAAACCTGGCTTAAGCCTCATCTGGATTTCAAAATTTCTGGGTATACATCAATTAGGAATGATAGAAAAGAAAGACAAGGAGGGGGAGTAGCAACTTTTGTACTAGACAGTATAAGATATAAAGTGGAATCAATAGGGGAAAATTATGAATCAATAGTTATTAAGATTTGGATAGAAAATGACCAAATGTCGGTGATAAATTTTTATAATGCTAACAAGAAGTTGTCCATTCAGAATCTCAATGAAGTAAATGATCAAAACGTAGGTAAGACTGTATGGTGTGGTGATTTCAATTCTCATAATATTTTATGGGGGAGTCTTAATACAGATGTAAATGGATTGACTGTTGAAGAATTTCTTGAGTTACATTCTCTGGTTTGCCTTAATGATGGCAGCACTACTAGATATGATTGTTGTAGGAATTTAAAGAGTGTTTTAGACCTAACATTGGTTTCAAATACATTAGCTGGAATTACTTCTTGGGAGGTGATTGATTCTCCAATGGGCAGTGATCATTTTCCTATTCTAGTTTCAGTTGGTTCTGAAGTGATAAAAGAAGAGGAAGGACAGATTCCAAGATGGAAGTTAAGTAACGCTAATTGGGAGTTATTTAAAAATTTAGTTGATAGTCAATTTAATAATCTGGATGAGAATTTGTTTTGTGATGTGGAGATGTGTTATTCAAAGATTAAGTCTGTCATTATTAATGCAGCTGAAAGTTCAATTCCTAAATCAAAGGGAAGAGGAAATAAAAAGTCTACTCCATGGTGGAATGAGCAATGTAGTATTGCTATAAGGGGAAGAAATAAAGCTTTTAAATTGGTAAGAAGATGTCATACCTTTGAGGCACTAATTCAATATAAGAAAGCACAAGCTATAGTTAGGAAGACTATTAGAGAAGCTAAGAAGGCTTGTTGGAGGCAATACTGTAATTCCATTGGAAGAGAGATCAAACTGTCAGAGGTATGGAGAGTTATTAAGAAAATGAATGGTGTTAAAAAGAGTTTTTCCTTACCGGTTTTAGAATTAAATGGGAAAATAGCGGTTAGTAATAAAGAAAAAGCTGAATTATTAGCAGTAACGTTAATTAAAGTGAATAGTTCAGAAAATTTATCTGAAGAAATGAAAAGTAATAAATTAGATTTATTGGATGGAAATCCAGAAGTTACTACTAGGAGAGAAGTCTCAAACCAGGATTTAGATATGCCTTTTTCTATGTATGAGTTAGAAAAAGTTATTAATAATGCTAAGCAATCAACTCCGGGGAAGGATGGAGTGTGTTATGTAATGCTCAAACATTTTAAATATTCATCTCTTACTGTTATATTAAAATTGTTTAATCTGATTTGGATGACTGGGAGAATTCCGGTAGAATGGAAACAGTCAGTTATAATTCCCATCTTAAAACCTGGTAAAAATGCAACAGACCCATCAAATTATAGACCTATAGCTCTTACATCTCAATTAGGGAAAATAATGGAGAAGATTGTTACAGATAGGCTTTATTATTTTATTGAGAGTAAAAATAAATTTTGTCCATTCCAGAGTGGTTTTCGTAAAGGGAGAAATACGATGGATGCAGTTCTGTGTCTAGAGTCAGAAGTAAGAAAAGCTCAAGCGAATAAAGAGTTAGTGATAGCTGTGTTCTTTGACATTGAGAAGGCATATGATATGTTATGGAAAGAAGGATTATTGATTAAATTAGGGAAAATTGGTATAGGAGGTAAGATTTATAATTGGATTTTGGATTTTTTGTTTGGTAGAGAAATAGAAGTTCGGGTAGGGGTGAATTTCTCTTCTAGATATGCTGTTGAGAATGGTACCCCCCAAGGTAGTGTGTGTAGCCCAATTCTCTTTAATATTATGATTAATGACATTTTTGATGAGATAGATAGTAGTATAGGCAAATCTTTATTTGCAGATGATGGTGCTCTATGGATTCGGGGACATAATCTGGTTTATTTACAGAAAAAGATGCAGGCTGTCATTTTGAAAGTGGAAGGTTGGGCTAATAAATGGGGTTTTAGGATGTCAATCGCAAAGACTCAAGTAATTTGCTTCTATAGAAGACATAAGGAAGTTAAGTTGAATCTTTATAAACATAAACTTGAACAAGTGAAAACAGTGAAGTTTTTAGGTGTCATCTTTGATGAAAGCTTAACTTGGAAACATCAAATAGAATCAGTTCAAAATAAATGTAAAAAAGTGAATAATTTGTTAAGATGTCTCTCAGGACAGGAATGGGGAGCTCCAAGAAGTGCACTGTTGGGAGTTTATCAGGCGCTCATGAGATCTATTATGGATTATGGGGGTATAGCATATATGGCAGCTGCTGACAGTCATTTGAGAAAACTTGATAGTGAGCAAACACAAGCATTGAGGATTTGTTGTGGAGCTTTCAGAACATCGTCTTTAGCTGCTTTACAAGTAGAAACTGGTGAGCTTCCTTTAAGATTAAGAAGGTTGAAATTAATGTACATGTACTGGGTGAACCTACAAGGACATAAGTGTGATCATCCAACTAAGATGGTGCTGAAGGAATGTTGGGAACATCATAAATTAAATTGTAATAGTTTTGGATGGATTGGGGAAATAAAGGCAAAACAGCTTGGTTTAACTATGCTCCAGTATAGTGCTACAGTTCCTCAATCTGAAATTCCTCCATGGTTATTTCTAACTCCAGAAGTTGATCTTCAATTAAATGAAATTCTTAAAAAGGGAAAGACTCCAGAATGGGTTGTAGTTAATAGATATTTTGAAAGATATAAAGACAACATAATTATATATACAGATGGATCTAAAGATCCAAATAGTGGTAGAACTGGGGCAGCAGTGAATATCCCACACCATAAAGTCTTGATTAAGAGGAGAACAGCTGACCATTTAGCTGTTTTTACAGTTGAATTATCAGCCATCATATTGGCCTTAGAATGGTTGCTTGGTAATGATACTAGGGAAGTAAGTACATTTATCATAGCATCAGATAGTCAAGCAGCATTATTAAGTATTAAATCTGGTAAATCTAGCAGATTAGATTTGATATTAAGAATATATCAATATCGAGAGGTTCCGGCTAGAAATAGTCGGTCTCACCTCGACGCACGGCTCTGGTTCTGGAACCAGTCTCCTTGAGAGGGGCTGGACATACTTCCACTCTGGAGTTGCCCAAGGTGAGAGGCGTCGGGCAGGAGTGGGCATACTTGTTGCTCCCCATCTCGGCGCCTGTACGTTGGGGTTTACCCCGGTGAACGAGAGGGTAGCATCCCTCCGCCTACGGGTGGGGGGACGGGTTCTGACTGTCGTTTGTGCTTACGGGCCGAACGACAGTTCAGATTACCCACCCTTTTTGGAGTCCTTAGAGGGGGTACTGGAGAGTGCTCCTCCTGGGGACTCCCTTGTTCTGCTGGGGGACTTCAACGCTCACGTGGGCAATGACAGTGAGACCTGGAGGGGCGTGGTTGGGAGGAATGGCCCGCCCGACCTGAACTCGAGCGGTGTTCTGTTGCTGGACTTCTGTGCTCGCCATGGATTGTCCATAACGAACACCATGTTCAAGCATAAGGGTGTCCATATGTGCACTTGGCACCAGGACACCCTAGGCCGCAGTTCGATGATCGACTTTGTCATCGTTTCATCGGATCTGCGGCCGTATGTCTTGGACACTCGGGTGAAGAGAGGTGCGGAGCTGTCCACTGACCACTACCTGGTGGTGAGTTGGCTCCGGTGGTGGGGGCGAAAGCCGGTCAGACCTGGCAGGCCCAAACGTGTTGTGAGGGTCTGCTGGGAACGTCTGGCGGAATCCCCTGTGAGACGGAGCTTTAACTCCCATCTCCGGCAAAACTTCGAACACGTCCCGGGGGAGGTGGGGGACATGGAGTCTGAGTGGACCGTGTTCCGTGCCTCCATTGTCGAGGCGGCCGATCGGAGCTGTGGCCGCAGGGTTGTCGGTGCCTGTCGCGGCGGCAACCCTCGAACCCGCTGGTGGACACCTTCGGTGAGGGATGCCGTCAGGCTGAAGAAGGAGTCCTATCGGGCCTTTTTGGCCTGTGGGACTCCGGAAGCAGCTGATGGGTACCGGCGGGCGAAGCGGCATGCGGCTCGGGCGGTTGCTGAGGCAAAAACTCGGGCGTGGGAGGAGTTTGGAGAGGCCATGGAGAAAGACTTCCGTACGGCTTCGAGGCGATTCTGGTCCACCATCCGGCGTCTCAGGGGGGGGAAGCGGTGCAGCACCAACACTGTTTATAGTGGGGATGGTGTGCTGCTGACCTCTACTCGGGACGTTGTGGGCCGGTGGGCAGAGTACTTCGAAGACCTCCTCAATCCCACCAACATGCCTTCCACTGAGGAAGCGGAGCCTGGGGACTCTGGGTTGGGCTCTCCAATCTCTGGGGGCGAGGTCGCCGAGGTGGTTAAAAAGCTCCTCGGTGGCAGGGCCCCGGGGGTGGATGAGATCCGCCCGGAGTTCCTTAAGGCTCTGGATGTTGTAGGGTTGTGTTGGTTGACGCGACTCTGCAATGTCGCATGGACATCGGGGGCAGTTCCCCTGGATTGGCAGACTGGGGTGGTGGTCCCCCTGTTCAAAAAGGGGGACCGGAGGGTGTGCTCCAATTATAGAGGGGTCACACTCTTAAGCCTCCCTGGCAAGGTCTATTCAGGGGTCCTGGAGAGGAGGGTCCGTCGGATAGTCGAACCTCGGATTCAGGAAGAGCAGTGTGGTTTTCGTCCTGGTCGTGGAACGCTGGACCAGCTCTACACCCTCGGCAGGGTCCTGGAGGGTGCATGGGAGTTCGCCCAACCAGTCTACATGTGTTTTGTGGACTTGGAGAAGGCGTTCGACCGTGTCCCTCGGGGAGCCCTGTGGGGGGTTCTCCGGGAGTATGGGGTACCGGGCCCTTTGATACGGGCTGTCAGGTCCCTGTATGACCGGTGTCAGAGTCTGGTCCGCATTGCCGGCAGTAAGTCGGGCTCGTTTCCGGTGAGAGTTGGACTCCGCCAGGGCTGCCCTTTGTCACCGATTCTGTTCATCACTTTCATGGACAGAATTTCTAGGCGCAGCCAAGGTGTTGAGGGGATCCGATTTGGTGGCCTTAGGATCTCATCTCTGCTTTTCGCAGACGATGTGGTCCTTTTGGCTTCATCAGATCGTGATCTGCAGCTCTCGCTGGAGCGGTTCGCAGCCGAGTGTGAAGCGGCCGGGATGGGGATCAGTGCCTCCAAATCCGAGGCCATGATCTTGAGCCGGAAAAGGGTAGAGTGCCTTCTCCGGGTCAGGGGGGGTGTCCTGCCCCAAGTGGAGGAGTTTAAGTATCTCGGGATCTTGTTCACGAATGGGGGAAGAAGGGAGCGGGAGATCGACAGGCGGATTGGCGCAGCGTCTGCTGTCAAGCGGGCGCTGTACTGGTCCGTCGTGGTGAAGAGAGAGCTGAGCCAAAAAGCGAAGCTCTCGATTTACCGGTCGATCTACGTTCCCACCCTCATCTATGGTCATGAGCTTTGGGTCATGACCGAAAGAACGAGATCGCGGATACAAGCGGCCGAAATGGGTTTTCTCCGTAGGGTGGCTGGGCTCTCCCTTAGAGATAGGGTGAGAAGCTCAGTCATCCGGGAGGGACTCAGAGTAGAGCCGCTGCTCCTTCACATCGAGAGGAGCCAGTTGAGGTGGCTCGGGCATCTGGTCAGGATGCCTCCTGGACGCCTCCCTGGTGAGGTGTTCCGGGCACGTCCCACCGGGAGGAGGCCCCGGGGAAGACCCAGGACACGCTGGAGGGACTATGTCTCTCGGCTGGCCTGGGAACGCCTCGGGATTCCCCCGGAGGAGCTAGAAGAAGTGGCTGGGGAGAGGGAAGTCTGGGCCTCCCTTCTGAAGCTGCTACCCCCGCGACCCGACCTCGGATAAGCGGAAGAAGATGGATGGATGGATGGATGGAATATATCAATTATTAGTTCATCTTCATAACAATAAATGCTTGGTTCAATTTGTCTGGATTCCTGCTCATGTAGGTATAGAAGGAAATGAGGAAGTAGATATTCTAGCTAAGCAGGCCTTGAAATCAGATATTGTTCATCTGAATATTCCTTTGAGTAAAAATGAGGGTAAATCTATTATTCCAAAAGAAATTATTAAGATTTGGCAGGAGCTATGGGATAACCATGATAATGGGAGACAACTATATACAATTCAAAAGAGTGTGGGAGATAGTAATTATATGAGTGGAAGGCGGAAAGAGGAAGTAGTTATGTCTCGACTTAGAATTGGACATTCTGGACTTAATAGTTCGCTCTTTAAAATAGGAAAGCATGAGAATGGGGCTTGTAATTATTGCAATCAGGTGGAAACAGTGGAGCATGTCTTGTTAGAATGTGATAAATACTCAGAGGAACGCCAGATTTTAAAGTCGTTACTAAGTAGAAAGAATATAGGACTGTCTATGATTAGTCTATTAGATAATAAATCAAGTTATGTTAGAAATCTCTTATTTAGGTTCTTAAATAACACTGGGTTAATGAGTCGTATTTAGGATATGAACAAATATTTGTGTGTATGCCAGTGCATGCTCATGCATTAATTCAGGTATTAATGAGTGTGTTAGGATGTGAATTTGCACATCCTACACATCATTGAGGTAGATTTAATTCCCTCTGAGATCTCTGATGACCACACTCCAGTCTGGTAGGTGGCGGTAAATGCACCTTAAGTTGGATGCCAGCCGCCAATAAAAAACAAAAGAAGAAGAAGAAGAAGAAGAAGAATAAATCTTCCTGTTATGCTGGAGAAAGCTTAACGTGTGTGCCTCATCTTTTCTATACCACAGGTTGGTAAAATGTATTTTTGTACATATATATTGATGACCTTCGGGAGTTAAAGAGCTCATTGAATCGGTTGTTGACTAGTGAGTCATTTTGTCCGGTTTGTGTTGAGTATTGTGTGGAAAACGGGACACAGTTCTGGAGGTTGGGGTATGCTAATGCTAGCGGACTTTGGTTTCTATGTATTAAGCTAGCTGAGAAACGGCTAAAGTACTACCAATTTCATATTGAACTGGTTTGATGCATTTTGTTTCTTTCCAGTGTTGTATCTATTTATCTGGCAGATAAGGTACTGTTGTAAGATAAGATGCTTGGACATTAAAGTGTGTTTTACCTATGCAGAATAGGTCGTGAAGGCTATTAAAATATCGAAAAGCAAATTCATGCACTGTTATTTGAATTGTTAAAAAAACAAATATTTGAAAATATGTTCATTACACAAGAAGAATAAATCTTCCTGTTATGCTGGCGAAAGCTTAACGTGTGTGCCTCATTTTTTCTATACCACAGCACCACACGTTGAGGGAAGACCATCACATACATTACCCTCAGCCCTCCAAGGTTGCGGGGTAACACTTGCAATGTAAGGTTATGACATCATTTTTAATAGATTTTTTTTTTCTCTCCCACAGAAACTCAAGAGTGATGTTCCAACATTTTACTACTTTTTGCACAGCAGCTAAAACACATCTGGGTATTTTCTACATAAGATCTCATGATATTAAACGACAAAGCATTCTCCTCTAACTGAGGTCTGCATCAAGAAGCACTGCTGTTAACATTTGATGTATGAGATATATCTAAATGACAGTTATTTTTGCTCAAATCGTAAAGGTGATTGCTTTAAGTTTGACACCCTATACCACAGGTGTCAAACTCCAGTCCTCGAGGGCCGCTGTCCTGCAGTTTTTAGATGTGCCACAGGTACAAAACACTGGAATGAAATGGCTTAATTACCTCCTCCTTGTGTAGATCAGTTCTCCAGAGTCTTGCTAATGACCTAATTATTCTATTCAGGTGTGGTGCAGCAGAGGCACATCTAAAAGTTGAAGGACAGCGGCCCTTGAGGACTGGAGTTTGACACCCCTGCCCTATACCTATGTTTGAAACTCTTGTCAAGAAGAATGAACAGAAGAAAGGCTCCTGTAGTTTGATTGGCGACTGCTTGTTGGCTAGCTAGCATGTTTGGAAATCAGCAAAGACATACAAGATATGAGCTTTTGTAAGCATCAAAATGTGAGATTACTATGACTTGCTAACCATTAGCCACTAATGATGCTAAAATTAGCAACTCTTAGCCAACATAGTTGCATTTTCTCCTGGTGCAAAGCTCAGGAGCACATGTCATGGTCAGACTGCAGGGATGCAGGGAAGGTGTGCTGGGTCCCGTCAGACCATCAGTTCCCAAAATCACACACACACACAAAAACTCAACCCTGCTGGACCATGCACACTTAAGACCACGGGAGGGTTATAAGAAGGCAAGTCATCTGCAGTTAAAGAACTGCTCATTTACAATAAAACCAAATATATTGCAGCATGTTGAAGTAGTTTTTCACATGGCATAGGATGATGGCTGTTCTCAGTGAAAAATCACACAGTCACTTTCAGCAGTGACATTTTTCATAATCTTCTCTATGTTGTTCTCCTGTGGAGACGGAAAAATCCGGATATTTTACTGATAATTTTGCCTCGTGAGACATGCTGATAATACCAGCATCATTAGAATAATGAAGATGTTATATGACTAAACTTTCCCAGGTTTGCTAATAGCTGGAGATGGGAGGACCCAAACCCACAGGAGTTCATTATCCACACAGAGCGCTTCTTTTTCTGTTGATTTAACCAGAAATTTATGTTGGCTAAGAACAGAGCTGCCAGTGTTACTCAGGAAATCAGCGTTAAGACAAAGCAGTAGCTGTGCTGAAGCACAGCTCAAGCTCCTACCCCTCAACTGCAGCTTCCTCTCCCACATCAGTCCCAACCTGCAGCTCCCTCCCAGAAAGTGGGACACTCACTAAGCACAAAACGGCTCAAAGATCGAAATCAAGAGAAGAGAGGGCTCAGTGTTTGCAAAAGTCATTGCTGTGGAGAGCGACGGCGGGTTTTAGAGGCATCAAAGCATGCAATGAGTCCTTTGGTAGCTGCTGAATGGGAGTAAAATGTAATTGTCTTTGCAACAAAATGCATTACCACAAAGCCAACAGGGAGACAGTAAGTTGTGCTGGAGGGTCAGCACAATCGATTAATGGCTGAAATGCAAAAGCAGGTTGAGACCCTGCATTGAAGCTGATGCTTTATCTTAGTCTGTGCACTTTGAGAATGACATTACCCTAGCAACAAAGATGGTTGCTCTCCTTTAGCTTCCATGCCATAACTTTCCAAAAGGGCAGACCATGAACAGGAACTGGCAGTGCACCGAAAACTGTGCTTTAACAGGACGAGGTCTAAAGTTGTTCTATTGGGAGAGTGACCTTAAAAGCACTTCTGTGATAATCTGGGGCTATGTAGAAAAAAAACCACATGAATCCTCTATAGGGCTAGCACAGCAGCCCCGTAATATAACAGTAGAGAAAATACAACACTGGAGGTTTGCTGGTATGTGGACCCTGTAAAAGCACCAACAACAGTTTGGTTCAACTTTCCCTTTCAAGCATCTTCATGATGATGACGATCACTCCCTTTGTCATACCTACGTTCTGATACTGATTTCAGTTAGTTACAAATACAAACCAGGTACTCTTTTATAGTTTAATTACTCATTAAAGATAATAAACTCAATGCAATGCTTGAAAACTCTGTAATGTTAAGGCAGAGTAAGTTAATTCAGCTCATAGACACCGCAGCCTGAAGACGGCTTCCAAAAGCAAGAAGTGGCCCATAATGCAGGGCACTCTGTGTAAATACAACCAAAACAAATGCATGTCTCTAGCTCTAGAAATTCCTTGTAGTCTTTTGTAATCGATAAATGAAAGTTCCAACAACCGCTAAAATCTGACGCCACTCTGTTCACGTATGATGACGAAATGTGTCTTCTTCAGAGGTTTTTATGTTGTCTCCTTAAGGGGTTCTTGGTGCAGCGCCACCACAGGCAAAGGGGTAAACTAGTTAATCAAAGGGTTTGGTTCATTTGACATAGTGCAATGTAATTTTGGTCCCCAATCGAACAAATCTTTCAGAACTATCAAGTCTGAAAACATCCTTTAAATCAGCTCTTTGTTTTTGAACATCATCCAGCTGAATGACTGATATTCTCAACTGCTCCTTGACTGTGGCGTAATGTTGCAAAGATGGAAGAACACTACAACCTCTCTCTTACTGTGAAAGTCTTTCCCACAGGAAAAAAGACTTGCAAACTCAAATAGCTAGCAATGCACACAAAAACTGCCAGCACCAATTGCAGCCACTTGGCTCTCTGAGGGTGCAGCTGACATAGTCTCAGACAGTAGAACAATCATTACCAGTCAATAGCTGGGACTTCCCTACTGTAATCATTCTCCGATATTTCATCCAAAGCGTAGAGCAGCTCTCATTGACAAAACTTGCATCATTTTGTTCAAAGAGAAGAGTTGTTCTCCCCTTCACGACACAAGACCTACAGATTCTCAAACAGCAAAAAAAGCTCCTTGGAAACTGCAAAGGCCTTGTCAACAGAAGAGACTGTCTGCAGAAAAGGGCGCTGCTCACTCTGTGACCATTTTGTTTACCTATATGCTCAGGACGTGGCATATAGTGAAACATGAGAGGTGCCTCGGGTGGCCTACGGTGTGTGTGAAAGGTGTGTGCAGAACCACGTCACCATGACGCCTGTTTGGCTTTGGATGAAGGAAGGGAGGAAAGGAAGTAAGTCATGGAACAGATAGGTCCTTATTTTCCTTTCTTGCCTCGGTAAAATAAAATAAAAAATTTTTAAAAAGCCGTAAGATGCTCACAAGTAACTACTACAGGCGCTGACTGGTTCTCTAAACCTAGTGGAGTCCTGCCACAAACAGGTTAGAAAACAAAGAATTTTTCTTTATTCTCAATTTAACTTTGGAGAGGATCTGATAAAAACAGCAATATCAGTACTATTAAGAACAACGAGCTGAAAAGTGCTTCACTAATTACTAAGATTCACAAACTAGGAGATCTAAAAGGATGTTTAGGAGAACTCTTTGAAATAAGCTGGCAAAGGCAGTAATGACTGCATTTAATTAGACGCCCACATTAGCAGGCATTTTTTACTTTCAGCCTATTAAGAGCTGATGTGGATGGGAAAGAAGCACTTTCTGTACATTTAACCTACATCAGCTTGACACAAAGCAACACAATACAATTTCCATACTCCTTCATGACATCAGGCTAATTGCATGTTTTTACATTTCCTCCATTTTATTTATTTATTTCCTTTTTTTGCTGTGTTCTTGTTGAGTTTTTGTTCCTGCAGCTACAGCTGGAAAACTCCCACGCTAGGTCCCTGCTGCCTCTGGCTCCGTCAGCAGCAGCAGCAGCATCAGCAGTAAAAAAAAAAAAAAAAAAAAGCAGGTTAACCAGCTCGACAAAATAATGTATGCTGCTTTTTATGCACAGGTGAGGAGAAGGAGGAGATAAAGCTGACAAGATAAAAGAACAAAACCCTCATATTTCTCTGTGATTCATCTGTGGGTCTCTTTCTCTCTCTCTCTCTCTCTCTCTCTCTCTCTCTCTCTCTTTCTCTCTCTCTCTCTCTCTCTCTCTCTCACTTTTCGGTAACCTGAAGTTGGCCTCTCACAGCTGCTGCTCTCATTCTCCTCCAACGAAACACCCACACTCATTTCAGTGCTGCACAGGACACACACAAGCATGCACGCACACACCGATACACACCAGGGAAGCACAGAATGCGTGTATAAGCGTGTGGATGGTGTAAATCAAAGAGAGATAGTGAAAAAGCTTAAGAGAGAGAATGAACATTTACTGTAGCAATAGGAGTCATGTATGTGGGGTATATTCCTATGCCATGCGTTTTCTGTAGCTCAGGTTACTCCATAACTGCCCCTCTTGTGAATACAGCAACAGCTGAGTGGGGCTAAACAAAATGACAGTTAACTGAAATAGCACTTGCTTCTCTGGAGTAATTTGAGAATATTTAGCATGAGATTTATCAACCAGCAGCAGCTTTACCTTAGACAAGTACAACCAAAGGCTTTCTCTTTCATTCCTGATGATTTCCTGTTGTGCTCTGCTTAAACAACTGGAATCTGAGTAAATGTGCTTGGGAAGATTGTTGTGCCATAAGCATAGGTTTAATAACATAAAATTACAATTTTGGGGGAGAGGGTGGGCCTTGAGGTTGCCATTATTCAAAACCCAGACAACAAACTCCAAGTATTTGAGGCTTGATGATTGTTTATATTATGAAAACGCATGTTGCTGTTTGTTTTATTCTATCTTTCTGCAGGTGTAGAAGCAGACTTCTAGGGTGTTATCTTGAATTCTCTTTATACTTTTTTTTTTATCTATCTTTGGACCTATATATATATATATATATAGCTCTTGTTTTGTTGGACTGAAGCTTTCTAAGGGTTTTCCTCAGCCCTTCACACCATAACCTAAATATAGCAACACCAAAGAACAGTACGGATTTAATTAATCGGATGCTTAGCATTGGAGAGTACTGAAATGCGATAGAGACAGTTTGTTATAAATTGGATTCTTCTTTTTCTTTCCATGATCTTTCCATGTTTTCTTCATTTTCTAAGTATCTACTGTTCAACGACTAACGTTATTATTTTGCATAGAAGTGCACATGGATGTGTCATGAAATGCAGGTGTGGTGAGTGGTGAGGCAGACGCAGCAGACCCAGGTAAGATGAATAGTTGATTTTTAATAAAGACACACAGTCCAATCAACGGGCAGCACGGCCGAGCAGAAGCCAGGGCTCGATGCCGGTAGCAACCGTTAAAACGAATGGCTAACATGAAAGACAGAACGCACATTAGACGAGGACCCGACAGAGACGCAGAGACACAGGTGACACTAAATACACACGGGGTAATTAGGGAACGAGAAACACCTGGGAGTAATCGAGGGGAGAACAGGACAACACGGAGACACAGAGACACCGGAAACTCGAAATTAACACACAGAAAACACAGAACATGACAGGATGATGCGGACACAAAACAATGTGGACTACTCTCACACTTCCACAATTGGATGGATGGAAACATGACTGGTGCCTCATCAGACATGAATTTCTTTGCAGATCACTGAGACTAGGAAGTATAAATCAAATTTTGGGCCTGAAACCTGTTCTGTCCTAACAGATAAAATTTGACAATAGTGTGACAAGTCATACTCTTTTTGTCTACAAATCAACATTTTCAGTCATTATGAGGTGCTGTAAATTAAAAGATGGTATTAAATTAAAGTGTAGCATCGTCTAGTCCGTGTTGCACCAGTCACC
Source organism: Xiphophorus hellerii (assembly GCF_003331165.1). Lineage (NCBI taxonomy): Eukaryota > Metazoa > Chordata > Actinopteri > Cyprinodontiformes > Poeciliidae > Xiphophorus > Xiphophorus hellerii. The sequence continues at coordinate 31,945,281 of NC_045673.1, read as the reverse complement.
AGACTGTCTGTATCTCTCGGAAGGAAACCCAACGCCCGAATCACTGTCCACACCTGCCTTAGTTGGTCGGCCATTGCTGCAGTGGTGAAGAAGAGATTTTAAATATTGTCGTATATATTGTGTACTCCATTAATTTCAGGCCATATCACTCTGCCTACAACTATTATAGAGGCAGATGAAAAATCTAAGTGAACAAGAAAGGGAAACATTTGCTCAGCTTGACTCAAACATAAAGTATCACAGGAACTATTGAGCTAATCATTAGAGCTGCACAATATTCCGTGGATATGGCATCATTAACAGTGGGAGTAATATTATTTTAACACTATTTGGAATGCAATAATTGTTGGCTTGTATGTTCCAAAAACATCAAGTAAAACACCAAGCTTCCCCAAGGATTCCCACTCCAACCACGTTTGCTGTAAGTGCAAATACACTGCGTGGCCAAAAAAAAAGTCGCCACCTGGATTTAACTAAGCAAATAGGTACAAGCCTCTTATTGGATAAGTACTGCATAGGCGATTATCTTTCAGCTGGCAACAAGTTATTTAACCCCAGCTGATGCAATGAGTAACTCCTCATTTCTTAAACAACCATGGCAAAAGACACATCCTGTGGTCGTGGAAAAGACATTAGTCTGTTTAAGAAGGGTCAAATCATTGGCATGCATCAAGCAGAGAAAACATCTAAGGAGATTGCAGAAACTACTAGAATTGGGTTAAGAACTGTCCAACGCATCATTAAAAACTGGAAGGATGGTGGGGAACCATCGTCTTCCAGGAAGAAATGTGGTCGGAAAAAAATCCTGAATGATCGTGATCGGCGATTACTTAAACGTTTGGTCAAATCAAATCGAAGAAAAACAACAGCAGAACTCAGGAGTATGTTTAATTGTGAACGCAAAAGCATTTCCACACGCACAATGCGAAGGGAACTCAAGGGGTTGGGATTGAACAGCTGTGTAGCCGTAAGAAAACCTCTAATCAGTAAGGCTAACCAGAAAAAAAGGCTTCAGTTTGCTAGGGAGCATAAAGATTGGACTCTGGAGGAATGGAAGAGGGTCATGTGGTCTGATGAGTCCAGATTTACCCTGTTCCAGAGTGATGGGGGCATCAGGGTAAGAAGAGAGGCAGGTGAAGTGATGCACCCATCATGCCTAGTGCCTACTGTACAAGCCTGTGGGGGCAATGCTATGATCTGGGGTTGCTGCAGTTGGTCAGGTCTAGGTTCAGCAACATTGTGTGCCCAAAGAATGAGGTCAGCTGACTACCTGAATATACTGAATGACCAGGTTATTCCATCAATGGATTTTGTCTTCCCAAATGGAACGGGCATATTCCAAGATGACAATGCCAGGATTCATGGGGCTCACATTGTGAAAGAGTGGTTCAGGGAGCATGAGACATCTTTTTCACACATGCATTGGCCACCACAGAGTCCAGACCTTAACCCCATTGAGAATCTTTGGGATGTGCTGGAGAAGGCTTTGCGCAGTGGTCAGACTCTCCCATCATCAATACAAGATCTTGGTGAAAGATTAATGCAACACTGGATGGAAATAAATCTTGTGACACTGCAGAAGCTTATTGAAACAATGCCACAGTGAATGCGGGCTGTAATCAAAGCTAAAGGCGGTCCAACAAAATATTAGAGAGTGTGACCATTTTTTGGTGGCGACTTTTTTTTTGGCCAGGCAGTGTATTTGCATAGCTATTAAGCAATTTACAAACAGTGTTCTAAATAATTATGCACCGGTGCAGAAAAATGCATAGTTCTGTCATCGTTGGTAATTGGAAATGTAGACCAAAGTGCAAATAAAAAAAGGAAAGGAGGACGGGAGTTGGAGAGAGGATTAAGAGTGAGGAGAGTTAGAATGATAGATGCTGTGACCTACTTCCTCAGCTCCCTGCCTACTGCTTTGACTCACAATGACAGTTTTCACAGGACACAGAAAGGCAAAAGTGCCAAGAGTCGACCAAGATCATGAGATTTCTTCTAACAATGTCAGACAATTCCATGCTGATATGTCCCTCTTCTTGGTGTTCAGCAACATGTAGTTTTCTTCAAAGATAAATTACAGATGATAGTTGATGTGGTTTGGAAGACCTCGAATACCTGTCTGTGTTGTAGAGGATCTTCACTGAAGACGCTCTGTTGTTGCACCATCAGCTCTAGAGGCTCCAGAACATTCAGAAAAAAAGAATCAAACTTCTTCATTGGCAACAAAGATGTAAGATGGAAAGTCTGAGTGATAGAGTGCAGATGAATAGAGCAAATACAGACCTACGTAGGGGTACACCAATAAATTGGTCCCGGATTCCTTAGTTTTCTATGATTTTGATTGGCAAATACTTACAGGAAAAAACAATCTTATCTATCTACCTCTGCAAAAGTAAGAAATTCAGTCCCTGCCCATTTTGTTCTAGCTGACTGAAAGACCAGCCCAACACATCACGTTTGCATAAAACACCAGTCACCTCACTGCTGCCAGCTTAGCCACTTTGCCACAAAGTTTCACCACTGCACCTGATTGGCTTCAGTTTCATAAACTGTCTGATTGACGGGTAAACAGTTATCCAGGCATCCACTGTCCACAAGAACATCATCCTCATAGAGCTTTGCCTCCTTGGCCTAGAGCAGGTCCCACCAACGTGGTACCCATGAACAAAAGGTTGCCCCTGAAGACGACATGAGTTGCCCTTGGAGCTGTTCCAACAGTAGATAAATCCTTAAAAATAGATTTTGTGTGAGTATCAAACTGATATCCAGTACCCATGCCATAGCTCTCACTACACTGTGTTCCAAATTATTATGCAAATTGGATTTAAGATAAAGATAAAAAAAATTTGTTGTTCTATTAAATTTATAGATGGTATTGTGTGTCAGGGCTCTTTGAATACTATAATTAATTTCAGAGAGCTGGTTGATTAGTTTGTCTGATGAGCTCAATTAAAGGGAATCTACTTAAGAAGGATGTTCCACATTATTAAGCAGGCCACAGGTGTAATGGAAGCAATATGGGAAAGAGAAAGGATCTCTGCTGACAAAAATTATCAGATAGTGTAGTGCCGTATGACAAGGTATGAAAACATTAGATATTTAACAAAAACTGAAGCGTTATTGTACTGTGAAGAGATTTGTGGCTGATTCAGAACAAAGATGGGTTTGTACAGATAAAGACATAATGAGGAAGGTTTCTTTTAGACAAATTCATCGGATTAAGAGAGCAGCTGTTAAAATGTGCTTACAAAGCAGCAAACAGTTATTTGAAGCTGCTGGTGCCTCTGGAACTTCAAGGTGGAGGATCCGCCAGAGGCTTGCGGTGCATGAACCTACTATTGGGCCCCTAACGAGAGCTCACAAGCAGAACCGGTCTCAGTGGGCCCAGCAGTACATGAAGATTAATTTTCAAACAGACTTGTTCACTGATGACTGCTGGGCAACCCTGGATGGTCCAGATGGACGCAGTAGTGGATTGGTGGTGGATGGCCACCACGTCTCAACACAGCTGTGACGTCAGCAAGGAGGTGGTGGAGTCATTTTTTGGGCCAAAATCATGGGGAGAGAGAGAGAGAGAGAGAGAGAGCTGGTCGGGCCCTTCAGAATCCCTGAAGGTGTGAAAATGACCTCAGCAAAGTATATGGACTTTCTGACTGATCACTTTCTTTCATCGCTCAAAAAGAAGAGCCGTACCTTCTGTAGCAAAATCATCTTCATGCATAAAAATCCACCATCTCATGCTGCAAGGAATACCACTGTGTCATTAGCTGCTATAGGCATAAAAGGGGAGAAACTCATGGTGTGGTCACCATCCTCCTCTGACCTCTGACCTCAACCCTATTGAGAACCTTTGGAGTATCCTCCAGCAGAAGATCTGAGGGTGGAATGCAGTTCATATCAAAACAGCAGCTCTGGGAAGGTTTTCTGACATCCTGCAAAGAAATTCAAGCAGAAACTTTCCACAAACTCACAAGTTCAATGGATCAAGAATTGTGCTGTGATATCAAAGAAGGGATCCTATGTTAACATGGAACTCGGTCTGTTAAGATGTTTTTGATTGAAATAGCTTTTGATTTTAGTACATGTGACCACTTAATGCTGCACATTCAAAGAATGCAGTTCTTTATAATCCATAACATGTTTAGAAAATTTGCTGTGCATAATAATTTGGAACAGTGCATTTTGAGTTTTTTATTTTTGAAAAAAATACTGTTCTCATTGTGAGCTTTGTTCAGTAAAATTTGATTTATACTGTAATAGTTCATTACTTGAAAATTATACTGACCATCATTTGCTTTGACCATTTAAGAAAATCAGAGAAAATATCACTTGCATAATAATTTGGAACATGGTATAGTTCAAAGTTTGGTGCTTAAAGGGGGCAGTATTATGTACAAAACGCCTTGGTGGACTTAGCTCTGCCTTCAAGGCACAGCTCTTCCTCGCAGTTAGTGTTTCCAAGCTGCTGAGCAACTCCCCCGCCCAGATCCTTCAGACTAGCAAACAGCATTCAGCAAATGCTTAAAGTGGAACAAGCTTCTCAGTGCAATGCTGGTAAAAACATTACTAAAGGGTTACATTATAAAGTCAAATTTCCACCGGCATTTGAAATGCTAATTGTTACCTTCAATTATATAACAATTGAAGATAACAAATTACTTGACTGTGCCATAAAATGGCACTGTTTGGCTGGAAAATACATAATACTGCCCCCTTTAAAAATGAGAAAAACTGTGTTGGCAGAGAATAACATGCTATTTAAATTGAAAACAGAAAAATTTAGGGGAATTTATAATTGATGATTATTATAAATTATCAATTTATAATAATAAATTGATAATTTATTATTATAAATTATAAACAAAAACAATCCCAACCTTTGTTTTTGTTTTGTTAGATAGCATTCGTTAAGCAATTCAGACAAAAAGAATACAATAATGATTTGAATAATCCTCAGTTGCTGCCCCAGATACATTATCCACACACTCAGACATGCTCTTTGATTTCTCTGATAACTTTGTCCCCCTGGGAACACATCCATCTTCTTAACTGACTGTGCGTGCACACGCTCTCACACACAGAGGAAGAAGCAGAACTGACTCAACTATTGGACTGTACCACTTCACCATAACAGGGGCATGGTTGTGGCGAGTCTTTTCAGCCTCCTTTCTGTGCTGAATGTCGAGTGGGTGGCTGGCTGTGAAACATGAGCCTGGGAGCTTATGAGGAAGGGTCTGGGCTGGGGAGCTGAGGTGGGGGTGAAGGGTTCTGGTTGCTAGGCAGCCAGCCGATCGGAGCAGGATGCTCATTGGCTCGTGGTGAGCAGGGAAGAGCGGGTAGAACAGACGGGACTCTGTCACAAGCCAACGTTAACGGCTTGTTTTGTCAAACCGAACACAGAATTGCTTCCATTACAGTGACAGCAGGATGTGTTACAGATCATCATAATCATCAAGTGTTTCATTTGTGAAGCAAAGCTCATACATAAACTTGGTCACAAAGATGGTGGGGAAAACAAAACATTTTATTTTCTGAAAATCTTTAAAAAGCGTGGATATAAGGATGATGTACTTTCTTGAATTTTTGCCTGCCTTAAAAAAAGACTCAAAACTTCAGCGCTCAGCAGATGACTGAATCTGCTGGTAATTACAAGGAAAGAGAAGAAAAGCACTGGGTGACACAAAGAGGTAGAATCTCCCAAACACAAAGACTTAAAAGAACAAACGGGAGATGAACAAGGGCAAAAAAATAATGAAAAAACATCACTGTCACTGTCTGAACAGAGAGAGAGAAGCTGGAAAAGCCCAGCAACAAGGCATGCCTTAAATAGCTAGACGGTAGGAAATAACATGACGCTGGAGAAAGCCTAATAGCTCTGAGCATGTGTTGCGTTGCACTAAGCATGCATAGCCACAGTGCTGACAGCCACTTTTAGTCATATGTTATAGCGCATGACCTACAGATGAAGCCTGACTGTGAGGGGCCGGATGGTGGCTGGCAGACATACCAGCAGCATGTCTTAATTTCCAAAAGCTTCTGTCTGTGGAGAAAGGTAAAGGTTAAACCAAACAGAAAAAGGAACTCCTGTCTGGGTTCAGGACTTGTGTGTGTGAGAGATTCAGCTTAACATTAAAAAGAATTGTGAAGGGTAAGAAGAAGCACAAAGCCAGCTGAGTAAAGAGCAGTCCCAGTTAAGGCCAAAAATATCAATAAGCCTGGCAGATTTAAAATAATCTTTTATAGATTAAGTAATCAGGACACACTGCTCTGAAAATCTGGGCCAATATCAGTATCTGATATTAATATTGCTGCTATGGCCAATAACTGATATTGTATGCATCTATATTACACATATACTGCATATCCCTACATTTTCAACACTTTTAAAAAAAACACTTCACCTCTGATTCTCTGTTTCAGTCAAACTCCCCACAATCCTGCGCTGAGTCACCATTACTGTCACATGACCAAACACAACATGGCCAACTTCCTCCATTCCCCCCTCCAGAAACAAACAGCAGAAAGATGGAAATAAGTGTTGGTTGTAAATATCGATCCAGTTTTATTTATCAGACCAATATCGATATGTTTAGAAAATTATATCGGACAAAAGCGATGTTAGTGCCGATAGATCATACAAACACAAATAATATTCATGTACTTAGAACCAAACTTGATTCTGATAGAGAATTTGTGGAAGAGGTTAAAATTAGGGTGATGGTAAGAAGGTATTTCAACTGCAAAGCACTGGAGTTTGCTAAAGATAAATTGTCAAAACACTACTGTCTTCATTGCTCTAAAATGTCCCCTGTGATCACTGAGAAATATTATTGAGAAATACTGTACATTTTTAAAATGTAATAAAAAAAACATATTTTTTCATCAGCACTCTGTTATATTCTTTTAGAGTCTTGAAATATATTCTTTGATGATCCAATGAAAATAATTTAAAATATGAATCTATTTGTCATTTTGAGATTATCTTTAAATCATTACAGTACATGACATCTGTATTGTCCATCATGGCTAGCATACCTCATATAAGTAGCAGGTTGTCATGGCGATTTGAAGCTCAGGAAGTGTTAAACTGCTCTCTTCTTTTAGCTCCTACCATTCTGAAAGCATTGATGAAACTGTGACTTGCTCATGCTAGCAACAACACTTCCAGGAAGCCTGGCTCAGCTTCGGAGAGAAACTTCCCATCAGAGTGCCACCCTAGCTGAGAGTGTGTGCCGACATCATCCCGCTGCAGTAAAGAGATTTGAGAAAGAAAGAACAAGTTCTTCTCTGATGGCACTTTTTAAATTTCGTTGTTCTTGTGACAATGACAATAAAGATTTATCTATCTATCTATCTGTCTGTCTGTCTGTCTGTCTGTCTGTCTGTCTGTCTGTCAGATAAGTAATGATAGACGTAAAACAGTGGCATGTTTCATTGCTACATTTATGTAGCTTGTTGCCTTGATAAAGAACGCACTGCTTCAGATACTAGAGCTGCACTAGAACCGACACCGAGCCAAGCTGTTAAAAACAACTTACAGCATCCTCCTCGCTAATAGGGAAACTGGGAAAAAAAATCTTTTTATTACAGCAGCACAACTTCACACTGAAAATGTTAATCCAGGTACCCACCAGTATGCTATGGAGATGGTTTTGCCTCCCTTATCATCCTTCTCAGTGTGAACATAAACTTTCATCTATAGTTTTTATTTATTAACTATTTAATAACAGCTACAATATTTCTGTGCATGCTTGTTATGGCTGGTCATAAAGGTTTGTTGATAAGATACTTATCTTCCCCGTCTTTTCATTTGTCACTCCTTGTCAGCAAAATCACCCCATAAGGTCATTTTCACATGGATCAAATAATGAAAGCTGCGCCTGTATAATTCAACTCTCCCACAGAGAGGAGGAACATAACAGTTCCAATGAGCCTGACAATCTGACCCACTGCACAGGCTGTGCTGAGGTGCAGCATGTCTGATTTTTGTTTTGTTTTTTCAGTATGAAATTAACTAGTTCAGTGTGATAAATGTTTGAATGAGGGAAAATGCTAACATAACGATGTTTAAGTTTGCTACGTATGCTGGCATATATACAGTAGATATGAAAGCTGTGTGGTTTTAAACGTGAGGAAATATAGAAGATTTTGTGAAACATCAAAATTCACACCTTTGCAGTATATGTGTCACTTTTGATACACTCCCATATCAGTGACTGTGTGTTGGGGGAAATTCACAGTGTCCTGCTGCATCACAATGAACTTCATTAATTTGCCTTGATGTCATTTCCTTGTTTTATGTACTTTCTTTCTCAATTGCTGCCTCCAAGTGGTCAGATAACTATTAACCAAAATAAACAGAAAACATTTCACTCAAAGTTTCATGCACACAAATGCTTGAAACTTTGTGTTTCAAGCACTTCAAGCGTGTGTCAGCACATGCTGATAAAGTGTGCGCTTTATCAGGCACACAGCACAGCATACTGTGAAATCAAAGAGTGTTTCTAATGAGTCATTGCTGCAATTTTTACATACAGACAAGTGCAGTGTACATGTCTGTCCGAGACAAATCCATCACATCCAAGTTTAGCTGGTGACCAAACAAAGTGTGCTACAGTATTACATGCATATTAAGGCAAAGGTGGAAGGTTACTTTCCATTAGCATCTTGTCTTCCTATGCCAGGGAAAAATATCAAACACGCAGTAGTTTGAAGAGGAAACAAATGTTGATCTGTCACTGTTCTTTTGCTCTTTTCATTATTTTCTGTCTTCTCCGGCAGTGAGGCACTCAAAATTGTTGGTGAGACCCAAGAGATTTACTGTCACATGTGGAGCAATACAGCTTTCGCTACGATGCTGTAATTGAAATCTATATAAACTTCAATGGAAATTGCTTTGGTTCACTTCAAGTGTAATGGACATGGAGATGGAAAGAAAGGAGAAAAGAAGGAAAAATAGGTAGGGAAAAGACATAAAAGTAGAGGAGAGAAAGATCTAGAGAATACAAGTAACCATTCTAGAAGTCTGCTCCTATGTCTACAGAAAGAGAATAAAAACTGTTTCTTTTTTTCCACCAAATATTTATTAGTTGTTTTCATCAACACCATCCATCCATCCATCCATTTTCTAACACCCTTGCCCCCTAGTGGGATCAGGAAGGCTGCTGGTGTCTATCTCCAGCGAACGTTCCGGGTGAGAGGCGGGGTCACCCTGGACAGGTTGCCAGTCTGTCGCAGGTCCTTCATCAACACAACAATGCAAATTACTATTTCCTTTAGAGATTCAAAATTAGAGTCTTAAACATATTTACTACTATGTGTCAAGTTCAAAGCATCATATTTAGAGCCCACCGGAGTCTCTTACATTACCTCCACCAGACAGTCACATGCTGACAGTACTGCTTCACAAGACTGGTTCACTTCAAAGTGAACTATTGTGGAGTTGCAATATCAGAAGATCTTGTTTCATATCTACTTCTCAGCCCACCATCCAGGATTTAGCTAAAATGAGTTTCCTTTTGTCTCAGTTTTGTCACCTGCAGCACCGATAAAAAGAGCAAAAGTATTTATTAACACCTTATCCACCAACACTTTTACACCTAATGGTTCATTATCTCTGCTGCATTTATCTTCACTTCTTACCACAATGAAAATATAAACTGAAATGTCAAATACATTAAAAGGCTTTGAATCAGTTTCTCAGATTTGGAGGTGAGTTTAAAATTTGTGCAAATGGTTAATTTTGGCCAGCAGAAAGGCACCACTATCCACCTGCGTTAGACCTAACCTTGGGCTTTGGCTCATGTCCTTTGTGGTGCAAATGGCTAATCTGCCAAAAATAAAAAAATATTGATAGTAATGTCAAAGCAGCCTCATTATCTCTGGAAATACCCATTAAGTCGTTAGCTTGCAATCACAAAGAAAGTTTGCTTTTCATTCTCACAGCCTTAAAATGTCTTGTAACAGAAGGATGGAGGACTTGTAGAGGCCCGTCATGGTTACCATGTGACGCCTCGGTCTTTTTTGGCTGATCTCCTTACAGTCTTCTTTCTTTCATCTCTAGGACGAAACCTGATACGGTATCTCAGCCCCATTTGACCAGATGCTAATTAATCTGCAGCGAAAGAGCTTTTTAAAAACACCCTAGCACCACGAGGAATTGTTGTGAACCTGCCATGAGTGCAACACTGTGGGAACAGGAGAAAAGGGAAATAGAACATGTAATATCACTGCCAGACTGTAGAGGTTGAGCATAGGTCACCGTTCGTCAACCGCGGAAGTGTGACATGCTTTAGATATGCTGTACAATAAGGCTGTTTGGCTGCTTCTGTGGTTACATTAGCTACCCATAAAAGAATATTCAATACCACTGATAGCCTAGCAGCTGGTGGCCAGATGATACTTTTCTTCTGGCTATCAAGGGGCATTGGGAGAAAGCTGAAGCATGAAGGGGACGGGGGGGAGTGGTTTTAATCCCCTCTGTCACAGTGCACTGCTTTGTCTGAGACATCAACCTTCCATTTCTACCATCTTCCTTTTTGTCTCAGCAGCTCAACGTCGGCTAAACTGGAACTGACAGCTCAGGATTCAAACTTCTTTAAAGCGCTTACTTTTTAAATGAAAGATATTCCTCTGTTTTTTTTCATGTTATTCTCAGATACTCTCGTTTGTGACACAATAAATAGATTCATTGTGCCGGAGTTGCAGAGAGAGAGAGAGAGATAATATCCATCTCCCAAAAAAAGACGAGGAAGAACTTTAATGTCCGCAGAAAGCATATGAGAATGGCTGGTGAAAAAGGAACAACCAAAACAAACATAATTAGAGTGGAAGAGATGGCAGACCCAGAAAGACTGTCAGAGGAAAGGAAATTCAGGAAATATGCAAACTACTCCATGGAGCAGATGCCGCTGTGTGGGGAGGCAAGAGGTCCAGTTCAGTATCAGTGAGGCTGTGGATGGCATAAGAAAATAAGCTCAGTATGAGCAGAACTGACCATTCCTGTCAGTTCTGCTCATTCAGACCACTCAGTCTTGCAAGGGTTTGGGGCCGTTCTAGAATGAATGATCCACTACCTGGTGGGCATGTAAACGATATACGTTAATTTTTTACAAGTGTTCAAAGCATTTTTTTTTCTACAGAAATTCTTTGTGTTACACACAAAAAAAAGCTGGAGGACAAGCCTGAAGTGGAGCACTGGCAAGCTGAGATTACCTAAATCCAGGAGTGCAGAGAGAGAAGGTCCTGCAAGGGTTTGTTCAGAAAGAAATCAACTCTTTCTCAGTCTCCTGGAGAACAACAAGACCTCAAGTTCAGTATTTAGTAACCACAGATCAATACATCATCCATTAAAAGTCCTGCTGCCCTCAGCTCCCCGCTGGTGAAGTCATTGAGGACAGTAAAGTTTTAGACTCTGGAACAGATTCTGAAACATAATGCTTTGGTGGCAACAGCTTCAGGCTATTAATCTTTTGTAGCACAGACACTTAAGCATAGGAGTGATAAATTAGTCCCGATTTCCTTCATTTAAGAAGATCAGTGAGCGGCTGATACTTACATGTAAGATAAACCTTACACACTTCCACAAATCAGCCATTGCCACCTTTTGCTCTGCATGACTGAGGTCTGACTGATAGACCCACCCACTAGGTTACGTTACATGTTATTGTGTTGCAAGTTAGAAATAGTCACCCTACCGTTGAGACTTCATCGCTATGTTGCATGTTCATTGTTTTCATCCAGACATTTTGCACATGTGCACCATGCTTGAGTGCCAAAAGACAATTCTTTAACTTGACATTTTTTCCATTTTTGCCTTTTTCCTCCCTGCGCCTCACTGATTTTGCAAATCCATAGACCTTGTTATCTTGTAGTCGTAGTGTTGACAATTAATACACAGGATCTTGGATTTGTGACGTCAACTAGCAGCGTGTCTATATTTAGGCAAAAATATTGGTATTGGCCAAAACTGTAATCGGTGCACCACTATTTAAGCAATCTTTAGTTATTTTTGGCAACACTCATCGCTGTCATTTTAATCATACAGAAATAGGAATCTTAAAGTGTCTCCTTACTTTTGGTCATTACAATTTACGGCAACAAGATCTTCAAACATCTGTTCAGAACTATGCTTAACATATGGGCAGTGACAGACAGAGATGCTCTGAGAGATTGGCTGGTTACCAGATTTTATGTTTGAAACTATAAGTCAGATCTTTTTCAATTCAGTAAATGCACCATAGACGAGCACAACAATAACACTCTTCGGTGTGCAAATACATGGAGAGAAGACTTACCTAATGACAGTATCAGTAAGTTGCTCAAAACAACATATATACACACGTAGGTTGATTATTCAGGCTGACACTTAAATTAGATTACAGGAAGCTCGCTGTATTACAACAGTTTGTCTGTTTTATCTGACTGAAGAGTTCAGCAAATCACAGAAACAGACTGGATTTGTAAAGTCAATAATCTGGGAATGTCACATTTAAGGTAAAACTCTGCTCTCCTTTTCCAGGAAACAGGGCAGTTTTTCTCCTTGCTGCTTCTTTCACCCCAGGCACCAGAGTCACATCATACACAGCAGAAATCTACCAAAAAACTGCTAATCTTCATGGAATTACTTGGAGAATAGAGCAACGCCCCAGAGAACGTATTAAAAGTAAAGTTAGAATATTTTAATGCAAGTTCAAATAACAAAATGAAAACAATAAGACCTGCCCAGGACTGTGGATCATTAACCTGTTTTAGGTTTAAAAGGAGCAGGTACTCTGCTGTGTGCCTCATTTAAATCCTTTTAAAGTTTGCACATTAAGATCTGTTCCAATTACAGACTTTCACAAAGACTAGAATTAAATAACTCTTTTTTAGACCATAATCATTATACAACAATCTATTATTAATTCCACTTAAGTCTGATTTCATTGGTTTTACAGCGTTGGGTCTCTAATGATGTGGTGAACGGAGATCTGTGATCGTCTGTTTGCAGCAGAACTCTTGCAGTAGGAGGATAATCTACATAAACAGCCTGGTATTTGACCCCACAGGACACACGCACACACACACGCCCCCACACGCACACACACGCACACAGCAGCCTAGGCAGTGGAAGAGATTCTGGGAAATGAAGTTCTGGAGAACAAAACATTTAGCCAAAACTCTTCAGATAATGCATGAAGAGGCTGCATTCACTAATGCTAACCACGCTAACCACAATAATCACTAATGCCAAGTGCTAAATGCTAATTGTAATCATTTTAGTCTTAGTTTTAAAATATTAACTGCTCAACAATTTAACACTGACTTCTCTCTCAACCCTTTTGGTGTGACACCTCCAGCCTGGATATAAAAAATGACTGATTGATCATGATAGAACGACTGCTATGTAGCTACAGTAACAACATGAATGATTTAACAATCCAAATTAGAGTTGTTTTCCTCCCAAATGTTAGGGTGACACCAATTCTATTGATATTGAGATGATCTTGACATATTTACAGTATATGTTGTAAATATAATAAAAATGTAAATAAAGATTCTAGTGTGCTATAATTTGCCTTGAGGAGTAAAAGAACCATGGTGTCATTATTTTTAGTTTATTTTCAGATACCAAACCTGTAGGAATTTAGCCTTTATCTACCTCTGACACTTTGGGCTGTTTTACAGAAATTCATTCAGTGTATTATCAGCCTGGCAGGCTACTAGGCTGATAATACACCACCAGGCTAAGCATTGTTTAAAAATAAATTGAAATTGGTTAGAGCTGCCTACAAAATCTCCAGTTAGAGAAACCTTCTTTCCATGTAGTTTTCAGAGAGTGAAAAAGCTGCAAGAATACTTTCTGTTGGTGGTTCCACAAGCATTCTGTGTCAGAGGTAGACCTACCAACCTTTCAAGTCTCTTCATGATAATTGATACTAACACATTTCTAGGGTCATAAATCTAATCATGCAAACTCCACAGATATAACACTTTTGTTCTATTGCAGTGTCTATCATTGGGACTCACCCTCAGTGCTTCGATAACCAGGTCACGGGCTTCAAGCTCCCCTTCCATGATACTGAGGAGCGTGAGAAGCTCTGGCTTGCTCAAGTTATCCATATTGAACTCACATTTCTGCAAGACAAGCCAGAGAAAACACACCTTTAGTAAAGAGATTACTGCAGCTGAGCAAAAGAAGAGGTTACGTATCAGACCAAAAGTTAAAGCTGTTAAAGTGGGGTAGAGCTATAACGAGAGCAGCTGAAACAATGGTTGTTCACAGAAAACAGCTATTGGAAAACTATTGCTTTCAGTGGACCATCATCTTGAACTGCACTGAAATACGCTATGACTCAAATTATTAAGAGTCATAACCACACAGATAGTAAACCACAAACAGATCTGTATAAAAACCTTTTCAGTAACACCATACAATACTAGGTTTGTCAAAAAAATCCAATTTTTGAGCTTATTTGCCCAAGATGGAACACGACTTTGCACAGCAGAGCTACAGATGTGCACAGACACACACTTAGCCCTTTTTCTTCTTTGCAGAGGTTCATCTGACCAAGCATGTCTGGTAATTAAGATAGATTGTTTAAAAATGCTGCCACTAGCTAACCCACAGTAAGTCATTCTTTGCAATGCTCTTTAATCAAAAGGCAAAAGTTAAAGTGTTGGTTAGAGGTATTTGATGCTAACAGATAAATATTTCAGATTGTTCTATGACAAAGGATCTTAAAGACTGAAGCTCTGATATAGAGGGATTATGCCAGATGACATATGCTAACGTTGGTGACTTAAATGTAAGTCACTCTGGCCATATTTGTTTCCCATTGCACTGATGAAGAACTACAAATTACAAATTAAAAGAGCCTGCCTACCAATGAACAGCACAATGGATCCAGGGTTCATTCTTCCATAAAGGATATTAACACTTCTAAGTGTTATCCAGTCTGGTGGTTTGCTATACAGTATAACAAGCCTGTTACTATCTTTTCTAAATGGCTTCTGAATTGCCTAGTACTTATTGGTGTTGTTCTAAATAAGGCAAAGAAAAAGTTACCTTGTAATTACCTATATATTTCTTAAGAGTGAATCCTGGGCCTTAAGAAAAGATCCCTGGAATCAAATTTGAAACTGAGCATTTTCATGACTATCAACATAAAATTAGAAATTTTGGTATAATGAAAACCGTCCAGTGTCCATCCATTGGTCCAATGCCTATATCCGTTTGTTCTTGTCAATCTCCAGTGATCATCAGGCGAAAGGGGCTGTACTCCGGACAGGTGGACAATCCATCACACAGGACAGACACCATGACCTCACATCCGACACTTCAGAGAGACAAAATAACCTAGTAAACATGATTTTGGACTGTGGGAAAACACCAGAGTACCCAAAGGGAATCCAACACATTCATAAGTAAAACATGCGAGTGACAAGCACAAAGATGCCACACTACAAACTTAGGATATAGTCAGTAATATATTTAGTGATGGTTGTTGTTCAACACAGCATAAAATACATGCTGCTTCACTGCCAAATGTTGAAAGGTGCAACCTTTATAAACCTAGGTAGTTGATTATCTAGGTTTTATGTTTGAAAGAACCCGAAGTGGAAAGACATTAACTCTATGTAGGATTATTATCACAAGATATTTTATTATATCTTGATATTCTGTCAGGCAAAATGAACACAGTTTGTTATCTTACTACAGCTTAAAGTCCCTAAGTATTATGTCTCTTTTACTGAAATATTGGATTGGGACTTATCAGCAAATACTTAATCTTCAGTGACTCAAGTTGGTAATGAAAAACTGTCTTAATGGGGAAATCCTTTGTGGGGCGACGGTGCTAGGGGTTCATCCTATAACCGGTGGGTTGACCCTGTCCTGCGTGTTTTATATGTTAAATAGTTCAACACACCTGACTCAAATAAATGATTATAAGGATAGTAGAACCTTATGACATGCTGTGAAGTTAAGTCATTTGAATTAGCTGTGTAAATTAGAGCGAGGAGCCATCTGCAATATACTGTAATATAGTGGAAAGAAGGCTCCACACTTTTCCACAATCACCAAAAAGACAAATTTGAATCTTATTAATGTTGTTTTGAAACATTAATAAGGCAGCAGGGTGGTGACGTGAGCCAACAGCTTAACTAATTACCAAGCTAATATCAGTGTGTCCCATGCATTGGTCTGCAAAGAGCAAAACTAAAATGGGTTTAGTCTTCTGTGCAATGAGCACATTTAGCTAAAATCTACATTTAAATGCTGCAGTTGTTTATTTTATTGAGTTTCTCATTAACTTCTCCCATGTCTCAAAGTCCTACATTATTTTAACTGTAGTAATCAGAACCTTACATAGTATTAGCAACAATAGGAAACAGACTTCGAGAGAGCTATGAGAGATGTTATTGTTCTTGGTGTCAAATGAAAGGAATTAGATCACCTTATAAATTTGTTACAAATTTATGTCTAAATACAGAGAAACATTGTATTTGTGGTTAACATAACATAACATACACTACGGTAGACCAAAACTTTAATGTCAAAGGCTGTAATCCTTCAAATCAAACTAAGTCATTCTAGGAGAATCTTTGCATTATGAAAATAGTGCTTCAGTAATGTCCTTACAGGAAGCTTTGAGCCAATAGTCAGAGAAAATGCATTTATGTGTCGAGTCAGTAAGTATGTGACAGAACCTTGGTCATTTTTATGGTAAGATGTTAAATTCATAAAAAGTTTTTTTTTTCTTTCCCCAAATATCACAGTGCCAGGTTACATCCCGGAACCACACAACATGGTCCAGTCAGGTAACATTCCTGAGCAGAGTGTCAAATTGTTTCTCGAAGAAACCCTGAAAGGTGTTGTAATCACTAAAACCAAAAGCTAAGTGAGGAATGGGCAAGGCGAAAACACTTGGCTAGAGATCTACGGGTGATGAAACTTATTTTGACCTGCATAAGGACTGGTCAGTCAGTATGAAAAGTCGTTGTCCTGCATGCTGAATGCTGTGTGTCTGATTCTAGCTTCTTTACTTTACACATGTCAATGTTTTCATGAGCAAGACACCCTCATATTGGATAAGGATCTGTGGATTGGTGTATGAATGTGTTTATATCTGTGTGTGTCTGGGTGAATGAGGCTCTGGTTTCAAAGAGCTTTGAGTGATTGGTATGACTAGAATAGCACTCTATTAGTTTAGTTCATTTACCATTTAAAGGTTGGTGAAAGCAGAATTTGTAGTTTTGGTGTGAGCAGACAACTGAGAAAGCCACATCAAGCTGCATTCCTAATCTCTAGAAGCATTTTTTATAACGTCATTTGTCTATAAAGCCTTAATAAATCAGCTAAATGTAATCATACGTAGGAACGCCACAGTCTTGCACAACGGGCAGATTGGTACCTGTTACCTCTAAAGGCAGGCTAGTCACTGAAACCAGATTTACAATCTTCCATCAAGATTTGAGCCAACAACATCGCTTACAGCAGAGTGACGGAAGCCTGATTGTGCTGTTGGTTAACAGCATTCAAAGCTGTTAACCAACTGTTAACCCTAGCACCGTCGCCCCAACAAAGGATTTCCCCATTAAGACAGTTTTTCATTACCAACTTGAGTCACTGAAGATTAAGTATTTGCTGATAAGTCCCAATCCAATATTTCAGTAAAAGAGACATAATACTTAGGGACTTTAAGCTGTAGTAAGATAACAAACTGTGTTCATTTTGCCTGAGAGAATATCAAGATATAATAATATATCTTGTGATAATAATCCTACATAGAGTTAATGTCTTCCCACTTCGGGTTCTTTCAAAAATAAAACCTAGATAATCAACTACCTAGGTTTATAAAGGTTGCACCTTTATAATTCAAAGCTGTTAATCAACAGCTTTGAATGCCGGTCTAAAAAAAAAGTACCATGTTTAAGCCAGGAGATCTCAGACAGCATATTACCCAAACAATATTACCTCCTGTAGCGTCATAGATGCTCAAAGAGCTGACTTTTTAGAGATATTTGCTTAAACAGACACACTAGTCTGCAAAGTGGCTTCTTGACATAAATTGAGCTAAGCTTATTTTCACTGCACTAAAGACACAATGCTTATGAATCTGTAATGTGTTATGAACTGCTTATTTAGATGCATGTCAAATCATGCTCTTTGAATTAATAATCTTTCTCTGCCAAGATAGTTTAAACCTCAGCAACATGTCAGAGCATGTCTGAAGACCTTTAGTGAGATCTTTATGACATTCTACCTGCACCTGACATGTAAACTAGGTTTTGAAAATGATTCTTTTTTATTTCCTTAGAAGAGAACACATGCTAGTTGACTACCCCATGACATCAAGATATCAGTTCAAAATGGGGCTTATCCACCAAAGAGGCTCCAGTTCTAAACCACAGCTGGTGCTAGAATCAGTTCTTAACGGTTTCTGTATAGAACCGGTTTGCTTGACAAGCACCCAAGAGCCATGTCATTAAGTTGTTAGAACCATCTAATTCATTTATAGTTTGATTCGCCCCGATTTATTGTGAAGGATTGTAGTGCATGGTGACAATTTAATCGCACAAGTAAAATTACTTTAGGGATGCAATTTTGAAGCCTGGCAGGGCAGATGTTGTGCCAAAAGTTCCCCCTGCACTGAGCTGACGAACAGGACATTCAGAACCATGGTACCCAGTCCATCATTGAGGTGTCACAATAAGACCTAGGCCAAGAGTAAGTTGTCATTCACTAGTTAGTCTAAGACTGTACACTGGTATCAGAATCTGCTGGACCTCAGATGTCTTCCTCTGTTTGAATTGTCCTACAGTATTTTTCTCTTCCAAAAGTTCCTTTGCAGGTAAAACAGGTCAGAAGAATCTAAGTTATCCCCAAATACCTTGAGTTTGCCTTGTAGAGAGATGAAGAAAGATGATAAATTTATATCTTTAATCAGCTAATGATACTCTAAACCAGGGGTCGGCAACCAATGGCTCCGGAGCCACGTGTGGCTCTTTCATCCTTCTGTTGTGGCTCCCAGTGACTTTGGGAAATAGAATATTTTATTAAAATTAAATCATTACAAAATTATAAATTAAAATCATTTTAAAATAAATTTCTAAATCTGAAGATTATGGTAAACTTGTAACATTAAAACAAAAGTTTTGAACATTTTTAGCACCCAAAATATACGTCATGTCCGCCGATGTGCGACAGGCATTCCTGGCGAACCCCACGTCTGGCAGACCGCTTTTTTTTTCTTTAGCGCACTGATTTATTGACTTTTTGACCCTTGCCTGGAAGATACATTATGAATAAATCCAAGAAAAGGAAACATACTGAAGATGGCAGAACATTTAATGCTACGTGGACAGATCATTTTGCTTTCACCGCTGATGAAACTGGTTCACCAGTCTGCTTAATATGTGGCGAAAGACTGGCAAACAACAAGAAGTCAAATGTTGAAAGACATTTTGAGAACAAACACTCTGTCTTTGCTAAAAAATATCCCGAGGGAGAGGAGAGAAAAAAGGCTGTTTCGGAGCTGATGCGGAAGGCTGAAGCGTACGGAGCCCCCTAGGGGACATGGGGGATTTTTTTTCTTTTGCGTTCCCTCGCAAAACTTTTGCGTTCCCTCGTAAAACTTTTGCATTCCCTCGCAATAACTGGTCAGTTATGCAGCATAATTGAATACTGCAAGCCTTTCTTACGGTGGGCGCCGTACTTTATGCTTTAATATAAGGTTATGTGAGGTTTTTCCATGAATGTTAATATCTTTTTGTGAAATATCTGAAGTTTTATATATTTCTTTAGGATAGAAAGGCACCACAAACCTACGATATAAACAGAAACTTTCCGTAAGTAGGAAAGAAATAAAAACACATTATAATTTGGACTATTTCTGAGTTATTATCGCGGGTAATAAGTCATCTGACAGTTTTGATTGTGTCTCTGTTGTTCTAGTCTGAATGGTTTAAAGAGCTGCTTTCAGTGCCGCTCCATCTTCGCCTTAACAGACATAAACATACAGGAAAAAATTAAATCGATTTTGGGTGCGCGTGCGTAGTACTCCGATTGCTGGTTTGTTACTCATTCTGCTGCAAGTTGGCTTAATTTTGACGCGCAAGACGTAACCGGTAATATCCGGTTTAGGATTTTCAAAATAAAAGATCTGGAAGTAGTTCATTATTTCTTGAGCGGCCCGGTACCAATTGGTCCGCGGACCGGCCCGGTGGTTGGGGACCACTGCCCTAGAGGGCTCCGTACCGTACTACGGGACACAGAAGCAGACTGCGCATTTTTTGGTTTGCTTGGTTCGTTCAGTGCCGGTGGATAATATTTGGATGAGTTTTGATTTTTATCTCCTGAATAAGAGGAGGACAGGTGACTGCATTCTGTGTCTATTTTTCCTTCAGTGCGGGTTGGGTAAGTTTCGATTTTAATTTCTTAAATACAAAGATCCAAATAGACAGAGGGTATTTTGTTTGAAATTGAGCATCAACAAAGTGTAAAATGCGTTTTGTTACATGCAGA
Source organism: Xiphophorus hellerii (assembly GCF_003331165.1). Taxonomy (NCBI): domain Eukaryota; kingdom Metazoa; phylum Chordata; class Actinopteri; order Cyprinodontiformes; family Poeciliidae; genus Xiphophorus; species Xiphophorus hellerii. The sequence goes on along the minus strand of NC_045673.1, from coordinate 31,924,772 downwards.
AATAAAATTTTGTGTTCTCTGCAGCAGTTCGTTGATTTCATAAACGCAACATAGTGTCGATTTTTGTACATAGCATATAGGTTTTATATATATGACGTCAAAATGGGTTGTGGCTCCAAGTGCTTTCTTTTTATTGGGAGGCGGTCCCAAATGGCTCTTTGAATATAAAAGGTTGCCGACCCCTGCTCTAAACATTCATTTTGAATAAATGTAGTAAATAAGTGTTATCAGTTGGCATAATTAGTAATCCATTATCTTTGACACAATACCAGCTCTTTACACTGTTGGAGGATATAAGAAAGGAAGAAGCGACACCACGTAACTAAATTATCCAAAGTGATCTCATTATCCAATTCCTAACCCCCGCTTCTTCCAGGAAGCACTTTCGCCTCTCTACTTCTCCTGGAGCTTTCATTGACATCCAACCCTCAGCAGCATCAGGTAGCGGTTGAGCTAAGCGATAAAGTGCTCCTTCTATCTGACATTTTTGCACAATGGACAGATGAGCAAACCACACTTTGTACCATGAGCACCAAGGGTCCTGCTAGCAAGGTTGGATGCTAGCCATGGTCCTCTTTAGTAGGCCTGAGTCATCCATACCACAAGGGGAAGAACATTCTTATGGTGTGCAAAATCCTTTCATATATCCTGCTGGCAAAGGAAATGCAAGTCTTCCACAAACTAATGTGCAGTTCATGCAAAAGGAACCCAATGTACATTACAACAGACTGTCCAGGAAACATGAAAATAACTCATTTACCAAATGAATATGCCAATTAGGGCAGTTTTTACTTGTCTAGGCTATCAATATTTATCATTTATATTCCCCATGATATTTTAATAGCTGTTGCATTGTTCCAGCGCATAGATATAGTGGATGGTGATCAGACGGTGGTAATCTTGTAACGCCTTCATTTTCGGTTGGATTAACAGCTACCACCTCTGTCAAAGAAAAGGCAGAACATTTTTATTCTTCTATGGTGAGCTTGTTATATTTCATTGTTGAATTAAAATTAGATCAGAAAAATTGTTTAACCCATCACCTTCAACAATTACTAGAAAAAAAGATCAATTTTGTTAGAGTTCTAACATCCAATATTTTCAATGTCTCCTAAAGGAGTTGCAAAGTTCTAATATTGTGAATCTCTGCAGACTGGCTGCTTATTGTTGAGCTGTACACAGAAATGTCTTTGTTTTGAAATAACAGTGAAAGTCTGTTTTACAGCAACTGCTCTCCTACGCACAAAATGCTTAGATGCTTCATACATCATGATAAACTAAATAATTAATAAGTGTTTTATTTATAAGTGTGTATTAATAAGGACAGGACAGAGATAAAACTGATCAGCTTCTTACCAAATTGTGAGTCAAAGCTGTTTACATATTTCATGGAATGTTTCTAAATCAAACATTTCAGACTGAATTATTTCCATGTAAGTACAATGAGTATTTGTAACCATAATTCTTTAGTATATAATATAGCACTTTATCATTCCAATATAAACTTCCACAACTATTAAATGGAGCTATAAAATAAAGTTGTGAAGCTACCTACTACAAGGCAGTGACTTGTGACTAGTCAGATTTGTCCCTTTCTCACTCTTAATTAATGTATAAGCCCATTAATAATTGTCAAAGTGTTTACAGATTAATTAACAACCCATTTATCAACTATGTATTAAACATTTGTAAGGGGAGTGTTATTGTAAAGTGGTACCGCTGTTTATTGTTTATGTTTTTCTACAGTATAGTTCCGAAAGAAAGGTTGTATCAGAAAGTCAAACCTTAAATATTGATGGTCAAAAATTGGCAACAAGACTCCGACCTGTGCATCTCTGATCTGATCTCTGTTGCCGGTTGCAACAAAAAATTAAAACCCGCAGCTCCAAGCCTTTCAAGGAGAGAAAAGGAATTCAACACAATTGACTACACACTACCATGCAAAAAAAAAAAGTTTTTGCAAACGAATAGAGGCAACCTCTGACCCTTCAGCACGGGTACTTCAGAGTCCTCAGTCAGGAAACTTCCCCCACCTTAAGCTGACAAGAGACAGTTTGACAGGGGTGAGCAAAGAGCACAGAGCTTTATTTAACTACAGCAGGCATGGTGGTGGTGGTGGTGGCGGCGGGGGGGTGGAGGTAGTCCGCTGAAGCGGTGAGGAGGTGGGGGGTGTACTCCGTTGAGGCGGAATCCCCCTTTTGTCGGCTGAAACCTGGAGAAAGCCCAGAGGCAAACGGCCCTTCTCCCTAACTCTGAACACCTGTTCACCTCCATGCACTGGCTTCCAGGTTCTTGTGAGGGCGCTCAGTGGGTGTTAGAGGAGAAGCTAGGGTGGACGGCTGGGTGACACAGAACTCTTAACTATGTCCGCTGAGTCACTGAAATTATACCAATTTAGAAAGGTGTCTGGTGGACATGTCCTCCTCCACCCCCTTCTCTTGCACTGACCCCCACAGCTCTTCTCAGCTCACCAGTCTAACCCACAGCTCCCCTCCCTCCTCGTCCCTCCAACCGGCCTCTGGGACCAGAAAGGTTCTGTTAAAGCCCATTTCCACCTGCCGAGCTCCTCTGAGGAACTTCCAGAGAGGAGCTACTCTGTCACTAAAGTCCAGCCAGTGTTTACTAAAAGAAAGCAAGCGGCAAAGAAGTGACTGAGAGTGCACTGATTTAGCCGTACATGGCTGAAGAAGTGACAGACTCTTCGGCCCTGAACAAAGATGCTCCTGGTTGGAGCAATGGTGATCAGTTTGCAGAGGGGGAGCTGAGCCGCTGCCAGAGCACAGCTGCAACCTGCTGTGAGAAATCACAACTAGGTGCCAGCAAACATGTGAAACCGAACCCTTTAGAGAGAAAACAAAGCTTTTCTTATAATTACTATGCATGCATTTTTGTTATTGACAAGTGTGATTGAAAAAAAATAAAATACAGCTCCAGGTTTTCTTAAAAATGTAAAGTTTCTGAAAACTGAACTAAAAGGCAACACATTCCACTTTGTGTGTATTTTGTCTATGGTTTCACAGGAATTGTAAAAATCATGTTGATCAGCTGAAGTTTCTAAAGACGATGGTGAACAAGCGACTTTTAACAGATTTCAGGATGGACTGCGATGGGGTTGAACCTCAGTACATGGCAGAGCCAGAGTTTGGCCCCACTATGGACTCACACGACTTTTAGTTTCCCAAATAACTTCTCCCTGACTTCACTCTTTTCTTGTTTCTTCCCTTAAATATCCTCTTAAAAATGAATCAACCAAATCTCTCTATGTTGATCAGCTGGAATTTCCCCACTTATCATAAAAGACCTGTAACAATAAAATCTAGACAGTCCAATCATATTCAAAACCTTCTCCCTTACTTTTTATAGAAGTCTAATTTTCCTGAAGTCACATAAACACCCTTTGTTTGTGGCAATCATGCACAACACAAGTTAACACCTTTAAATAGGAGGATGACAAAACTCACATAGATAAACTGAGAAATTTACATCCGAATTAGAAGTTAACTTTTAAAAAACTTTCATCAGTTGTCTTCAGGTTCTTTTTACCTAGATCTATTTGAAATTCTGTCATGGCATTGCCATTACTTTGGCTTTTATGCATCAGATACAGCCAGTCGCCTTTCCCTGAAGCTCTTTTTAAACAGTAGGCATTGCTGCAGGGAGGAAGCCTGATTGTTTTCAACAAGTGGAAGCACAACAACAGTCTACACATGGCTTTTACTACAAAATTTAACTCCATATTAATGTTACTTTAGATCAGTGGTTCTTAACCTGGGTTTGATCGAACCCCAGGGGTTCGATGAGTCGGTCTCAGGGGTTCGGCGGAGCCTCTGCCGCGGAGGTAAAGACACACTTGTGTAAAGTCGTGATGACGCGCCCCGCTTGGCCATCACTTGCTGCAAAGGATCATGTTATATTGCTCAGCCAATCAGTGCTGCGGGGCATTTAGTGCACGCAGTATCAGCGGCTGTCGTAGTTGTACATCGCGTGGTTTCTTTCTTAATATTTTTATCCATACTAAATATGCCGAGCAGAAAAGAAGAAAATGAACAGACTTTGCTCTGAAGATGCACTTGCCAAGGTGAAGCCACGCCTCTCTGAACTGGTCTCCCAAAAACAACAGCAGAAGTCACACTGATTTGCAGGTATGCCATTTGTGCAATACTTTATTCTGGCCCCAAAAAAGTATTTTGTGGATTCAAAACGACAAAAAACAAATTAAATTTAAAATTAAAAAAATTAAGTTATTAAAAAAATTTTAATTATTTGAAAAAAATCCAAATTTATTTTTAATTAGTAAAATAGTAAAAAAAATATTTTGGGGGCTGAAATTCTTTCATGGGGCCGAAATATTTTTGGGGGCCAGAATAAAGTAATACTGTAACTTGCTGTGAGTTCATGGTTTTGTTCTTTGAGCAAAGATGACGTTCATGCACGGCTCATTTTGTGCACCAGCAAAAAAACATATACCTATGTCTTGAATTTGGAAAAAAAAAATTTTTTATTTTTCACTAAAGAAGGGTTCGGTGAATGCGCATATGAAGCTGATGGGTTCGGTACCTCAAAAAAGGTTAAGAACCACTGCTTTAGATGTTTGCACAGGTATGTATAATGTTTTGCAGTAAATATTCCTTCGCTGGTCATATTCATCTGTGCATATGCTTGTAAAAATTATTCCTCTACCAAGGAGCTCTTCCTGTTTGGCTGCTTGAAATTAGGAAAAATGCAGATGACAGAACACACACCCTCCATTGTCATTTCTGCAGCCAGACTCTACTTGGGAGATTAAAAATGGCAGATTTAACATACAGCAGATCTTGTTTCAAAAATGAAATATGGGAAAGATGTCAGATGAGAGTTGATGTTTAATCTAATTGTTTTGGTGCTAACTTACTGACTACTAACAGCATTGCAAGCTGTTGATGTATTTCTATGCATTTCATGTGTTTAATCAACAGCGTAAAAAACAGAGCTTCTGATTTACTGTAATACACGCCATCAGAAGGGATAATACACTTACAAAAGTGTCCAATATGGCTGCACATATAGAAGTGAAAGCTGCTGGTATAAGTTATAGGCAAAGGATTTCTGACGGTTTATTGTTATTAAAGCAACGCTGTAACTTACCAATTTTTGTGTGAAAATATTCCTTTTTTGTCTGAACGGATAAAATACGCAGAAACTGTTACTGTTATCAGCTTGTATTGGTTGTAGCAATTAGCAAAGTAGCAAATCCCACCCTCTTGTTACAATCAGAGCGCTCTCAACTGGGGCGTGACGTCACTGCCAGCTCAGACGTCCGAGGCGAATCAAACGCAGCAGAAACCTGAGGCAGCTCTAGGTGCGCTCTGAGTTTCCCAGTCGGAATTCCGACTTCGGGGGAAGGTTAGTGTTTTTCCGACTGGTAACTCAGAAAATCAAAGAGCACTCAAAGAGAGCACAGCATAAATTCAATTCCCTTCTGGGGATATAACGACTTACAACTATATATATATATATATATACATATATAAAGTAACCATGACGTTAAGTTTTATAGATGATAATAAATTATGCCAAAAACGAATCTGATTTGGGCATCTCTAGTTAAACATTCACACAAAACACCTAACTTCATTGATGTGAAATACACAGAAATAAACAGGACGCCTGACTTTGGACAAAAATTAATGGTCAAACCAAAATTTTACGTTTTGTGCACCAAATAGAGGACACAAATCTCGTAGTAGGAATGGAGTCGCAGTGTATGCCCTGGTTACTGTGTAGCTACTATAGAATGAGTCACGACCTGTACAACCAGCGCCACTTTTCCTTTCATCGGGAGCTGGAAAACACGGGATAACATAATAACTACGAGATGATCGCCGAGAGAGGCCGTGATAGATGAACAAAACAACCGATTAGTGCAACAAAAGGCAATATATGGCATTACTGAGATCTGCCAAGGACAAATTAGGCTAATATTGCGGCTCAAATGGAGTCGAGGCTCGTTTTCTCCAGAGACAGCCGAGTGCCTCGCGCTGCCCACCGCTGTTGCTTCCAGAGCCTTTTAGAGAAATAGATGCGCAGCGCGTTTCTCCGTCTTTTCCACATGACAGCCACGGCTCCACACTGAAATAAATATTTAAAAAATAAGAAGCAGCGTCTATGGTTAGCTTGCCTCCATACACGCGTCTTACCGTGTCGATACCTCCCGGCGCGGCAGCGACCAGTGTTTGTACCGGAGGAGGCTGCTCTCCGCTGGCTCCCTCCGACGCCATCTTCGTACTGTAGCGGTCTGCTGGAGTGAGGGTGCATCCGGCACACACATTAACTATTGCGCTGCTGAGTGCGAAGCACGCCCCGGACGGTCATTGAAAGGAAAGAGAGACGGAATCTGACCAACTGAAAAGAAAGCGACAGTTCTCCCAACATTCAGGAGAACACAACCCGAGTGTTTGGGCTACTGCAGCTGAGAGGAGGCGGGCGAGCGAGCAGTCCTGTAGGCGGGGACCGACAGACGCGTGAATTCCAGATGCGGGGACCTGGTGTGCTACTGACATGAAAAAAAGGGGACCTCCTGGCCGCCTCATTTACAGCTGCAGCTGAAATTCTTGATCACAAAATGATAGGCAGGTCATTACAATATTCCTTTAATTGTAAAAAATTCAGAAAAGCATGTTTCCTAAGAAGCAATTGAAAGGTTTTTTTCCTAACAAAACCCAAATGAACAGGAAGAATCATGAAACATAGGCCCAGAAATAGATTATATATATATATATATATATATATATATATATATGTGTGTGTGTGTGTGTGTGTTGGTGGGTGGGTGTGTGTGTGTGTGTATACTGTATATACTAGTTTATCACTTTATCATTTTAAATTAACATAGACACTGTAGCAGCCCTAGTCTATTAACTGGATTTTTAAACAAATGTGAATAAATTGAATAATGTAGAAAATACTTATACATTGTTGGCTATATATATAGGTATATACAGTACAGACCAAAAGTTTGGACACACCTTCTAATTCAATGGGTTTTCTTTATTTTCATGACTATTTATAAGGCAAGAAATCCCACTTATTAACCTGACAGGGCACACCTATGAAGTGAAAACCATTTCAGGTGACTACCTCTTGAAGCTCATCAAGAAAATGCAGAGTGTGTGCAAAGCAGTAATCACAGCAAAAGGTTGCTACTTTGAAGAAACTAGAATATAAGGGCTATTTTCAGTTGTTTTACACTTTTTTGTTTAGTGCATATTTCCACATGTGTTATTCATAGTTTTGATGCCTTCAGTGTGAATCTACAATGTGAATAGTCATGAAAATAAAGGAAACTCATTGAATTAAAAGGTGTGTCCAAACTTTTGGTCTGTACTATATATATATATATATATATATATATATATATATATATATATATAAAAGACACATGTATTTAGAGACACACTCTGCACTCAGCTGTTCGTCCCTCCTCTCATTGTGAGACTGTTGACACCAGTTGGCTGGCCCTCTGTTAAATTAGAATCAGTGTGCTAAATGTTAAATATTTATATTTAATTGTAATTATTTGTAGAAGTCAATTTTTACTTTGATTCTAAGTAATTTTTTTTTGCAATTCTTTTGTCAAAAAAGCCCAATTTTGTTAATCATGATTGATTTGTTAAAACAATACAAAGGAAAGACATCCAAAGAGGTGAATACTATTTTTTTTGCATTCAAAGATATATTATTGCTTCCAAATTACCAGAAACAGATTTTGTGAATTTAAGGAGCTCAGTGCTGACTTAGTGTTGGTAACATTGTAGGCTGTTGTTCAGAATATTAAAAATCAGCTTTCTGAGCTTTTAAAGAGTGTGCCTCTTTGATCTCTCTCTCTCTCACACACACACACACACATACTGAATGAGAGCAAACACTAGGCTGTCAGAGTGTGTTTTTCATAATCCACTGGGGATTTTCAGCAGGGAATCCCAGTCCCCTCTGCACAGTTACTTCTTTTATACCATCTTGTATGTCAGATCTTAAACTGGTGCCTGAATCTGTGGCAAGTCTGCAGAGATGGAGCTGCCATGCACAGGTAATGTATCCTCCTCTGAAAGGAAGCGTGACATTTAGTCAGCAGTCATGGAAAAAGAAAGTTGGCCGTAATTCTTAAAAAATAAAAATAAAAAAAGTAATTTCTATGTATTCAATCTGAGTGTTCCAATTATCCATCCATCCATTTTCTAACACCCTTGTCCCTTAGTGGGGTCGGGAGGGGTGCTGGTGCCTATCTCCAGCTAACGTTCCGGGGGAGAGGCGGGGTCACCTGGACAGGTCACCAGTCTGTTGCAGGTGTTCCAATTATTTTCGTCTTATAAAGATGGATCCCCAAGAATAGAAGTGTGTGTACTCTTCCTGAATGAACAAAATTATCTTTCTCATAAATTAAATATAACATTTATGCAGTTATATTGGTTGTTACTTATCTTTGCTGTGCTCAGAGGAATGTTGGAGCAGACAGAACATATTCATCTTTATTGTTTCTGCTACAAACGTTGTTCTGGTCTCAGTCTGTTTCTCTGTTTAGCAGTCGGGCCGCTGGCTGTCCCACAGTTAACAACAGACACAGAGTTGGCTCTTCACACTGAGCATATTCTGTAGGATTTGATAGGATCAGTCTGTTTCTTATTGTTACTTTTAAAAAGAGAGCTGGTGTGTCAGTGTGAAATGTTCAAGCATACACACTGCAATTAGCCAGCTCTGCTATTAGACTGGATGTGTTCTAAACCTTTTCTGCATAAAGAGGACAGAGTTTGTCCTTGGAGTTTTATTCTGTGCACAGCTTTCATTTATTGTTGAGCAGAACAGAGCTTACCGACAGCAGGGAGAAATCTAGCTGCCTTTTATTTACATTTTATTAAAAATGGTATGTGTATATAGGCTACTACACCAACTTATCCTTGCAGGGTCGGTGGTGGGGTGTGTCCAGTGATCAGTGGGCAAGAGGCAAGTTACACCCTGGACTAGGGATGCAAGTTATCAATTGATGAGTTAATCTAAAGTTGACTGATCTTATTAGTCAACTAATGATTAATTGATAATCTGCCATGTTCTTAAAAACCAGAGTTTTTCTCTTTTATTAAGAGAGACGTCCGTCTTTCCATGACATGAAGGGCTGAATGTGTGGGAAAAATTAAAACACTTTTTCACATCACATGATCAACAACCGGATGTTGCCGCTAGCGCAAATCATGAAGAAGAAGACAACAGGAAGTAATTGGAGGATCATGGCATGTTTTAAAATGATCAAACTTATTCATGTGTGATTTTTTAAATTTCATTTCTTGATTAACGGAAACACCACAATTGTATAGTTGGGTTTTTTCGATATTAGCAAGAATATTGACAAAAATTTGCCCTCATTTGTCATGGAAACGCAACTAGTGAAGACTATATTTCACCTCGTTACATTTTGTCTCTATGGATTTCTTTAGCTCTGCTATCTATAAATTTTCACCTGTGGGGATGGACAAGCCAACAGCCTCAGAGTCTTTCTGACCTACAAAGCACGTCCAGACAGTGCAGTGACTGAATAAGTGCGTTTTTTGCAGCTGGTTGAGCTGAAATGGTCACCCCAACTGGAGGAGCTGGTGAAAATGATGTAACTGTAAACAAATGGACTGAAACTGACGGACGGAGCTAAGGCACTCCATCGGGGACCCTTCTTTCAGCTGGACCCAGAGGCAAGATTCTGTTAATCTTGTGGGAGTACTTGGCTCATATTAGCTCCCTCACTGTTGGAGCAAACACCCGGCACAATGACTCTCTTTCTGTGAACAAGGATGAAGTAGTTTGAGAAGGCAGCTGGGCCGACCAATCACTCATGCCTTGTGTGCTGGTTCTCTTTAGCTCTGCTCAACCAGCAGGCTGACAGGAAAGGAAGCATAAAGAATGAGGCGAAGAGCCGTGGATCCTGGCTCCAGCTTCAAACACGAGGACAATGGACGCTTAGATAGTGACAGAGAGAGGGGAAGTGGAAGGAAAACGGAGGAGGGAAAACGGGATGTGGGCAATATCTCTGATTGGTCTTCAGGGGACGCCAGAGCCGTATTCAGCTCTGTTCTGTGCAGATCCCAAGTCAGTGTTCTGTCTCTGTCGCCTTAGCTCTCCCTGCTCTCCTCCTCAGTTGGTCCTAAAGTTCCTGCCTCACACGGTTCCTCTGTTGAGCAACTGGCCCGTGACTCAGAGACGAATGAAGCAGGTGCTTAAGTTAAATAGTGAAAGGTTCTGGTTCTCTTTAGCTCTGCTCTATACTAAGGATGACGGACTCATTCCAGAAACAATCCAAGGGAAGAGAATTAGAAGAAGTGTCATAAAGGTTTATGTAGCAGAGCCAAAAAGTCAAGATGTGCAGGAGCAACCGTAAGATCTTTTTCTAATGAATAACCTATTATCAGCTGAATCTTATAGTCCTGCATGAAGAAATGAACAATAAGTGCCTCTACTTCTTTTATGAGAAATATTGTATCCAACAGTGTCAACTTGAACAAGTGTGAAGGTTGTTACACTGGATCCAAGAGGAGAAACACTGAACCAACAGGATCAGTACAATACAGAGAAATAAAATTAAGACCTTTTAGGCTTTAAATCAATATAATTCTAGCAAATCATTCTGATTATGATTAGGATGCGAGAGACACACTGGAGGGACTATGTTTCTTGGCTGGCCTGGGAACGCCTTCGGATTCCCCCGGAGGAGCTGGAACAAGTGGCTGGGGAGAGGGAAGGGTTAGACTCCCTACTTAGACTGCTACCCCCTGGACCCGACCCCGGATAAGCGGAAGAAGATGGATGGATGGATGGATGGATGGATGGATGGACGGACGGACGGATGGATGATTAGGATGAAACTACTATATGCTCAATGGTCATTTTATTACCTGTTCAATTACTTCTTAACAGAAATAGTAAATCATCATGGCAGGAGCTCAATGTACTGAGAAATTAATACTTGATGAAGATGATTTAAAAGATTTGAACAGGGAAAAAATGGGATTTAAGTGACTTTGAACAATCTTTTGTTCAAAACTGTTGGTGTTAGATTTGATGTTATACTGACCACTCAAAGTATTTTACACTGGAGCCACATTTGGCAAATGGTAAATGCCTTGTATTTGTACAGCACCTTATCAAATCCAGAGAACCCCAAAGCACTTCATACTACATTCAATCATTCACACACACACTGATGGTGGCATGCTACTGGATAGCTGCCACAGCTGCCCTGGGGCAGGCTGACAGAGAGGCAGCCATTCACCAGCCCTCTGACCACCAACAGGAGGTAATGCAGGGTGAAGTGTGGTGAACTCCACCATCGTCCATATCCATTCACACTAACACATGCCTTGCCCAGTGGCACATTGACAGATGACAGGAGGAAGCTGGAACCAATACCTACATCTTTTGTGCTCTGTGATTGCAAGAGTACTCTCTCCACTTCCAACTCTTTGATCCTACTTGGAACCCCAAACTGTCACTGACTGTGGAAGCTTCACACCAGGCTTCAAGCAATGTTGACTCTCTACCTCTCCACTGTCTGGGAGCTTGATTTCCACATTATATACAAACCTTACTTTCATTTGAAAAGAAGACTTTGGACCATTGACCAGCAGAACAGTTCTTTCTCTCTTTTGCCCAAGACACTTCTGATGATGTCTCTGGTTCAAGAGTTTGCAGTCCCTGTCTTGGCATTCCTGTCAAGTTTTGGACTTGAGAACACGGGAAATATTTAGCTGCTGCTGCCATTAGAGCTGGGGGCAAGGGGTGATGGAGACTACCGTCAGAACGAAGGGGTGTGGGGTGTGGAATGATGTGGAGTGGAATGATGTGCCACGTAATCACTATAATATGGGAAATTTTCGGCAAAATACTAATATGGGAGCATAGAGGGAAAGAGGAGTAAAATACGGTAATTTCCTGGCCAAAATGAGAGACTTGACAGGTATGATTCTTGGTGACTCCAGCCTCAGTCCACCTCTTGTGGAGACTCTGGCTCCTTTTAGGCATTTTACAACATGAACATTCAAATGGCAAAATAAAGTAAGATTAACCATATGTTGCATCTTACATCGTTCCACTGGATGAAGAAAAATGAAAGGTTTATTATTAATAATTACTAAATTAAACCAAACCAGTTTGTTATAACGAATATTAGTTAAGAATTGCTGAAATGGATTTTCAGGTTGCTTAGGAAGTAATAATAGTGTGAGAATGTGGCCTCCTAATGTACAAAAATCTTAACTGTAAATGTGTTTGCACTCAATTTCCTGAATAAGGTTGGGAGTTTTATCTAGAATAAAATACAGTTCAGTGTAAATGTTTGCTCTCAAAATAGTAACTAAACCAGAAGTTAAAATCCAGTGAACATAAAGACACATGCTTTGGATCAAACCCAAGTCATACAGTTTAAAAGACAAATGTCCAAATGTAAGCTTCTGAATTTGAAGAAAGATACAAAAAAAATCTCTAAATCACTTAGTTCTCACTAAGTTTTCTGGTATTTACCAAATAGAAATAATTTTGGTAATTCTAACTGACCTGAAACAGTTTGGTTTGAAGTAACATCAGACATTGATTCATTGTATGTAAATATCTGATTTGAACCTGATTGTAGGTGTGTGGTTCCAGTCTGAGGCTGCAGCAGAGTGTCAAACTGGAAGGGGGAGAAAATACTCTCCCCATGTAAGATTTGTTTTTAAATCTTTGTTTCAAAAGTAATAATTTGCTGACAGGAGTCTCCTTCAGGTGTGTGGGGGCTATTAAAAATGTCAGGGTTTGCAAAGAAAACCTGATAGGGAAGCATGTTATCTTGTTCTTCACAGAGTCTGTTTCCATGAGACATACTCACTGCTACACCAACCTTTCTTTCTGGAATGGACAATCAAAAATGTCCTCAAATTCAGGGTTAGAATACTCTGTTAGGCTTCGTCTTAATCCAGTGTCAGATCAGGGCTCTCAAACTCCAGTGAGTTCTACAGAACCCTGCTGACAATCTGGTAATTATTATTAAAATGTGTGGACAGTGAACCTGGATGATTGCAGTCTGAGGCTCCTTGTAATATTCCAAGAAGGATTTTTCTGTCATGAATAGACCTTTAATGACAAGTGCAGTTTTGCACTTGCCTTTTAACTTACACTTTGTTTAAAAAACATAATGTCAGGCAATTGATTCTTTATGTGTGTTAGAAATATATTTAGAAATGCGCAAAGATCAGACTTGGTGCATATTAAAGTTTATTAGAGGCTTTAAGAAAATATCTTGACAAATCAAGCTGATGAGACATGGAAGACGATGGACGGTTCCAGCAGTTATCATCTCTTGGTGAAACCAGCAGATAAAACACTGCAGCACAAAACAATGTCAACATTTAGTTCAACTACTCATATTAACAGATTTCTACAAACTGCTTTTACTGTGTGAACCCATATAGATGACTTTGTTTTATTACATATGCTTTTTTTCTTACTGTCTAACAGTTGTACAGTCTGTTCAGTCTGGTGATGTCATTCATGCTCATCTCAGTAGCCGTTCCAAAAGAAACGTTTGAATCGGGAATGGGAACCATAGTGGGCTGGTTGTTTGCAGAGAATGCATACCTGGAACAAACAGAAAGGTTCATCCAAACAGAAATTAAACAGAAAATCATAAACCGTTTTACTGAATAAGGTTTGTGAAAAAGCTCAATAAAGGACAGAGTGCCATAAGTTTAGCTGCTTACACAAACCACACTGTTTGTGTATGATGTTAAATTCCTCGTTTTATATTAACTGGAAATTCTAACGAATATTGATAATACAACTCTTCCAAAGGCTATCTGAAACTATGTTAAATTGCAAATATAGAAGGAAGTTTCTCCAAACCTGTGGTACTGCATGACAGAGTTGTAGTCATAGGGGGTATTTAAGTTTAAAGTGTCAAGCTTGTCAAAGGCGTACGCCAAACCTGGGAGGAAAAAAAAAACAATTATAAGATGAGTTCATAAGGCTGGAGACTGGTGACTGGCAGACTGTCATTTTAGCAGGATAGCTTCTGTATAAATCCTAGACTAAAAGTTATCTGCAGCTCTTCTTACTGGAACTGTATCTTGGAATTGTGACATGTGGGTTAGTAGCTCAGGCTCTGACCAGACTGGATGTTCTCCCACAGGATTCTGATGTACTGGTCCCTGTCGGAGCGGCACTGCTCATGGTTGAAGCCGAGGGCATGAAGCAGCTCGTGCTGGACGGTGCTGTGGTAGATGCAGCCTGCCTGGTCCAGAGACAACGTCTGGCTGTAGCCAAGCCGACCAACGTACGAGTAACAGCTGCACACACAAATGATACAGTTGTGTGCATTTTACTGGGATTTTAGGTGAGAAAGCAGCAAAGTGTACATCTGGACAATTATTGAAAATTTTGAGAAACAACAAAACTATAACCAGATACCCACAGCATGATACTTCTCCCACCACGTTTCACAGTGGGGATGATTTGTGCAGAATGATTTGTAGTGCCAGTTTTGCCAAAAACTGTATTTTGCATGAAAGCCATGCAAAATGTTGTCAGTTCTTTTCCATTATCACACGCAATATATTTGCACATAACTACTCTATTTGCCTTCCACTTCATCATCAACCAAAATGAAATTCTAAAAGTGTTTTATTTCATTGTAATAAAGTCAGGGGTATGTTTCTGAAAACTCGTGTAATGCAAAAGAAAGTGTTTCCATTGCAGTTGTGCGAAACATATCTATTTCCATATGGCTGGAAAAAGAACCCACATCCAACAATGCAAAAACATTTTATCAAAAAAATTGATTTTTTTCCCCCAAAATAGGTGTTTCCATTAAGCAAATTTGTTTCTTATAATTTCAATTAGTGCAATTTTATGGTTAATGGAAACACTGCAGGTATAAATTTAAACCCCAGCAGGTTTTTGGAACTTTTTATTTTAAGTTTAAGTAATTGGACATTGAAAATTCTTCAGATTCATTGAATACATAAATGATGTACTTAAAATTGTGAAAACTTTAAAAAAAAAAAAAAAAAACTCACAGAACTAACAGACAAAAAATGGCCCCTTGGACGCACTCTGGACACTCATCAAGCTAAATACTTTGCCATTATTTCTGATGTTTTTTCCAGTGTTAGTTTATTTTTTTTAAATTGATGTATTTTCTTCCACTATGCAGATGTTTGGTTCTGGATGTGTATATTGTAATTTTTCACTCAGGATGCTTAGTTTGCAGAGTGTTACCCGTTGTGCGACTGGATGCTCAGATAATCTCTCTCGCTGCTCCGCCTGGTGAAACGGATGCAAGAAACATCACTGAAGGACTGCAGGCCTCGCTCAATGACGGAGAGCTCCCGGGAAGCTGCAGAAAGACGAAAACCAAAATAAAGTCCTTCCTGCAAAAACCTTTTTTCTCCATGTCAGTGTGGAAACAGTTCATTCATTGTTGTCCCGATGTAACGCCCGTTATAAAAATGAGAAATGATACCAACGTAAAATTCTTACAGAGATCACACAATGATGTGTTGTAAAAAAAAATAATAATTTGTTTGTCGTATCAGTACAATCAGTTTGAATCAAATAAAAACATGATGTGTTTTCTCCTGGGTCGTACTGTAGTGATTGGCGATCACGTAGGGGATGTAAACTTTTCCGTCTGCAGATTTGGGCCACAGGCAGCCGCGCGAGGTGCACTGATCTGCGTTCCTCTCATTCTCATTCTTGTAGGCGATATCATCTATTACAAGGGGCTCATCCTCCGTGTGCACTGGTAGAGAATAAGTAAGGTTAGTTCACTTACATGAATATTATGTTAATATAGAAATATACAAATACATTGTGGAAATTTGCAGAGTTTTGTAGGATTTTGGTCATGCCTGCAAAAATCCCCTGACTTATCTATAATTACTAAGGACCGTTACTCAAATGTTTGTGTTTATGGATGACAGAAATAACACTTCAAAAAATGTATTCAAAAGCCTAAAATGAACAGATTTATGCCCATGAAGAGTGTGTGTAAACTTCTCTTCAGCACTGTATGAAGAAGTAAATCAACGTTTCTGTAAACTGGAAGACTACAATGAAAAACAATTTAAAATAGATTAAAGGAAAACACCCAGATGGTAAAAAGATGTTACGGGGAAAAAGGACTCATTTATTTATGGAACTTGGATTAAAGTTAGGCTCTTAATTTAAGTCAAGTCTGGATTTTCAAAAAGACAAACATTTATTGTTAATTATCTTCTGACCAAAGACACAGAATATAATTTTCTACAAATAGAGAGATGCTCTAAGGCTACCTTATCTGAAGATAGATGATCACGAACATAAAGTGAGGGAAAGAAACCAAACCAGAGCTACAACACTGCCTTTTAGTTTAAAAAGAGGAGAAAAACAATCCAAACCGTCTGATCTTTTCTAACCACATATACAGACTGACTGTTTTCAGATTCTCACCAACATCCTTGTTGGCTCTCCACAGGAGCTCAGAGACGGACAGTTCCTGGTCAGAGAGCAGAAGGGAAAAAAACAAAAGTAAAACACAAAAATTAGAAAAACAGACTACAGTATTTAGTTTTAATTCATAAAAAGGTGTGCCTAAAGGCACGTTGCCAGACAAACAGTTCTAACTTATTTCTAGACATACGAAAATTATTACAATCCAGTAAAATTCAACTACAGAGATTATGAAACAGTCAGATTAATTAATTTTGAATAAGTCTATGTGGGTTCTTTTAACTACTGGAAGATCACTTAAAAACATTCAAACTGGATTTTCAGGTTCATACAAACCCATCAAAGTTTTGACAATCTACAACTACCGCATTGTCTCCCTGTTTTATTCATTTTCAACTTATCACATCATTTAAGGCAGGGGTGCCCAAATTTTTTGAGACCAAGATCTACTTTGTCTCTCACCAGCCAGCTGAGATCTACCTCATGACACGAAGATATAAAAATTGTAAATTAAACTCTATTTACTTATTTTATATGCAAATATCCATCAGTTATAGCAGAAATATTAAAGTGATAGAAAGTCTAATACAGTTTCTTCCTCAGTGAGATTCTGACACTAGGAGGAGGTTACAGGTTTCAGAAGCTGGTTGCAAACCTGAGGCCAGCAGGTGTCAGTCAGTTATGGTAGATCTGAACTTTGGTTTGATGACTGAAATATGAGAAGCTACAGACTGATAGGAGGAACCAAAGAGCTCTGTTAAGATAAAAGCACAACATATGAAGTTGGGATATTTTTCCTCCAACAGGATCCAGAGGAATCACCTCAAAACAGATGATGGACTGGAATTTATTTCAATATCATTTAATGTCAACTCCTCATTTTCAACAGTGGACCTATAAAGGTTGAAAAAGGTTATTATTTTGGAGAAAGTTTCATGAACATCAATATTTCCACTAAATAAGAGACAGAAATAAATAGCATATTTGAAAGAGGAAAAGCCTTTCAGACTCTGAGCTCAAAACAAGATGCCAGAGAACACCAAACTAATTTTTTGTAAATAATAGACAATTTAATTTCATATAATTATCTCGGTAGGGATCATTTGTTACTTAATGAAATATATTTGTCCCATTTGATGTTTGTTGTGAATGACTCACAGACGAACGAAGGAATTAGTCGAAGTTTGTCGTTTATTGAACGTTCAGAAACTACAGCGGCTGTAATGCGTCACAGTAAAGGTAAAATAACCCACACAGGTGAGATTACGTTAAAAACATAACATTCAGTCCGTTTCGATATAAGGTTTTCAGGCTTGATATTTATTTCGCGATTATTAATAAGCCTCTCATGAACACAGCGATGGTTGATTAGTTAATTTAAACTCCTGCTCTGCTCATCAGAGTCGATCTTTGAGTCCCTTTTTTTGTTAATTGAACCGAAACGCACTGAATTGCGCAACACCTTGTTGAAACAATAATTACTGAGATCGTTAATCTGAACACTTTTTGTTGATTTATTTTTATTCTTTAATAAAATTACAAACGTTTTGGATCTTTGAATATTTTTCATAAGCGCGTCAGAAGAGGACGTGCTGGTTTCAGCCTCTTGGCGGCGTTCAGTTTGTCACCTACCGCTGAGATCGACTCCAAACCTTCCGCGTATGGAGCACCCCTAATTTAAGGTGTTCTACAAGACAAATCAGCACTGTACATACTGTAATAATGGTAAAAATAATTATATTAAATTAGAAAAGCATCTTATTACTGAATACTGTCATTTAAATGTTACCCTGACGCCTCCTCACCTTCTGCTCTTCTGCCAAGCAGGAAGTGAAACCCACCACCAGGACCACGATGACTTTTAACACCACCACCATGTTGCCAATCTGTAAAGTACAGCATTAACACCTGCATCCCCCTGAAACTCCTACTTATACACCATCGTATGTTTACACACTTGTGAACATACATTTGTGTAGTTGGTGATAACAGGCATTGCCTTGAAAACAGGCTGCCTGTTCCCACGATGAGTACACCAAGAGGAAAGTGCCTGAATGAGCAAAATATCTAGGTGGTGCTTTTTGAGGCCATTTTGGGGGGCGGAAGGTGCATTTCTTTTTAAATTGTTACTTCCAAGTTTACTTTGAGGTCTTCTCTGCTGGTTCTCAAGACAAAGTACCTCAAAAGAACATGAAGTTGGCAAGGAGAAGGATTAGTCTTTCTAACCTCTGTCTTCCTCTTATCCAGGACAGGTTTGCAGTAGGAAGGCCCAGACTTCCCTCTCCCCTGCCACTTGTTCCAGCTCCTGCGGTGGAATCAATAGACGTTCCCATACTGCCTCCAGCGTGTCCTGGGTCTTCCTCTGGGTCTCATCACGGTGGGACGTACCCAGAACACCTCACGCCTTGACACATAAGGAACTCAACCCTTCTCTGGCTCAAAACCAGGACTGATCTTTATCCCAGCTGTGAATTGTTCCAGCGAAAACTGTAGATCACTGGATGAGATGCGATCCTGAGGCCACCAAACTGGATCCCCTCAACACCTTGGCTACACCTAGATATTCTGTTCAACATGTCACCCAGATTTGATAACTAATTTATAGCTATGACTAGGCCTGTCACGATAGCAAATTTTGCTGAACGATTAATTGTCTCAAAAATTATTGCGATAAACGATAATATTGTTTGAAGACCTTTTTACACTGATTTAATGGAAATGACGTAATAATGCATGCGATTTCCTGCCAAAGATAGATACACTTTATTTTCAAAAGAACACTAAACACTGGAACTGATAAACAAAATAAACAAAACAACCAAAAACAAAAATAAAATGGATTCTCAGTCTCCATTAACAAAAAACACACTTGAAAAAAAACTAAACAACATAAAGCCAAAGTGGAAATAAATACTGCATTCAACCAAAAGAGTAAAGATTATGAAGTCTGTATATTATGTTGCCCTTCAGTAATAATTAGATTTAAATAGAGAAGATGGGCACATCGACTACCTGATGCAATAATTCACACTACATGATTTTTTGCTCCTAATTTTTCCCCTTATGACAATCTTAGAACGTTGGTCTTTCTAAGATTGTATGGTGTGTTATGGTAGATCGTCGTTCCCGCTCCGATCTAAATCAGGGGTTTTCCCCCGACTGGGAGCTTTAACTCAGCCTGTTGAATGTAACAGGTAGCCAATCAGAAAGCGTGGATTCTCCTCCGTGTTTTCTGAGGGGAAATTACAGAGGGGAATCCTAAACAGCTGACAGGCGCAACCCGAAGTCCAGCGAACATTGGAGATGATATGTGGAAACAACATTAATGTTTATTCAACATGCAAAGAATATAGACAGGACAAGAGGAGGAGTTGGAGCGAAATTGCTACCGCAGTTGATAAACCCGGTAACTTTTCAGCTGTTCTTCGTTAATGTGACATAAATAGGTTATAATGATTTTCATTCAGTCAGGACTGACACTAGCCACATGCATTGCAGGTAGATTGTAGTAAAGCATTGATTAATGCCTGATTTTAAAATTAGTTAACTGGACTTGTAGCCATTATTTTGTGCCCATTGTTGGACACCACACGGCAGGAACGAACCGATCGAACCGTTATATCGGCTAATGTGTGGTCTGTCAGGTTTTGAAAACAGGCCGACAATCGGCCGACAGCTCTAAGATCGTGTAGTGTGTGCTGGGCTTTACACTAAGGAAATGAGGAAGGGAGGGTCAGTGGAAAGCACCGGAGTTGAGCCGTTTTTCATTCAGTGTCATTAACAGAAAGAGAAAAAGGCCGGAAGAGACGATAATGCCGATAATTAAAATGATGTGGATAGTTTTAATTTATCGTACGATTAATTGATTTATAGTTTATCGCGACAGGCCTAGCTATGACTAATTTAAGTTTTTTTCTAGCTCTAGGGGCATTTGTTTTGAGTGTTCAAACAGGAAAACGGGTTGTGAAAGAGAGGGAAGACATGTGGCAAAAAGTCATCAGACCAGGACTCTAACTTGTGGGTTGTGCATTTTACCTCTGCCTTATAGTTTCTTTATAGTTATTTTCTAGTTAAAAATAACCTGTGGTGTTCAAAAAGTCATTCCTCAAGGGCCGATATGATAACCTGCATGTTTTAGTTCTGCTAAACAAGCCATTTGATCCAGGTGTGTTGAACCAGGAAGAGAACTAAAACATGCAGGATGCCCTTGAGGACTGACTAAACTAAACCTTTGTGCTAACCCGCTTCTCTTACTGAAGTTTAATTTCTGTTCAGTTGAAGAAAATTATGGCACATCCAAGTTTTGATTTGTTCCAGGCATTTGTTCAGTGCTTGATTGGGTTCATAGTCAGCTTGTGACACTGATGTAGATCTGTGTATTATCTGCATATGTGGCACTTGCAACTCACTGGTTGGGAAGCAATCACTGTCTAGTCTGAAGCTGACTTCTATCCAGCCAGTGTAGGGGATGGTTGTGTCATTTGCAGCAAACACTGTGAGTGTCTCATTATCTAACAGTTCTGACACCGGTCTGACAACTGTGTGGGGAAGGTGGTTCTGCCGCCAGTTTTCATTTACAATGCTGGACTGTGCCCCTGAATCCCACAATACTTTGACTGGATGGTTGTCCATAAAACAGTTAACAGTACAGCGGTTTCCCACCAGGCTTACTAACCTTGACTTGCGTTGAGGGGGTAGATAATGAACTTCAGTTACAGCTGATAAGGCAGCAACTGGTATTTCATTGGAGGATGGTGGTGGGCTTGACTGCTCATTATGGGACCGTGGATCCTGGACTACTGCTGGTCCCACCTCAGTAGCCCTTCCTCGTTTCCCATCAACGGTCTCGGTGCTCGGCATCCACGAGAGTAGTGGCCCTCCCGCCCACATTTGAAACAGTGCATACAGTTGTCTCCTTTTCCCTCTTCTCTGCACTTCTTACAGCCTTTTTGTCTTTGTTTTGGTGCCATGGTGTGGGAACTGGTTTCCATAGCAGCCACAAACATCTCTTTCATTTCTTTGCGAAGTTCTTCTATGATCTGCTGTGGGTCTGTTTTAGTCTCTTTATTTTTAACTGTTTTCACAGCCACTGTAATGGGGGATTCTTTGGGTTTCGGGTGGCTTTGAACAGATGTCAGGGCTGTCTGGCACGCTGTTTGGAGCTCTTGTACCTTGGGAATCTTGACTGCAGTGGACCTTCTTCGTTTCTCCAATCTTTAATTTTCTAGTTTTGAAGCTTCGTTAACTTTCTCAATCAGTTCTTCATCTGTTATGGTCATATTACTTAGGAAAGGCAGCAACTGATACTTAATGGAGTCACTGAGTAGCCCAGTTTCAATGGAGCGGAGAAACTTACGCTGAATTGTGGTTCTGCTGTACAGTTCATCGGTCTCCTCATTTGCTGCTTTCCAGAGAAGTTTTTCTTTGAGCTCGATAGCACGAAATACAAAATTTAGGGCAGTTTCTTTGGGTTCTTGGGAGATGTTGAGAAGCTGATGGTAAAGTTCAGTGGGGCTATCGACCCGGTAGTGTCCCTTTAGTATGGTGAGCAGTTTGCTAAGGGTTAACCCACGTTTTATCTCCAACATGTCTCTTAGGGGCATTCCTGGGCTGATGGCCCTAATTACTGCTTCAACTACTTCAACCTCGGAGTGTCCTTTTTCAATCCCATTTTCGATCTGGCGTACTAAACTGAGGTAGGACAGCTTATCCTTCTGCCCACTCTCTCCAATCTGCCCAGAGATTTTAAACTCCCTCCTCAATGTTACCTCCTGCAGAGCTTGTTTTGGCTCTGGTCGGGTTTTGAGTGGATAATCTGTTGCCTGGACTGAAGGGGTGCATGGAATAGTGTCCTCAAGGTCTATCTGTGACACAGACTTTTTAAATGAGGATTCCTCTTCGGACTGACACATTACTTTACTTAGTCTCTGGATATACGTGGTTGTTTCTTTATAAAACTGTTCCACTTGATCCCCTTCTTCACTTTTCTCTATCTCATCAAACATGTCCTCTGCCAATCTGATGAGTGTCCTTTTGGTTTTACTTTGAGGCTCTCCGCTGTCCAGGCCGGAACACTTCAGTCGCCTGCAGACGTCCACGAGATGCTCTCTTTCCAACTGCCACAAGGTTGCACTCACTCGATCGCGCAGAAGCTGTGCTGCTTCCATCTTTTTTTCTTTCTGGTTCGTCTCTTGTGAAGGAAGGTGGTTGGTGATGGTGTTGATTCACTAGCGCCACCTCCTGGCTGGCTCGCCAAAATATGTTACACAGCAGGAAATGATGGGCCGAGTCACTCCTCGTGCAGCATATTTATTCAGTTTAAACTGTAAAAAAGAAAATACAGCGGCTACAGTAGCGCTCCCAACATCCGCTGCAACCAGCTGTCCTCTCTGCAATGGCGGACTCCTACAGCCTGCCAGAGCGTCACCCGCTGTTGTATGTGGTACTGAGCGCCCTCCGATGGCGAAACCAAAACATTGTTAAATCTAATAAACATTAACTCTAATAAACATTGTTAACTCTAATAAATTCTAACGCTAGGCTGTGATAATCACCAAAAACAAAATGTGGGGGGGCTAGTTTCATGCCTCACTTTCCTAGTGCCACACATAGCTATGGTGACCAATCTTACTATTCCTTATAATGAGGAATTATGAGCTGGTGGGAGTATGTCGATATTAAATAAGACCTGCTCCAAGATGGAAACCAGCAAATGATTTTTATCCTTTCCAATGAAAACTTCTTTAAGACTCAAACCAGACAAGTGCTGCACGGGTGTATCATCGTCTTCAATAATGTGTTGAGGTCAGCTTTGTCCAGTCCAAGAGTACCAGCACTGTTTCTTCAACAGTCCATATTTAACATAAAGTCCTGTACTTCTCCAGCTAGTCGTGTGTTTGGGCATTTAGTGATACAGTTGACTGTACATTTATACTGAGGATTTTGATAAGAGTAAAGGGAAATGTTAAAAAACAGACTCAGCAGCACACGAGCAGAAACATGACAGGTCGACAGTGTTGACCAACATTTATTCAGAAAATAAAAGCAGCAAGGAGGAGACATATAAAAGTACAATCAGTTGAAATTAATAACAGCATTCTCACAAATATTTTTAATCATTTCAAACATAATCCGGTGGCTTACTGAAAACATCACTGACACTGATTTGACTGAGCCCTGGCTCTCAGTTGATTCAAGTTATTGATGGGAGATGTTTGGAGAATCAGAAGGACAGGTTGATGAGCAGAGCGCTGTTCTCTTTTTTATCCTCTGGACTCCACTTGATAAGAGGAGAGCTCAGATCAATTAGCTGGAAAAACAAAAGATTCAAATATTGTTAGCACATCTTCTAATCAAACAGTGAGTTGGCTGAATTTACAAGTACAAATAAGACAGCTTATTTAGACTTACTTTCTTTCAAAGCCAAGCTGACAGGTAAGTTACTTGATACTATTTTTACCTTTCAAAACTAAAAACAGCATTAGGCACTGAACCTTATGCCTTTGAGGAAACAGATGAATGTTTTCATGCCAAACATGTTGTATTAGTTAGACACTAACTGAGGCTCTGTAACTAGATGAACCAAAAACACAGAAAGTTCAAAGCATACCTGATACTTGAAACCAGAACCACTCCAAAGTAGTATGGGTTATATATAATGAAGTACTAAGGCTATGTTCATACAGCAGGTCTTGATGTTCAATTCCAATTTTTTTGTGTGTTCCATCATACTACAAATTTACCACAATCAGACTTCTGTGTGAACGGTTTATGACCCCAAAGCATCCCGCATGAGCAGAAGAACATCACACAACACACCATAATAATGGATGGAGGCATTCATATATTGATTTTGAAGTTTACTCAGCAATAGGACTCGACAAGATCTGAACACAAAAGAAGCTAATAAAAGTAGCACCAGCGTTTTGTGGAGTACTGACTGCAACTTCTGTAGAGATGGTTGTTTAGATGTGGAGTCAAACATCAATGAAATTCAACACCAGAAAACAGTAAATATAGGAGATGGTTAGGGGATCCTGCTGTATAACAAACAAGAAACAATCAGATGCAAATCTGATTTAGTTCCACATATGGAAGCAGCAGAAATCGAACTGTTGAAGGGCGCGAAATTGGGCGGATTGGAATTTCAGTCTGTCATAAAAAAGTCAGATATGGGTCACATTGAAGCGGGGGCGAGAAACCCCCCTGAAAAAACAAGTTTGAGTTGCATTTGCCTGTGGTGTTAGCTACCCTTCACTTTATAAATGAGATCTTTGAAATGCTGGTTGAATTCCATTTATAAGGAAATCCCAATTCACTCCTTGGAAATGTGCATTCCATGTTTTTTTATGGATTCAGGGTAGACTATTAGATCACTCATAATTAGGAATCATAAAATTTTAACATAAATATAAAATTTTATATATATATAGTATATATATATATATAATATATCACTAAAGAAAAAAAAAAACAAGCCCTAGAAAAATTTGAATTAGCTTTGTGAAACCTGCATCCATTCATCCTGACTAATTCCACTGGTCAACAGGCAAAAACTTGTCTGGGGTTTTTCAACCGTTTTAGGGTCATTTTGATGAGTTGAATCCAAAAATCACATTGGTTTTGCTCAATCAGGTCAACTTTCTGAGCTATGGAGCAACATGAGCATCAAATGCATGACTTGTTCTCTCATCTGGATCGGTTTCCTGAGAATCTGATCAATGAATGATAATGTCACAAAAATGTCATCAATTTAGTCAGAAGATCAGATTTCTCTAAATAAAATTAGAATAAAAACCTGAACTGATTGGGAAAAATGGATGTCACTTTTGGATTCAACGGTGCAAAATAATCCTGTTGAAAAAACATGGACAACTTCCAAAAATTATTTTTTGTAACCCGGTGTTGTTATTGAGATAATTATTGTGGAAGTAAAATATTGTGACTAATGACATTGAGCACTGCAGAAAGATTAAAGAAAATACCCTGCACATTTTCATCATTACCATTTCAGTTCATTATATTAACCAACTGAGGCAACTATTTGCCGTTAGCTTCTTCCAATTTCAAATTTCATGAAGGATTCAGTTGATGCACATTGAATTAACTCATGCATGACTGGTGCTGTACAAATCTAGTTGACCTAAAGGTGGACAATCAGAATCACTGAAGCTCAGTGAACCAAATGGTCAGACTGAACTGGGTTACCTGGGTGGTGGTGCAGCTCTTGCTGCTGGTGCGGATCAGGTCAGGTGTATTGGCCAGATCGATGAGGAGCTTCTCTTGGGGCTGAAGGCTCGGAGGAGGCAGATCCAGCAGGAGAACCTGAGGCGTTAAAACTCTCATGAGGTTTATTTACAAGGAGTAGATGGAGGACTGGAGCTCCATCCAGCCTTAGTGGAGGATTTTCAATCTTAAATGCTTTGAAAGGATTTCCAATGTTTCCAATCTTTTAAAACTCATTTACTAAAATAAGTAAAAATAACTGGTCTGTTAAAACAAGGACAGTGGTGACTGGGGTAACAATTCTTATTTTAACAGCAGATGCCATCATGGGCTTAAGGAAAGTCTTCAAGAGATCACATTTTTAACACTTCTTACAGTTCTTATAATTTCTGGAGCTAAACTAGTCGACACTGTCATGACAGAATTCCTGAAATCTAAAGGTAGAGGGCCTCTGTTTCCCTCTGAAATATTGAACTGTGTGTTTGATTCTGTTACAACAGCTCATCAGTTCTGTTTCCCAAACGTTTTAACCTAAGTTGTTTGTCGCCATAATTTCTGGAAAATTTGCCATTGTGACATGCCTAGAGAACAGTAATTTCACACAAGGCTGTATATTAGAAATCATTTTGGAACAGACTTGAATTACCCCTGGTTTTTTTGCTATAGATATGAATAGGCCTGTCGCGATAAACGATAAATCAATTAATCGTACAATAAATTAAAACTATCGACGTCATTTTAATTATCGGCATTATCGTCTCTTCCGGCCTTTTTCTCTTTCTGTTAATGACACTGAATGAAAAAGGCTCAACTCCGGTGCTCTCCACTGACCCCCCCTTCCTCATTTCCTTAGTGTAAAGCCCAGCGCACACGACAGGATCTTAGAACTGTCGGCCCATTTTCAAAACCTGACAGACCACACATTAGCCGACAGAAATCCTAGGTATAACTGTTCGATTGGGTTCGATCCTGCCGTGTGGTGTCCAACAATGAGGACGAAATAATGGCTACAAGTCCAGTGAACTAATTTTAAAACCAGGCATTAATCAATGCTTTACTACAATCTACCTGCAATGGATCTCACCAGAGGGGCCGCTTTTCATTGGCTGATGCTAATTTTACGTGGTCACGTGCGTGGCCGTCTCACAAACACACTTAGCTTCCCGTTAGCTAAGTACAGCATAAAGACAGAACTGATACAACTTCTACACCTTGAAGCCTGTCTGCTACACAGTCTTACGTTAGCTAAACAGATCAATATCCAATGTATCTGTATCTGACATACACTAAAGATTTTATTTTAGCAGAAAAGTCTTTGGACTAAACTGTTACTCGTGTTAGCCACTCTAGCACCAAGTACAGCTAGTCAATCAACCATCACTGTGTTCAGGGAAGCGCTGATTAATAACCGAGAAATAAATATCAAGCCTGGAAACTTGATATCGTAACGAACTGAATGTTATGTTTTTAACGTAATCTTTGCTCGTCTTTCAGGGCGCAGGCGGTTGCCACGGTAACAGGTGTGCTTAAACTACAAAGAGAGAGAGAGTAAAAAGGTAGGAGTGGTTTTGAGTTGATCACCTGTTCGGGTTATTTTATCTTTGTTTACCTTTGCTGTGGCGCATTACAGCCACTGTAGTTTCTAAACGTTGGACTAATTACCTCGTTCTTTTGTGAGTTTACGTCATTCACAACAAACATCACATAGAACAAATATATTTCATTAAATTTTAACAAACAAATGGCTTCTACCACGATAATTATGTGAAATTAAATTAATTATATCCCAACTTCAGAAGATTTGCCTTTACCTTTACAGAGCTCTTTGGTTCCTCCTATCAGTCTGTAGCTTCTCATATTTCAGTCAACAAACCAAATTTCAGATCTACCATAACTGACTGACAGCTGCTGGCCTCAGGTTTGCAACCAGCTTGTGACTGAGAAACCAGTAACCTGCTCCCAGATGATGACATGAACTTGTTAGTTCCTCTGTCCATTGTAGTAGCTGATATATTGTGAAAATCCGGTAGAAATGATGCACTAATCGAGTCATGTTTACATATAAACAACGCGCTGCTAGGCTTTGTTTGTGAGACTTGCGGTCACGTGGGTCGGTTGTGGGCAGAGCTTGGTAAGGTCCATGCATGTGGCTAGTGTCAGTCCTGACTGAATGAAAATCATTATAACCTATTTACGTCACGTTAACGAAGAACAGCTGAAAAGTTATCGGGTTTATCAACTGCGGTAGCAATTTCGCTCCAACTCCTCCCCTTGTCCTGTCTATATTCTTTGCATGTTTAATAAACATTAATGTTGTTTCCACATATCATCTCCAATGTCCGCTGGACTTGGGTTGCGCTGTGTCAGCTGTTTGGGATTCCCCTCTGTAATTTCCCCTCAGAAAACACGGAGGAGAATCCGTGCTTTCTGATTGGCTACCTGTTACATTCAACAGGCTGCTTAAAGCTCCCAGTCGGGGAAAACCCCTGATTTAGATCGGAGCGGCAACAACGATGATCTACCATAACACACCACACACTCTTAGAAAGACCAACGTTCTAAGATTGTTGTAAGGGGAAAAATAGGAGCAAAAAATCATGTAGTGTGAATTATTGCATCAGGTAGTCGATGTGCCCATCTTCTCTATTTAAATCTAATTATTACTGAAGGGCAACATAATATACAGACTTCATAGTCTGCACTCTTTTGGTTGAATGCCGTATTTATTTCCACTTTGGCTTTATGTTTAGTTTTTATTCAAGTGCGTTTTTTGTTAATGGAGACTGAGAATCCATTTTATTTTTGTTTTTGGTTGTTTTGTTTATTTTGTTTATCAGTTCCAGTGTTTAGTGTCCTTTTGAAAATAAACTGCATCTATCTTTGGCAACAAATCGCTTGCATTATTACGTCATTTCCATTAAATCAGTATGAAAAGGTCTTCAAACAATACTATCGTTTATCGCAATAATTTTTGAGACAATTAATCGTTCAGCAAAATTTGTTATCGTGACAGGCCTAGATATGAATCATAACTAGGGAAATTGAGGAGAAACAATAGCCTGTGACTTCGGGTTATAAACGAACCTCTTGGGTTGTGGCTGCGCTCTCCTCCGTCTCCTCCAGTTCCACCGGATTGGGAACCGTTTCGCTCACCGTTGACGCTCCAAGATCCGTATTTTGTGTTTGCTTTGTCTCTGGACTGATGGAAGGCAGGATGACGGGAGGCTCCTCCTCTTCCAGACAGAAAGCCTGGATGTCAGGGCAATGAACAGGCTCTTCCTCTTGTTTGCGTTTTGGAACCGGGCTACAGAAAAATACCACACAAACAGTACAGTGATTTTTTTTGGAGGACGGATTTTTTGGAGGATGAGGTAGCCATCTCCGCTCTCACATATTTCCAGCATCTCACCTACACCTCTGTTGTTTCTCTGCTGAACTCGGAGTGCGAGGGATGCTGGAGTCTGACCTAAATGGCGTCCTGAGTGTCCTGTTCTGATTGGAGGGGGGCTGGAAGGTGGAGGGTCTGCGCTTAACTGGGGTGGGTAGGGCAGAAGGGTGCCGTGCAGCCACCTGCTGAAGCTTACTGCTGCCAACAGAGGGCATCAGAGAGCCAGCTGACAGCTTCTGAGGACGACTGTGAGAGAAAAACTATTAAATATTAACTGAATAATAGTCAAACCAAAACCTGCACTCATATGTACATAACAGTCGGGGCTGATAGAAAAACTGCAGCAGGTAGCAAACTCCTATTTTTCATTCAGAAAATCTGATCACTCCAAGCAACTAAGGTAATTTAATTCTTCAAGAAAAGCAAAAAGAATTAGAATCAATAACTTTTAAAGGACGCATAGTATATAAAATAAACTTTTGTGAGCTTTACATCACGTTATAATGTTATTTCCTCATAACAAACATATCTGGAGCATTGCCTTGATTCCTTCATGTATGTTTGAGAAATCCTTTAATCTCCATGGCAACCACTCAGGGTGGCTTAATACGTGGCCTCACAAAGCTCCGCCTCCCGCTTCACAGAGTCCCGCCCCTCCCCACTCCGCCCCTCCAGACTAGCAGCAGCAGCCATTAGCAAACACCTGGTGGAACTGTGAGCCTGCTGCGCTTGTCATGTGGATGTCCTGATACGACTTTTTCATTTCCAATACAGAAATTATAGACAGATATTGTAACTTTCTCAGTTTCTCAGTTACTTAATACAACATCAGCAGAAATCTTTCTTGCTTACTCTAAGTAGTTTTGTATGCTGCTGAATTATGTACAGCATTTTTATAACAACATGAGGTAACATACTGTAGTTACATTATTGACACTATATTCTTGGAAAATACACCATACTGCCCCTTTGCAATCGTTAAATATGTAGAATCATTTCCAGCGTTTTCAGGCTTGGGTGGAATGTGAATTGTTTACTTGTAGTTGGGTTAGAAGTTGTACCTTTTCTCAAATTTTCTTGTTTATTTCATAACGATCAGGCCCCCAAAACTAAAGCAGCACACATTAATGAATGATGTCAGATTGATTTTTGTTTACAAGCCAGGCATGAAAATATCAGGACTCCCAAGAGTCATAATGGTGATTTAAAACATGGATGTGGTGTACCTGTCTGTGCTGCTGGTTGACAGCCGTTTTGGCTTCATCACCTTGGATACACCTGAGGAGGAAATTCCAGATTAATAATTACCTCACAATTTCCATAATCTGCCACATTTGTATATGAACAGAAAATTTTAGCAGAAGATGTAAAATCAGATTTCATAACTGATAAAACATCAGCCTGAAAGCTCAGCATGTGTTCTCACCTTCTGCATTGTCGGCCATGTTGGAGGTTGGATGAACCAATCCTCTGGGTTTAGATCTGGTCTTCACTCCGCTCTGCAGCCGGACTGAGCAGGTGGCGCCGACAGATCCGGTTCTCTTTGGGGGGGTTGGTTGGACTGGTGTGGACTCGGCTCTCTTTAACTGTGTGGACCTGGCAGCTTTAGCTTGCTCCGCATCAGGAGGCTTTTTGGCCTGAGTGGGCTGGGAGCGAAAGCCGGTTCTGGAAGAAAGTGGCTCTGCCGAGGCAGAGAGAGTGGACCGGCGAGGTCTGCTCAGACCCGGCTCCCTGCGGACGCTGCTGGGGGCGGGGCCAGAGGGGGCGTGCAGCGTGGAGTTGGTCACGCTTCGGTTTAAGGAGGAGTTCATTTTGCCTGGGTGGACACAGAACGGATCCACAGCAAATTCAGTTTTCATTAAAAAGTTTTGATTAAACTAACAGATTTTATCACTGCTGATGGGAGAGATGAGGCACTTTTTTTTCTTTAACCCATTAAAACCCATTCAGGTTAAAAACTTAGTTTTCAAAAGGAGCTTTGGCCAAAAGGCGGAAACAAAAACACAAAAAAATACACAGTTAAAAGATGGACTTTTAACTGTGTAAGCTATAAAAAAACAGAATCGACCTCAAGATTCTGTGAGATTAAAGCTTCTTTAAAGCTTTAACCTACCAAATCCAATTTCTCCCCCAGAACTAGAATAAAAATATACCAGTTTTCCTTCTACTTTTGGAATTTTTTTAATTTTACCCATCTTAAAACATGCTTACTGTAAAATAAAACAGAAAAAAATAAAAATAGAAACAGGTCCAGAAGAGTTCTAAAATCTCTTCCTGTTGTAAGAAAGAAGAAACAAAACTTCAAAAAGAATTCTTACATCCACTTCATTACAAAGTATTCAAGATATTTAGTTCTATGGTGAAAACAAAACCATTAACAATAGTTGTTAATTGTTAAAGTCTATAGATCAGACTTTTAATTTCTGGTTTTCGATTAGAGACAGGGTCAGAATGAAACCAGGCAGCAGCTACATTTCCTGGTGCTTTTCTTCAAACATCCAGTGAGAGCTTAGTATTTAGCGTACCTGTAGCCGGGGACTGAGATATGCTAGAGTTAAAGCTGGACAGTGAGGACGAGGATGAAGAGGTTTTCCTCCTGTCTGTGACCTTCCAGCCCTGAACAGGTGGAGCTTTAACGCCTGAGAGCTTTCTCAGTCCAGCATTCTGTCAGAAGAGAAACAAAAAAATGGTATTTACACAAAAGGTCAATGTAGATGGAAAAGACAAAGAAAAAAACAAACAAACAAACAAAGGCGTTGTAATCTTAAATGCAAAGTGTACATATGTATGAAAGGTTTTAGTTTTGGTTGCTCTGACTCTTTTTTTCAGCGCCTGGCCTTTTTTGAGTCTGTGTACTAAAGTTAACAATTAATCAATTACTAAATTAGTTGACAATTATTTTAATAACCAATTCTTCACAATTAATCGTTTCAACCTTAATTTCATTTCAGCATGTGCATTGATACAGTTTTTCTGACTAACAGAAACAACAATGGGAACAACAGTATTATGTTGGAATTATAATTACATCTTATCAAGCTGCAGCTTTTTTTTTTTTTTACTAATTGGGATTTAAAAAATGCATAAAACGCTTATCTGACAAGAAATTGGAGGCTTCTTCAATATGTTGTAATACAAACTGCAACAGGAGATCCTTCCTGCCCACTGCCATCACCATCTGCAATAAGTCTTTAATTAAATGAGTTTCAACAACATTAATTTCCAGTTGGGTGCAATAAAGTATTTTTGAATTTGAATAGGCAGTTCCTTTAAGCTTCATTAATCTTAGCGCCACACTGAGGAAATGTCAGTCGCAAGTGGGGAAGCGGGGAGGTTTTCATGCAAGACTGTCACTGACAAAAAACACGAGGTCAGTGTGACTGTAGCTGAGTTAATTTTATTTATTTATTTATTTTTCTTATGTACCTTCTCAAAACACATTTTTGTTGAATTGACATCATGTCTGTTGTCACTTTTGCACTGCGGCAGGCTATTTCTGTTTTATACGGCTTTTATTTTTGGTTTCTTCTGTAAATATTGTTCTGGGAGGATGGTTATTAGTGTTGCACAAAGCAAGGTTCTGTGACATAGCTGCAGCAGCCAGGCAGAAGCTGCCTACCTGAGATGCTGGTAAGATGTGTGCTAATGGACCTTACCAAGCTCCTCCCACTACCGACCCACGTGACCGCAAGTCTCACAAACAAAGCCTCGTTGTTTCTATGTAAGCATGACTGGATTAGTGCATCATATCTACCGGATTTTCACAATATATCAGCTACTACAATGGACAGAGGAACTAACAAGTTCATGTCATCATCTGGGAGCAGGTTACTGGTTTCTCAGTCACAAGCTGGTTGCAAACCTGAGGCCAGCAGCTGTCAGTCAGTTATGGTAGAGCTGAAATTTGGTTTGTTGACTGAAATATGAGAAGCTACAGACTGATAGGAGGAACCAAAGAGCTCTGTAAAGGTAAAGGCAAATCTTCTGAAGTTGGGATATAATTAATTTAATTTCACATAATTACCACGGTAGAAGCCATTTGTTTGTTAAAATTTAATGAAATATATTTGTTCTATTTGATGTTTGTTGTGAATGACGTAAACTCACAAACGAACGAGGTAATTAGTCCAACGTTTAGAAACTACAGTGGCTGTAATGCGCCACAGCAAAGGTAAACAAAGATAAAATAACCCGAACAGGTGATCAACTCAAAACCACTCGTACCTTTTTACTCTCTCTCTCTTTGTAGTTTAAGCACACCTGTTACCGTGGCAACCGCCTGCACCCCGCAAAACCAGCAAAGATTATGTTAAAAACATAACATTCAGTCCGTTACAATATCAAGTTTCCAGGCTTGATATTTATTTCTCGATTATTAATCAGTGCTTCCCTGAACACAACGATGGTTAATTGACTAGCTGTACTTGGTGCTAGAGTGGCTAACACATAGGCCTGTCACGATAGCAAATTTTGCTCAACGATTAATTGTCTCAAAAATTATTGCGATAAACGATAATATTGTTTGAAGACCTTTTTACACTGATTTAATGGAAATGACATAATAATCCATGCGATTTCCTGTCAAAGATAGATACACTTTATTTTCAAAAGAACACTTAACACTTGAGCTGATAAACAAAATAAACAAAACAACCAAAAATAAAATGGATTCTCAGTCTCCATTAACAAAAAACTCACTTGAAAAAAAAACTAAACAACATAAAGCCAAAGTGGAAATAAATACTGCATTCAACCAAAAGAGTAAAGATTATGAAGTCTGTATACTATGTTGCCCTTCAGTAATAATTAGATTTAAATAGAGAAGATGGGCACATCGACTACCTGATGCAATAATTCACACTACATGATTTTTTGCTCCTATTTTTCCCCTTACAACAATCTTAGAACATTGGTCTTTCTAAGAGTGTGTGGTGTGTTATGGTAGATCATCGTTGCCACTCCGATCTAAATCAGGGGTTTTCCCCGACTGGGAGCTTTACTGCAGCCTGTTGAATGTAACAGGCAGCCAATCAGAAAGCCTGGATTCTCCTCCTGTTTTCTGAGGGGAAATTACGGAGGGGAATCCCAAACAGCTGACACAGCGCAACCCGAAGTCCAGCGGACATTGGAGATGATATGTGGAAACAACATTAATGTTTATTCAACATGCAAAGAATATAGAAATGACAAGAGGAGGAGTTGGAGCAAAATTGCTACCGCAGTTCATAAACCCGGTAACTTTTCAGCTGTTCTTCGTTAACGTGACGTAAACAGGTTATAATGATTTTCATTCAGTCAGGACTTTACGCTGACACTAGCCACATGCATTGCAGGTAGATTGTAGTAAAGCATTGATTAATGCCTGGTTTTAAAATTAGTTAACTGAACTTGTAGCCATTATTTTGTGCCCATTGTTGGACACCACACGGCAGGAACGAACCGATCGAACCGTTATACCTAGGATTTCTGTCGGGTAATGTGTGATCTGTCAGGTTTTGAAAATGGGCCGACAATCGGCCGACAGCTCGTGTGCTGGGCTTTACACCAAGTAAAATGAGGAAGGGGGGGTCAGTGGAGAGCACCGGAGTTGAGCCTTTTTTCATTCGGTGTCATCAACAGAAAGAGAAAAAGGCCGGAAGAGACGATAATGCCGATAATTAAAATAACGTCGATAGTTTTAATTTATCGTACGATTAATTGATTTATCGTTTATCGCGACAGGCCTACTAACACGAGTAACAGTTTAGTCCAAAGCCTTTTCTGCTCAAATAAAATCTTTAGTGTATGTCAGATACAGACACATTGGATATTGATCTGTTTAGCTAAGGTAAGACTGTGTAGCAGACAGGCTTCAAGGTGTAGAAGTTGTATCAGTTCTGCCTTTATGCTGTACTTAGCTAAGGAGAAGCGTGTGTTTGTGAGACGGCACGTTGTAGCCGTGCTACTACATAGAATGGGCATCAGCCAATGAAAAGCGGCCCCTGTGGTAAGGTCCATGCTACCTCTTACTCTCAATAATGTTTATAACATTAAAAATAGTTCTCACAGTTTTTGTGCTGCATAAAAATATAATGTTAACTGTCTAAGTGTTTTAAAAACTTTGAGTTTGGTTAAAATTAAACTGTTACTCTTATAAAGTTTGTCTGAAGTTTTCCCTGCAAAATGTGTTTGGGCCAGGGATCTGACTGACTGTGTGTACCATACCAGATGGTTGAGTGTGTCCCACACTGTGTCTTATAGGAATAAACAGATGCTGATCCTGATTCCAGTGTTGATCCTTTTTACAACTGTTACACGACCCCGCCGGATCGTTAAAAACTTGTGGGATGCAAAGACAGCAGGAGCGTTGGGTCATGTGTTACCTTAGAGGGTGGGACCAGTGAGCGTTTCCCCAGCAGACTGGAGTTGAAGGAGCAGTCGCTGGTATCAGACGCCATGCTCACCGAGTCAGACAGCAGATCTTCTGATGACCCTGCCTTGTTTCTGAGACGACAGGATGGGCTCCGCTTCAAAACTCCTGCAGTCTAAAAATAAAAAAAATAAAAGCATAAAATTCTCACATGTCAACATCGTTCTTTTTTTGATCACTCTTAAACTGCTGCAAGACTAATAGAAAAGCCACTCACTCTGCTGGGTGGCTGGAGTCTGGTTTTCTCTGCTCCGCTGCTGCTGGCTGAACGGGAACCTGCAGGGGCCACTGGTTTACTTGGCAGTGCTGTGGCGGCCCCCAGCGCCGTCTTCCCTAGCAGCGCTGGTCTCGCCTGAGGTCTGGCTCCGACCATGGGGCTAGAAGTAACGAGTCTGGCAGCAGGGCGGCTGGACGAAGCCCTGCTGGAGCTGCTCCCTCTCAGCAGGTGGTGCTGGACGGCCGGTGGCAGCTGCCGCAGGGGACTGTCCTGTACGCAGAACGTCTGACGTTTGATGGGGCTGAGGCTGCTGGCAGTGTGATCCAGCAGTCCTAGTTTCACTTCAGTGTCCTGAATGAATTCCTCCGTCGTCGCCATGCTGTTCATGTCAACATCAGAGGCTGTGTGGGTTGTGTTGGTGTTCTGGACGTGTGGTTCTCTGCACTGCAGCTGGCTGGCGAGTCTGTGGGCTTCCTCACACACAGCTTCCAGCTGATCAGCAGTCAGTGGGGTCCAGACCGCCTGCACGTCTCCGCCACCTTCCTCAGGCTGGGAGGATACGTCAGTAGAAACACACTGCTTTGTGTGGCCCACAAACACCTCATCATCATCTTCTTCTTCTCCTTTTGAGCTGTCAACGACAAATATTTCACAAACACAGCTGTGATGAAGTGAAGCATGATGACAAAATTACACATGAATGTAATATTTAATGAACTAACACACAAAATAAAGGGAGCACAACAGTTTTCTTTTAGAAATGTGTTCTTTAGAAGGGATCAATAGCATAACCTGAAGGGGGTTTAAAGTTGTAGCATTAACTTTTACAAAATATGTTTTTTACACATTTGTTAAAATTGTTGTCATGTTGTGACAGCATAATGTTAGGTTAGGTTAAACTTTATTAATCCCATAGGGAAATTGAGGTTATCTGTTGCTCACACATTAATTCACATCCACCAGCATTAAAATCGTACAGCTGGAGACATCCATAAAAGATACAAGAATATAATAAATAAATACATTACCACTAAAAAGAGGTCTAGTAAAAGTGCCTAAATATGTTAAAATACTAGTTACCCCGTCTCTTTCCCTTTCCCCTCCCACAGATAGCAGCATTATAAAGCCTAATGGCCCGTGGGACAAAGGAGTTTTTAATCCTCTCAGTTGAACAACCCAGTGAGAGGAACCTGTCACTGAAGGAGCTCCTCTGGTTGGAGAAAACCGTGTACAGAGGATGGCTGGTGTTCTCCAGGACTAGACTGAGTTTAGACAGTGTCCTCTGTTCCACCACCGTCTCCACAGACTCCAGGCTCACACCGACCACGGAGCCAGTGCTGCAGATGAGGCGGTTTGGTCTCTGTGTGTCTCTCTTCCTTGCATTGCCCCCCCAACAAACGATTGCATAGAATATAACAGTAGACACAATGGACTTTTAAAACATGTACAGGAGCTTAGAGCACACATTGAAGGAGGCCAATCTCCTCAAAAAGTACATTCTACTCTGTGCTTTCTTGTACACATTATCTATATTGGAGAACCAGTTCAGCTTATTGTCTAGTTGTAGGCCCAAGTATTTGTATGTGCTGACCACCTCCACCTCTATACCATCGATGGTAATAGGCTGAGGAAAGAGGGGCACCCTACGGAAGTCAAGAACCATCTCTTTTGTTTTAGAAATGTTCAGTTCGAGTTTATTCCTGTGGCACCAGGCCCCAAAATCCTTCACCAGGCTCCTGTACTCCCCCTCTTCACCCTCCTTTATACACGCCACAATGGCAGTATCGTCCGAAACTTTTTGCATGTGGCATGTAACTGAGTTGTATTTAAAGTCAGAGGTATAGAGGGTGAAAAGGAGGGGCGAAAGAACCGTGTCTTGTGGAGTATCTGTGTTGCTGGTCAGAGTGGTGGACCTACAGCTCGCCATCCTGACAAACTGTGATGTGAAACAGATAATCTGTGAAAAGATCGATCTCCTCCACCTCCTCCCTGAGTCACTCCTGACCAAAAACAACCAATCAGAGCCAAGGGGAGGGTCTTTGTGCTGTCAATCATCCTCATGTACTTGCTGCTAAATGTGCTAATGGCAGAAATACCATGTACTGTTCCAGGAAAAACGCTTGCTAACTAGCCTTAGCATTCACTACAGGCTAGCTGCAGAGTAGTAGAAAGAAAATCTCGCATGACATTGTGACTGACAGCGCAAAGACCTGCCTTCTTTATGTGATTGGTTGTTTGTAATTAGCACTGGGAGAAGGCAGAGCCATACTGTCATGATATAGTGACATTTTTAACAAATGAGTAAAAAAAATAAATAAATTCTATAAAAGTTACATCTTTAAAAGAAGTTTTTACCCAAATATTAACAGAGTTATGCATTTGAGGATTTGTGGTTAGTTTTCATCCTGGGTGAATGCAATCAAAATTCACAATAAATTCAAACCTTTGACTTTTACTAAAGACCAGCGGAGCTATATATTGATAATAATAAATAGTTACATTATGTTTGAAAGTGCCTTTTAGGCCTCTCAAGTTTAAAACAAACTGGAATAAAAGTACAATAAGGATGATTAAAAAATGCACATCAGTGAAAGCTAAGAAAAATAGACTAGGCTAAAACGGTGTTTTCAGAGTAGATTAAAACAGAACATCCAACAGAGGTTGGAGGGTGGAGTTGGGTTTGGTGGACAGGTAGAGCTGGGTGTCATCTGCGTAGCAACAGAAGTCGACACCAAATGTACCAAAGTTGTGACCCAGAGGTAGACAATAAAACATAGTGAATACCAAGACTCAGTGAATGGCTGGGAGTGAAAAGACTGAAATTGAATGAACTGAGTGCAGCCAGAAAAGTAAGATTTGACCCAGTCTAAAGGAGTATCTGTTGTAATTTTTATCAGAGCAGTTTTGGTGCTGCGATGGAGGCAGAAACCAGATTAAAACTCTTTATATAAGCTAGAATTTGCTTAGTGTAAATGCAATTGACTGACAAGAATTTTATTTTTTTCTAAACCAAGGTGAAAGTATATACTGAATAATAACTCCACTTTGAAAAAGGAACAACTGACACGAGACATCCTAAGCCTATAATTATGATAGTCATGCCAATGATGAGTGCATGACAATTTCTTACTGGAACTTCACATTATTAGTCCACATCTGTTTAGCTATGCACAGCATTTCAAAAGAAATGATGAATACTAAGACTATTTATCATATGAAAATTACTGCAAAAACGATTACCCAATTTATCAAACAAACCAAACTATTTCCTTAACGACTGAACATTCTTACAGAGCTGTCATAGAAGATACAGATTACTAAAATCTATAACCAGGAAAGTGAATGAGAGAATTTATTATTATCAAATAAATAAATGTACTTTATACTGAGGAGCTGTTGACAACTACTGGGAACTGATTTGTTGCAGTCAAATTCAACCTGAGAAATACAACTTCTGCTAATGAAAGATTTGAGGGTTTAGAAATAAAAGCTCTCACCTGACAGGCGACAGGGACACGTTGAAGTCAAACTTTTCATCTTGCAAAAAGCACAGATCTGTTCAGAAGGGACAGCATGGTGAAAACAGCGAAGGAAAACGCATCAAGAGCAAAAAGCAGCAGCTGACTTACTGCGAGCTCCGCGGTTCATCTCGTGTGCTGCGGATTGACCCAGTTCAGATCTGCAGTGTTACACGAAACTCTGACATTAGACTGGCATGACAAAACTTAAAAAGAACACTAACGGGTAGTTTAAACACGAATACTAAACACAGTTATTACATTAATGACACCAAGTGTCTTGTTTTCCTTTACCTCCAAGCGAATTGTACGTTAGCGTGCTAGCTCGTTTCCAGACATTATCAAGTAGTAACCGATATAAACAGTAACACGGACCTTTTCACGTCATTTTAGTCGACCGCAACACCCCATGGAAATGACATACCAC
Source organism: Xiphophorus hellerii (assembly GCF_003331165.1). Lineage (NCBI taxonomy): Eukaryota > Metazoa > Chordata > Actinopteri > Cyprinodontiformes > Poeciliidae > Xiphophorus > Xiphophorus hellerii. The sequence goes on along the minus strand of NC_045673.1, from coordinate 31,885,112 downwards.
CCGTTTGTTATCAACGTAAATCATACAAACCGTAAATTCCTCTTAAATGGTTTCTGTCCTGATTTAAACTTCCACTCAACACACCGAACAAATAATTCAAATCTCTTTCACTCTGTTCATGTGACAAAGAACGCTTCTGCTATTGGCTGAAAAGTTATGTGACGAAGAACTGAGCGGAATTGTGGGTTTGTAGTCCTGTTATTTAACCACAGGCGAACTACAAGCCTAATAATATATAACTAGGTTCGAAACAGCAGGGATTTGTCTCCCTTCTGTTTAGACTGTATTAATTATATTAACACAACTTGACGTCGTGAATTAATTCTTAATTTTTACTCTGTTGTATGTATTGTAGGGTTAATAAAAACGCACAACGGATACCACCATATGGCAGCGTAGTTTAAAATGTAGCAAAATTATTCTCAGCTAAAAGGAACCTTAAAGGTCAAACCACTCAGAATCACAGAAACAGGTGATGTTTCTATACATAACATCATGTCTTAGCTTCCAGGATGGCGATATATACAGTATCAGTAACCAGCTGTGTCATGTTAAACCCTTTATAGTAAAAAATATTTAAACCTTCAAGAAGTATTACTAATGTTTTCAGCTTTTCCTTCTAAGTAAACTTTTATTTCTTTTTCTTTTAAATAAAAATAAATGTCTTGCACATGTTATTATAAAAAATATACATCAGCAACTTTTTTCATAGTGTAGTGATGAATAGGTCATATCATACTATACATAATAGTATGATATGATACTAATATCATACTATTATGATATTAGTATCATAATAATGATACTATTATCATTATTATTACTTTTATCATAAAGACTAACTGGAGACAATGGAATTACAACTAGTTGAAAAAGAGACCCTCAAAGTAAAGCTTTTTACCTTCCAACTTATCTGCTATCTCAATTATGTTTCAGAAAATAACATTGTTTATTATCCATCCACCCACCCACCCATTTTCTTCCGCTTTATCCGGGGTCGGGTCGCTGGGGTAGCAGCTTCAGAAGGGAGGCCCAGACTTCCCTCCCCCCAGCCACTTGTTCCAGCTCCTACAGGGGAATCCCAAGGCATTCCCAGGCCAGCCAAGAAACATAGTCCCTCCAGCGTGTCCTGGGTCTTCCTCTGGGCCTCCTCCCGGTGGGACGTGCCCGGAACACCTCACCAGGGAGGCGTCCAGGAGGCATCCTGACCAGATGCCCGAGCCACCTCAACTGGCTCCTCTCGATGTGAAGGAGCAACGGCTCTACTCTGAGTCCCTCCCGGATAACTGAGCTTCTCTCCCCATCTCTAAGGGAGAGCCCAGCCACCCTACAAAGAAAACCCATTTCGGCCGCTTGTATCCGCTTGTTTATTACTTTCTTATTATTAACTGACAATTGAATGAAATAGCAAACATTATCTCCTGCCCCTATTTCAATATTCTGAAGGAAATAATTAGCAAATCAAATTATTGTATTTTGATTTGCAAATGAAGCATACTTTGCATCACTGCTCTGCTTATGGTGATGTAACGCTTGGATACAGCTGCCTATTGCATATGTAAATCAAATGCCTGCATTTGAAATGACCGTGGGAATTTCTTCCATGAAGCTCTTTATTAGCTAATTTTGAACTGATCTGAAATTGGCTTGTAGACTCTGCAGAGTCTCTGCAGACCATGTGACTGGGCATCTATTGAACAGGAGCTGTGATTTTTCATGCCATTAGTTTTCATGGCTGAGTTGCTGTTGTTTCCCATGTCTTCATCTTATTATGACACCACTAACTGTTCAGGTGACTGTGAGATATTTAGCTGGCTGTAAATGACGTGACAGGACTTATTGAAGAGGTGGCATTCTGCCACAGTGTCATGCTGGTATTCATTGAGCTTCTAAAAGGAAGCCTGTCTTTCACAAATAGAAACAATCTGAATGCCTATGGGTGCTTGATTTTATACAAGTGACTGGAACATGTGGATTTAACCATTCAGAAAGGTGGCTCAAATTGGCAAAATGGGGTTTGTCCAATTAAGAAAAAAAAACAAAAAAAAAACTTTTTTTTGTTCTGGCTCATACCACTGATCCTACTGCCTGAGTGTCTGCTTAATTTTACATATGATTCTGTGACCCTAGTGTCTCTTTGTTAGTGTCCGTCAAAATAAAGACATTTCCTCTGGCTGATTCTCAGAGGTGATCAGAGTGACAAGGTTTAGTTCTTCTCGTTGGCTTGAAAACCCTGTTTCTAAAACATCCCAGTAATTGATCGTTCCATTTTTTGACCCGGGACTTGTTTAGTAAAGTAACCCAGACTAAAATATTTCAAAAGAATAATCTAGGAAGTCCAGCCATTTTTCACAAACCCTCTCATCCAGTCAGTTTTTGATCTTTTAATGACAATATTCCTCCAACCTAAGACATGAAAAACACAACATTAAAAAGAAACAGACATTTACTCCAAACCTGTCTGACTACCGGATGAAACAAACAACAGATTTTTAGTCACTTACTCTTGTGGTTACAAGTTAACACAGAAACAATCTGAACATGTTCCTACCAGATAACTTAGCTTGACAGAAATATTCTTTATTAAATAAACTCTGGCTACATATTTACATATAAAACTGAATTTGAATTTACATGAATCACCTCACAAACACTCTTCTAAATTACATATGCAGAGTTCGGATCTATTAATAAAAAAATGCAGTCTGTGTGAACATGGGTTCAGTCTGAATAGAACCACAAACACTTGTGGAAACATTACTGTCCCTTGGAAGTCCTGAACCAATCAGAGGAGTCTGTTTTGAAAATTTTCAAAATGACAACAGGAAGCAGCTGCTTCAGAGGGAGGTCTCCAGACTGTGCAGGGGGCTTCCTGGACAGGGAGGCAGTCCTGCCGAGTTAGGCGGGATTAGGCCGGACCGGGAGCCGTCTCTGTGCAGCGGAATGATGCGCTCCAACGTGTTGTTGTTTTGGTTGGGCGAGGACGGCAGAGGCTGCAGGTTGGACAGGTTAGACAGGTTGGACAGTCCGGTCAGCGTCAGCGGAGGCGGAATGACGGAGTTCCGCTTGGTGGGCGGGTCGTCCTCGTCCTCGTTCTCGTCAATAAGCGGGATCTGGGTTTCTAAGTCCTCGATGCGGAACTCGGGGTGACTCATGAAGTTGTGGATGGAGCTGCGTGACTCCGGCGTCTCCAGGCCCTCGTAAGGAGACACACTGTCTCTGAACGCATTCACAACACGAATCTACGAGACAAGGAGGAGTGGAAGGTGATTAAAGGAGCATTTCAGAAAATGAAATCTTCATTATTCTATTAAAGTTTCTGTGTGTAACTTTTATTAATATATATATATATATATATATATATATATATATATATATATATATATATATATATATATATATATATATATATTTATATATTACATATTTGTTAAAATTATCATTATGTCCTGTCAAACTAAAAAAGCCCTACTAGATAGTTTTTAGATAATTAATATTATTAAATCTAGCAGCTGTTTGTATAATAAGCAGTATATTTACAGCTGTATGTCCAGACAGGAGTATGATTATTCTCAAAGGTGAGTAGTAACTAGTTACATTTACTCAATTACATTTATTTGAGTAACGTTTATGAAAAAAAAAAACTTTTAGGACTATTTTTACTACAATGTACGTTTTACTTTTACTTGAGTAATTCTCTACTCTTACTTAATTTCTGTATTCTCTACCCCATAGGAGTGACTTCAGTGAATGAAGAACAAATATGTTAGAACCAAATTCTAACATATTCAGACATACACCTGCAGTTTTGTTAAAGTTTTATGAGTTTTTTATTGAAAGAAACTGATGTGAAAAAAATTATTTTGTCTGATTTTATTTTTTGATATTTTTATAAATTATTGTCATTTTGCTCCTTAAAACACCAAAATTTGAAACTAATTTTAAATTTTAGTCTCATGCCATTTTTAAATATTGAATGATTGATCATTTGATCAGTTGCTCAATACTTGAGTAGACGGTTTACCAAATACTTTTTTACTCTTACTTGAGTAATTTCTTGGATAGCTACTTTTTACTTCTACTTGAGTAAAAATGTGTTGAAGTAGTGCTATCCTTACTTGAATACAATTTTAGCTCTGTACCTAATTAAATGCAACCTCAATCTGTTTCTTTTTTAGTAGTTATATTTTTTAGAAATCAAATCTTGCCAAATCTGTAGAGTTTGTGAACACAGATTATATTTCTTGATCAGATAAATGAATCCGTGGCCTTGTTGAAACCTTTTGTCAATGTTAAATGAGTAACGGCAATAAAACCACATTCTGAAAATTCTTTTCCTGCATATCCACAACCCAGAGATAAGGAGCTAAAAGTTTCAGCAACAAAACAAACCTTGTCATCATAGCAAAACAACAGAAGTTTTCTTGAGCTGTGGCGCTGTACCTGCGTCTGGATCCGGTTGAGGCTGCGGCACCACAGCGCCTGACCCCTCCTCAGCTCCATCTCAGCATGGTCGATCTCGTCTTTGTCTTGCAGCTCCTCCAGCTCCTCCTCAGGGATCTCCTCCTGCTGGGTGCCATGACCGGCTGTTTTCAGGAACCGCAGCCAGCTGGTGGGAACGCTGGACACCAGCTGGGAGAGGAACAAGATTACAAACCAGTCAGAGACACAAAAACAAACACCAGTCTGAGGTCAGCTGGGGAGACCAGATGACCTGCTTTGTTAAGATGATTTATCCGGCAAGTTAAGATGGTTTCCTGCATTCTAGTTGACGGCCAAAATTCTACAAGATAAACGCTTAGATTTAAAGTAGGCACAGAAAATACTTAATTATTCTGTTATGTTTTTGCTCACATGTGAGTCGGATGTCAGAACTATTTATTTCCTCCTTATATGGACGGTGACGTCACAACAATGTCACCGTTTTGTTTTTTTGTTTTTTGTTTTTAAGCATATGCACTGACTGATGGCACCTTTTAAATTTTGTTGTCCTTGTGACAATGACAATAAAGATTTATCTCTATCTCAATGTTACACCAGACAACCACAGCAGATGCTGTCATAATACGATCGGCTCCAGAAACGACAAAAAGTACATACTTGTCTTCTGTAATCCTCAGATCAATAAAATCCTGATTTATGACGTAATGTCATTTTTGACTCAAGAGAACTTCAAGACGTTTCAAGAACTAGGGCAGAACTACAGCTAGATCATGTCCTCATGCAGATGGTTCATTGTTTCATTTCCCCAACAGTCGAGTTTAAATTTCAAAATGCAGTAAATGCTGCACAGAATGCACATTTCAAATACAAACATTTTCTGTGGTTCTAACAGTTGAAATGAGCTTTTTCTTTGATATTTCCCTGTTAATTCTGCCAGTTATTGATGCAATAGAAGCATCTATTGGTGTATAATGGTGTTATCCATGCTTTGTGTGGAGTTTTTCTTTTGAGTTTGTTTTAGCTGATTTAACATTAGTGGGAATAAAAAAGACTTTTGATTCACATTTGAGGATCTCTGATCTTTTGAGCCCAGGGTTGCCATGTGCTACTTAGCAAAAAAACAAAAGCTGTAAGTGAGCTGTAAGGCCTTGCAAACTTCATCTTTGAGAACCTTTGGATTGCTTCAGGTTCAACAATCTTCTTATTAGTTTTATCTATCAAAAACAAAAGCAAAGCTGTGCACTAACAGTTCAAGAGTTGTGAGAATTGCATTCTAGGACCAAAAGTACCAAATATATTGCTCGTTTGCACAAAGCAAATGAAAAGAAATGTGCTTTAAACTCATCATAATCTTGTCCAAGCATGAAAGAAAACATAATTTTATGGACACATTCGCTGTAATTGCCATGAGTTCTGTTTTCGATCTCATATTTACAATTAAAATAATATTGGCCAAGTAAGAGATTATCCTACCTGCCCCCAAATGAGACTACCAAGACCCAGGAAGACGCACCAGAGCCACTGTTCTACGGTCAGAGGCACACAGCTGAAAGCTTTACCACCAAAGTGCACAATAACCACCTGGAGGAGACGAAAAACAAGGTTTGATCCCCTCAGTGTCCATTCACCCAATGGTACAAAGTCCTTGCCAGTGAAGGATTACCTGCACAATAAGGGTTCCCAGGATAATGGAGCAGAAGATGGGGTTGTTGAAAATGCCCTCAAAGACGTTCCGTTCTCCATGGATCTTACGAGCGTTGAATTCGTTGAAGATCTGCATGAGGACGAATGTGTTGAACACAATGGTGTAGTGTTCAGAGGGTGGAGCGTGAAGCGGGGCATTCCTGCCAGAGTCGATGTCGAACATCTTCTCACCTACAAAAGAACAGGATGAAGATCAATGTCCTATGAGGATTTTACCAATCACCCAAAATAAATGAATAAAAAAACACACCAAATGCTGATCAGTCTCTTAATAGGTAAAAATCTAACATTCTCTATAATGTCTAGTTTACTAAAGGGGCACTATTATGCATTTTCTAAGAACACTGTGCCATTTTATAGCACTATCAAGTAACTGTGTTATTTTCAGTTGTCATAAAAATTCTATTTCTATAAAGTATGATTTAAAAGAAATGTTTTGACTTTGTAATTTAATGCTTTGAAATTGGGTCTCTGTTTCTTTAAAAACTCCTGCTCTTCCTGAAACTCCGCCTTCACTAAGTCATCACAACATGGCTCCTCTATTAACTCTTTAAAAAATTTTTATGCCAGCGTTTCACTGAGAAGTAGCTCCTATAATGAGCTCAACTGATGCTCAGTTCCAACAGGTGTTTGCTAATTGCTGCTGGCCAGTCTGAAGGAGCTGAGTGAGGGAGTCATGGGGAGGGAAGCGCTTCTCCAAAGAGGTTCAACCAGGTGTTTAGCACAGCTGAATGGCTGCCACTGTAGATTAAAGGTTCTCTCAAAGGGGCATGAAAAAATCAAGGCAACACTCCTGGTATGTTTCTGACAAAGGAGCAACATTATAACATGATGGAAAGCTCAAAAAAGTTTAATTTACATAATACTGATCCTTTAAATCCCTCTGCACTCAAACATCCAAGGATCTGTGTTTTGACTGACCGACAAAGAGCAGCGTGAAGATCAGTGTCAGCTGGTAGACGGCGTGGCCCAGGATGTTCTTCATCATGGTGCGTGAGATGAGCGGCTTGTTGCGCCCGTACGGGTTCCTGAGCAGCAACGCCTCGGTCGGCGGCTCCGTGGCGAGGGCCAATGAGGCAAAGGTGTCCATGATGAGGTTGACCCATAACATCTGCACAGCTTTCAGAGGAGAATCCTGGGAATAGATTAACTGTTTAGGTTTTATTCTGTATATATTTTTTGAGAATGACACGAGGCCGGGTTAAATCAAGTGAGGACATGTAATTTTCATAGCACCTTAGACATATTTTACAGAATCCTCGAGTAACCAAAGGGAAAACTGAAAGATTATTAAAATGCATCATTGTGATGACATAAAAATGGAAATATTTACGTATATGTAATAATTTTAAGAAAAGTTTTTACAGCTAGATCTAGTATAGCAAGTAGTAGATATAACATCTGTGAAATGTGTCTATTTTAATTTAGATTTAGCCATAAATTCCCTAATGAAAAGACTCTATGTTAATACATGTCAATATTCTAAAAGTGTGTTATGTTGTGTATGTCTGACCTGGGTAATGCAGGCTCCGGTGATGGCCACGGTGACAGCAACCACGTTGACCGTGAGTTGGAATTGCAGGAACTTGGAAATGCTGTCGTACACGTTTCGGCCCCACATGACGGCCTTGACGATGCTGGAGAAGTTGTCGTCTGTCAGGATGATGTCGGATGCCTCCTTTGCTACGTCGGTCCCTGCGATGCCCTGTGGATCGGCAGCTGAGCGTTATGGCAGGACGCTTTTGAAGTGTTTCATGAATATTCCCCCGGGAATGCTAACAGTGCATATTGTTCAGGAATGTAAAACACTGTACCATAGCAAAGCCGACATCTGCTTTCTTGAGAGCGGGGCCATCGTTTGTGCCATCTCCTGTTACCGCGACAACCTGCCTCTGCTCCAGGACGGTGCTGTCTATAATACCTTTAAAACAAAAATAGAGATCGCACAGGGGAAGGAACAATGAAAGTATTGAGTCGTTTCCAGCCCACTTTTTGTCAATTTTACTCTCATCTTTACAGAATTGTTCTAATCCAGCCACACTACAGGGTTTTCCGGCAGCATGAACAGCCTTTTTACATCATCATTTTGTTCTTCTTCAGCCATGTAAAGAAGGATTTGTGTTTTAGATCTTTGTTTTACTGCAGAACCCAAGTTTACTTCAGCTTAAGGTCCTAAACAGATGGCCGGTCGTTCTCCTTCAGGACGTTTTGGTTGACAGAATTCATGGTTCCATTTATCTCCTCCAGACCATCACACTTCCACCACCATGTTTTACTGTTGGTATGATGTTTGTTTGACCTGAAGATTTGTTTGACCTGAAGATTCAAGAAAATGACTACATGAAACCTTTCTGAGAACATGAAGAAGGCTAAAGTAAAAAACCGCTGCTGACCAAAATAAAAAGTAAAAAAAAAATAATACAGAGAGCCCATCTCACATTTACTAAAGTAATATCTTGATAGGCCTTGAGGAATTCTGAAAAGTAGTACTTATTGATAGAAGAACCAAAACTTCAAGTAGAAGTTTTTGGAAGGTCCCATCAACAACCTGCTCAAACTGATGAAGCCAGAAATTCTGCTCTTTACCCGAAAATTGTGAAGGAGAATGTCTGGCCATCACTACAGTGCAAAACCTCTCAGGACACCAGAGTGCAACTCTGAGTGACTCAAAAAGAACAAAATGAAGGTTAAAATCTGATTTAGAGCCTCTGGGCAGGCAGCCCATGCTCTGAACTCTCCTATGTGGCTGAATTAGAACAAGGTTGCTTTGGAGAGCGGGTCAAAATTCCTCCACAGGAATATGAACAACATCCTTGCTAGTTACTGTAAACCCAAGTAACTAGCAAGGATGTTACTCAAGTACATCCTAGCTGTATGTTCTTTTCTTGTTGAAAGCAACAAGAAAAGCAACAACTTTTCTTGAAAGTTGTTGCTTTCAAAAAAAAATCTTGAAAGCAGTTGTTGCAGCCAAGTGTGGTGGAATATCTTTCACAGCACTGTATAAGTGAGTAAACCTGCCACCCCATTATTTCTGGACTGATTTATACTTCACTGACCTTTGACCAGAGTGTGTTTGTCCATTGGGGATGACCGGGCAAGGACTCTCAATTTGGGCCAAATCTTATCGATACGCTCCTGTTCGATCTGACAAGATGAAGGAGAGAAAAATATTTGATCTGATTTGCTAGCAGTCACCATAGAAAACGACACACAGGCAGGAGCAGAATTAGATTTTCACACTTCTTTAATTCAAGCCTTTTCCGTTGTCATTTGTCTGACCTCGCCTGATTCGTTGCGGATTCGCTGGTTGAACTCTTTTCCCTCTATGCACAGGAAGTCGTCTCCGGGTTGCAAAATGCCACATTTGGTGGCGATGGCTCTAGCAGTGTTGATGTTGTCTCCAGTCACCATGCGGACAGTGATCCCAGCCCTCTGGCACTTTCTGATAGCTTCTGGTACCTTAGGGGAACAATGAAGAACAGATACACAGAGGGTCAACCCGGAGGTGAGTGCACCCCATCCAGACAGACACCAGTCGGTAAACCCCTTCCCCCATGAAATTACAGTAGTTTCATAATTGTGTCCTCAACATTTATTTCAACAATGTCAACCAAAATGATTTTATTCAGTCCCAAATGTTCTACCAGTTCCCCCGATATGCTCCACTCTGACCCCTCATGTGAAAGTCTGTTGTCCCCAATAGACCACGTTAATACCTTTCTAGACGTGATGTGCAATCAGTCTTCCATGCTTTTAAAACCTCCTTGTTGGATCATTGCAGCTCTCTTTTAACTGCCACGCCTTGTACTAGTCCAAAATGTGAAAGCACAACTTTGCTTGAAAAATTTCCCACTTCCCAGAACAACTCAGGCTATGTAAACAAAGCAAGTCTTGATGCACAATTCCATTTTTTTACTAAAATCAGATATTTTTAATTTTTTTTGGTGGTTCAGACTACTGTACAAATTACAGAGCCCCTTAGGGAACATGGGGAAAAATTTTTCTTTTGTGTTACCTCGCAATAATGTACTGATCAGTTCATGCAGCATAATTTAATACTGAAGATCTTTCGGCCACTGTACTTTCTGCTTTAACATAAAGTTTTCATGAGGTTTTTCCATGTATGTTAATGTCTCGTTTGTGAGATATCTGAAGTTTTATATCCTTTTCTTGAAGATAGAAATGAACCACAAACCTATGTGCAAAATGCAAAAGCAGAACAGGTCAAACACAGACTTTCCATCTCCCTTCTAAGATATAAACAAACTTTTCATAAGAATGAAAGAAAGAAAAAATGCATCCAAAACTATTTTGACTATTTCTGAGTTATTTTCATGGGGTAATAAAGTCATCTGATGGTTTTGATGGTGTCTTTTTTGTGTTGGTAGTCTGAATGGTTAGTAAAGGGCCATTTTCATGTGCAGTTTTATCTCTACAATTGCAGTAAGCAATATTTGTTAATTGCAAGGGAACGCAAAAAATACTGCAAGGTAATGCAAAAGTTTTGCAATAGGGTTAGGCTTACCCTAACCCTAACCCTAACCTTATCCCAAAGAAAAAAAATCGCCTTGTCCCCTAAAAAACTCTGTGCCTATTTAAATGCAATCTCAATTTTACAGGCCCCATTCCAACCGCAAACGCAGAAGGGAGAATGTTGACGTCACACAGCAGCACTCTGTTTACGGAAGTCATAATGGATGGAGTCGTTTATAGATAGTTTTAGAGTTTATTCAGCAATGGGAGCTGTTAGTATCGACACAAGATCGTAGCAAGATGGAGGAAGCTAATAAAAAATAAATAAAAGCACATCTGATAGCAATGCTATTTTGTGGAGCATTCAAAGCAGTGTCTGTGTAGAAGTCTGTTTGGATGTGCAATCAGAATGAAGAGTGATGTGATTGTGATGTGATGTCCTTCACTGACACAGACATCTTTCATAAGTTCATAATCATAATTTTCAGCCATTTTTTACATCTGGATTTACAGAGTCTGGCTTAAGGTGGTGAAGAATGATGACACATGTCTCACATCAGTGAAGTAGAAGTCGGATAAAATGCGACATGAGCCTTCTGACTGCAAACGCTTTGAAAACAGTCAGATATGTATCAGATGTTGGACTATATATGGGAGAGGCTCAAAGCAGATTTTTTTAGGGAGAAAGATTGGAAACGGGCCGTTCTGACTGTTATGAAAAAGTCGGATACAGTTTGCATATGGGCATGAAAAGCTACTTTGGGTCTTGTTTGCCCACTTTGTGAATTAGAAAGCTCTTGGAAGTTGCAGTTATTTACCAAGGAAGATGACAAACCTCAGGTCGTACAGGGTCTTCAATGCCAACCACAGCGATGCATGTCAGTCTAGTGAGGATCTCAGCCTCGTTGTCCCAATCAGGCTCTCCATCAGCGATGGAGAAGTCTCTGTAGGCAAGACAGATCGTCCTCAGCCCCTCAGATGCCATGGACTCAATCACATTTTTCACTAGTTGGTCTCGATCCTTAGGTTTGAAGATCTTGGCCTCTCCACTGGCCGTCAAGATTTTACTGCACCTGAAACCAGACGCAGTACACGTGATCAGAGTATGACTATGCGTGCAGAACTGTGTAGGCAGAGGCAGCAGACCTACTTCTTAAGCAAGATCTCAGCGGCTCCTTTACTGAACATTCGGTAGCTGCCATCAAAGGTCTTCAACACGGTGCTCATGGATTTCCTCACAGAGTTAAAGGTGTAAACCTTGAACAGCTTCTCCTCTGGGATTTCATTTCGAATGTTCTGGTAGTCTCGGTTCAAGTCCAGACTGAGTCCCAGTAAGGCACATTCGGTCTTGTTTCCTACTTGGCGAGGCAGCCCACCCTCTCTCTCTGGAGGCTGTGGGAAGGAAGAAGAATATTTAGCTACACCGTATGATTAGTAGTAGCGTAAAACGGCACAACTTCAAACAGTGCTGAATAGTTTTCTTTTTTTTTTCCAATGGCCTCTGTAAAGAAGTGATGGTATCTTTGGTAGAAAATGTTATCCTTATTCGTGATATAACTTAAAACATACAATTCCACTGGTTAACAGGCAAAAACTTGTCTGGGGTTTTTCAACCGTTTTAGGGTCGTTTTGATGACATGAATCCAAAAATCACATTGGTTTTGCTCAATCAGGTCAACTTTCTGAGCTATGGAGCAACATGAGCATCAAATGCATGACTTGTTCTCTCATCTGGATCGGTTTCCTGAGAATCTGATCAATGAATGATGAGCAGGAGGAGAGATTCCATCAGGACAGGAAAGAGACGGAGAATTTTACACAATGAAGACGTAATGTTCAATTTACAAGTACTTACCCTTATCAGTGTTTATTATACAGTTTAAAGAAGTCCAGGTTTGTAACATTTCTAAAACCTTTTTCGAATGACAAATATGAATGGAAATGAACTGATGTCACAAAAATGTCATCAATTTAGTCAGAAGATCAGATTTCTCTAAATCAAATTACAATAAAAACCTGATTGAGAAAAATGGATGTCATTTTTGGATTCAGTAGTGCACAAAATGACATATCAGCAACCCATATAGTAGCAAGACTATATTTACCAATTAGATATAAGTCAACAACGGAACCAAGATGCTTAGCGAGAAAATGCACAATTGTTGGGTTTGGTCAACATGAACTTCTCTGTATACCAAAGCATTCTAAAACTAAATATGAGGACACTTGTTCAACAACTTTTAAAGACAACATCATTAACAAGCCAATGATCCTAATCAAAGCTACAAACCAATAAGAGAAGGATTAGAAAGGCAATGGCAATGCAATAGTCTCATCAAGGTACAGACCTCATCCCAATGTCTTCGGACCTTAGGAGATCTGTGACGAGAGAGATGTCTCCAAACCTAACGATGATGTCACCATAATGATAAGATAGCATGATAAAGCCATGCAGAAAATGACTGTTTAAGTTATTTGAGCTGGTAATTATGGGGTATGCTAAGGTTTTAATACACAGGATTTGCATCTTGAATTCAAATTTTTAAAAAATAAAAATCAGTCATGTAAATTTTGTTGATTGTTTTTAAAACTTTAGATCTAAATTACTCTACAAACTGGTAAAGACCTGTTTGTTTTAGGTTCTGATCTGTAAAACTGTCTGTGTTGACACAAAGACTGTGGGGTGAGAAGGTAATAGAAAAATTGGCATATCAGAGATTCCAAGTAGTATGTAAAGGTAGTATAGAAAAGGTGTGAAAACAATGTACTTTTGAGCTCTGCTAGAAAAGTCAAATGAAACTAAAGAAAAGAAAAGCAACATTCTGTAACAGTCAAGCAGAAATCTGCTGATCAGAAAAGAAACTTGTCATTGCTTCATAAACTCCTAGCTACAACCAAACCCGCTTCCTGCAGAATGTGATCTCATGAGTCCTGAGCTTACTGTGGCAGTGTGCTAATAGTTAACCCACACAGCTTCCTGAATGAGCAGCTATTTTTAAAGCTTACCATAATCTTGGTGGTGTAGGCGCAGTTGACCCCGATGCCTAGGATGAGCAGGTCCAGTATCTTGGTTGGGATGAGGTCCGGCTCTGGGACTTTTTTATAGTGTCTCCCTGCGATGTAGGCCTGCACCACCGTCATACGGTTCATGGTCAGCGTCCCTGTCTTGTCTGAGCAGATGGCTGTGGCGTTCCCCATTGTCTCACAGGCATCAAGGTGGCGGACCAAGTTATTGTCTTTCATCATTTTCTGACACACAAATAACAGAGAGAACAGTGATACTGAATTCAGATTCCTCAATCCATACTTCACTATCTCCAGAAGTCACAATTTAAAAATCTTGCTGTGTGAATAAGGCATTAGGTATGAAGCAAAAATGTATTATAACATGTTCTGGTCAGATAAGAGCAAAATTGCACTTTTTGGTCTACAAGCAAAGGACGATACATGGTACGTTTGTAACAATGTCTATCACCCTAAGCTGAGCATCCTCATGGCAAAACATGGCAGTGGCAGCATCATGCTTTTTTTTAGCAGTTGGTGGGAAGAAACCCCGTTAAGAGGTTGGAAAGACTTGGACCTGGAGGAGCTAATAACACCTGAGTCCACCTGAGGATAAAAAAACGTTTGAAAATCCCAATCCAATACATTAAGGTTCATGGTTGTAAAATGACAAAATTAGAAACTGAGTTATACATTTTTTTTGCAAGCTCCTGCAAAAATACACAAATCATATTCAGGTCAGTCATGACACTGGTATCTGTTTGCATGCAGACAGACGTGAAACTGACAGACTTTGCAAAACTGACCTTGACCGAATACGCTAGGGAAATGGTGACTGCCAGGGGGAGACCCTCAGGCACAGCCACCACCAGCACCGTCACGCCGATGATGAAGAACTTGACCAAGAACTGCACATAGATGGAAACGCACTCTTGCAACCAGGGAAGGCCCTGAATCCAGAAGGTATCGATCAGGAAGCGAGTGATTAGGATGATGACGGTGAGGGCCGACATCAACAGACCTGAGAACAAGAGAGGAAAAGAACAAGAAAAACAAAAACAAATGGATTGCAATTAGTGATGGTTAAAACGCCTTTAAGATCTTTGGTTGAGACTTTGTAGATGAGTTATGCATCTCACTTCAGCATAATTTCCAACAGAACTATGGAAGCCTTGAAACACAAGGCTTTTGACACATTTTTTAAGTCTGACTAAATGTTCTTTTTCTCTCGACTTCAAAAATGACACGAAAGTAAAAAAGAAAAAAAAAATCTAAATTAAATATTGTGAAGCTTTTGTGGGATTTTTCTCAAATATTTTTTTCTCTTGAAGGGGAGCATAGAAAAATTGTGATGTTCAAAATTTGATCAATTGTGTTTTTATATCAAGTATTTCTCATAATAACAGTATAGTTCCTTAATTTCTCCACCAAACAACAAAGAGTAAACAAGAAAAAAAAATTTTTTTAGCCTTGCTTTTTTCTGTCTCGTTTAAATCCTAAAAAGTAAAAAAAAAAAAAGAAATTATTGCGTGTAAGTCTTTTTAAAGTCTCATCCAACAAACAGAAAAAGTATTGAGGTTCTTTTTCTCACTTACGACTTGAAGGGCAAGTGGGAAAAAAACCTCTTCTCTCCCAACAAAGAGAAAAAGAAAAAGATGACTTGTTTGGATGAGAAGGAAAAAAATTACAAATATGGAATGACAGATTCCTTTTCCCTCTTGCCATCCAGGACTTAAACAAGCAAAACAAAACAACGAAAATATTTTCATTTGGTCAGACTTAGAAAGTGAGTCTTCAAAAGAAATTTTTCCCCTTTCTGTCAGGGTTTCTATACATAACCGATCCACAAGGATCCATATGAATCCAAACATTCCAACATTTTAAAACATGTTGATTTTAAATTTAACTTAAATATAATTTTTTTCCATCACGTAAGATCCCAGATCATTGTGACTTTTAGTGGTATAAAAATCCCAGTCACAAACTGAATACCAGTCCCCTGTTTGTACCTGCTCTGCCGATCTGTACGGCGAGTTTGGTCAGCTTCCCCTGAAGGACAGATTTCTCCTTCTTTGGAAGAACCTTCTTCTTCTTCTCTGGTTCTCCATCTTCGTTGAGTGGTTGCATCTCAACAGTAGCTCCGTCCTTGTTTTTCTCTACATGGGACAACGGAAGAAGTGAGTAAAGCATCCAAAATGAAGAACTTCAGCTTTAAAGACACTCTTTAAAAATGTAGTGAAATCCCAATAATTTCTAGTTTTACTAAAACAAGAAACACAACTCAAAACATAAAAATACCGAACAATTTCAAGAGATGCATCTTTGAAAAGAAAACTTAAAATGCCAACATCTGTCTTGACTTCAAAAGCAACTACAATCAGACTTAAGATCTTGAGACAACAGTTGTGAGTTGATTTCAAACAAACCCAGGTTTTTTTTGTTAGAGGGGATATGAGAAAAAGCCCTGGTGATTGAGTGTTAATATATTGTGTCAACTAGATATATGCATTGTCTTACAAAAGCATTAATATCTGTGGAAGCTTTCACAAACCATTGTGCATGCTGCAGCTCCTCTGATTAAGCCTCCCCTTGTACATGTGGAGAGTAAAGAGTGTCAAATTAAAATAAATAAATAACTTATGAAATACCTATTTAAATGTGTTTTGAATTCATTACAAGTATAAATAAATACAGAAATTATTAATTAAATATATAATTAATTATATGTGCCTCAATTAAACATATCGACTTCATTAAAAAAAAATAGATAGAATTATTTCATGATTTAATAAACGACTTCCTGTGAATGAATTCATTAAACACTGAGCTTCAGTGGGCGGGATCAGCTTCAGCTTCTGACTTCCGATTGGCTGCTTCAAACAGGAGGTCAAGACGACTTCTTCCAAGTTTGCTGTATCTGTTCTCTAACAATAAATACTTTTGGGGCGACACCATGTAGACATTAGCTGTCCAGAGTGCAGGTTATCATAGTAACGTGTGCTAATCCCAGTGTTAGCTTGTTGTGATGTGTCAAGTCACAGCAGATCTTCAACCTGACTTGTAACCACACTAAGTCCCGAACCACAAGACATCGTTTCCAGTTCCTAACTCAAGCAGAAACACCAGCAGAATTAACCAGTACTGCTGGTGGGGGTATCTGCTGGGGTGTTTGTGTCTGTGCATGTGTGGGGGAGTGTGCAGGGGTGGGTGTGGGTGTGTGTGTGTGTGTGTGAGCAAGCTGATCCCATTTTTGTAATGAGGTTATTAGTGGACAAGAAGGCACCAGCAGCAGGCAGGAGAAGAAAGCAGCTGCTGAGCTTAATGCCGATAATCTTCTTGCTCCTAATCACCATCAACAGAGTCAGGAGCACCTGCTGCTGCTGCTGAGACCACAGTGGCATACTATGGAAGAAACGCCACATGGGATCAAACGGAGCCTGGAGAGTCCTCCCCGGTCCGGCAGTGGAGGCAGGACTTTCCATGGAAGCACCACCAAACATCTCTATTTCTTTTGTGATTGACCTCAGTTGAATCCAGCTCATACTTCCTCATGCGACACTTGACAACAAAATAATGGCTGGTCAACAAACACAGCATAAAGTCGAACAGCCAGAAGCAGGGGTTTATAGGAACTATTCTGGTTGTGAGACAGCAAGAGGAGGGGGAAACCATGGAGAGATCTGCCTAAAATAGTGTGCATTAATAATGCTCATCTTTTGCCAAAAGGAATGTTGGTAAAAAATTACTTATTTTAGGAATTGCTGATATATCATCACAAATCTTGAACATTGTTCATGTTTTTTATTAACCCTGTAACAGAATGCATATTGTTAGACAATATGAGTAAGTCTAAATACACTGTGTTCCAAATTATTATGCAAATTGGATTTAAGTGTCATAAAGACTAAATTTTTTGTTGTGCTATTTAGGGAATAGGGAATCTACGTAAGAAGGATGTTCCACATTATTAAGCAGGCCACAGGTTTCAAGCAATATGGGAAAGAGAAAGGATCTCTGCTGACAAAAATCATCAGATAGTGTAGTGCCGTATGACAAGGTATGAAAACATTAGATATTTAACAAAAACTGAAGCGTTATTGTACTGTGAAGAGATTTGTGGCTGATTCAGAACAAAGATGGGTTTGTACAGATAAAGACATAATGAGGAAGGTTTCTTTTAGACAAATTCATCGGATTAAGAGAGCAGCTGTTAAAATGTGCTTACAAAGCAGCAAACAGTTATTTGAAGCTGCTGGTGCCTCTGGAACTTCAAGGTGGAGGATCCTCTAGAGGCTTGCGGTGCATGAACCTACTATTGGGCCCCTAACCAGAGCTCACAAGCAGAACCGGTCTCAGTGGGCCCAGCAGTACATGAAGATTAATTTTCACACAGACTTGTTCACTGATGACTGCTGGGCAACCCTGGATGGTCCAGATGGACGCAGTAGTGGATTGGTGGTGGACGGCCACCACGTCCCAACACAGCTGTGACGTGAGCAAGGAGGTGGTGGAGTCATTTTTTGGGCCAAAATCATGGGGAGAGAGAGAGAGAGAGAGAGAGAGAGAGAGCTGGTCGGGCCCTTCAGAATCCCTGAAGGTGTGAAAATGACCTCAGCAAAGTATCTGGACTTTCTGACTGATCACTTTCTTTCATCGCTCAAAAAGAAGAGCCGTACCTTCTGTAGCAAAATCATCTTCATGCATGACAATCCACCATCTCATGCTGCAAGGAATACCACTGTGTCATTAGCTGCTATGGGCATAAAAGGGGAGAAACTCATGGTGTGGTCACCATCCTCCTCTGACCTCTGACCTCAACCCTATTGAGAACCTTTGGAGTTTCGTCCAGCAGAAGATCTGAGGGTGGAATGCAGTTCATATCAAAACAGCAGCTCTGGGAAGGTTTTCTGACATCCTGCAAAGAAATTCAAGCTGAAACTTTCCACAAACTCACAAGTTCAATGGATCAAGAATTGTGCTGTGATATCAAAGAAGGTAACATGTAACTCGGTCTGTTAAGATGTTTTTGATTGAAATAGCTTTTGATTTTAGTACATGTGACCACTTAATGCTGCACATTCAAAGAATGCAGTTCTTTATAATCCATAACATGTTTAGAAAATTTGCTGTGCATAATAATTTGGAACAGTGCATTTTGAGTTTTTTATTTTTGAAAAAAATACTGTTCTCATGGGGAGCTTTGTTCAGTAAAATTTGATTTATACTGTAATAGTTCCGACTTGAAAATTATACTTACCATCATTTCCATCGACCATTTAGGAAAATCTGAGAAAATATCACTTGCATAAGTGATATGCAAGTGATATGCAAGCTGGGCATCCAGGGTTGCCCAGCAGTCATCAGTGAACAAGTCTGTTTGAAAATTAATCTTCATGTACGGCTGGGCCCACTGAGACCGGTTCTGCTTGTGAGCTCTGGTTAGAGGCCCAATAGTAGGTTAATGAACCGCAAGCCTCTAATTTGGAACATGGTTTATGTACAACAAGCCAAGATGAGGAAAAGCTCAATATTCTATGTAGCTGTGTTTAAATCAATGTTTGTTTCTGATGCCAATTATGGCATCAGGAAAGGTTGATGAAAAAGGAAAAATTCTAAATAACTTACTCAAATGTACATAAAAAAGGTTTTTATGCTTGCTTGAGGTGGTTTTTTGCTTTTCTGAAAAAGACTCAACATGCTAAAGAGGAGACATACATTAATAGGTTCTAATGTTGTGAGCGGTCCCGTCCCATTCACTAGTGGGTCTGTGCCTTACAAGAGATGTTAAATGGAAAAAATTATAAGTCTAAATCTCCAGCTCAGAGGGGAGAACTGTCAGCCTGGAGTGTCTGGTGAGAGGCGTTCACGGAGATGTGTGCTCCATGCTAGTTTGAAACCTCTACATCTTGTTTATTACAGCTATGCTTAGCATCAACATCTGACAAAATCACACTTTGCCTAGCTTGATTAATTGGAAACATGACCAATTCACATTTTCTGCTCTGCAACATTTTATAAACTTACTCAAAATTTACATGACAATTGGATTCCAAACTGTTCTCTGAGCCACCACCACATTAATGCCCTTGTTCTGCATTAATGTGGTAACTAGTGAAGCTGCTTGGTCTCAAACACACAACTTCACAGACGTTGCTCTCTGTTCATCCAATAACCTGAAGATTTACGAGATTTTCTAAAAATGTTCAGTACTTTAAATACTGTCAACTTTACACTTCAAGCAGAATACCTCAAATAAGTACACTAGAGTAAGAAGACATGTGTCGCCTGAATGGATGGCACAGCAAACTGTTGCCACTGACTAATCCCTTTAGTCTGAATTCCCACTGTGAAATAAGTTTTTTTCCAAGTATAAAAACCTTTCAACCGTTAGGATTTTATCTCTTCCTAAAGTATTTATTTTCCTCAAACTTTTTCACATTTTGAAATGTTCCAACCCCAAACTTTAATGTATTTAATGGGATTATATGTGACAGACAAAGTAGTGCAAAACTGCAAATGGGAAGGAAAAGGATAAAATAAAAATCTAAAAAGAGTGACATCTATTTATATTCAACATTCCGATTACATTTTCAAGTAATGAGTGGAGTAAATGATTACAACTGCAAGATAAGTAATTTGATTGTTTCTTCCCTAAAAGCAGAAAGTGTTACTGTGAATTTGCTTGTGAGAGTGTTTCGTGATAATCAGGTATGTATGAGCATGCAACGTCACTGGTAACAGTGTAAATCAAGAGGAGGTTCTAGAGAGCGCATGTTAATGGATGGACGTTTGAGTGACAAAAACATTGACATCCACTGACCACTGTGCATGGAAAGAAAACTTTCATCTATGGTGAAAAATTCCACCTCTAGTCCAAGTGAGTGACATGCAAGTCCTCTGATAGTCATTGAGAAACCCTCTAATGACATGACCGCTGCAGCTTACAAATCCAATTCCACCTTGAAAACCTCCGACTTTGCCTCTCTTGCTAAACAGGCGAAAATAGACTTTTCTTTCTAACTATGTTATTGCTGTACTTTACTTTCACACACACACACAATTTTATATGTAGAAATATGAAAAAATATAGGTTAATAGAAGAAAGACTTGATTTTCTTTAGGTACGGAGGAATGTACAGAAAACCGGTTAAAATGTGTGTCATTTTATTACATTTTCGTATCATTTTATATAATCAGATCTGTGGTGTAATGGTAAATACCCTGTACTTATGTAGAGCTTTATCAAGTCTATAAGACTCCAAAGGGCTTTATACAATATTCAGTTATTCACACATTCACACACTAATGGTGGTGAGCTACATTGTAGCAACAGCTGCCCTGGAGCAGTCATACAGAAGCGAGGCTACTGTACAGCCAACGCCACCAGGCCCTGTGACCACCGACAGGGTACTGAAGAAGAGAGAAGAAGAGCTGCTAACTGATCACCCCCTAGTGGCGGACTGGATTGTCGGCAGAAAAGGATGCCAAGCAGACTCGGTAAACCCAAATTAGGGTTGAGGATGAATGGAGAACCACTGTCAGAAGTGGGGTTCACACATTCACAGGAGGGTTTCTCATGAGGAGGATGTGGTCATGATCAGGACCTCTTCTGGAGCCTGTCCTAGTGGTTATTGAGGGATTGTTTGATGAACACCAGCCTTGTTGGACACTCAAGAAAAAGTCCTTTAGGGCTTGGCTTGGTTGTAACTCCTGACAGACATGTGCCAGGTGGCTAAAGAACTGTGGCTTTTGTGGTGGCAGAGGCGAAAACTTTGGCCATGAGACACAATGGAGAAAGACTTTCAACTGACCTTGAGGAGGTCCAAGCAAACTTTTTAACAGCTTAGAAAGAGAAAGCAGGGTCCATCCAGAATGTGACTTTGGTTAACTAGGAAAACTGGAAATGGGTTCAACGGTATCATTGGGCAGTGGAAGGACTAAATCCATTACTGTGGCAGAAGTCGCTGAGCTGGATCATAAGCTGCCTTGTGGCAGAACAAAAGTGGTGGAAAGGATTCATCCAGAGATGCAGAAGACTCTGTACATTGTAGAGTGGTCATTGTTGACTATTTATATAAATGTACTTCTGCAGTCTTACAAACTGTACAATCATCTTTTGACCTGTATAAAATACACTGTAAAACCCAGACAAAGTTAGCTGCAGCATCAGTTTCCAGAGTCACGTGATTACGTCTGTCAAACAGACAAACCTCACTTATTCATGCTTAACCCATATTACTCAATATGAGGACCATTATATGAGTGACAGAGTGAGGTCTCATCAGAGAAACATCAATCCACAAATGAGGTGAAAATGGATTTATCTACAACTACTACTGTCCCTATTAATATTAATATTTCATCCAGTAGTCAGTGAGCAGCAACAACTGTAGTGTCCTCCACAAATATCTAAATTCGCAGGACAAGTGCTGCAAATTAGCTGTTGCTATTGCACTGTGACGTAAACATGGGACTGCTGTTTTGTTCAGTTTGTCTATGTCGCTGTATGTCTGTCCCTACCAAATAAACCAAATAAAATAAATTTGAACCTTTACCTTTGAGCACATTAACTAAATGTGGGAAAAAATAATCCTACATTCAGAAACAATTGTTTCTAAGCAAACACTGCTGCCACATTTATTACCCCCTTTAACTACTTCCATAAAATAATTATTATCATTGAAACATGACTTCCTGTTTTACATGATGTAATAACAGAAACACACACAAACACATTTCTTGTAGCCACTGGTCACCAGGCTTGACAAGGATCCGTATTCATCTTGCTACCACTTACGCTGAGGAGGATGGCAGAAGAGGTCAAAAATCTCAAAAGCTCATTGTTAGAGAATTGGGCATCTTGGGTTACCACGTCTCCATGGCAACTATTAAATTAATGCCAACTAGTTGTTTGGTACTGATGCACTACCATAACCAGCATAAGCTTTTGAAGTTTGTACAAACTCTACTGTAATTGAAACTTTCTGATTTGGATAATTTTGATTACAGAGGCTTCAGTAATCATTTTATTTGTTGTTTCTGTTGTTTTGTTGATTTATTTTGCATATTTAAAATGTCTTCTGGTTCCTGTGCTAAATGTTAGTTAGAAATTAAAAATCATTGATGCTTGAACTTGATGCCATTAATTCCATTACTCTTATACTAGTTGAAACTGGTTTCAAATCAACAATATTATGGTTTATTGCAATAACTTCTGAGACAATTTATCGTCCAGCAAAATTTGTTATTGTGACAGGCCTAGTCAAAGATCATTTTCACAACATGTTCCAACCTTGTGAAATGTTGCAGAATAAGATTGAGGCTGTCATATTTTCAAATGTGGAATCTGCATATTATTAAGTGTTATGATATCCTTACTAACTTAATACACTTATCAAAATTAAAGGTTGGATTTTCTACAGTTAATAGTTTCTTAAATTAAATAATCTTCAATAAAAGATTATTAATGCTAAGGCTTTTAATATGTCTTTACCAGGAATACTTACAAAGAATGCAGTAAACCATCTGTTATTAAGAAAAACATGAACAAGCGATCTGCAATCAATCAGCCAAAACCAACATGGAATCACACAGGGCTTTTTTCCCCAAGTGACTAAAAACAACTTCATTTCCTCACAGGCATTAATACACACTCCATCTGGTGGAAATTAAACTCTGATGTGATGCCTACCTTTCTTGTTTTTGACTTCCTTTTTACCTGTAAAAACACAAAAAAATCAATCAAACAAATGCAACAAATCAACAGATATTTCTACACTCTAAAATATATATTTCAGCCCTTAGGTTTTTATCTGTGCGACATTAACTTTAGTTGGTGAGTTGCAGATTTAAAAGCAAACTACTAGATCAATTGAATTCTCTCAAAATGGTTTGCTAATTTTGATATATATATGGTATATATACAGTATATATACAGTACAGACCAAAAGTTTGGACACAACTGTGTGTCCAAACTTTTGGTCTGTACTCAGTTCAGACCAAAAGTTTGGACACACCTTCTCGTTGAATTCAATGAGAAAGTGTGTCCAAACTTTTGGTCTGTACTGTATATATGCTTTTAAAAACAGCTGAGTGGGATTTTTATTTTTACAATTGTACAGTTTCAAATAACTTGATATCAAATACTCTAAATGGTAAGAAGTTGCATTAAATCAGCAAAAAAGCATACTGTATCATCTACATATTAACAAAATATCAATGTCTAAATCTGGGTTATGTAAGGACATAACATTGATTCATGTCTCAATGTTGAAATTATGCATCTCTGTAAAAATACCTCATAATCCAGAGTCTGGAAGTCACCTCTTGAAAGAAAGAAATAGGAAACAATCTTGCAAAGACCTTTGACTGGACCTGAGGGATGCACTACACTTTGATTTAGCTGATCTGTGCCACAGGGAGGGTGTGAGGAGACACTGTTGGACGCCACACTATGTTTCTTCTGAGATGATGACTCGTGTATTTGGCTGCTGTTAAACTTACTCTTCTTATCCTTTTTGTCTTTGTTTTTCTTTTCCTCATTTTTCTTCTCTTTTTTGTCATCGCTGCTGCCTTCGCTGTCTTCACTGGCACCGAGCAGTTTGAAAATAATTCCCGTCTGAGAATTCACACCTACGGCGGTGACTAGCATCTTTCCAGAGCCCTCCATTACATGTGTGCCTGCAGAGAAGCATGGAAAGAAAAAGTTACAATCTTCCTCTGTGTATCCTGTCAAAATTAGCCTAAGCAGAAACTCTGAAAGCTGTGCTTGTTAAGCCCACTTTTTAAAGTCAAACTTTCTTTAGTCATTTTGATTCCTTTCAAAGTTAGCCTTTAAGAAGACATTCTCAATGAGTTTGTGTTGATATACGTCAAGGCAAGCATGTCAAAATTATTGAAATTATGTCCTTATATAATCTCATGATTTCCCAGAGTGTTGTCCTATTCTAGTCCTTGGTTGTTTTAGTAATTTTCCATTGAATTACTAAGGCAAATTCAAAGGCTGAACTGGCTTAGTAATTTCAGTTGGTGGTGTCAAACTGAAATTGAACACCACTGTTTGGCTGTCTTGCTTTAAATTTCTATTTTTAAAACTTCTCCATTTGATTTTTTTGTTTTGTTTTTTCTGTACTAACATTCTAGAGATAAAATAAATGTGTGCTTTGTTATTAGAGAGACAGTAATTTTATCAGGCACATGTCTCATCTCCAGATATCATGTTAATGTTTCAAGTAAGGCAACTGTTTTTCCTTTTGAGTAACATCAATCAGCTTTTCCATATAGATGCCAAGGTCTTTGAGAAAATATTATGTCGATTTTATGTAAACATTTTCTTATAAATACGATGGCTTTTCCCTTTCTGCAGCATTCTCACACTTTTTACAGTCAAATTCATCCCCTTCTTCTCATGCATTTTCAGTTTCACGTTTTTAGGATTTACCAGGACATAATCATTTAAATGGCAGGTAAGCACATGTGGTGCTCTGAGAAAATGTTTGCCTCCTGTTGAGAATAAATAATTCTGTGTTTTCCTTCTATCTCTTTTAGATAGTTGCAAAGCTAAAGCTAAAGGAAATGACATGTTAGGAAATGCCCTCAAAGCTAGGGTTAAAGGGCATGACACACTAGGGAATGCCCTCTTTAGGTTGTAGTTTAGATAGAGGCTAACAAAAAGAATGGAAAACTTTTGTTTGATGCCATTTTGTTTTGCTAACTCCTAAAGGTAGCATGAGAAATGGACCTGCTGTATTTTGGTATTAATAAATGGAATTCATAAATTCAACTCACTGACTCTTCTTCAACCTCATACAACAAGAACGTAGCATAGAGAAGGATAAATTCTCCATACTCCTTACAGAATTTCTCTGTTTCATTTGCTGCACTGAAATGTTTCAGATCATTAGAAAAATTATAAAATACAAAACCAGTTTTCAAATGCTGACTTCATATAAATCAGGGGTCTCCAAAGTCAGTCCTGGAGGGCCGGCATCCTGCGTGTTTTAGTTCTCTCCCTGATTTAACACACCTGGATCAAATGATGGCTCATTAGCGGCCTAAGAAAAACACTGACATGCTGAAAAGGTTGTTACTACCACCAGGGAGAGAAATAAAACATGCAGGATGCCGGACCACCAGGACTGACTTTGGGCACCCTTGATATAAATAATAAACCTTCTAAAACAAATGTGTCACCTTTAGCAGCAACACGTATCAAGAGTACGATAACTGGCAAAAAATCTTTAACATCACCGCTGAGGACTGCTGGCCCACTCTGCTTTGTTTTAAATGTTTTTAATTTTTTAAGCCATATTGGAGGGACTACCATACTAGTGTTCATGAGTTGGATGTAAGTCAAGACTTTAGATAGGCCACTCCAAAATTTCCTTTTTCTTTAAAAGTCATTCATAGATTCATAGGTGAGCTGTGCTTTGGATAGGGTTTTCAAAGTGTGAGTGGGCTTCAGGTTCTGTACATAGACAGAAAACAGCTTCTTTTCAAACATTTTACTTTGAGGGAATATGAAGTTTTTTTAAGCTTCTAGTTTTCTTTTTTTTAAGTCTGCTACATTTTTCTTTAGAAGGACAAACAGTCCCATGATAATAAACCTTTAATTACCTAAAAGTTAGCATGTTAAGGCATTTTAGTAGAAGTAAAGCAGCCATGTGGAGCCTTTAAATAGCACTATGTTGCTGTTAACATCTGCATGCTGTGATGTGATAATAAAAGCCTTGTAAAATGGATTTTTTTATATTGTTTTCTTTACTGTTTTAATGGTGACTGTAACTCAGATTCTGTCAGCACCTTCACAGGTTTAGGCTAAAAAAAAGCTTTAACTTCTAGTCTGTCAAGGTGAAAACCAGAGAAATGACCCGATGTACTTTAGAAGAAAATGTGCTTGGTAGGAGTTGATAATGACAGTTCAGGTCAGGGTGAGCTTAGCTGAAAATCTGCAGTAGAGAAATGCACCTGAGAGCAACATAGGGTCTTTGTCAATGGTCTTCTTGACATGATCTGACTCTCCGGTCAGAGAGCTCTCATCGATCTTCAGATCGTTACCCTGAATTAAGACGCCGTCGGCTGGGAGGAGGTCACCTGCAACAGCAACACAGAGGCCATAACTGTTGGTTAAAAGTTACATCACAGTTATATCACCAATCACCTGTAAGCAAAGGAGAAACATGAAAAGAAAATTCTGAAGTATGTGTGTTTTTTGCAGATTAATATAGTGTACCTGTGTGCTTCTTCAAACAAAATTTGATGTATGTTTCTTTAATTGTTTGTGCTAGTTTTATGGATTTATTGTAATTTGAAGTATTATTCTGTCTTTGTTGTACTGC
Source organism: Xiphophorus hellerii (assembly GCF_003331165.1). Lineage (NCBI taxonomy): Eukaryota > Metazoa > Chordata > Actinopteri > Cyprinodontiformes > Poeciliidae > Xiphophorus > Xiphophorus hellerii. Next base: position 31,858,152 of record NC_045673.1, on the reverse strand, counting down.
AGCCTTGTCCCCTTTTCTTCCACGGGAGACAAATAAATGATCTTATCCAATATTAGTGAGACATAAAACAGTCCTTTTCATTTTAAAGAAAGAGAGAATATTGCTAAATTGCTTTTTCTGGACACTGCAACTTTCTTTCTATATTCAGGAACATTTTAGACATCAGCGGCCAAAATTGGAATTGGTAGGTCAAGCATTCTAAAGATCTGTAATGGGTGACTGGCCAGAAAATTGGAATTGGGGAACCCCTACTGCAAACCCTTGGTAATGTCGGCACACCAGTGTGTTTACTCACCATACTTGACTTGTGCGATGTCTCCGACCACAATCTCCGACACTTTGATCTGGATCACCTGCCCCGCTCGGACGATGGTGAACTTTTGCTCTTGTTCGATGCGACTCTGCAGACCGCGGAACTGCTTCTCTTTGCTCCAGTCGTTAAAAGCCGTCACCAGCACCACGCATACCACAGACAGTAGAATGGCAGCGCCTTCGATCCATCCGGTCTCCGCATCCCCCTCTTCTTCCACACCACCAGCTGCTTTTCCACAGTCTGAACAGAGATTTTAAAATAGTCTGACAATTTATTCTCTAATCCTTTTTGCCTATGTTGAACTGGAGACAAGTTTTTTTTTTACTATAACTAGATAATTCATATTAGATAATTGAGTTTATTATGTCTAGTATTTTTTTAACAGTAATATACTTTCCATAGAGATAATAAATGACATACATTCTGATAGACAGTCAGACTGAATTATGTGGACACTTTTTCTCAAATCTTGTGTCAGACCACATTTCTGTTAAACATTATTAATAAATACAAAATATGTATGACAAGATATATATAGATTTAACTAGAGAATTGACAGAAACTAGGAAAATTAGCTTAACATATTAGAGCACAAAAGTTTACCATGAAACCATAAAAATATGTTGAAATAGAAACCTTCAGAAATGTTTCTAATTCTAAAAATCTGGTCCTAATTTGCTGCATTGATATGGCTGGCTTTTAACTTGAGTATTTATGTAGCTACTGAGGTCAATAACTGGGATAAAAAGCATTTAATAGCAAAAGATTTGTACTGTTGAAATGGTTGTGCTACCAGACATCTCTACCACAGTGCTCAAAATACCCAAATAATATCCAAGTACAGCGGAGAAAATACTCACTTTGTCTTTCTGCATCTGGTGGACTGTAGAAAGAAAGGCTTAGAGAAATGACTGCTGCCACCTCCAAGATGATAAGCGTGACGTCCTGCAGGGCCTCCCACACTAACTGCAAAAAGGTTTTAGGCTTTTTTGGAGGGATGACATTCAGTCCAAACTCTTCTTTCCTCTTGTTTATGTCCTCTGGTTTTCCTTCAAGACCTGCAGAGGCATTAAAAAAATGACAGCAGATTGAAAGGTAGGCTTAAACTAGTTTTTTCCACTGTGCTCTAAGTTTACTCCAGACTAAGTAAATTAAAACTTGTGTAGACTTGGCTGTTTTTAGCATGTTGGTCTAAATGTAGGGTGAAGTAAGCCAATTTGGTCTACATTTAAAATACACAAAAGCAACTAAAAGCTGGGTTTAGTTGGAATGTTTCAGTGTGGTTCAAACTCAAAAAAGAATATAATGTAGTTTGTATTTCTCAAAGAATTTAATGTGGTATAAAATTCATCAAAATTTTATACCACATTTCACCATAATTCAAAAAATCAGAGGATTAATCTGCACATCCACTATAAAGTCAGTACCAATGCTGTGCCCAAACAAAACAAATACAGGAAAAATGACCCAATTTCAACTACTTAATTATAAAACCCTACAGGAAATTATAAGTCAACTAAGCTCCAGTTCCTGCTGTCTGGATATCCTACCCACACATTTCTTTAAGAAAGTCCTGCCTGTTATTGCTACTGATCTGATCCAAATAGTAAACTCATCGCTCTCATCAGGCGTTTTGCCCCAGGCTTTGAAAACAGCAGTAATCAAACCACTGATAAAAAAGAACAATCTGGACAAATCACTACTGCAGAATTACAGGCCGATCTCCAACCTCCCATTCATCAGCAAAGTTATTGAAAAAGCTGTGTGTAAACAATTAACTAGCTTCCTAACGATAACCAACCGCTTAGACTCCTTCCAGTCTGGTTTTCGTGCTCACCACAGCACAGAGACCGCCGTCGTAAAAGTGTTCTACGATATTCATATAAATAGTACATGTTCTGTTAGACCTTAGTGCAGCTTTTGACACCGTCGACCATGACATATTATTGAATTGACTGGAGAGTTGGGTCGAACTCTCCGGTCCAGAACTCAACTGGTTTGAATCTTACATAAAGAACAGGGATTTCTTTGTTTCAATTGGAAACTTCTCATCAAAGAGGTCAAAGGTCACATGTTGGATACCCCAAGGTTCAATCCTAGGACCCCTCTTATTCAATATTTATATGCTCCCCTAGCATATAACAGGAAATAATATTAGCTACCATAACTATTCAGATGACACACAGCTCTACATTACGATGTCACCAGGGGACTCTGAACCCATCCAATCACTGAACAGATGCTTAGAACAGATAAATGTGTGGATGTGCCAAAACTTTCTCCAGCTGAACAGAAACAAAACTGAAGTTATTATTTTTGGACCTAAAGAGGAACGATCTAGAGTTATAGATCTAGAGTCAATGCACAGTTTCAGTTATTACAACTGAAAACCAGCAATCAGGCCCGAAACCTGGGAGTAGTGATGGACTCTGACCTGAACCTCCAGAGCCACATAAAGACAGTTACAAAGTCGGCTTTCTATCACTTGAAGAACATTTCCAGGATTAAAGGACTAATGTCTCAGCAAGATCTAGAGAAACTCATCCATGCGTTCATCTTCAGTCGCATTGATTATTGCAACAGCGTCTTCACAGGTCTGTCCAACAAATCAATCAAACAGCTGCAGCTGATCCAGAATGCTGCTGCTGGCGTTCTCACTAAAACCAGGAAGATAGAGCACATAACACCAGTTTTAAAGTCCCTCCACTGGCTCCCTGTAGCTCAAAGAATAGACTTTAAAATACTGTTGTTAGTTTACAAATCACTGAACGGCTTAGCACCACAATACATTAAAGATCTGCTGTTGTTGTATCAACCTTCCAGACCTCTCAGGTTCTGGTTCTGGTCTGCTCTGCATCCCCAGAACCAGAACCAAACGAGGAGAAGCAGCTTTCAGCATCTATGCACCACAAATTTGGAACAAACTTCCAGAAAACTGTAAAACAGCTGAAACACTGACTTACTTTAAATCTCGATGATAGGTTTTTATGTTAATTACAAATATAAATACTTAGGACTGTGAGAATCTGTGCCTGCTCTTGGAGTGTGTGTGCCTTTAGCAGAAGGAAGCAGATGGCCTGAAGCCAGAGTAAGAGCTGACACCTAACAGGAGAGGACATCAAAGACTAATGGTCAAAGTTTTATGACCTAGAGGGACACGAGAACTGAAGTTTATGACCGAGAGGGGGTCGAGAGCTGACCCAGAGAATCTCGGGAACTGGAAATGCAGGATGGCACCATTGTTTAAGTAGAGACTTGTGTTTTGGCAGCTGTGTTTCTGTTTGCACCGCCCCTGTTTAAACAAGCTGACAATCACTGTAACCTAGGAACCAATCACTGTAACCTAGGAACCAATCACTGTAAGCTAGGAACCGCCCCAATGAGAATAAAAGAACTGCAGGAAGTAGCGTACTTCAGAACGTGGTTCAGAGACAAACAAAGAGATGCCTTGGGCCACGTCCTCCGCTCTTCTGAGTGTATGGGAATTTCAACTGTTTCTCTGTCGTTCTTATAAATGTCTAGAGAGAATGTTTAGATATTAAACCTGACACTCGACTAAAAACCCACTTGTTTAGGATGGTATATGAATCGTAATCAATTACAAATTTAATGATGGAATTTTACTTAATGTCATGTTTTGATTGTTGATTCTATGTTGCATTGTGTTTCTGTGTTTGATATGATGTAAAGCACTTTGAAATGCCTTGCTGCTGAAATGTGCTATACAAATAAAATTCGATTTGATTTTTGATTTTGATAATGAAAGACAGGCTTAGCTAGTCTTTTGACCTGGTCCAAATTTAGTCTAAATACTAACATTGAAAGTCACACTTTATAACAGTTTGATGTCATTAAACTTTACCTTTAATAACAACAATTAACATCTTCGAGTAAACATCTACTGAAATTAAGATGTAATACTACTGAAATTAATAAAAGTAATTTTCGGTGTATCGTTTCAAGCTAATTTTGTTCGAAAGGGTAGCCTACAGTTGTGAAAAACCTGTTGCTGAAAATGTACTAATAAAAGGAATGATGTGCTACGCTAAAGACGTTTGCAGATGCATGTTCTCTGGAGATGAGATTTCACTTAACTGAATGGCTTTTCAATTACATTTTAGAAAACTTGAGATTTGCTGACTGCTGACCTCAGTAACCAGGCTAAGGGCTAGCAACAGAAGCTAGCACTTAATAGCACTTCCCTGCATTTCTTTGCACACTAAATTAAGGTAATCATCTAGCAACAGTTAAAACAAGATGATTATTAGTATTTATTACAAAGAATTCTGCGTAATGATTCCTGAGAAACAGAAGGATCTCCCTGCATCCTTAATTGTGTGATGAAGTGCTATTGAATGGAATAAGAATAAACATGTATCCTTCACATAACCATGTCGAAGACAATCTAACTGTATAGTTCGATTGATAATATGGTCATTAATGCTGTAGTTTACAAGAGTTACGCTGTATAGGCTTATGTTCAAATTTGGTTTGGCATTAGTTATTAATGTTAAACTGACACGCAACCATCTGAACTCAATTTTCTTAGTTGGAAGCACTGTTTATCCTGCCTGGTGTTTGTGCCTCAGCGGTAGTCTGATGTTGTGTGTGAGAAAAGAGCAGACTTGTTTCCCCCCAGTGGAACAAAGCGACATGTTAAGACAAACTCAAACCCCCTCTGCAAATTGAGACTCTGAAACTGCTCTTCATCTGCTCCGACGCACCCGGTGTGAGCCGGTTTGTAAACATCTCTTATTAGTCCATGAATCCTCGCTTGCATTTGCGATAAATTGGGAAGGGAGACACGAGCGTGTCCAAATGAGGCTCTTCTCTTGTAACACTTCTCTTTGTATTGTCTGTACACACTCTGGATTTTCAGGTGAGAGGAATTATCCTAAAAGTTTTGTGTCCGTCCCCAGATGTCCCTGCGGTGATATGCAGAGTAGATCTTCTTGTGGTTTCAAGCTGCTGCTGACCTTTGCTTCTTTCTGTCAGCAGGAGTTTAATCGTTGCCAGTGTTTACCGATCGAGTGGAAGATGGACAAACTTTATAAATTAATAAGGAGGTGAAAATGTCAAAGGGCAAATAAATGTTGCAAAGTCCACTACACATATTGAAAATGATGTCTAAGTATCTGTGTGAGACATAATCCAGAGTTATAAAAGCACAGACAAGATTCAAACAAATAGATTAACTCTGGCAAAGTAAAGCTGAATGTGAGGTAGAACTGGCAACACGTGAGCTGTTCAAGACATCCTTTGACAGATTTATTATTTTATTTAAATAGCGCACCTTTCGCACTTTCATAAAAATACACAACTCAGGCGTAGATGTAGAGTTGAACGTGATGCTCACGTCCTGTCTAATCTGCTGTGAAACAAAACCTATGCAACTCATTTACTGATGCTCACAGGCTATAACCTAAACATTTTGTTTTATTATTGTGGGTTGAACTAGCCCCTTGTTCTACACTTTGCTTTCTACTGAAGGTCTGAATCCCAGGATACAGAGTAAAGACTGCTTGCTGGAGGCGCAGATTGGATCTGATTTTACCCAATCACTAACATTTGGCGTTGACGTATGTAATGTGCCAGCTGGATGAAGTTTACCAGCTCGCAAGGTTTACCGTAACCAACCTTGTGAGGAGTAGGTTCACAAAATCTGTCTGCAATAAAACGTCTTAAACATTCCTCTTGCTCCAACTTTAATTGCTCAATATTTAAAAGGGTGGCCAAGACAAACCGAATGGCTACGTTCACTTCCTCTGCTGCCATTGCCAAACCACAGGCCTATATATCCAGACTACAATTCTAAAACAGAAACTTGATGCCATCGTTTGCAACTCTTCCTTCTGTTCGCTGATTGGTCCGGTTGAAATTCCACTGGAGAAAGCCCAGACGGAGCAGTGAAGGGAGATGCTATAACGATCAAAAACTTATGGCCAAATCAAAGCTCCTATAAACCTTCCTCCATGACAGTCCCTTGTCCTAAATCCAACTGAAAGCCTGTGGGTTGAACTGAAGAGCAGAGAGCATATGGGAAGACCCAGGACTCTTCATGTAGAAAGATTTTGTGGATTTTTGTGGATTTTCTCTGTATACTCCAACCTTGCCACACTGACAAAATGCTCTAAAATGCTTGCACAGATTTTGCTGCTGGAAAACATTGTTTAGTCTCAATGGTTTTTAGTTTATGCAGATTCGTGAGGAGTATCAATAAATCACTAACTGATTTCAAAAAACAGAAATCATAGATAGAGTGACAGTGATTGACAGAAAGGATGCTATTGTGAAATATGAGAGAGGTAGTTTCTGTTAGCCAATCAGACGCTGATGAGGCCCATCTGCATCCTATAAAAGGCCCTGCAGACATTCCTCCAGTGGGGTAGTTTTTAGGAAGAGGTTTTGACCCCTGCTTTGTTTGCTTGTTAGCCTTTCGAGGACTGTTTTTGGACAGCTTTGAAGTATTTTGTTCTGCTTAGCAGTTTGACTATGCTCTTTAAAGACTCCAATCAATCTAGATAGAAGATTGTGCTTTTGAGGTTCCGTGCTCCTTTAGTGTTTAGTAACAAATAATGAGCTGTTTCCTTTGAGGTTATTAAAATCTTTTGCAAATTAGCAACAATGCTGCAAAGAGCCAAAGCTACACTGTAAAAAAATTCTGTAAATTTAAGGTAAAAAATGGTGAAATACCAACAGTTACTGACGGTAATATCCAAAACATTTTAATACCGTAGAAAATTAATGGTACTAATCGACCAAAATTACTAATTTTGCTGATGTTTTTATCTACAATGTAAAACCGTAAACCAGACTGCAAAAGTAATTTTTACGAAGAATAGAATGCTGGTGTGATATTTTGGTTTTGTTTTTAATAATGCCTTTAATACACCAAACTGAACTCTCAAAGGTAGACCAGGAATCGATTTGGCAATCCACCAATTGCAAGGTAAACTCCTACAGCCGACGTCACCATCATTTATAAGAGACTTTTACTAAATGATGCATTTGTGATTATTTAATTTTATGCCAACCATATTCATACATTAAGAGAACTGCATGTTAGGCCCTGCTGCTTGGATGAGGCTGAAGTTGGTTTCCAATTGCAGCTTCCAATTTGGGAAATGGCTATAAAGGGCGATTCCACCTAATTTGTCACTCCCGTCAGCATCTTTAATTTACTCTAGGTAAAAAACTACATCACCTAGACCTAGACTCTTCAAACCTGGACTAGATTATTCTCAACTAATAGCAGACTATTTAAAACCAAGTGTGGGATTTGTGAAACCTTTATCTGATTTGTGAAACTTCAATAAAGAGCAGTCCTAGTTTGAACCAGATGCATAAAAATGGTGAAGTCGCCTTTCTTTGAAGTTTCACACATCCCACACTTGGTTTTAAATATTGTGCTATTAGTAGAGAATAATCTAGAGAGTTTTTCATTTTGTTATTGTGTTAAACAGCAGGGTTTACAGTTAATGCAGTTACTGTTATTTGTCATGTAAACACAAAGTTCTCTAGTTTGTATTTCTGCTTGATCCAGCAGCATCAGCAGCTAGATTCTTTTAACTCTGATCCGGCAGTTGAGAGGTGGCTCTGGGCGTCCTGAACTCACCACAGTACTAACAGTCCCAGTGCACTAGCTAAAGCTGCTAACTAGCAGGTGCTAGCTCATGGTGCTGAGAGCCCTATAGGCCTGGTCCTTATCAGGATACGGCTACTGTCTTTGAAATCAAGTTTCTACTATTTTTGCGCATTCAGAAGGCGAAGGAGAAGGACAACACATTTCTGCATCACAGGTGAGCTTCTTTCACAGTTTTAATTGAAGTTAGCTAACTTTAACCAACTGATAAAGAAATGTGTAATTTCTGAGCCATGCTGTTTATGTACATGCACTGCAGCTAGACATTTTGCTATATGGAACATTTAATGCTAATTTTCCCAGAAGCAACATTTCCATTAATGTTTCTGTAGGAACGACTGCATAGATATATTTATTTCAGGTCTACTTTAGACTGTGTATGCTTAAAGTTATTGTTAATGGCAGAAGCAACTTTTTCAAGTTTGGTTCAGTAATTCATTTGAATTACTTTGAGTGTGAAATGTTAATGCATGCAAGTTAAAACTGTGAAGAACACTTTAGCTTTTGTTTCAATACTTTGGTAATATGTGAAAGTATAAAGCTTGGCATCTGAGCTAATATTTAATATTTTCCTTTGACCTCTTGACTGTCACCCCCAAAATACTTACATTAAAGTCACTGGGTCCATGACAGTTAAAGGGTTTTAAGATAAGGAAATTTAAATATTAACTATTTCACTTCTCTGCTTTTCCCCAATTTTAATTTGCTTTAATCATGTTGATCAAAATGTGTTTAACGTGTCTCTGTTGAATTTTTTCAGCATAAGTTCATCATGTAAGCCTTAACATGCATAAGTCTTGAAGTTGTCATAATGTCAATCAATCAATCATAATTGATTATTTATGTTAGAACTGTAAATATCTTTTATCCCATATATACTCATCATTATCCCATATATATTCATCATTAACTTTAAGAACTGTGAGATTCTTTTGTTTTCTTCTCCTATCTGTGTTTTTGTGAGAGATGTCTGCAGGAAACTGATAAGCGTGCCAGATTGGAAACAGATACCAGCTTCCAATCTGGCTGGTATCCAATCACTTGGAGCCAAAACTAAGAGCTGCTCTTAGTAAAACACACAAAGGCTAAAGGTCAAAGCTTGTGACCCAGGGACATGGGAGCGCTTGAGACCTCACATGCATTAAGACAGGAGATTCATTGTATAGAAAAGAAATATGACTGTGTGTTAGCAGTTGGGTTTTTTGTTTGCCCCTCCCTCCTTCAGCAACTGCTAACTTGTGTGTGTAATCAGGGTTCCCCAATTTTCAATAAAGGAAGAGAAGCAAGAGAGGATTTTCAGAGCGAGTTTGAAGACTGTGAAAATCAGACCCTCCTTTCTACTCTCCTCGTGGGTAAAATCCAATTCATTTGTCTCTCTTCTTTTTGTCTATTAAGGTTGTGAACCTGACAATTTATATTAGATTTTTTTCTAAATTTGTCCTGAATTGGTAAATTGCTCCCAAGTGAGTCCTGAGTTTCTCTAACAGGTCAATATATGAACCATTAGCTCAACCAATGATCAACCAGTTTTCTGAAACAGATTGAAGGTGTATCTTGTGAACCATCAGTTGGCAACAATATGGTCTATATAGCCAGAACACAACACAATGTTACATTTCTGAGAACTGAAGAACAAGTATCTGGAGAGAGTCAACAGCCAGAAAGAAGAAGAGTCAGAAGAGGCTGAGGACAACTGCCAGTTTCCATCAGACCAACATCAGGATATGGTTTGCGACCCCCAACAAGATCCTGATGGAGGTTCTCCCACCCTAGTGTTCATTCCTTAACCCCACTGAGGAATTTTTGTCAGCATGATGATGGAAATTAAAATGTAATGTAATTTCTACAGCACTGTACAGTTTTCCATGAGGAGATTGTCCTATGTTTCCATTTCTACTTTTTTTGTTCTCTGCATTTCTGTCTTTTCCTTTCTGAATCCCCATGGCATGGTCTGTCAATAAATTACAGCAAAAGCGGAAATGTGAATTTTGTTGTCTCTTCCCATGACTAGTCAATTTGACTGTCTTATCTGTACATAGAGAAACAATAACTTATTATTTTGAGTCACTGATATGTTTATTGACAAACATTTAATTTTGAGAGCTGAACTAAGGATTTTGGAAGAAAACAAATGATATTTTTTGCTGTTTCTACAAATTGTTTTGAGAAATGCATTTACTGTTTTGTAAATGTCAACAATGACTTGAGAAATGCACCAAAAGTGACTGAAAAAGACTAACAGCATAAATTGTCTTAAAACTATTTGTTTGCCTGTATGAAAAGTGTACACATTTACAGCTTTGTTTCTGCTAGCTTGCAGGAATTGTAACTTATATAAATGGTTGAAGACAACTTATTGGCCTTCTTGACACCCAGACAAATGGTGAGTATCTACACTGCCTGGCCAAAAAAAAAGTCGCCACCAAAAAATGGTCACACTCTAATATTTTGTTGGACCGCCTTTAGCTTTGATTACAGCCCGCATTCGCTGTGGCATTGTTTCAATAAGCTTCTGCAGCGTCACAAGATTTATTTCCATCCAGTGTTGCATTAATCTTTCACCAAGATCTTGTATTGATGATGGGAGAGTCTGACCACTGCGCAAAGCCTTCTCCAGCACATCCCAAAGATTCTCAATGGGGTTAAGGTCTGGACTCTGTGGTGGCCAATCCATGTGTGAAAAAGATGTCTCATGCTCCCTGAACCACTCTTTCACAATGTGAGCCCCATGAATCCTGGCATTGTCATCTTGGAATATGCCTGTTCCATTTGGGAAGACAAAATCCATTGATGGAATAACCTGGTCATTCAGTATATTCAGGTAGTCAGCTGACCTCATTCTTTGGGCACACAATGTTGCTGAACCTAGACCTGACCAACTGCAGCAACCCCAGATCATAGCACTGCCCCCACAGGCTTGTACAGTAGGCACTAGGCATGATGGGTGCATCACTTCACCTGCCTCTCTTCTTACCCTGATGCCCCCATCACTCTGGAACAGGGTAAATCTGGACTCATCAGACCACATGACCCTCTTCCATTCCTCCAGAGTCCAATCTTTATGCTCCCTAGCAAACTGAAGCCTTTTTTTCTGGTTAGCCTTACTGATTAGAGGTTTTCTTACGGCTACACAGCTGTTCAATCCCAACCCCTTGAGTTCCCTTCGCATTGTGCGTGTGGAAATGCTTTTGCGTTTCCACACGCACAATGACATACTCCTGAGTTCTGCTGTTGTTTTTCTTCGATTTGATTTGACCAAACGTTTAAGTAATCGCCGATCACGATCATTCGGGATTTTTTTCCGACCACATTTCTTCCTGGAAGACGATGGTTCCCCACCATCCTTCCAGTTTTTAATGATGCGTTGGACAGTTCTTAACCCAATTCTAGTAGTTTCTGCAATCTCCTTAGATGTTTTCTCTGCTTGATGCATGCCAATGATTTGACCCTTCTTAAACAGACTAACGTCTTTTCCACGACCACAGGATGTGTCTTTGCCATGGTTGTTTAAGAAATGAGGAGTTACTCGTTGCATCAGCTGGGGTTAAATAACTTGTTGCCAGCTGAAAGATAATCGCCTATGCCAGGCATGTCCAAAGTCCGGCCCGGGGGCCAATCACGGCCCGTGGTCAGATTTCATACGGCCCGCAGCTTCGGTCTTATAATGTATTATTTATGGCCCGCCTGCACTGTGAAACAGAATAAATAAATCATAAAACTTGAAACTGTAATTCCTCCTTTCACCAAATGGTGGCAGCACCACTTTAATACTATCAGTCTCTGCCTCGGTGCAGCGAACCCCTCTCCACTCATTTCTGCCATGGCCACTGCAAAGAAAACGAGGAAAGTTTACAGTGAGGGCCGCCGCTTTCAAGAGAGATGGGAATTACAATACTTCTTTTCTGAAAATCAAGGCAATTATGCTTGTCTAATTTGTAATGAGACGGTTGCCTTGTTTAAGGATTTTGACGTAAAGAGACACTACCAGACTAAACATGCCAACACATACAACAAGCTAACAGGGAGTGACCGTGCTGAAAAACTGAAGCAGCTCCAAGCTGCACTGGCATCACAACAGCGATTTCTTTAGGCCTGAGTCAAAAGAAAATACCACCAAAGCAAGCTACGATGTTAATGTTAATAGCTAAACATGGCAAACCTTTTACTGAAGATACATTTATCAAAACTGTGTTATGAAAATGGTGGAGAACATTTGCCCTGAGAAGAAGCAAGAATTTGCGAATGTTTGCCTGGCACGTAACAGTGTGGCACTGAGAGTTGAGGACATAAAACTGAGTGCTTTGAACGGTAACGTCTGTCACTATCAGCAGTGAAAAGTCAAAAGAACATTTATGCACTTGGGTTTATGGCACTTATTTTTATTAAACTCTTGAGTAAGATTTGATTATGAACCTGTAGATGTGATACAAACTATTACTTTCTGAAAGATATTGTAAATGACAAGAGCAAAATTCACTTGTTTTAAGATTTAATAATAACAGACAACTTTGCGTTACTTATAACTCCTGTTTAAAATGTTCTTGAGGCAAAGATATCTTTAAACTCATGTAAATTTAAGGTATTTCATACAGTTTGTTCAATGTTATCTGACTCTCCAGATATGAAAGAAAAGCAGAATTTGTGTTTTTAGAGTTGTTCTCATCTGCCTGAGTGGCTTATATTTGGTTATTTTGTCATTTGAAAGATAAAGATAATTGTGACAATGAAAATTGTTTTATAACATTGTGTATTTGCATGACACTTTTGTAGTTAAAAAATGTCCGAACAAACTATTGGCCCCCGCGCATCTTGACTTTATCAAATCTGGCCCTCTTTGCAAAAAGTTTGGACACCCCTGGCCTATGCAGTACTTATCCAATAGGAGGCTTGTACCTATTTGCTTAGTTAAATCCAGGTGGCGACTTTTTTTTTGGCCAGGCAGTGTATTTCATAAATTGCCTAAAACAGTTATGTTTGTAACTTTTAAAGTCTATTTGTGTATTGAAATTTGGACGTAAGATTGTTTAACATGCTACAAGGGTTATCTCTGTTTGGGGACATACATTTGCATAAAGAAGAAAAAAACCAAAGGCACTCTTGCCAAACAATATAAACCTTGATAAAGGTGTACATTTCATTCATAAAATGCAACGTATCTGTGGAATGAAATCCAGACGACATAGAACAAACGGCTCCAGGCACCATCAAAACATCTATAGAAATACTTACGTTTACCTTTATTTCAATGTCCTGATTTGTGCAATGTTTTTACACATTTTTTGGCATTTATATTTCAGTTTCATTTGTAAAGGGCCACCTGCTAGCAAGGCCTGGTATTTTCCAACTGAGCTCATGGCCTAGTAGCTCAGATGCATGCATTCAACCCAGATTTGACAGACATATTTAAGGTGATTCTTTGTACTGCGGTTGATTACTGCTGCTGCTAGTCTAATGGACAGGCGCAGGGGAGGTATGCTTTGTGGGGCGGGAGCTCAGCAGGGGACTGCTGCTCCAAGACGAAGCTTTGTATAAATGGACGGCACATTGCATGAGGAAGCATTGTAGCACTACCGAATGGTTGCCATGGAGATCCGAGGATGTCGCAAACATGTTTTCATAAGGAAATGACTCATGAACATGGAATTATAACAAGATAGAAAAGCTTAAATCTAAATAATTGATGGTGATGTATGTAGTATATAAAGTGGATCTATTTACTTCAGCGGAACCACTAACCTAGCTATTGAGTTACCTAGAGGTTATCCGCCAGCGCACTGATATGTAACTTGTTAGACAACAGTAAAGTCACGTTCATTTTCTTACCACCGAGTTGAATCCTTTATTTAAATATACTATGTTGGAGTAAAGACACAACAAATTGGCGACGAGGAATCTGGACCCTAAACAACTGCACGAAATGAAAATTTAAACCGGAGGGAAGGAGAAAAGGACGAAATAAAGCAGGAGACAAAACAAAACCTAGCAACGGATACGTGAGTAACAGGGCATAGCACACAGTGAAAGGATAAACGGGTAATATCTGGATTCCATGATGTCCAAAATGGCTCACGTTGGAAAAGTAGAGGAGTTTGATAGTTCAAGTGAAGACTGGGAATCATACATAGAGCGAGTGGAGTTGTACTGCGACGCTAATGATATCGAGGAAGAAAAAAAAAGTTCCGTCCTCCTCAGTCTAATGGGAGCTAAAACTTACAGTCTACTCCGTAATCTCCTGAGCCCTGCTAAACCGTCGAGCAAGTCATATAAAGACATTGTTGATACGTTACAGAAGCACTTGAATCCCGCACCACTAGTAATAGCGGAAAGATTCAGATTTCATAAGAGGAATCAAACGAAAGATGAAAGCATATATGAGTATATGGCCGAACTGAGCAAACTCTCGCAGCATTGTGAGTTTAAAACAGGACTTGACTCCATATGCAAGTCAACAAAGGTGAAACAAACATTTAAGCAAATGCTGAGTTTATATGATGTTCATGTAGTACATCATTCTAAGTTTTGCTTTGTTTCTGTTTTCCAGCAGAGAGAAAGCATCTGATTGACAATGTATGAGTCTCAAGCTCAACCTGTGACTGGGAAGAGATGCACACCACCCTGAGCAAAGTCTGAACTCAGTGACTTATTACTCTCAACCCAGAGCAAGAATCTTTTTTTCTTCCACAATAGGTTATCCCTTATATGGACACATGCTCTTTTTTTTTTCTGATCTCAGTAATACCGTGAGGAAAATGGACAGGAAACTGAATCGGTTCTTTTTTTAACTCAATTTTTAAATAGAAATTGTTTCTTTAAGTGGATTACTCGTAATCTATATTTTTGTTTAATTTGGACTTATTTTCTTTATAACTTTCCATATTGAAATGCTGACAAATTACACTTCCTTGTGTGTTGTACTGTAATTTTTATGGTAAAATTCTGGTAACAACAGCTACTGGTAATCTACCATAAAGTTTGTTTTTTTTAATTTTTTTTTTTTTTTTTTCAATAAAATGTCAATATATCATCCAGTCCTGCAGTGTTTTTCACTTACGTAGACTAATCTTTGCGGTATATGTGTTGTTTTTATAGTAAGTTGCATAGAAAAGTTTACAGTTCTGAACTTCTAAAGTTACGGTAAAATACTGGCAGTTTTGTATTGCCAGTATTTTACCATAAATTAGAGCAGTTTTTTTTTTTTTTTACTGTGTAGGAGGATAAACCAACACAAAAATGACTGAAGGACTATTACTATGCATTGTTATGGTAAAACAAGTCTGATGCAAAGGAAGATAAATCCTCTTTTCCTCACTATCACCTCTCAGGCTGAATGTCTCTTTATTAAAAAGTCGTCATAGGCTGAACAGCTTCCCAAATTATCCAGAAGCTGCCATGGAGCAGACCAGGATCAACATGGCTGTGGGTCACCGTTGACTTTGGCCATCACGTGCTTAGCAGTCCCTTAAGCCAAACTAAAGAACAGACTTAACCTAACATGTCCTCTGTTGGTTTAATGATGTTGATGCCAGGAGGGAGAGGTTGGTGAGTCATTGGACCAGTGGTCTACAGCAAAGTCACGTACAGTCAATGACACTGTTGGACATAGAAAGCTATCATTATTTGCTCTAGGTTATTTGTTACAAGTTCAATTCATAGAATGGAATCCCAGCAGCAAAAAGCATTAAGAAAATACTTGCTAAAAAGGTTAATTAGGTTGCAAACATCACCACTTTGAGTAGAAGTAGAAACTGCCAATTTTCAGTTTCAGTAGCTGACTTCAAGATGTGTAAGTATGACACTTGTTCATATTATTATGGAGCCTTTCCAAACTCCTCATATGATGCCTACAAGCATTTTTAAAATGTACTTAGATCGAATTCTATCTAGAAGAATTGTAGTCATAAACATAATCTTCTGCCAATCTTTGTTCCAAACATTGAGCATCTACATACATGTGAAATGGACCAGACTCTTTGCTCTTATTACAAGATATTAAAATTTGACTGGTCTGGGTAAGTTTTACTATAATCCAGTTTGGGGCGTCACTGTGTTACTCCCCTTCCTTATAATCTCAGAGAAGACAGGTTTGAGAGTCATCAAAACCAGCCATCATTTCCAAACCTTCCCATCTGCTGGGCTTTCTCCCATTGACTTGGATTCCTCTGGTAGATTTTCTACCAGGCCAATCATTGAATAGAAGGAGAAGTTGTGACCAGTGATGTAAATTTTCTGCACTGATTTAGAATTGTGACCTATTTGTAGTTTTAGCAATGGAAGTGGTGGAAGTGAACGAAGCTGTTCAGTCCGTGTTCCAGTCTAACATCAGTTAGGTTCAGTTTTAGATTATCAGCCCTGTAAATATAAACAAGTCTGCTTGATGTTAAGCTGCAGCTCTCCTTTGCAGAAATGCTTCAGATCTTGCTTCATGGAAATGGTTTGTAAATAAAACAAAAAGGAGAAAAAGAAGCACATATTTACCTTCAACAGGTGATGTCCTGAGTCTGGTACACAGTCCGTTAACATCTCCGTAGCAGTTCTGAATCCTGGTGATTGCATCAGCTCCTCGGAGCTCCATAAGTGATTGCAGCTCCTGCAGACAGCAGCTGAACTCTGGCTCATGGTTGGCCTCTGCATTGCGTCCTCGTTTGGACCCACGGAAAGAGTTGGTGGCCATCTCTCCTTTGTCCAGAGCTTGGTGGGTGTCTTATTGAAAAATGCAACTCAGCAGCAAGCCTGAGGTGCAGATCCAGCCTGACAAGGACTCAGTGACTGTTGGGGGGTGGAGGGAAACAGATCAGAGTTTAGAAAGATCCCACATTTAGTTTTTCTTCATTGGCTTTCTGCAAAATTAACACGAGAATTAATATTCCTTTTTTGACACATTTTGTCCTGGATAGCCAAGAACAATCACAGCCGGAAGGACAGTCTCTACAGTGTAAATCCTACTTGTGTACACGCTGCTCACACCCTTCATCCGCACAGTGTGTACTGTCAAACTCAAGATTTCCACTGTGCTGAAGCTGCTCTAATGGAGGAGAAACAACCTAATGTGACAAAGAAATCATAATTTTCTCAGGTTCTCAGCAGGCTCTGTCGTAGTGCAGTAGTGAGCAAGGGTGAAAGACCTGTAAGGTGTCCTTGTTTAAATTTTCCACACCTTTCTCAAAACTCCCTGCCTCGATTTGGTTTCACGAAAGCGGTAACACAGTTACCATGGCGATTTATCCTGTAGCTAGCCTACTCCAGTCCATGAGCAGACTAGCAAGCTAACAGTTAGGAGTAGTTAATCCTGGAGCCTTATCTTCAGTCAGCGCCCACGCCGATCAGAAACCGATGTATCTTGCCCGTGATCCCGTTTTCTTATCTGTCTTTGTTGGTCCCTTTTTTTAATCAGCCTGCATTATATCACAGATTCATTTTGGCATTCAGCCGAGCACTATTTATTTTAACATTATGATAGTAGAAAATGCCATCAATTTGTAATGATCGACGTGGATCCTGTTACTGTTCGATAGTATTGTAGTACTCGAGACCGGACTCGAGAGCACTTTTTTGATGGTCTGGTCTCGGTCTCGGTCTCGTCTCGGACATTTAGGACTCGGGATTTTATTTCAAGACCACAACTGTAAAAATATTACTAAATTGTCAGCATATTGTCCAGTTTATTTGTCAACATCTTTGTTTTCACTGGATGCAAAACATACCGATTCTAATCCAAGCAATAATGCGACTTACTTGTTTTGCTACCGCTGTCAGCCATCGCCTCCCCCTTTAACTCGCACGCGACTTTCCTAGACAGTACGCAGTGTTTGTCTCGGAGCGGGAGAAGATGTCTGTCTAATCGTCGGTAATACATTTACCTACAAAAATCATAAGAAAGCATATGACGACATGTGAATTCAGCAGCTTCGCTTTCAGAGACGGTGGGGACTATGTCCAACTTTTAGCGTCACTTTGAAAGAAAGCTTCCTTTCATAGATAAGCTATGTGGAAATGATGTTAGCAAAGCTAGCTGTACACGTCGTGTACAAACATGTTGTATTTGCCTGCGATGAAAAAAACCTGTCACTTACTGCGCTTATGATACATGTGCGACGACACTGTGACCAAAAGTCTGCAATATTGTGATAAAAAATTCACGAACGAGCCGATTTTTCTGAACGGCTGTTTACTATGAATGACAGAACTGGAGAATCACTGAGAACCGTTCTTTGTTTTTGTAGTGCTCTGCGCACACTGCAGTAGCTATTTGTTGTGTATAATACACTACTAGGTCAAATAAAATAATGTTCAAGCAGATAACTGGAAGTAGCACATGGCAACGTTTATTTTCGAACGGTGGACACCTTCTTCTTCTTCACAGGTTCAAGTCACCTCTCTTGTGCACAGCAAGAGCGCCACCAACGGCGAATTGTTATATTTCCTTTACCTTCAGATTTTACAACCAAACAGCCTCCAATACATAGGAGCATAAGTGACTAACAATCTTAAATATAGAGGTTCAATTATTTCTTTGTCTGGAACACCACACTATTTTATTAAAGATAAATATTTATTTAATCATCAAATAAAATACAACAACGTAAGATAACACGGAGCGCATACTCATTGCTCTGATTATTTTCGTCACCTGTCACTGTGCCGCTGCCGGGTTTCATGCAGCGGGAGACAGAGTGAGAACAGTCAGTGTGCTCCTTTTGCTTGGTTACTTCTTGCTTGTTGCGTCTTGGCCAGTGTTCATGGTTGAGCATTGTTTACCGTTAATGCTTTGTCATGATTGCTATGTTTAATGGTGCGGACAGTGGTGACATTAGCCGTATGAGCAACCACCCAAAGCGTTATCTTCATAGGGGCGACGTGAGACCTCTGCAGATTGTGGCACAGAGATGGAAGCAAAGCAGAAAAAAGAAGAGTTTGATCTGACAATTATAATTTATTGACAGATCTGACAATTATAATTTATTTAAGCTCTAAGCATTTAATATCTAGGTGTTTTTACGAGAATGTGGATCTTTCAGATCAATTGGAGAAGCAATTTTGATCATATTTGACATTTTATTGTGTCATGTAGTGCGGGGTGCTGGTCTTGGTCTTGACTTGGTCTCAACTTCCCTTGGTCATGGTCTCGACTTGGTCTAGGGTTAGGTGGTCTTGACTACGTCACTGCTGTTCATTATGTTTCTGAAGATCACTGTTGTCCAAAGAAAATGGCTGATAAAGAAGCAAAAGTGTTATCAAGTCGGGCCATAGAAGTTGTAGCATTCTCCCTCGAATGAAGGATGACACTTTACTGATATATATTTTTTGTTTAAACTGCAATAAACCCTCTTAACTTAAAATAATGTTTGCAACTTAAAATAACTTTAGTTTTTACATCTAATTAAGCAAATGCATAGTTTAATTTACACAATATTTTAAAAAAATTACTTATTTACATCCTAAACATACTTTATGCCTCTATAAAAGGGCTGCTGTTAACAAAATACATTTTATAAGGTCCTTTACAAATTATCTTCTCTTTTGACTGCCGTTAAACTGTATTTACACAACAGTTAAACAGAAAATGGTCCCTTCAAAACTAAAGCATTACAGCTCAAACAGGAAGTTAGCCCTAGTTAAAATTCAGGGCCATAGGCGGATACAGTCATTTGTACATCGCCTTATCATGACAGCATAATATGAGACAGATAATCTGTGAAAAGACCTATCTCCTCAACCTCCTCCCTGAGATACTGCTGTCATCTGAAGTAATGCATCCCCACCAAAAACACTCCTCCTCCCACAGTGAGGGGGAGTGTCTTAGTGCTGTCAGTCAAACTAGTGTACGTGTTGCTGAATGTGACAGTTTCAACAAATATGTAAAAAAATATTCTTTTGAGAAGCTACATACTGTAACTTTAGGGCTGGTATTTACACTGAACGATACTTTTAATGAAGTACTTTTTATCAACTAAAGACAGTCTGAAAAAGCTTGTACATCACTGATAATAAATCAACCTTCAGCTGCTTAGCATTCAGACAATTACAGTTCTAACAGCTTCTCTAGAATTGTTTTCTTCTAAACCCAAATTCTTTGTCATTTCTGATAGTCTAACCAGCTCCCAAAGGATGGGGGAAGAAGGAAAAAAGGAGGTGAAACCAATCTATCTAACGTTATCCGTGATGTTGAATCTCACAGTGGTCAGAGATCAGACTAAACTCAGTGATGCAAAACAGGGACCTGGGTGGGAGAGGGCTTCGGTCTCTCTCATCTAGAGGTCACTCACTGACAGTGTGCGCTCGTATCAAAGCACCGTCTGTCAAGGCTGGGAGGTGTTTGCACATGTTCCCTCGGCCAGCTTGGGCTGATATGGCACAGGAGAAATCTCCTTCACGTTATAATAGAAACGTGACGTGCCTCCTGGATGGCAGGAATAAACCCAAATGGGGTACATTTTTAACCAGTTCTGGGGAACCATTGATCAGATGTCTTACAGATGACACTTGATAGTCTACAAGGCGATGGTGGCGACGGGGGTAGGAGTTCACCCACAATCGGTCGGTTGCTGGTTCAATCCCCACTAAACCCACCTCTGTCATTGTGTCCTTGGTCAAGACAAAGATAATTATTGTGCACAGTTGGAAGATATGGAGGAAGGTAAAGGCAGCAAGGAAGACTAAACAAAGAAATGGTTTGTGTGGCACTAGGAAAGTGAGTCATGAAACTAGCCCCCCCCCCACATTTTGTTTTTGGTGATGATCACTCACAGCCTAGCGTTAGAATTTATTAGAGTTAACAATGTTTATTAGAGTTAATGTTTATTAGATTTAACAATGTTTTGGTTTCGCCATCGGAGGGCGCTCAGTACCACATGCAACAGCGGGTGACGCTCTGGCAGGCTGTAGGAGTCCGCCATTGCCGAGAGGACAGCTGGTTGCAGCGGATGTTGGGAGCGCTACTGTAACCGCTGTATTTTCTTTTTACAGGTAAGCTGAGTATTAGAATGTATAGCTCGTAACGCCAGTAGCCTCCGACGGGTACGGAATGACACAACAAAGGCGCTTCAGTATAGCTGCATTACTGAGCTAGATATAAAGCAGGAGTTAGCACCAGGCTAAAGTAGCGAGGCTAACGGCTCACGCTTGGCTCGCGCTTATGTGGGCTCGGTGGGTCGGCTTAATAGGGCCGCAACATGTGTTTTAAACTTATGTATTGTTTGAGTTCAGTTGAGTTAATGAAAGTATGTTGGATGTAGATGTACAGTGATGTCAGTAGAGAGCATGTGTATTTGTTGTAGTACCACATGCAACAGCGGGTGACGCTCTGGCAGGCTGTAGGAGTCCGCCATTGCCGAGAGGACAGCTTGTTGCAGCGGATGTTGGGAGCGCTACTGTAACCGCTGTATTTTCTTTTTACAGTTTAAACTGAATAAATATGCTGCACGAGGAGTGACTCGGCCCATCATTTCCTGCTGTGTAACATTTGCTTAATTTGCCTTTTCTCAGATTAAGCAAACCATTTCTTTGCCTTTTCTCAGATTTAAAGTGTCTCTAAGCAATAAAAACCTTCACACTGAATCCAACCAGATTCACCTTTTTTTCAATTGCAAAAAAAGGTGGTGGTCAGAGGGTCCGGTCTATCCTTGCTTCTGTCAGACTGCCACTATCACTGTGTGAGTGTGCACATGAATGGGTGAATGACTGTAGTGTGTGTGTGTAATGGACTTTGGTTCCATACAAATACTACACCATACAAGTACTAAGGTTCCATACAATTACTAAGGCATTTCCCAAAGCCATTTATGTTCAATTCAGTTCAAATTCAGTTCAAATAGTTCTTAGCTTCATGTCTCTGACTGAGTGTCTTTATGTTTGTTTCCCTCAGGTTGTGACCTCGGCGCCTTCAACTGTAAGCTGCTGTGTCAATCAGTCAGCCGGGCTTAATCTGAACGAAGCAGAGGCAGCCTGTTCAAAGCTGAAGGAGAGAGGAACAACTGAGCCACAGTGAGCACAAGTCATGGCTGTCAAATTAGTGGAGGAATCTAATGGCCACCATCCATGGTTTTATCAAACAACAATTCCAGAACAAAACATGTCAGGATTCCTAAATCATCTCACTTCAGGAACTGCAATTTATTTTTTACTACATTGTCTGCTAATCAGTTAAAGTACATAAAATCACATTAATGTATTTCTTTTGAGGATTTACAAACAGCTAACTGTCTGTTGTAAGCAACAAAAAAGCAATGTCTTCTTTCTTTACACGCCTGAGAAAAAGAAAGGCTTTACTCACACAAACTTCCCCCATCGCCTCCGGTTAGCAGCAGCAGCAGGTATTAGTGGGAGTCCGATTACTATGAGCAGCGTGACAATCACAGCTCCAGAACCACCCCATAACCCATCAGTCTGCAGACCACAGCTTCACTCATCAAACTGAAGAGAAATTCATTCTGACCTTCAGCGAGCTGACAGGCACAAGCAGCGCTCCATCGCAGGAAAACAGGAGGAAAAAAAAGAGCTCACAAAACAGAACAGAGCTGGCTAAATGATTATCTGTGGAAAGCCTTGCCTAATCTAATTAGACAATCTGTGGCTTCAGAGAGCTCCAGAGAGGCTGTGGCTGCTCCTGCAGCTCCTCCTGCTGAGAGGGATGCACAGGTGTCTGCGCACACAGCATGTAAACCTGTTGGAGCTTCCACCTCAGCAATGCATGTACTCATATCAGCATCAATATGTCTACTGCAAGCAGTGGAAGTTTCCTACAGCTGGGATGAGCATGGAAAACACCAGAGCAGTTTCATAGAAAAATTTAAGAATTCAAGTGCCAAGCAGGCAGTAGACAGAGCAATCTACCACTGGTGCTCCAAACTCATAGAAACACTCTGACCCAGGCCGAGTTAAAATACTGCCTGTTCTATTCCCAACGCTCTGACTGCATCAGCACTTCTTCTTCTTTACAGTGGCTTCTGTTTGTTACACACAAACCTCACATCCCCCTCCATCCAAAGCTACCCAGAGGAGCAAGCTCATGTCAGGTGGCACAACACACACAAACACACACAGGTGGATTACAGCACATAGTGATACAGGGGGATTAACTGAACACACAGGGACACACGCATGCACAGACACACACATACACAGGGATATCATTCTTTCACTTCACATGTTTTAGTTTTCTTGTGCTTTTACATCCTACAAGGCTGTCTAAAGTTTCCCTTCCACATTAGATGATGACCTCCATACCAGGAGTTACTGTCAGCTGGAGGATTGCTCACCGTAGTAGCAGATGCGCTGAGTGGACTGAAGTCTGTTTGATTTACTCTGAATATGAATATGAATGCATATGTTTCGAGTTGAAATTCAGCATGGCTGGTGGGTCATATGCCCACTGCACGTGTATATGTGCTGCCTCCCTGTGGTCAGATATCGTCAGTGCACAACACTTCATAATACACACCAGAGCTGCTCTACTGTTATGGGCTCTTTGCACCTGCCGCGCTGACGTCACAACCGCATGCGCAAATGCGGCTCTCTTTTTTCCGCTTTGAGTTACTATGACAGCTAGAAAAGACTAAGTCGTATTTCAGATGCAAATAAAACTATACTATGCACTTTGTTGTCTTCCTAATATAATGGGCTTTTAAGTTTTCATGGATTTCCAAGGGGTCCTGAATTAATAAGACGGTGGCTTGTAAATATACGTCGCTACCAGTTAAAGCTAACGCTGCACAGCAAAGTTTACAGCCTTCACTTCACTCCGGATCAGCTTCTTCAGCCTAAAGCAGAAGGTAAAGGAGCCTCCTGTGTTATTTCCATGGAATCACTTCTGCATTCAGCCTGAAAGAGAGTTTATGGGAACGTGAGAGCAGACCAGAGCCAGACAGCTGAGCAACTGATCTGCCTGTACACACTGCTGTAAACACGTCCTGCTTCACAAGAAGCATGCAAAACTAATAAAGCGAACTAACACGGAGACCTTAAGGAACACAGCCATATTTTTCAAAAAGCAACAACTCTGAACCTGAACAGTCAGCTGAACTAGAACTCTGACACCAGAGCTGCTCTACTGTTGTTGTTGTGCTTCCTCATGCTACAGAAGCAAAAAGCCTGAACCGTAAAATCCCCGTTACTTGGTTTCTGACACTAACGACAATAAACGCAGGTAATATACTTGAACATAAGGTAAAAACATTGTCCGTTAGAATGGATGAAAAATGTTTAGATACATAAATGGCACGTTTTTACAAGAAAAATGTCAGAGAATATTTCCTACTAGCATAAGCTAAAGCTAATGTTAGCCACAAAGTTTAAAGTAAAACTCACCTTCCTATCTGTGTATAACGAGGCGAACATCTTAAAACCTTTCTCCAGCTTACTTGTCGGGGCTTCGGATCGATGTACATCATTAATTGTTACTTTGGACAAGCCCTGCAAACACCCAGTGTAAAGAGCCTTTTTCAATAGATCGGAAACAATTGAGCCGTTTTTCCCCGAACGCGGAAGCTGAGGTGCAAAGAGCCCATTGCACTCACTCATTGCAGAGTCTGTAATTAAATATAAATAAATTTATATTAATTTTTATCTAATTAATTTTGAAATATTAAAAGATCGATAATTGCAGCAGTTGCAAAGTACTTATGTAGATTTTTTTTTTTTTTTTTTTACAAAATACTTCTTTTACTCTTACTTGAGTAATTTCTTGGATGGCTACTTTTTACTTTTATTTGACTAAAAAATACGATGCAGTAGCAGTGCCACTCTTACTTGAGTACCATTTTTGGGTACTCTGTCCACCTCTGCTTGTTCTAAACTTATATTAGTTATTCACTGGTCATTTAATGTGAACTGACATTAACCATGTACCACCAGAGGCACACGCATGTACACTAGGTGGCGATGTTTGCCATCCGTCAATGAGAGGATGATGAAGAAAACGTTGCGTAAATAAGCTTTTTTTTTCTGCCACTCACAATATGGCGGACGTCTGTAATTGACGAAACAAGGTGGTCACGTGCATCTGAACAGCTGATCGTGACGTCAGGAAGCAACATGGCGGACTGGAACAGAGGTACAGTTTGTTTTTAGACACGTATTCACTTTCTGAGATTAAGCTGTTCGTTATGTTTATCAATCATATAACTCTCTTATTGCCTAAATGAAACGTCGTGGTGGTGGCTTAGTTCGAACTCCACCGTACGGGATGACAACTGCGATTAATTCACCTAAACTAGCCTTAAACTTGCGAAGCTAGCAACTTTACAAGTTTCTAACAAAGAGGAGTAGACTGAACGTGTCTATACTGAGCTATATATATATTTATATAGCTCAATGACGTGACGCCCATTTTTTTTGTCCGGTGTTATAGATTAACTGGTTGCCAAACTAAGTGGTTGCAGATGTTTCTAAATTGTAGGTGGCTGTGTTGATGCCTGTTGAAAAATGCTACTTGTGTGACAAAACCGTTAGCAAAACTATACTATAAATCCCATTTGAAGCAAATATGTTTAATGTTGCATGTGAAAATTATATTTCAAAACAAGTTTCTACAGAGCAGCGTTGAGTTCGCTTCGAAAACACCGCATTTGAGCAAAACCAGATCAATGAGTAACACGACAATCCCATTCACATTCAGATTCACCAGAATAAATGAATTTCATCTCATGAAATCAACATGACACAGCCACAATATAAACCTAAGTGGAAGGTTTCTGCTTTTTGTAACCAGCACTGATCAGAAAAACATTGTAATTAACTCTCTAGTACCTGTAATGTGAGTTGCTTAACACTTCTAGCCTAGTGTGTGTTTTTGGCTCAGATCCTGCAATGCAGCCGCACTGTTTCTGAACTTTCTTCATTTTGTTAGCGACACTACCAACAGTAAGTGTCGCTAAACAATGAGGTTGGTGTCATCATATTTAATAAAATTTAAGTCACATCTGCGTCTCCCAGATGCCTCCACCAGTTAATTCAGCCACCAGTTAATCTATAACACCGGCTCTACTTTTTACAGTTAAAAAAATGGTTTAAGCTCATAAAAAGAAACCACAAATATGCAATATATTTTCCACATACACACCTTCTTTAATCTTTCAAAAGCTGTTTTTCTTGGCCATTTTTTTGGTCTTTAAAAGGTCAAAATGTCATGCTGTGCGACTGTCCGAACTCAATTACTGCTTTAAAATTTCTTAAAAATTACATTAAATCTGTTCAAATATATTTTCTTTCCTGTTTGGCATGATTTTCAAAGTCTTTTCTTCATCCTGTGCAAACTTTGAAAGCATTTTTAGTTATAATTCCATTGTAACATTTAAACAAACTTTCCCGAAAATGTCCATTTAACAAAATATCGTGGTGCGACCATCAAGAAATTCCCATTTTTGGACTTATATTTTGAAATCCAGTTAAAAACAAGATGTTACATCATCCAACAGTCTGCCAACAGTCCTTGGATACATCAAAGAGGTTTGTTAATTTTTCTCAAATTTCATAAAAAGTGCCACTTTTAGCAGTAGGTATGTAGTTGCTATATTTGGGTATCATGTGGTATGAACTCAAAAAAACTATTAATATTTAAATATTCCTACAATTTTCTGTATTGATTATGAATTTCATATTTGCCTTGTGTGGGAAGTTAGCTTGTTTTTTTTAAGGAGGTAAATTATTTACGTGTTACTAATTACTGAACATGAAAATATCATTTGGTGCGACCATTGTAATGATACATTTATGTTCTTGAAGGGTAGTATATGTGCTTTTATTTTTGAATTCAAGACTCAAATGCAAAAACAGTACTTTGCATTATTATTTCCAGAATAGATTTTTGTACAATTTTTGTATTTTTTGAACAATATTATGATAAAAATACAATTGAACATGTAACATTAGGGGAGTAGTTACAGCATGTATTTTGTCATTTATTGTTTTGATCTATCTAGCTAGATGCCACTGTCATCAAGCTGTGAGCTATGATGAAGTACCATGTGTGGGCCAGGTACTTCAGGATGTGGGAGAAAAAGTCCAAGTCAGCACCATTCGACAGTCTGACAAGAACTTGTTCACATGATCACATGCTCATCAGATCCTGAACCAGCAGCAACCTCATTCAGTTCCAAGTTGAACAGCCAAGACTGGGCAAAGTTCACGAATACCTGGTTCTAAAAACTGCTTGACAATAAGCGTTTCCCTTTGTTCACATGGACATTAAAGTACCCAGGAGTAGTTGTGTGCCGATCGATCGGCCACCGATCATAATTAGCTGATTTATTTATTTGTTATTACATTTTTGTTAATTTACTTACATTTGGGAGATTGAAAATGTCTGTCTTTATTCATTTTCTAAAATAAAATTAGAAAATTAAAGTAATCTCCTGTACTTTCAGATTTTATTAAGGATATGATTGAAATACCTATTACAAAGTTGATTACTGCATTAATTT
Source organism: Xiphophorus hellerii (assembly GCF_003331165.1). Classification (NCBI taxonomy): domain Eukaryota; kingdom Metazoa; phylum Chordata; class Actinopteri; order Cyprinodontiformes; family Poeciliidae; genus Xiphophorus; species Xiphophorus hellerii. The sequence continues at coordinate 31,830,782 of NC_045673.1, read as the reverse complement.
TTATGCAAATTAAATGGTGTTTTATTTGTGGTGTTTTTAGTAATGTACTGTTCCTGCTTGTAATTTTATTTTTATGTTTTAAAAGGATTTTGACCTGTTTCTTGACCTACATTTTTGTATAAATAATTTGGTGCGACCATAAATCATGTGGTGCGACCAATTAAAAAAGTAAATGTATTGAATTCAAAATAGAATATACAGTATCTGGAGCATAAATATTAATCACTAATACAGTATCTTCAAGTGATTGAAGATTTATTTATTTTTTATCACAGTTTGATGAAATGGTGAAGAAAAACAGTGATCAAGTCAATTATAAATGGAATTTCACAGTTCTTTGGGAGAAAAAAGTGTCATAATTGCCAGAAAAATACAAAGAAATGTAAAAACTCTGTTTCTAAACACCTTAAATAAATGGAAATTTATAAAACAAATGTTTAATACATCATGGAAAATACCTTATTTTACGACAAATTATTTTACGGTCGCACCACATGACATTTTTTAATACCACAGTCAAATTATATTGATAAACCTCTGAAAAGGTCTAATTTTAATGTTAAATTATGATTTCTGTGTGCACAACATTTCACATGTTCTAGTAATTACAATGGATATACATATTTTTAAAATTTTTAATTTAGCCTGGTGGAAATCCTTATACGTCAATGACCCATATATATATATTTACAGTATATATATATATATATATATATATACACACAGTACAGACCAAAAGTTTGGACACACCTTTTAATTCAATGAGTTTCCTTTATTTTCATGACTATTGACATTGTAGATTCACACTGAAGGCATCAAAACTATGAATAACACATGTGGAAATATGCACTAAACAAAAAAAGTGTAAAACAACTGAAAATAGCCCTTATATTCTAGTTTCTTCAAAGTAGCAACCTTTTGCTGTGATTACTGCTTTGCACACACTCTGCATTTTCTTGATGAGCTTCAAGAGGTAGTCACCTGAAATGGTTTTCACTTCATAGGTGTGCCCTGTCAGGTTAATAAGTGGGATTTCTTGTCTTATAAATAGTCATGAAAATAAAGAAAATCCATTGAATTAGAAGGTGTGTCCAAACTTTTGTTCTTTACTGTATATGTATATGTATAAGCTGGGTTATGTAAAAAATAAAATTCTTAGATTTAATAATGTCAGTTTTAGGCCTTAGCAAGACTTAGATGAGCCCAGATTTCAGATCCAAAGTCTTAGTCCTTCAGTTAGACCGTAAGTTTGTACATTTGTTCTTTCATCATTTCCTCAATTTGCTTTTTTGTCATTTTTTCATTCCTCGTGTCGTAGTTCTTGTAGGCATTTCTACAAAGGCTTTGATGTTTTGCAGTAAACAACCCTGTAGAAATGAATTTAAAGCCAAAAATTGTCCCGTTATAGTTTTGCGATGGATCTAAAATAAAAACGTTCGTTCTAGTTTTTATGCTACCTCCTTTGTCAAGAAAGGAAGTGTATCTTTAACAGGAATTTCAGTAGTTGACTGAAATCAGTCAAGACTAGCTGTAAGGAAGCTTTCTGTATAGTGTGTTTGAAGTGAAGCTGGGTAACCTGGACAGTGGGTGTAAAAGCACCAGAGGCACAAGAGAGACCTTAAAAAATAAATCACAGGATAAAGTTTTATTTCACTTGCTTAAAAGAAGTTCTGTTAAGTCCTAACATTTTCTTCATATAACGAGAATGAAATATAAAGTCTTAAATTAATGTTTGTTTCTTTAAAAAAAATCATTCACTCTTTTCAAAATAAAAACTGCCATGTTTAACAATAACATGAATGTAATTTAACTGTAATTTGAATCTACTAGAGAACTGATTTACAGGAGAAATGCAATTGTTAGTTACTCAGTAGACATAATGGATCGTCAGTCCATTATGTCTCCAAACTTACAGGTATAGGATTTTTTTTAAGTCCTTAAACTGTCAAAAATAAAAACATACTGTGGGTGGGGAGGCGCTTAACAAAAATCTTGATTTTAAATTCCAACTTGTAAACATTTAACACTGGCCTGGTCGTTTGTGTCTGTGTGTCTTCAGGTCATGGCTCTGTCGACAGCATGCTGGATGCTGAAAACAAACGACTGACTGATAACTTGGCCAGCAAAGTCTCCCGACTGAAATCGGTATGTAACCTTACATACCGATCTGTATGTAAGAAGCTTATTTCTACCGGTCTGATTATCAGTGATGGTAGTCGGTTGTCTGCCTACCTGCTTGTTATTTTGAGATTCTAGCCACATGTGCTACTTCCTTCTTCCATTTGTATTAAAGGGGCAGTATTATGTAAAGTTGACGTTTTTGAGCTTTACATCATGTTATAATGTTTACCCTCATCAAAAACATATCTGGAATGTTGCCTTGATTCTTTCATGCATGTTTGAGAAATCCTTTAATCCTTAAATTTTTTATAGCATCTGAAGGGTAACATGGTTACTTGATTATGTTATAAAATAATACTATGTGCCTGGAAAATACATAACGCTATCCTTTTAAGTAAATTTTTTCTCCAAACTTAGAGGTTTAGAATTTTTTTTCCAATTAAGAAAGCTTCGTGACTTTTATGGACATACAGTTTGAAATAAGGAGCAGTTCCAAACTTTGTCATACTAATTGAATCTTTCTCTGACAGCTGGCTTATGACATTGACAGAGAGGTGGACGATCAGAATGACTACTTAGACAACATGGTGAGTCTGTCTTGCCTCTGATGTAAGCTGTTCTTGCGGACCTCTAGGTCTTATTGCAGGTGTGTGTTGAAAGTAACTAAAGCTGTAATTGTCTTCTCCCTCTTCGTCTTTCAGGACTCAAACTTCATGAGTGCAACGGGCCTGTTGAGCGGCAGTGTGAAGCGGTTTTCCACGATGGTCCGATCTGGCAAAGACAATCGACGTCTCCTCTGCTACGTCTCCGGAGGGCTGGTCCTGGCCTTCTTTCTTCTCTATTACCTGGTTTCCAGGATCCAGACCTGATTTCAGGAGAACATCGTCAACCTGTGTTGATGTGAAACTCAGACTGACAAACCTTAGCTGATAGGCTTGAGTAGCCTCTAAGGTCCTCATGCTAAGAAAACACCTTTTTGATAAAAAGAAATTGGATGTATATATGCGTATATTTAGCTGAACTGATGTACAGCAGCTGGTATTTGCTATCTCATTTGGGGAAACTATAGTGAGTGTTGTTATGCTAAAGAGCAGGGAACATGTCAACATGCCGATGCTTCCAGGAGCTGAGCGATTCCAAAGTGGAGCAGAAGGAAAGCTTCATTCAAACACATCAAGGAGGAACAACTAACTGTTACCTCCAGCCCTGCTAAGTCATGCTTTCAGTCCAGGTTCTATATGATGTTTACGCCTTGTGATTGTTTGAGAAGCTTCTTAACAGAATGGTTGACCCAATGCCATCATGCTTCTGGTTTACCTCAGATTTAAGTAAGCAGACTGAATTTACAAAGTGCTAGTCATGGAGCCAAAACAGCCATGAAAGTAGGGTGGGTGTAACAATAAGGTTGGGTTACTGAACATGTGATCACAGCTACAGCAAACTAGGATGGGATGCAACCAGAGCAGTAAAACCTTTATGATCATACGGTCAGGTGTCTGTTAGTTTGCTGATTCATTTGTTTTTTATCCCAAGTTGTAGAAATAATAATCAGGGATGTTTTTGGTCTTTATATTGCTTTGAAAAAATGAACAGATGAATTGATTGAATAACTTCCTGGCAATATGAAAACTTGAGTCCTGTCCTAACAAATTTATCTTCAGTAAACACCATTTAATGCTGGTCACAAAAATTCCTGTTTTCTCGTGAAAAGGTCATTTCTTTTTTGGGGAAAAAAAAGGTTTGTGAGCTCATAAAGTAATAGCGGCTTAAAAAACAGTATTTTGTTTGATTTGATTTATGTATTTCAAACTGGTTTTTAAAAACAAGGAAAAAAGTAATGCATTCTGTTCAGTTTAATCCTTCAGTATGAGTGTGTCAGGCTGATTAGTACTTGTTAGTGGAGTCACAAGAGAACTAGGCTGGTGTGTTTAAGAGCCACTCATAAACTAAATAGCTCTACAAATTAATTTATCATTCCTATCAGAAAAATTACTCACAAGATACTAAGTGTTACCATATTGTAATTTCCATGTTCTTTTTTTTATGTTTTACTGTGTTTACTTCACCAATTATTAATATCACCCATCGTTAAATTTCCAGTTGGTTTTTAGCTTAATTTTTTTTCTAAGCATCCATAATAGAAAGTTTAGAGAACTGAATTTTTTTTTGTATTTTCCAACTCCCCCAAGTTTCCAGGTTCTTTGGGCATGTGTTAGTTTTAACAGCAGACTTTTATTTACTGATTGAGCAACATTCATCATTAGCAAATTACAACACAGTCTTCTTTTTTAGACCCTAAGTGTTGAGGAAAAAAAGCTGGAAGGGTCAAATTTGAAACTTTTTCTGATAAATTGATACAGTCTAATAGGAAACTCTTGATGTGTAATGCTTAATTTAATATGGATGAAATTCAAACGGATTTTTCTCAATATGTCTAATGCACTGTGTAACATACTGTCTGCTTTCAATTCCTTCCTGCTATCAGATTACCTAAATGAATTACTCTACCAGTAAATAAATGTTTCTCACTAATAACTTGATTGTTTCTTCAGGGATATAATGTTAACTTTTCAGATGTTTTACAATGCTCAAATGCATTATAGCAAAATTAATTACTGTGGTTCATTTAGATATTGATCATAAAATGTTCAAGATGTTCTAAGTTGTTTTCAGGAAAAGTGCTTTGATATTTTGTTTCATTGGTTGTTTTGGTGGCATAACTGAAGCACATAGAACACATTAAGGAGAACATTGAGCACTTTGTTACCGTTTAGTAACTTGTCTGAATAATATGAAGAGCACAACCACAGACATATAACTAAGTAGAAAATATTGAAACTGATCAAAAGCCTCCACTTTTTTCTTTTTACTGTTTTTAACTCACTATACCAGAAAGTTCTGCTGCACTACAAAAAAGTCCTTCATAGCAAAAACTCTTAATGTCTTAATCACAGATTTAAAAGAATTTGTTGTAAATATTACCTGCAAGTGATTTATTTTGCAGTTATTTTTATGTTGTCTCCTGTTAAAGGAAAATGCTTACATGGTTTTCCATGGAGTTTAAATAGAGCTGGTTTGTTTTAAGTGTATTTATAAGCAGATGTGAATGGATAATGTCATGTACACAGCAAATTCAAAAGTGTTAAATGTTTTGGTGGTAGTAGACTTTATGCAAAAACAGAGTTAATTTTACTCTAATAGAGTCACATTCTGTTTATGTAACTCTGGGGTGTATATTATTAGTAGTTAAAATCCAGTGTTAAAACAAAAGTATTTCCGTATCAAATCTAGAGGTGTTAAAATGGAATCAGTAACTCTTGACTTCTTAACTCGGTGCGCTTGGTAAGTAATTTTTTCTGAGTTGGTTTATAACTATTATTTTGAGTTGAGATCAAGCTGTATAATATACATCACGTCGCCACACGGCTCGGTGTTAGCTAGTGATGGGTAAATGAGGAGTCATGTATCGTTTCGACCCAAAGCAAAACTGTATTGATACTGTGTCCATACTGCGTCACTGAATACTGACACCTGCTGCACATTAAAAATCCCAGCATTCAACGTAGTTGACAAACTGATTTGATGACTTAGTCTATAGAATAAGATTTAAGTCATTGTATTTTATTGTATATTATATATTGTATTATGTAATATCTTCAGTTAAATTCTAAATATATTTGATATTCTTCAATATAGTCAATAAATAATGTGAACATGTACCAAGTGATGAAAATGAAAGTGAACGTGTTTGAAATGAGGATGCTTGTGGACTGTTCTCCCCCCCCCCCACAAATTTTCATTAAAAAAACTATGTTTTTCCAACAATTTGAAATTTAGCCTGTTCCGTGTTTTGGCACAACTTCTCCTGCTGTAGAAAAAATGAAGTAAACAATACATTCTCATGAAATAGTTTATAAAAAGCAACAGTAATTTGTAGAATGGCTGTATACCTGAGTGTATCTGCGACTTGATTCTGATGCCTGGCACTATAAAGGCTCAGCATCGAGGAGGTGAATTTATTTAAATAAAACAGATTTTAGTGACACTGTATATTGTTCATATAAATTTAATTTTTTCTTTTATATTTATTTTGTACGCAGATCTTTATGGATGTGTTTTGCTGGAAATGTCTTTTTTTATCTATTTACAGCGGGGTTGTCTTTATTTTCCTTTTTTCTGTCTAAAGATTTTTATTTATGGAGGGTAATTTAAGAATAAAATTATGAAATGCATGATTTAAAAGGAGAAACATATGCAACACTTAACCTGCAGAACATAATATGAAAGTAAACTAAGAGTCGATTTCAGCTGAATTTGGATTCAGATCGAGTAGAAACTGAAAAGAACCGGATGAAACAACAACGAAGTGATAACCAATGCCTTATTTTCTGACGTAAGATCTAAATGGTCCCAAATTACGAAACCTTTCGTATGCCTTTCGTTTGTACCGTAAAAGATCAAGAAATCCTTTGGCAAATGCATCCCGCTGACAGATTCGCTTCCTTATAAACACAGTTTTGCGCGCCAGTGACATTTCCAAACAGTTCCTGTATCGGTCACGTGACTTGCTGAAAGCAAGACACGCACAGACACGGGGTTTTGGTTATGGGCTTGACACATGCGCCGACGCATCGGTGTAACACCTGCCCTTGAGGAACGACTTTGGGCACCCCTGATATATTAGGATCAGTATGGTTGCGGATGAATCGCCAGTCGTCAGCATCAACCTCCCCCTCCCGAGTTCTCCATGGATTCTTCGAAGATTCAAGCTCCAAAAATGATTATGTAAGTGTTAATATCTCTGAAACTCCACATTTCTGTAATTGAGGCTAGTTGTTAGAGTTGTAGTAAAAATATATTCCTTCGTTCCATTTTTATTGTTATGTTGTTTGTTTGTTATGGTCCAGAGACCAACACTGGCTATCGTACTGGGAGACTGAACACTGTCCAATGCAGTGGAGGGGTACGGTGAAGTCCCCGGCCGAACAGCCCAACAACCCGAAGACAATCTGTGTTCGTGAGTGGACAGCTCTTTGGGGGAGTGCAGAGAGGCCCAGTCTCTTATGAACAGAAACAGAAACTGGGTAAGAAGTGATGGATCTGAATATCAGGTTGGTCTGTTATGTACTGTAATATCCGGCAATTTATCTGTTAAAAGAACATTTACTCTATCATATTACATGAACTGCTTGCTTTACTTTCTCCACCTTGTACATTGAACAATTTCATGCATATTGTATTGAAGAAAAATGCATTAAGCATACTGCATTTTGTATTGCACAGCTGATATGTCAGACCTTTTGATAAGCAATATGTGAATGAAAGCGACATGTGAAACATGCACATTATTCCACGTTGTTATATGTTTTGTAATTATGGTGCACGTTTTGAAATAAATGCATTTGAGAAAATCATTGCCTCTTTATTAAATGTTTATTTTCCAAGGATTTTTTAGAAGTTCAAAGCAATAAAATACTTATTTAATATTAATTACAAATAACTCTTATGAAGTTAAAAATACTCTGAGAGTTCATATTAAGATCTAACACTGAATTTGTGTTAGTAAGTATTAAATGATTAACTCCAGCAGATTTGATATTTGACACTTAATTAGAGTTAAGGTACCAACTCTCCAAAAATAATTAAATTAATACTTCCTGGTGTGGACCCATATAGACACTTTAAAATTGTTGAAATCATATCTGACAGTTAATTTGGGTCTGCTGGATTTGCTGTGTATTCAGTGAAAGGGTTCAGGGTTAGGGCTGACAAAGTTCATATTGTGTTCTATTCTGGTAAATTTGTTGCAGCCAACATAGTTTTTTTATTTTATGAATGATTTTGTAATTCAGTATGAATAGTGTTCCACCACAGGCAGCCCTGTGGAAGTGCAAACAAGGAGTCTGCTCTGAAACACCATGAAACTGAAACATAAAAATTAATAGAAGTAAAAAACACAGATTTTTGGACAATTATCAATGAGTTGGAGAACAAAGCATGGGTATTTTCAACATCGCTTAAGTATGAAATACGCGTGCAAAATTGCTATTTTTGGCCGGATTCTCATCGGGTCAATTCGTACCCGTTCGGCATTTTCCGGTTTATCGCTTGCCGTAGGTTTGAAATAAAAAGAAATTACGATTGCCCTTTAATTTTCCGGGTCAGCTCGAATTTTGTAAGAGTTTTCCTGAGTTTCTGGTAAATAAAGTTATAGTTTATTTCAGAAAATTTAACTTACGAGTTCCGTTACTTGTGCGTCGCTTTGTTCGAGGCTCCGGGAACCTCGGATCTGTTTCTTTGTTCCGCGGCCGCTCGGCCCTATTCGGTTCTTGTCGTTCCGCGGAAGAATGGACGAGGCAGCCTCGGCCACGAAGGCACTCGGGCTGGATGAACCGCCCATCGGTGGGTCGGTGGAGGGAGTGGGCTCGGATACGGAGTCGGAGGCCGAAGTCGCTCCGATGTCTGTGATAGCGGAACCGCGAAACATTGACATGAGAGCCGAGCACCTCCCGAACTCAGACGAGGCCGAAGCGGCATTCGCAGGTAGGCAGCGGCAGGAGGCCATTGCTGTTCAGGAGGGTTAACAGAGGGTTAGAGGTAGTTAGCATAACAAGCCCAACGAATGTATTACTTTTTATTGGCATATCTCTAATAAAATCACAGGAGTATTCTGCATTTTTAAACAACCACCGAAACTTTGTGGTTGATATTTGGACCCAATTTCATTCAAGTATGTTCCTGAAGTAATTTTAAGAGTCTCAGTGATTTAGCCAATGTTCTTTCATTTTCCTGTAAGAAATATTTATAAATATAAATAATGATACAAAATACAGATATTACTCAAAAATGTAACCCCGAAGCTATAAGTAAAAAATGTCAATATTGAAAATATATTGTGGAGGCTGCCTCAGTTGTAGTGTGGGCCCCCACCCACCAAAAATATTTCATTTCATCTACAATGACTTACAAAAGAAGATGTCAGACTAATTTAATTTGTTTCTATCTTGCAATACACAATGAAATAATCAAAGAACTTGAAATAAATGGATACTGACTTAGTTTGAGTAACTTTGGTTGCTAAAAATGTTCATTTTAATTGCTTAAAAAATCATGGAAGTTTTTAATTGTGTCATCAATTCACTCAAAAAAAGAGTGTACCCATTGTGAGGTCACGATAAACCTTCAGTGTTCCCATCTTACTTTATTGAAAAACATTGAACAATACCCAACGATACAAACTTATTTTAGGTGCACATGAGATAGTGCTCTCACATATAAATATAAAGTTTAGGCAACAGAAGGCCAATTGTGTCTAACTTTCCGGAGGTAGATAAGATCGGTGGATATGGTCGGTTTCCCATGCAAGTATTGGCTGATCATCCAAAATTAAGGAAATTGGTTGGTTCACTCCAAGTTTGCAATCTTAAATTCATCAACATAGAGGAATTTAAATACAAGCTTTTATTGTGTGCCATACTTTCAGCTGTGAAACTGGTCTGACTTCATTTCACAGTCCTGTCTTATTCACAGAAATAATTTGTTGTAGTTTTTCTTGGACCTCAGTGATTTTTATCTTTTGGGGCTGATCAGAGGTGGCTGCAGTGACCGTGGCGGATGTTCAGGCTGCAGAAGACAATGTTTTCACCACCACAGTAGCAACGTCAGCAAGCCTTCCTGAGCACGTTCTGGTAAATAACACCTCACTGCTCAAATCTTTCCATGGACTCATGTCTGATTTGTAAGGTGACTTTATGGAGGAATAAAAGTGAAAGTTCACTTTCACATAATTTATTTTGACATAATATATATTGTTGTGGGACTTGTGAAAAATAATTTGTCTAGGAATTCAAAAATGCACCAATCCAACATTATCTGTATTGAAAAAAATTCTATATCGGTGACAATGTGCCCGACCTATAAGGGTGGATCTATTCATTCTAATTCTATGGTTTGTGCTCTGCTTTATTATTTATTCTACGCTATATTTATAATTCCTAATTGCACTTTCTGAACCATTTGAAAGATTTGTTGCAGTTTATTTTTTACTTGTTTGACCAAAGTAGTCAACCTATTGTTTTTGTCACTTTCAGTTTCTTTATTATTTATTTTACATTGGCTCTTCTACTCCTAATTGATTGACAGAACAAATGAAAGTTGTGTTGTTTTTTCATGTTTGACCAAGCTTGTGAATCCTTTGGTGCATTTAAGAGTACTGTACTAGTGCAGAGTTATCAAATATGTTTGTAGTCCAGTACATTTATATCTGTTAAAAAAACAACAAACATTTTAAGTCAGTTCAGTACTTTTTTTTCTGTATCGGTTCACCATCGGCCGATGCTAAACCACAGATATGGGAAATTAATATCATTTACAGCATGTTATTGTTTCCGTATTTGACTGTTTGTGTGTGCTTACAGAGTGGCAGGACCACTCTGCAGCTGGGCGAAGGGCTCAGTACCCAGAAGGCCACCCTGATTGTTGTTCACACTGATGGCAGCATCGTGGAAGCAACGGGCCTCAAGTCTGCTGCCACCATCACATCCGGTGTGCTGTACTGTCCTGGCAGGACGATGCTTTTTATCAGCAAGTGAAAAATGATCACAAATGATTTATATCCCTCTGTGTGCGTCTGTCAGGCCCTCAGACTCCACCCACTCCTCTGACTCCGCTGCAGGACAAAGACTCTTGCTCCAAATACAACTGGGACCCATCGGTGTACAACAACGAGCTGCCGGTCCGCTGCAGGAATACGAGTGGAGTCCTGTACAAGAACCGGCTGGGATCAGGTGACATCTTGTGAAAATTCTGTCTTCTGTCTTGTGGTATCAGCACAAATCTATTGCGTCTACCTGCCTCTATGTATAACTAGGGCTCAACTTTCTGAATTTAATATTAAAAACAAGTTACTTTTTTAATAAAATACTGGCATCTTTTTCATTTTCCAATATCTGATTCCATATTCTGTCAGTATTAATATCGGATATTGATATTGGCCCAAATCTTCATATCAGTGCATCCCTACCTAGTTCAATATGTTTTAGTCCTGGGTTTGCAGAGCACAATGGTTAAGTATTGGTGATTAAAAGCTGCTGAAGCCTGTGGCACCACCTGTAATTCTCTATTGAAATAACAATCTGAGTCTGTTTCCATGTTCCATGTTTCTCTGTGTTTATTCACCATTTATTCATATAATTCATTGCTAAATTTCCAATTGGTTTTAACTTGCCTATTTTCCTCAAAGGATCTATAATATAAAGTTTAGGCAACTGAATATTTTTTTGTATTTTGGTTTTTTTCCCCCACGCTCTTTGGTCATGTTAGTTTAAACAGCAGACTTTTATATATCGATAGTTTGCTCAATATTCATTAACAGCAAGCAGTCTTGTTTGCGCTATTCCTGACATTTTCTATGCTAAAATAGTTGTGCATCGTTTAGGGGGCAAAGGTCGTTGTATCAAACACAACCAGCAGTGGTTTGCTCCGACTGAGTTTGAAGCGTTGGCGGGAAGAGCGAGCAGCAAAGACTGGAAGAGGAGCATCAGATACGCTGGCCGACCTCTGCTATGCCTCATACAGGTACTGAACTGTGCAACAGCTACACTGTAGGACTGCAACTGTACTGAACACTTTCATGGTTTCATGGTGTGTGTTTTACTATTTTATACAGATTCTAAACAGAAAGCTGGAGTACATCTTTCCCTCCTCAGTATTTAAACTTGTTTCTTTGTGTGGGTGTGTGGGGTGTGTGTGTGTGTTTTAGGAGCATATTCTGAACCCTCATGCTGCTTCCTGTACCTGTGCCGCCTGCTGTGATGACCTGACACATGTGAGTGTCTGTAGGATTCAACACATGCCAGTTCACCAACAACAAAAAATCTGCGCCCCTGTATCTTTGTTTGAGGCTTTTATTGTGAAGTAAACCATCTTAAAAAGGACCATATAACCGTTCCACAGACATTAGCAGTGAAACTGTGCAATACAGAATCTCTAGGTTGTGGTTTTGATGGACTAAAATAAACCCAAAGATTTTATTTTGTCTTGGAAACCCCCCCCCCAAAAGTGTTAAGTAGTTAAGATTAAAACCTAGACTTAAATCTAATTACACCTGACTGACTCAAATAAACCCATGTTTTTCATTTTGTCTTATAGAAGTGTATTCTTGACCCAAACACAATGAAAAACAAATCAGATTAGCTGATTAGTTTAATCAATTAGTCCTATGATAAATAAACTCGGTAGTTCTTTGAAAGTCAATTTTGTTTACAAACTTCACAATTAATTTTTTATGGTTTCAGTTGTAAGTAGATTTTATTTCATTTTTTATTTATTGTTTTAGGTTAATGTGTTTTATTTTGGATAATATTTAACATATCTTCCAGTTCCAGTGAGAAGTGTTCGTTCGTTATTAAAGTTTACTCATCCTTGAGAGGGTGTACTTGCATTGTTATGCAATTCTCTATATATTTCTTCAAAATGGTCTCAAGATAGCAATATTATCATTTATCACAATAATTTCTGGGGCAATTTATCATCAAGTAAAGTTTGTTATCGTGACAGGCCAATGCACATAAAGTTTATTGAAAAAAAAAAACCAAACAAAGAATGAAATGTTTGACAATGTAGCATCTAGAGGGCAGATTGTACCTCTCAACATGACCCCACTCTTCTAACGTATTGATTAACATAGGAATTAAATTATGAACTCATTATTTATCCAAAGATCCAGCATAAAGTTGGGTGAGCTGAACTGTTGTATCACATGTTCAAGTGGCAGAATTAAGATTTTCTCATATTTATGCATTTATTGATATGCATTGCTTCTTTTCCAGTCACCAAAGGATGGGGACTCTGTTACACCAGAAAATATCACCATGGTAAGTGTTTATTATTTATTTTTTGCATGTTTAGCATGTGTATTTAACCTGTTGTCCATTTCTGGGTGAATTTCTTTCAGTAGCCCTTAAAAGAGCTCACATCAGTATTAAAATCTTAAGTTTTCTGACATAGAAATTATTTCATTTGCAGGGATATTAATAATGAATAAATTAATAATAATAATTTTAATTTGAAACAGCTTTACATCTCATTTATCCTGTAAATGAGAACCAATATCCTGTACAGCTCAGCTAAAAAACAAATATCCCTCCACATTCCCTCTGTGATTATCAGGGAAAAAAACTTTCTACAAATACAGAATCTACTTTTTTGTCACTATTTATTATACGTTTGAAAGTAATTCATTTTAAAATGCCCTGCAGGTCATACCTAATCATAATTGTAAAAAACTCTTCAGCATATGTTTACAGGAAATAATACTTGAATTGCTAGAAAACTCAGTTTTGATCCTAATTGGAGGTAACCCCTCCTCTGACCTCAGAAGGAATAAAACATGGAAGGATGTGTCTGAAAAATCACTTGAAGTTTGTTCCAGCTGAATGTTTCTGTGGAGTTTATGATTATAAGTTTCAACATGTGATTGCTGTGACAGAGTCCTGATTTACAGATTTATCCCCGGCTGTCAAGCCTTGTAATTCTACTTTGGAAGCCCCTGCCTTCTAATGCTTTTACTTTTCTATATTTTCCACTTACTTATTTGTGTGTGTTTTTGTTAGTTTAGGGCTCAAATCTACCACAAGTCACAGTTTAACAGTACAGTATTGCAAGAAGTAAGATAATCTAAAGTGGTAGTTGTCTCAAAAATCTCATCAGCACTCATTTAATTCACAGCTGCTTGTTTTTTTCCATTTTTTTTTCCAGACCGGCCCTGTCCGTCTCTTTGTTCCTTACAAAAGACGGAAGAAGGACAACGAGCTCCCAGTTGTTCCAGTAAAGAAGGATCTCAGCCCCCTGAAGAATATCCAGCTGACTCCAGGAACCACGTGTATGTCACAGAAATCAGCTTCCTTGTGACTCAGAAAAAATGAACTTTGAACTGGTTCATGCTAATGTTTAGGCACTGCTGTAATGGCAGCTCATTAGGATTATCATATTTATGTCTAGCTTTAGACCAGTTTTAGGTCAGACCACATACCTCTGATGTCTTAAGCTTCTGGTTGTGCTCAAAATGTGTTTAGTCAGACCATTCCACAATGTTAGCCTGCTTTTCCACTCCAAAACCAGGCTATGTGTAGGATCAATATCCTGTTCAAGTTTTAACTATCTGACCCAAACTGTCACTGTCAGAGGAAAAACAATCAGTTCCAATATTCAGGAATAATTCAGCATCCATCATAACCTGAAAGATGCTTGATCAGCAGTTCCACTGTCCACCATGAAGCGAGTTTCACAACAACATGGCATCATACTACGGAAAGTCTAAACATACTCCAACCAGAACAGAAAAATAATGTTCCCTCTACCAGCGCTACAAGAAAAAAAAAAAGATTGTGTTCCTGAGGCCTCAGTCTGGTCTTCACATTCAGGATAGACCTTTTATTTTTTTACGCGGTTACCAAAAACTATCGTATGATTGGCCAATCCTGCTATTCTCTCTGACAGTCACGGTGTCCCCGTCGGGGCAGTTTGCTACCTCCAACACATTGACCTTTGACCGTACGCCAACAAGCGACGCCGCCTCGGCCGCCATCATCTCAGATGGGTCAGCACAGAGCGACGTGTTTGCCAGCACCACAGGTACGCTCTGTCAGTGAGACACTAGCTTCACCTGGTTTGTTCTTTTCCAAATGAAGGCAATAAGCATCAGGTGTTTTTTAATCAAAATGGAACCATGTTATTTTCAGAGTACTATGAAAATAACTAGTTGTCACTTTTTTGCTGTTTGAGAATTTATACAATACAAGAAATCACCTAATGTGATGAGCATGCTAATACAGAGTATAATCCTGTTTTTTAAACAAGCTGGTCTAGTTAAAGTACAGCTTTCCCTGAGATGTCAGTCTGCCTGCGTCTTTCTTCCAGTGCTAACAGCACTGCCAGCTCTGGCTGTTGCTCCTCAGCCCATCCAAGCCAAAGTAGCAGTGGGCTCCACGGCATCATCACCGTCGGCAACGCTGGTGGCGGGGCTGGAAGTGGCGCCTGTAGGGGACGCATGTTCGGCTGTGAATGAAGGAGAGAAGAACACCTGGGTATACCTGGAGGAACTGGCGAACACGCTGATGAGCAACGTGCAGCAGCTGAAGGCCCTGATAGAACAGGCCAAAAACGGTGCTGGGGAGCCAGCAGGGGTCAAAGGTCAGGGGAGCAGGAAGGAGGTGAGGCCAACTCAACCAGAAACTCTAAGAATCAGATAGAAAAGCTCAAACTACTTAGACCAGATCACATAACTTTGAAGGAGAAGGAAAATGATTCATTGTTTTAATTTAAATAAATATAGTCATATAGTCCCTTTGATTTGGCTTAGTAACCCAATAGCCTTCAGAAGTCACCTGGTAAGTAAACAGAGACTTCCTAAATAAGAACAGATTGTACATGAGTTAGAAAGTAATCAATGTTCAGACCTACTTCTAATTTAAGAATTTTTGCTTTTTATTTATAAAAAGTCATAAGCCATTGATTATTTTCAACTCACTTTACAAAAACTTGTAGAGCTGAAACAATTAATAAGATTAATCATGATTAATCACTTATTGAAATAACTATCTACTTAATTGTGCATTCAATTTATTGTTAAATGAAGTATACAAACTCCAAAGCATCCAGCTTGCTGAAAGAACGGCAGCAATTAAGCCAAAAATGGACAAAATATATATACATTTTGCCTTTAAGATAAAAAAAAATCCTCTTTGTCTGTAAATATAGTCTATTCACAACTCCTCAAGTAGCAGTTTTAGCTTCATCTGGTCAATTCATTCATTTTCTAACACTCTTGTGGGGTCAGGAGCGGTGCTGGTGCCTATCTCCAGCTAACGTTCTGGGCGAGAGGCAGGGTACACCCTGGACAGGTCGCCAGTCTGTCGCAGTTCACCTGGTTCAAATTCTGTAAAAAAAATCTTTTATTAGGAACCTTGTTTATGCAGTTATTAACTGCTTATCCTAAAAAATAAACACTAGAGCAGCCCTTCACTGTATTGAAGGGCTGCAATGAACAGAAAGGTCATGTAGATGTGTTTTTTAGCAGCAGATGCTTCCTTTAGCATGCAGTAAAGGAATGATGTGTTATTTCATTTTAAAATGTTTATTTTATTGCCTAAATTTTTTTTTACTTTATTTGTTTATTTGCATTTTCATATGTATTCCTAATACTGCAGAAAAATAATCTGAAGGGGTTAAATGACAAAATCTGCAGAATATGCCAATTTTTTAACTTTTACTTTAGCTATTATTTACTAAAATAATCGGTAGCTGCAGCCCTAGAAATTTGCACTACTTTGTGTTATTACAGAAAATCACAATTAAAAAATTTTAATTTTGTGGTTTTAATGTGACAAAAGATTCAATTTTTTCGATTTCATAATCGAAAAAACTTTGCGGCGGAAAACACAAACATGGTTTGTGTTCGGTTTGCAGTAAGTTTGAATGCTTGTACACCAAAATAAAACTTGGCCAAAAGTTGTAGGCTTATTAAAGTTATCGCAACACTCTTGGTTACACTCTCGGATACACGTAAGGCACCGGATAGGATTTAGAAAAGCATGGATAATGAAGCCTGAACGTGTGTGTTTTGGTGTGCAGTGTGGTCAGCCATTCCAGAACCAGATCTCGTTTCAACAGCCAGATGACTCTGAGGCCAAAAGGAGCTCTGACATCACAGAGATCATCATCAACGTATGACAAACCAGCTTCCGCAATTTCAGCGGCGCTCGCTCGGCGGTTCCCTCAGTAGCCTAAAGTGATGTGTTCTGCTTCTGCAGGAGATGTGTGTGAACTGTGGCCGGATGGCGATGAGCGAGTGTACTGGATGTCACAAAGTCAATTACTGCTCCACATTCTGCCAGAGGAAGGTGGGTCTCCACACTTCCTACAGAGCCGCAAAGACGGATACTCCCTTTCGTAGATTAGATGTTTTTTGCTTTTTTCACAAAAATATTTCAGATCATCATGCTAATTTTAGCTTTAGACAAAGATAATCAAATAATTTCATTTATCAAAGGCAAAACAATTTAAAGCAACCTGGCTAATGGGAAAAAGTACAGTTATGTCCAAATTATTCATATCCCTGGCAACAGAGTTGGGAGTTAGGAGTATTTTTACTTTTACTTAAGTAATTTTATTATGAAGTATCACTACTCTTACTTGAGTAAAATTTCTGTATTATCTACCCATATCTCACACACACACATGCAGTTTTTGTTAAAGTTTTGATAAGTTTTATATTGGAAGAAACTGATTTGGAAAAATGTGGGTTTTTTTGGCCTGATTTTGTTATTTTGTAATTATGTTATTTGTATGAATAACTTTGATCTTTAAGATACAAATATTCCCACATAACTTTATTTTTTAAATATTAAATGATTGATAATTTGATGAGTTATTCAGTACTAGAGCCACCTTTTTACCAAATACGTTTTTACTTTTACTTGAGTAATTTTTGGACGGCTACTTTTTACTTGAGTAAAAATATGTTGAAGTAGTAGTCAAGGAGTCAAACCGAAGACTAAAATGGTGGCCGTGTTGGTTACTGTGGTGTGGCACTAATAACTATTATAAGCACTGTGTTCTATAGAAACCTTCTGTTTCTTGGTCTATGCAGGACTGGAAGGATCACCAGCATTTATGCTGTCAGTCATCAGGGGGCGTCGCTGTTCCGGAGGAGGAGCCAATCACAGCCATCGACATGGACAAAGTGAAATGAAGGTGGAGCTAGCTGCACTGCTGCTCCTCCTCTCCTCTTCAGCTGCTCCGGGTTTAACAATAACAACAGTTACTCCGATCACTTTATCACATTATCACAGCGGCAACTAGTGCTTATGAGAGGAACTGCATCTGAGCAAACTGAACAATAGTTAAAGTTCAGTAGATAACTGTAATATTGGAGCTCAGTACTTTGTATACCATGCTGTGTGGTAAAATTGTCAAATCAAACTCTGAATATTACTAGATGTCTATTTTTTTATGACCTAGTTTGTTGGACTTTTATTCAATATCACAATGCTTTTATTTAGGGCCTTTCCTGAGACAGTGTTCACTCTAACTTGTTGCCATTTTGACTCTTCATGAAGATATTTGCCTCTCTACCACCAGGCCTGGTAAAATGAGAATGAGACACATCAAAGATAAACGTTCTCTCACGTATGTTACAGTGGCCATGTGCTGAAAACTGAAAATAGAATAATCTTAAATGAGGACAAAAAAGTCTTTGTCACAGGTGTGCTTTTTTCTCTGTTCTTTCTCCTAAAATATTTTTATATCATTAAGTCAAGTTTGTTTGCAAAGCACATTTCAGTAACGAGGCAGTTCAAAATGCTTTTACATGAAAGTGATAAAGAAAAAACACAAAGAATCAACACATAATACATCGCAGCGGCAAAATGAAGAGAATTAGTAAAAAGTTGCAATCTAGACAGGAATTGATCTATGTTCATGGTTTTATTATCCATACTGTATTTTAATTGGGTTTTGATATAGAGCTTTGATTTGTAATCATCTGTGTATGCTGCCAGCCTTGGTCAGGTCGCCCTTGAAAAAGAGATTTTTAATCCTAATAAGACATACCTGGTTAAATACATACTTATTATTAATCAAACGCAAATCACTCACTGTTTCAGCAGGTGTGCAGTTTTCTAGAAGACCGACTTTGTAAATGTATTTATGTGGCTCTGGAGGTCCAGGTCAGAGTTCATCTTTACACCGAGTTTTCAACTTATCTCTGGTTTCCAGCTGTAATAACTGAAATTGTGCGTTAACTCTAGATCGTTCCTCTTTAGATCCAAAGATAATAACTTCAGTTTTGTTTCTGTTCAGCTGAAATAAGTTATGGGCACATCTATGCATTGATTTGTTCTAAGCATCTGCTAAACTTTGAATTGTTTCATAGTCTTTGAATTGGTTACATTGTAACGTAGAGAAGTGTGTCATCTGCTTACTTAAGGTAAGTAATCTTACTACATAATATAATCTGAGCCAGTGGAGGGCATGTAGATTTTAAATATGAGGGGCCCTAGAATAGAACCTTGGGGCACCCCACTTGTGATTTTTGCCTGCTCTGATGAAAAGTCATGTCAGCGGTAAGTCATTAAGAATTATTTTGGTCCTATTTTCTGTCATTATTCCCACAAACCCTTATAAATTTAAAGTGAACCATTGATGGAGAATAATAAACAAGCAGTAAGAGTTTTATCTAGAGTTTATTCAATGTCCTAACAAGAAACGTCTTCATTTTAAACAATGGAAAACAGACAAAATACAACAACAATAATTATGTAATAAGCCCAAAATCGTTACACAGTGTTGGTAGATTTTGATTTAAAATGACAGAGAATCTGTTAAAGGTCATTTTTCAAAGACAAAATTGATGAAATATGAGTAAAAATACGAAAGGTTGGTCAGCGGTTGTAAGAATTGTTTGATGCTGTAATGCTAATGAAGAACAAAATTCTACTGATTATGGGGAGGAGGCAAATATTTTTGACATTCAATTTTAACTGCATGTACATAAAAACGTAATTTTTTAAAAGTTTTTTTTTTTTTTTTTTTTTTACATGGTTTTATTGTCTTTTGAGAGAAGCCTGTTTCACTTGCTATCAGAAGTCCACTTCTTGGTTAAGTGGAAATCTACATCTGCAAGGGGCATGAATAAATTTGGGCTCAACTGTATCTGACTGAAATAACTCACATATAATCAGACCATTTACTTTAAAGTACTTCAAATCAAAAAATATCTTGTCAAACAGCCAACAGGAAAAAGTTACATTTAGCCATAATCTTTAGCCACTGAGATTTTGTACAAAGAACATTTTACTTCTTTAGTAGAATGCTTTGATTAGTGCATCTTTTCCACAATAAACTCTTATAGTCTAGTTTACAGTTTTCTTTTTCTTGCTTTGGCTAAGAGCAGTATTCATTTTAATATCCCAAAGAAAGGTTAGTGTTTACACTGGTTTCCAGTGCAAATATTTTAGTATACTTGAAGTAAGACAAAACTAACTTACAAATAACATTACAGCAAGATAGCAAGATTATTGCTTTATGTCAAGATTTCATTAAAAATGATGAAAAAGTACTAGTTACATTAGCAGATTATTTCACTTACAACAAGACATTTTCCCATATTATAAATGAAATAATCTGCAAATGGAACTAATACTTCTCCACAAATGTTAGTTATTGACTTACAAGAAGCTCCTATTTCTTTCAGAAAAGTTACTTTAAGTTAGTTTTGTCTTATTTCAAGATATTTTTACAATATCTTGAATACAATGAAACTTTGCTAGTTTATTTTTTCATTTTGTTCTGTCGGTCGAGAAACTTTTGCCGTCTCTCAACAGGAATCTCATCGAGGCTTATGCCGTGATTACTGGCCCTGGAAAGAACAAAGAAACAGGTCAGATGTTCAACCACAATTATTTGGATTTTTACATTTGTTTTCATTAAAATTGTTATAATTACCAATAGCATTCTTAATAATATTGCCTAGTAACTAATTATAATAAGTACAATAAGTCAGAAAGAGTCAATGTGATTTAAAAAATTATGTTCATGACTAAGATTAGAAATGGATCTATCAGTTTTTTTTATTTTTTTTATTTTCAATTCAGCAGATATACTTCAAGTTATGGTTCGTATGTGGTGTTCTTACCCTCCAGCAAGATCAGGGGGAAGAGGAAGAGGTTTGTTGAAACCCTCTCGACCCATCAGCCAGTATGTGTCCTCTGTCCCCTTTACCTTAAAAAACACAGGAGCGTACAAGGAAATCACTGCATTGCTGGGCAAACAGCAGACTCCTTCAAAAGAATTCATTAAATCCAACTTTTGTCAAAGCAAATATATAAGCAGGCCGGTATACCTGTGCCTTTCTGGTGTCGATGAGATATCCCACTTTCAGACTGGTCAGAACCTTGACAGTACTAAGGCTGATGTGGATCCTGTAAGCTGAAAAAAACCCCACAAGTATTAAGCAAGTTGTGTTAAGCGTTGTTTCAGATAAAATTAAGTGATAGAGCTTGGTATGCTGGATTTTGCCACAAATGGCAGGCTTAGTATTCAGAAACTGCCTCTGGCAGCAAAACAGGACAGGCAATCCAACAGAAACATTGTGACCTCGACAATTATAGCCAAGACTAAACTGTTCCATAACAATGAGAAGGATAACAAGTGGTGGAGGTTTTCACAGAGTGGTGTAGCAACAAAAATCTGCTTCTGAATATGGACCAGTCTAAGCAACTGGTGATCGCCTTCATTAGGAAACAATCACTTTCAACACACTCTACGTCAGCAAGTAGAGGGGCGTCCAGCACAGGATATTCCTGGTAATTCATGTGATGAAGAGATCCTTCATCACATGAATTACCAGGAATATCCTGGTCTACAAAAAATCTACAAAAATGGAACTAGGTAAATATTACACAACAACCTTTTTTCCTCTTTTTTTTTTATTCCAGCTTTCAGTCAAACCTCTACACAAAACCAAAATTCTTGGTTTTAATTGCTAGCAGGAGTTTTTGTTTAAGGATCTGTTTAGAAGAATATAGTGGCACGTAGAGACGTGAGATGCAGGTGTTGGCTGTGGGGAGGTGCTGGTCGTCTGGAGGCCGGATGGTAATGGAGGGCATTGGCTGGAAGCCTTCCTCGCTGGCTGGCAGAGAGGGGCTGGACGTCCAGATATTACCAGGATATTCCTGGTAATTCATGTGATGAAGAGATCCTTCATCACATGAATTCATCACAGGATCTCTTCATGTGATGAAGAGATCCTTCATCACATGAATTACCAGGAATATCCTGTGCTGGACAAGATACAAGAGGAGACTGAGAAGGTTCCATCTGAAGCTGCGTTTTCATTACAATGTGAGCAAATCTTTGTCCATGTTCTGCTAATGTCGAAAAAACACAATTTTGCAATGGTGGCATTTCCATTAAACAAGAAATTAAATTAAAATCACATATGAATGAGCCAGTTCATGCAATAAATCATTAAGAAACAGCAGCGATGGATGGAAACAGTTATATTCATAATTCAAAAGAGCTATGGATTTAGCACTTTGGAATGACACACAACCTTTTCTGAACTGTGTGAAGCAGTGAGAGCTCTGGTGGAGCCAGCTGCTTGAAAAAACAAAAACAAACCATCGTCCTCCTAACACTTCCTGTCATCTTCTTCATCGTTTCTGTCAGTAGTAACGACTAGCTGTTGATCATGTAACTTGTGTGATGTGAAAAAGTGTTTCCATTGCAGTTCTGCAAAATACATCTATTCTGATACAGCCAAAAAACACCTTAATCTAGTGCAAAATCATCTTAGCACAAAATGGGAGTTTTTTTGTTTTGTTTTTTTAAATTGGTGTTTCCATTAAGCAGATTTATTTTCGTAATTTCAATTTGCTCAGTTTTACGGCTAATGGAAACGCAGCTTGAGAGCAGACTGAAATGCAGATCAAAGAGGTTTTCTGGAATTTTCTTTCCAACCACCACAATATAGAAATAGATTTATTAATTAAACTGCACTGACATTACTTTAAATATTTTTTTTGTGAGCTGAGCGACTGAATTTTAGGTCTGCATTGTGATTTTGAGGTAGTGCTAAATCTCAAATCTGAATTAGGACAATCTGTAGAAATTTTGGTTAGAAATTAATATTTCTGTCTGTCAAGGAATGCATGTAGGAGAGACTGTAGGATCCACAACGTCATTAATGAGTGAGTGGAGAACTGATCAAATATAATGTTTCATTTTGCTGTAATGTAAAAACTATATAAAAAAATATAGTCTAGTGAGAATAGATCAATAAGATACAGTTAATAATTGATGCGTGTGCAGGAATTCATTCAGTTTGTCATATTGAAGAAATCTGTAAATCAACCAAAACAAAATCTGTATCTTTATTTCCTTGTTTGGGAAATATTAACAACAAAGTTTTATTGTATTCTAAATGATCAGGAAAGGAAAGATAATATAATTATAAAATCTTTTCAATTGTTGTTGTTCCATGTTTTTGTTCATACTTACGCAGGCCGCTGGCCTCCATGTGGGAGGCTGTGGTCACCGTGTCTCCAAACAGACAGTACCTGGGCATGGTCAGTCCCACCACACCTGCAACCACCGGTCCTGAACACATCCAACATGAGAGAGGCTGCTTGACAAATACTGTACGTCATTCTTGTTTTTCATTATGGTCTCTCACATAAAGTACGTTATAGCATGAAGGTAAAGTTTGAGAATTTAAAGCTTACTTATACAGGGTGGCTTTAAAGGGACAGTATAATGTCCTTTTCAGGCACTTGGTGCCATTTTATAGCACAGTCAAATAACCATGTAAATTTCACTTGTTAATAAAAATGTGTATATATCAAGTATGACTTAAAATAAATTTGACTTTTCAATTTAATGCCTTGAAATTGGGCTTCTGTCTCTTTAAAAACTCCTGCTCTTTTCGATAGATCGCCTTCAGGAAATGATCACAACATGGCTCCTCTGTTAACCCTCTAACAATGTTTTTACCAGGGTTACTTTGAGAAGTAGCTAATATAATGAACTCAGCTGATGACCAGGTGTTTGCTAATTGCTGCTGCTAGTCTGAAGGAGCTGAGTGGGGAGTAGTGAGGGAAGGCCTGCTCTGTGAGGGGGAGTTTGGAAACTGCAGCTTAGGGGAAGAGCTTTCTCCTCAAAGGCGGCGTTAGGCTAAATGGTTGCCATGGAGATTAAAGGATTTCTCAAACATGCATCAAAGAATCAAAGTAACACTCCAGGTATGTTTTTGAGGAGGCAATAACTTTATAATATGATGTAAAGCTCAAAAAAGTCAACTTTAAATAACACTGCCCCTTTAAATAAAAGCAGTTGGACAGATTAATAAGTTTAAAAGGTGATACTGTACCTGAGTGCAGTCCAATGCGTATTTTCACTTTGATTTCAGGCATGTGTTTGATCTTAAATGCTCCTATTGAATGAAGGATGTCAAGCGACATGTTTGACACTTCAGCTGCGTGCCGATTCCCATTTCTATTAGGAACGCCTGAAGCCACCATGTAAGCATCCCCAATAGTCTCCACCTGAACATAAACACATCATCACATTTAGTTAGTTATTTAGGTTAACAATCCTCTTGGTCTTTTCAAAGGGAGATTTACTCTGCCAAATCCTGTCTGGTGTGATGAGTGAATAGAATTAGATGCTTACTTTGTAGACATCATGAGTAGCAATGATGGCATCAAACATGGTGTAAAGGTCATTAAGCAAGTCGACCACCTACAAAAACACAATTTCAGTATTAAACAGTCAAAATTGTCAAAACTAGCTGTTACTTCAGCCGTTTTCACCTCAATGGGTTCACTTAGAGCTGAGATGGTTGTAAATCCGACGATGTCGCTGAAGTAAAGTGTGCAGTCTGAGTAGTGTTCAGGCTGGACAGGCTTCCCCTTCTTCAAGGCCTGAGCCACAGATCTGAAAAATCCAGTGATACACAGGTTAACACGTCAACATATGCTTACGACAGGAACAGACACTACAAAGAAATCTACTTTCATTGGAGTGGCATATGGAAAGACAGTAATATGAATGAAATATTGTAATTTCATTTCACAAGTGTAAAGGATAAAGACTATAAATCCAGATGACATCTGACTAAAAAAAAAAGGTTTAGCTCATTTGCTAAACATCCTACTGATGTTTAGCTGGTTGACCTGTTGACCTTTCAACTTTCCTTAATATCTTCAAAGCAAAAGCAGCACAAATGAAAAGACTTGCAGGACAAACATAGTCAAGTTTTGTCTTATCTGAAGATGAGGGAGTCGGGGGGCGGCTGGTTGAACTTTTATGACCTCCAGAAACATTTATTAATTTTTTTTAAAATTATTTTTAATCATCCAGCAAAAACAGATTATTGATTACAGGAATAACAGCAAATGTGGTCTTTTTCACCCCCTCTCCATTCATCCCCACATTGCTGCAAAAAAAAGAAGTAATAATAATAATAAAATAAAATACAATAAAAACAATAATAATAATACAGCTGAAATATTATAAGCATGAATTTATTAATATCTTTAAAATGATATTGGCACCATTTGACATCAGTTTTGGTGGGAAGGCAGACGTCACTCAGGCCTGTCATATTCGTTGTTCCAAAAGTCAGCATGTTCTACATGAGTGTGTGTTAATATTTCTCATGAACCCAGTCTTACTTTGGTAAAAGCTGTCCAATTAACTTATCCGTTTTGGTCCTCTCAACCTCCAGCTCATCTGTTCGCTCCCTGATCAGATCCTCCAGGTTGGAGCTGTACTGCTCCAGCATCCGCAGCATGGAATCAATGATATTAGCCTTCTTCCCTCTGCTGATGCCCCGGAACTAAAAACAAACAACCATTGACACAGAAGGTTGCATACTGTCCCAGCTGTACATTTTTAAGGAGCCTTTTTAATTGGGATTTGGGGTTATTTAAAGATGTGTCTTGTCCATAAAATTTTTCTAAATGCTATTTATATAAGTATTTTAGGAAATTATTTAATGGTTACTTCAGCTACAAAGGTTTTAAGAAACAAATAAGTGAAGACAAACGTTGAACATTGTTAAAGGGTTAAAAGAGGAGCCATGTTGGGATGACTTCCTGAAGGCGGAGTTACAGAAAGAGCAGTAGTTTTTAAAGAGACAGAGGCCCAATTTCAAGGCATTAAGCAAAGTAAACAAAGTACAAAATTTATTTTAAGTCATATCTGGTATGTGTAGCACTTTTATAACATCTGAAGTTAACATAGTTACTTGACTGAGCTATAAAATGGCACTATGTGGTTATGAAAACACATAACACTGCCCCTTTAAAATAAATCTAGAGACTATGAGGATTTTAGATACAATAAATTGAACTGAATGAAGGTGAAGATGTACTGAGATGGTAAGCTCCCCAAACAAGGATCATCTCACCTGCTTAAAAATTTCGTCAAAGTTGGGCCGCTTGCTCGGATCTTCGTTCCAACATTCATTCATCAGATTGAGACACTCAGCAGGAGCTTCATCCACTGAAACAAGAGGCCTACAAAGAGGAGGGGGCTTCTTCAGACGCTCCACAATCTCTGACAGTTCCACAGGCAGAGAGAGAGAAGATGGGATGATTAGACACACACACATTTGCTGGGACTGGGGTTTGTCAGATCGACAGGTGTGTAGACAGGACGAGTATTCTTACCCTGAGCAGGCATGTCCATCATGGCGTAGGGAAGTGTCCGTGAGATCACTTCCTGTATGATGATGGAAAAACTAAAGACATCTCCGGCAAAAGAACCGGCTTGTTCTGAATTCCTCAGAAGTTCAGGAGCTGTCCACAGAAGATCTAAGAAGAAATGTACTATATATATATATATATATATATATAAAATAAAAAGCTTGGCTAATGTCATATTTACACACTTTGCTGTGAACAGCAGTAAGAGTTTAGACTGGCAATCAGCTTCTTAAACCACTTCTCAAAAACTGAGAAGAAAATTATGAATATATAAACAAAGGGGCAACTACATGATGAGGATGCCAGATGTTCTCATCCTCTCTTCCTGTCAGTCAATCCAGTGGCTTTGTCAGCGACTGACCAATGAGCGGACGCAACTTGCCATGAAGTAAACGACCCTTACTTGGAGGAACTGAACTTCCAACAGAAATTAAAGAAGAAAAGTCAGTGAACTCTCTGTGCTAATCTGCTAACTAATCCACTTCTGGCTCCAGCTGAAAGTCTGAAGGTAGTCTTAACACTCTTCTATTTTCTTGACTACAACATGTTTTACTGGTCTGGTTTGATTACCAGACTATAGATGACTCTAAAATTAATTCAATTTTTTTTCAGAATTATTTTTCTATTATTCATTTTTCCACCATTGTGTGTAATTTAGTTTAATCTTAGTACGAGTCAGCTAATTTGTATTAGTTTGTATTAAAGAGCTGTTAATCAAAATAAAAAAACAAAATTTCTTTAGTTCAGTTTCTTCTCTTCAACTCACTGTAATCCAAATGAACTCATACGGCTGATAGTCAGTGCAAGATTATAAATAATAATAACAAAAATAAATCCAATAAGTCCACAAAGAATTTTTTTTACCAGAATTTCACGTTTTTGTCTTTAATCAACTATTTAACACATTCCCCAATCTCTTAACACCACTAGTTAATTAATCCGGTGCTCATAAACATGGCCCCCACAGACAAGTTTAACATTCATGATGCTTCATCATCACATTCATAACATAACATCTGCCACGTCACTGTTGGTTCAGACCTAAAAACAGCCAGAAAGACCCGACAAAAGAGCAGCTTCCAAACTGACAGCATGCATTAACATTAACACACTGACTCCCCAGAAAACACAAATAAAGCAGCAATATAATAAAAAAACCCACTTTGTCCTTGTATCCATTATAACTACATTCATGTTCATATTTGATGAGATTGTGGAATTTCAACTTTTACTTTGGTACTTTTGCAGCTCTTTCACTAGAAATATTTTGCTTTTGTTTGAATAATAGCTGCAAATCTACAGTCAGTATTACAGCAGCATGATTGCTAGATTATATTCCACTTTCTGAGCTGTGAGTGTGTGCAAGGTTTGTAAACTGACCTTTGTGTGTATCTCAACCACTTATAAGAACCATATAAAAAAAGTCCTCCAAATGGAAGTACTGTTTCACGATCATTTATATATATATAAATGATCGTATATACCGTATATACGATCATTTATATGCAGGTCATTTACTATCATTTATATATATATAAATGATCGTGAAAAACAAGTACATTACTCCCATTTTGTTTATGCATAGTTAAGTAACTGGTCCAATTGTCAAATATTTAGGAGGTAAAGTGTAATTCTGGTAATTCTATTTTACCTTGTGGATCGTCAGACAGACTGACACCTTGAGACTGAAGGATCATGGGTAGACCGTAGTCTGTGATTTTCAACACAAATCGGCCGTCCACTAAGCAATTTGTGGACTTGAGGCGACCGTGAGTCAACCCTCGCAGATGAAGATACTTCATTCCCTGGAACATGAAGACAGCAGCCTGGTCACACAGAGCAAGATAATCTGTCGGTTTCAGAGTATGAATGAAAAATAGTTGACTTGCTTAAAAAGTGATTGAAATCAATAACTAAACAAACAAGAAGTTTGTTTCTTAGTTTGGATAGGGAGAGCGAGAGATACAAATTCTATTTATTCTATTCTATTTATTTATTTATTCTATTTATGCACAGTTAAGAAGTTTACATACACTGAATAAAAAGGAATTATTTATATTTGCTAAATGCCACAATAATGAGAGAAACAATATGTCAAACATTTATTTATTAATGTCTTCAGAATCTTTATTTTCTCAGGATTTGGCAGCATTACCAATAAACTGAAGGGATGAAGCAGCAGACTGATGTTATGGTCTTTGGATGTCACTTTCCCAGATTTTACCTTACAAGATTCTTGCTTGTTTGGTTTCTTTATTTTTAGCTTTCATTTGCGCCTTTTGACTTAGGTTCCTTAGATTACTGTTTTTTTTCTTTCTGTATACTCTTGGTTAATTTCAGGAATTGCATTGGAAAACATTTCCAGAATTAAATATATTGAAAACACGTTCAAGCCATTTACCTATTCTGTTCACTAATGAAATGTTGGACTGTCCTTGTCTGTGTTTCCATTGACCATAAAATTGCGCAATTTGACATGTTGACAATAAATTTGCTTAATGTAAACAGCATTAAGCTAAGAGTTTGTTGAATAAAAGGTTTTGATGCTGGGATGATGTTAAAATTGGTTGATCTCGCGAAACTGCAATGGAAACACTTTGAACACAGCTGGTCACATGAATACTTGCTTTTGAGGAGCAGGACAATTATTTTGAGCAAGTGACTCCAAGACCAGGTTTTACAGTTTGCCCTCATTGTTTTGAGAAAATCATGGCCTGTTGTGCAAATACAACAGGCAATGATATGAGAAATGAATCAAAGCGCCTGAACAACTTCTAATTCGACTCAGTGGGAAGTTGTGTCAGAACATTCAAGGTGTATTGAAGTGATCTAAGGAGAACCTTAATGAGGTCCATGAGCAGCGATGACTTGAACATCCAGTCCAGCCTGACGTCGCTGTCAGCCAGCAGGTCTGCCAGGCTGCCGCGGGGACAGTGCTCCACCACCAGGGCTAGGATCCCTGAATCCACAAACAAACCCAGGTACAGATTCAGGTTCTCATGGCGCATCTCCCGCAGCTGGAAACAAACGCAGAAAAATTCATGCTGAAACAGCTATCATACTTTTAATAACTGAAATACAATTAAACGAAATAAGTTGATGAGTACTTCACTGAGAACAACTATTTTTGACTTGTCTGCTTATCGGAGAGTCCAGCTGCCTCATATCAGTGACTCTCTGCTGAGACTCTCAGCTCCATTAGCTGACAAAGTTGGTCCTCTGATTGTGTTTAAACTGCTTATACCTGACTGATACATTTCAATTAGGCACTTACAGTATATGTTAAGCTTTTTATTTTCTCTGTGTCAAAGTAGACAGGTCATGTCAGTAGGAAATCAGCTGTGGATGATCTTTAGCCATTTGGATTGTGTATATGTGCATGCGTGTGTGCACGAGTGCGGGTGTGTATGTGTGTAGGTTTGTTTATTAGCTGTTTGTCAGTCTTATCCATCTACTGTGTGATCAGTGTGATGTTTTATGTGATGTTACCTGACTGAACAGATTCTGGGTACTCTGGTTGACAGGTGTTGCTGTCTTTCCAACAGGAATCTTCTTCAGCCAAACCCAGTCTCCCTGGAAACAAACCAACCATTTAAAGGAAAATTAGTATGACAGCTAACACAAACACCCACTCCACATATAAGTGCAGCTTTTTAAAATCATATTTTGAGTGAGGATTTACCCTTATTTAGTTATTTATTTCTATACAAGGCCTATTGGTAAAGGTAATAATTTGTAATAAATGCAAATAACTAAAGTATTCTTGACTGCCAGCACCTTGTCGCCTGAGTGTTTGCCAGTAATGGTACTCTGAGCCCTCTGAGTTAGCTCTCTGTGGTTTCCTTAGAAGACCTTCTAGTAATCAATTCTTGTTGCCTCCCTCTCTCTCTCTCTCTCTCTCTGGTGATTCCTCGTGAAGCCTCGGAAGTTTTCCTGTGAAAAGCCTTGACCTGGCTTTTGGATTTTCCCTCCTCGTGACGCCGTGGATAGTTACCCACTGGTTGCCCAAGTCCCTTCTTCATCTCTGCAGATTAACCATAAACAGTTCCTGGATTTCCCAGCTGGCAGTTGGCTCGCTCCTCTCTTCTCCTCCAATCCTGAACTTACCTGTCCGACCTCCACCGCAGCCTCCACATCATCGACCCAGTCAAGACCTCACTCTGGAACCTGAATCACCTTAAGGACACTCACAAAGATACCGAAACCACGAACCAACAGTTTCCCCTCTTCTAGGTGGAAGTAACCTGCAAATCAAGTAAGACCAGTCTAATTTCTCTTGAAGTTCCAGTTTTCTGATTACCTCAAACTCACCATCTTCCTTGCTGCTCTTCAGTGTGCAGATGACCTTGTGTGCCTTCCCCAAGGACCAGACCCTTTCACCAACATTTTCATATTGTTCAAATAAACTTTATTTATCTGATTACCTATTCTCCTGGTGGTGTTCTGCATGTGGGTTAAGAAACTGGAACCCATCATGACGTATATATAAACTGTCATTATCATGACAGTAGAATATGAGACAGATGTGATACTGCAGCTTTCAGGGTTTTTACACACCGACACCATTGAGCATACACATGCAAACGGGTACCTCCAATATCCCAATGTTAGAACTCTCCGGTGACGTCAGGATGTAACTTCTGGCTATCGAGCGGAGGGGAGTTTTTATTTCCAAAAGACTCCTCATGATGGATTCATCATTTAATTTCTGGAAGGGAGAAAAAAAATAAGTAAATTTGCTTGTAAACATCAAACCAAGAAAGTTTATTAATCAGTCCATTCTGGAACACAATCAAAAAGGTGCACAGGTCGTTTTAACATGCTGTCCCGACTGAAGATTCTGGAATATGTAATGCTTCTTTCATGTGTTCCTGAAAGGAACAGGCGGCTAACCCTAATCTATTCCCATTTTATCTCTACACAACACAGCACTCCGGTAATAGACAATTCTTGTAATAAACATATTGACAGACAATTTGGGAACATAAAGTTATAGGAAAGTTTGTAATATTTAGGCAATTTAATTCAACCTTTTAGTCAAAAAAAAGCAAAGATATGCAGTCAACGACTTTCCAACAATGTTCCAACCAGAACAGATTCAACGTTTCTCACCTTCTTACTAACTTGAGTGTCAATAAACACAATGTCGTCCAGGGTCAGGATTAATTTGGTGACGTTTGGTGTTCTCCTGTACTTCCTGTTTCACACAAAGAATTAAAAGCATTATTGTTTTTGATCATATTTGCTATTTTTTATATTCTCTTTAAAGAGCTAATTCATAATATGTTTTCTAATGACAATATGGGAAAAAAAAGATTTTGAGATTTTTGTAGATTAGTGTCGATTTTTCCCTTTCATTTCATGTTTAATGTTTGCGTCCTTAGCTGCACTGCCAGCGGTGGGACCATGTACAGACCGGAATGTGCTTTTCCAAAACCAACTCCAATGAACTCAGTTTACCACAGGCAGACTCTAGTTTAGCTGGAGAAGCATTATGGTCAGTGGACACAGCTCAGTTTTGAGCTTCAATGGCAAAGGCTGTGAATACATCTGAAAATATGTTTCTTGGTTTTCTATTTTTAATAAATTTGCAAAAAACATATATATTAATGTAGTGGGGTAAATGTGTGTGGAATTTTGAAGAAGGAAATTTAGATAGGTAGTAGGTAGGTAGGTAGGTAGGTAGGTAGGTACCTCAACCAAAAGAAAGCAGCTGAAGTGAGACCACAAACCAGCAGGAAGAGGAAGAACATTGTCACTGCATCCACACCTGAAATGTAGGAAACATCATCTGATCAACAAAAGACACCAAAGTCTGACATTTGCTTACATCACAGACAGTAGAGACGGCGCTTTACAACTAATACCTCACAGTGACTCCATTAGCTCCACAAGAAACAAACATTTTATACAGTAATCCTTTGGAACCAACAAAAAACATTCTCAATGTTCTGTTTCCCTCCCTTTGTCATTAGCCCTACCTCCGTTGCAAGTTTCCTCTGGACTGAACCAACAAAAACTGGCTTTGGGAGGTTTTCCTCCTGGGAAGTAGAAGGACCGGCTCAGAGGTCTCAGACCACCGACCGTTCCGTCGATGTGTGTCGGTCCAAGTGAATGTGTCGGCACAAGGCGGTCGCCATCACTGTCCAGCACCACATACTTGGCCCGAAGACCAGACCCGCCTCTACCACCGTATAACACCTGTTAAAGAAGAAGACGTCAGTGGTGAAGACAACAGAACATGGGGTTACAGAGGTTTGTCAAAGACAAATAAACAGATGATTCTTTAACAGAATAATTTGTCTATTTAAGAAACAAAACATGAACATGGTTAAACAGAACTGAAGTAGATTTATGTTCTTAGTGAAGACTCTGAACAGTTTGAAGACATAAATTCAAATTCGCATATTCAAAATGAAAGTCCATCCATCCATTTTCTTACACCCTTGACTCTAGTGGGATCGGGAGGGGTGCTGGTGCCTATCTCCAGCTAACGTTCCGGGCACCCTGGACAGGTCGCCAGTCTGTTACAGGGCAGCACAGAAACAGACAGGACAAACAACCATACACTCACACCTATGGATAATTTAGAGAGACCAATTAACCTGACAGTCATGTTTTTGGACTGTGGGAGGAAGCCGGAGTACCCGGAGAGAACCCATGCATGTGTAGTGGTATAGAAATATACAAATAGTTTCCAGGTGTGACGCTCCGGTTGGGTAAAGTGGGCGGGGTATATAAGCGGCCGCTGTGCCCAGTCAGACATGTGTCTTCCTCATCATCCACTGTGTGGCCCGCGTCTCTTGGGTTCCAGCGGAAGAAAAGGCAACATATCGCCAGTGTGGTGCATGCTGTTTTGATTCCCTGGTGGTAGGTTTCCTCTCTCCCTGCACTATTGCTGATCTTTGTTAGAAAATCTAAATTTAAGTATGATTGTAGGTGAAACGCTATTGTGCTGCTCTCCTCTGCTTCCTCGTTCAGCGAGTGTGTGTGTGTGCATTTTTGCCTGGATTGACAGGTAAATAACGCTCATTGGAAGCTCCAGTTTGTTGCAGTTCTGCCTAAAATGATTAACTTTCCTAGGTTTCCCCATATTCGAACCATTGCTGCTCTTTTGGATCCCGGATTTTGCACGTCA
Source organism: Xiphophorus hellerii (assembly GCF_003331165.1). Lineage (NCBI taxonomy): Eukaryota > Metazoa > Chordata > Actinopteri > Cyprinodontiformes > Poeciliidae > Xiphophorus > Xiphophorus hellerii. The sequence goes on along the minus strand of NC_045673.1, from coordinate 31,797,254 downwards.
TCAGTCAAACTTGGACTGTGGTGGCGCCTATACGCCTTAATTGGAGCGGTGTTTGGGGTGTGGCATCGGCGCGCCGAGCTCGCTTCCTGCAGTGGCGTGACCAGAGCCACACCGGATCTTAATATTCAACTTGGATTTTCTATTTGTTTCTTTATTTAGTTTCCAGCCCTTTTGGTTCCTTTAGATCATTGTTTATTTATTTGGGCTGATATTGTTTTTCTTTTGTTGTATTAAGTATAAGGTTGTTGTATTTGGTTAACTGTTTTTCTGTTGTTTGCAGTTGCTGAGGCCCGGTGGCGGTGCTGGTGTGGTGACGGTGTCTCCCTCTTTTTGTGCCGTGATTCCTGAGTTTGGGTTGTCTCACTGCGTCTGGTGCTTTTACGGTTTTTTTGTTTGCTGTGTTTGGTGGATGCCGTCCCTATAGTGGCCCCTTCTGCCGGTGACCTCAGCTACTATAGGTTTTTTTTCTGTCTTTCCTTAGTTTTTTTGTTGTAAAGAACTGGTTTTAAAAAGAGTTTTAAAAGAATTTAATAAATAGCTTTTTGGTGTATTTGAAATTGCCTCAGATGTTTTAATTCATGCATAACCGAACCTGTGTGCTTTAAAAAAAAAAGAGGTAATATTCTCTGGGTGAAATTCCCAGGGTGGCGCTGTGAGCAACTTAATTGGGTTTAGAAATTTAAATTGCCCAATATTCTTGATTTTAACCTAGTCTCGCCACACATGCACAGGGAGAACATGCAAACTCCGTGCAGAAAGACCCCGGGCCGGGAATCGAATCCAGGACCTTCTTGCTAAAACCTTAATAATGTTAAGTTTTTATTCATTCTCCAATCCTCTCATAATTCTGTTTAAGTAGTTACATTTCCGTTTAGCTTATTTTTACTAACATTTCATTCAATGTGAGTGAGTAGTAATAGAGTAAGTATTGATTCTTTTACCAAAATCAAATCCAATATAATTATTCTGCTTCTAATTAAAGTGTTAATATTGGAATTCTGAGAATAAAATGTTCATATGTTGTTCTTCTCACTGATTTCATGAAGTGAAGAATTTACCCTCCCTAGGACAGAAAGTTCTTCCTTCAGCCATCAATATAAAAAATTATGTATTATATTTAATGAGACATGATATAGTTTATATTGATGCACTGTGTCCAAGCTTCAGTGAAAACATTCACTACAACAAGTCACTTCTTTGTGTTTCTGACCTGGTTGAAGCCCTGGAAATCAAACCCTCCATCTGAGCTGAAGAGCTGATTTCCTGTCACCCAGTGTCCACCACCCGCCTGGCGACGCTCTTCCACGGCTTTAGCGACAAAGTAGACCATATTAAAGATGGTCCCAAACAGTGGAGACACCTTTGAAGAAAATCAGGAAAAAAGGGATTAAAATGTCAAAAAAAGACATGATTACATACACACTTCTATGGAGAGTGATTATAAAGGGTTCTACTGAAACAGTGTCACAACAAGTGTGCAACTGTTAAATGGAGTAGCACTTATACCAGGGGTGTCCAAACTTTTAGCGTCCCTAAGATAAATGTCCCCAAAACTGAAGTTGAAAAAAACATCCACAGCATCTTTGTGATGAACCATGTCTTTTTGAAATGATTGTGCTCATCATCACTTCATCTTCTTTCTAATATTTTTGTTGCACTTTATTATTCCTTCACCTCTGTGGCAGAGATAGCGGAGCGGATCTCTCTGGAGATCTGAGCCTGGCGAAAGGTTTCATAGAAACTCTCATCAGAAGCCATGGTAACGGTCAGCACGGCGCTGTAGGCATGCTGCAGCTTGGTGTTGTTGGTCAGCAGAGGGAATGTTGTGTCCTGATGGAATAAGTAAGAGATATTATTTATCAAAACTTTGAATCAAAAAGATTTTCACAAATTATCTAAAGGTTAAACAGGTTTATTTTAAAGTTGCTATAGTCTTTTTTTAATTTAGTAGCTTAATTCAACAGCAGTTTATTTTGAAAATCAACATTAACATTTATTGTGACTGTTTTTATGGCATTTTATTTGTGTAACTACTTGTAACCATTATAACCTCTGCTGCCTGTTGGCCAGGACTACTTTGAAGAATAGATTTTGAATCTCAATTGGACTTTCGTGGTTAAATAATAATAATAATAATAATAATAATAAATCATCTAGGTTTATTAGTGTTGGATTAAACAGATGTTTCTGTTATGATTCTGGCCCGTCTGTCTGCTCTGTTTCCATCCTCAGCTCTCACCGGTGCAATCAGGCTCATGCCATCCACCTGTTCACTAGCAGTTATATGCAGCACTCAGGCATGCAGACGGTGCCAGATTTTTGAAAACCTTGTGTGAGTAAATATCCAGTATTCTTCTCTCTGCCTGACCACGATCTCGACCACGTTTTGCCTCTTGGATACCCCTGCCTTGCCTAACCCACATCAGACACTCTACTGGTTTCTGTTTCCTGGACACGGCCCTGCTTCTGCCTTTCGACTTCTGCCTCGTCCTTGGATTTGTCTAAGATTGCCTTCACGTGCCTCACCTAGTTCTGTGCCCGGTCCTCGGATTCCAGCCTGACCCCCAGATGAATTTATGTGTCTCTCTGGTTCTGACCCTGCCCTGTCCTGTCGACATCAGAGTTTTGTTTTTCACTTGAGTTTTTCCCGTGCTACCAATGCCCCTGGAGACAGTTTCCCTGAAGAACCAAGGCCTTACCTCGGCTTCATATGACTTTCTGAGAAGGTTGGTGGCTTTCCCTTTTTGAGCATCTGACACCGCGCTTACTAGCCACTAACCTGTTTCTCATCCTCAGTGGTTCCTGTTGCTGGCTGTCCCCTGTTCCAGACCCCCATTCTCAATAAGCCATTTATTGCTTTTTTTTTTTTTTTTTTTTGTCTGGCTGAAATTTTGGGTCCTCTTTTGTTCTGAGCATTACAGTTTCACCTGGTAAGGCATGGCGTACAGCAAGGTGTCGTATGGAATGAAGACGTAACCATCAGCTATCATCCCCATGTCTAGAGCCTCCAGCAGGAGTTCCCTCTGGTGCTCTCCACCAATCAGGATGGAACTCATACACATGATGATCACTTAAGAGGAAATAAACTTCATTAGATGACTGGACTCCACATCAAGGCAAATGCATCTATTGACAGCTGAAAACAAACTATTTGTTGGTCAAATCTTTTCATGAAAATCTTGCGTTTTAAAATCTGGGAGACAAAATCTTGTTTCACTCGGAAGAGGAGATTACTTGAATTGGATTGGAATTCAACAGTTGAGCAAAGTTATATTTTTAAATAAGATCTGAAGTTAATTTACCAATACTAGGATCAGATTTGAGTCTTGGAGCTGACCTTTGACTTTGTCGGACTGCCTGATTTCGTTCAGCGCCTCCCGAGCCCCGCCTTTGTTTGTTTCCATAGAAACCACAGGAGCAATTGGCAAGCCCATAGCCCGGAGTGCAGAGGCTACTTCTTCTCCAGTGCTTTCCCAGAGATCAGTTGGGGCTGAGAATGGGGGGAAAAATCTCTTAATTTTAATGTTCAGTGTCCTCATTTTCAAGTGAGAGGGTGTTAATATATATATATAGTCCACCAAAAAATGTAAAAGAATTAAACATATAACAATTATCTGAATAAAAATTCCAGCCCAGTTAGAGGCCAGATAATGTGAACTTTTGAGGGGTAAATACAGAATTGTATGAAGGTAGTAAAGATATAGTTGATCTTGTGAATTCTGGGAGTTGTAAGCCACGCCCCTTTTGACCTGCAATCTCTGCTGCATGCTGTGAAAACACATAGGGTGCATAATAGGCACAGATCAATCCAAAGGTAATAATTTGATCCATAAGGGGAATATGATATGTTTGTGTGTTTTTTGGGGCACTGTGAACTATACTTCAATTTGCAAAGTCCATTTTAATGACTTCAGACCTATGTGGTATCAAATGACTTCCTCACCTGAAATGACTGCAACGTGAGCCCAGCGGAAGAATCTGAGGACAGTTTTGAGGACCTTAATAGGAGGCGTTACGGGGGGCAGGTTCAGCCAGTCATCATCCAGACAACCTGGAGAAGCAAGCCCTGCCTCCCAGTGCTGGGTGAACAAGGACGCTGCGTGGCAGAGAGTCGGGTTGAAAGGTCCGATGTAAGCGTGACCATAACCCTCCATTTCCCCCAACTCAGCCAACGCTGAAAGGAGGCAAGTTTCACAGGTTTTGTTAAAATATGATGGAGTTAAAAACATCACAAGATTAACTGAATTATAAAAACAAAGCAACACTGAGTCATTCTTTTTTTGTATAACTTGCCATTTTCACATTGGTTAGAAAAGTCAAGACATTTTCAGTTTTGCACTGTTCTTAATTTCATCCTTAAAAAGTTACTTTTACAGTGTGCAACACCGTTCCTTCAGTATCTCACTGTAGGAACGGTGTGTGATACCATCTATATGGTATAGATGGTATCACACACTGAATGTATTACAAGAAAAAAAAAAGTAAATTTCCGCCAAATAACTCAGAAATTTGTAGATTAATCTCAGAAATGTTCTTAAACAAACACATGGAAATTTCTGAGTTTGAAAAGTTGAAATTAACTATAAAAAATCAGAAAGTTTTTTTTCTCGAAAATTTCACAGATTAATCTATTTTTTTCTAGCAAATGTTTGACTTTGAAGACTTTTTTTAAAAAAAACATTTCTGAGATATTTTGGTGGAAATTTACTCCACTTTTTATTATGCCCTTAATACGCCGTTGCACATTTCCACGTAGTTGTTGCAAATAAAACATTTATGCGGTATTTGGTTGCCACACCTTTGGAAACAGAGCAGTCCTCGTTGAGCAGCTTCACATCGTACCAGTATCCTCTGCTCATGTAGCTGTCACTTCTTAGCCGTGATAATGCTAGGTTAGCTGCAGCTACTGGCATTGCTCTGGAGAACAGGGGGTCACAGGACCAAGGGCCAACCAGGGCCAGTTTAAAAGTCGCTGCCCCCACATCGCTGATATAAAACAACCAGAGAAACAGTCCAAGCAAGGAGACAAGCTGCATCTTGGTGACCTGCAAAACATACATGCAAATATGTTGGTTTTACTTTAATTAAACTGATAAGAGATTGATTAATATGTCAGCTGGCTTAGTCTTAAGGCTAGACTTTTTTTTTTAACCGAGTGTAATCTTTTCCTCTTTAACTGATTTTATTTCCACTTTTAAATACCATAATATTAAAACAGATAACTCGTCACGTCATTATACAGGTTTTTCCTCTTTCAAATTCAGAGCTTTAGTTATATTTCTTGCCATTTAAATTGTATATTATATCTCAGGGAATTTTTCCACGGTTTTGTACCCTTTGTCCTGATAGAACAGCAGACGTTTTACTGAAATATCGGTAGAAAATCCCTTTGCTAGAAACAGAAATTAAGTAGTGGAATCAGTCAAACAAGCAGTAAAGTCCATTAAATGTTGAATGATTCACTTTGAAGAAAGGTTTTTCTGTTTTTAATGCATGCTTTTGGGAAAATTTGGCCCCTTGGTTCAGGACTGGATATGTATTCTCTGTAATATTAACCCCTTTCGAGTATATTATTAAACTAGAAGCAGCATTTGGATAACTGTGTGAAATTAGGACGGGGGTAAGCCAAATATGGCAGCCCAAGCTAACAAAGTTTATAGGAGTTTCCAGGGCTAGGAAGGGCTCACTGTCTTTTTCAACCCTGGAATATTCTGGCGTTTGTTTGTTTTTTTTACATTAGGTGGGAAGGAAGTGAACTTTCATGTGTGATACATTAATTTTATTAATGGGAATTGACTGTGCAGTTAAAGACACTAAAGCAGAGGTCTCAAACTCCAGTCCTCGAGGGCCGCTGTCCTGTAACTTTTAGATGTGCCTCTGCTGCACCACACCTGAATAGAATAATTAGGTCATTAGCAAGGCTCTGGAGAACTGATCTACAAAAGGAGGAGGTAATTAAGCCATTTCATTCCAGCGTTTTTGTACCTGTGTCCCACATCTAAAAACTGCAGGACAGCGGCCCTCGAGGACTGGAGTTTGAGACCCCTGCACTAAAGTTATCTGAAATCAAAGCCAAATATTTTGCAGAAGGCAGTCTGTTGAATTGCTACTTATATACTTATTAGTTAATATCAAGGAAATATTAACTTATATTAACAATATTTGTGACTGATTTTTGCGTAAACAAGATGAATGTAGTTTTTATGACTACATTGACCCAATTTCAACTACTTAATTATAAAACCCTACAGGAAATTATAAGTCAACTAAGCTCCAGTTCCTGCTGTCTGGATGTTTTACCCACACATTTCTTTAAGAAAGTCCTGCCTGTTATTGCTACTGATCTGATCCAAATAGTAAACTCATCGCTCTCATCAGGCGTTTTGCCCCAGGCTTTGAAAACAGCAGTAATCAAACCACTTATAAAAAAGAACAATCTGGACAAATCACTACTGCAGAATTACAGGCCGATCTCCAACCTCCCATTCATCAGCAAAGTTATTGAAAAAGCTGTGTGTAAACAATTAAATAGCTTCCTAACTATAACCAACCGCTTTGACTCCTTCCAGTCTGGTTTCCATAGTTACCACAGCACGGAGACCGCCCTCGTAAAAGTGTTCAATGACATCCATATAAATACGGACTGTGGGAGAACCACAGTGCTGGTTCTGTTGGACCTCGGTGCAGCTTTTGACACTGTTGACCATGACATATTACTGAATCGACTGGAGAGTTGGGTCAGACTCTCCGGTCCAGTGCTTAACTGGTTTGAATCCTACATAAAGAACAGGGATTTCTTTGTTTCAATTGAAAACTTTTCATCAAAGAGGTCAAAGGTCACATGTGGTGTACCCCAAGGTTCAATCCTAGGACCCCTCTTATTCAATATTTATATGCTCCCCTAGCTCAGGTTATAACAGGAAATAATATTAGCTACCATAACTATGCAGATGACACACAGCTCTACATTACGATGTCACCAGGGGACTCTGAACCCATCCAATCACTGAACAGATGCTTAGAACAGATAAATGTGTGGATGTGCCATAACTTTCTCCAGCTGAACAGAAACAAAACTGAAGTTATTATTTTTGGACCTAAAGAGGAACGATCTAGAGTTATAGATCTAGAGTCAATGCACAACTTCAGTTATTACAACTGAAAACCAGGGATTAGCCCGAAACCTGGGAGTAGTGATGGACTCTGACCTGAACCTCCAGAGCCACATAAAGACAGTTACAAAGTCGGCCTTCTATCACTTGAAGAACATTTCCAGGATTAAAGGACTAATGTCTCAGCAAGATCTAGAGAAACTCATCCATGCGTTTATCTTCAGTCACATTGATTATTGCAACAGCGTCTTCACAGGTCTGTCCAACAAATCAATCAAACAGCTGCAGCTGGTCCAGAATGCTGCTGCTCGTGTTCTCACTAAAACCAGGAAGATAGAGCACATAACACCAGTTTTAAAGTCCTACACTGGCTCCCTGTAGCTCAAAGAATAGACTTTAAAATACTGCTGCTAGTTTACAAATCACTGAACGGCTTAGCACCACAATACATTAAAGATCTGCTGTTATTGTATCAACCTTCCAGACCTCTCAGGTTCTGGTTCTGGTCTGCTCTGCATCCCCAGAACCAGAACCAAACGAGGAGAAGCAGCTTTCAGCATCTATGCACCACAAATTTGGAACAAACTTCCAGAAAACTGTAAAACAGCTGAAACACTGACTTCTTTTAAATCTCGACTAAAAACCCACCTGTTTAGAATTGTATTTGAAATGTAATCAATTACAAATTTATTGATGGAACTTGACTTAATGCTGTGTTTTGATTATTGATTCTATATTGCATTGTGTTTCTGTGTTTGTAATGATGTAAAGCACTTTGAAATGCCTTGCTGCTGAAATGTGCTATACAAATAAAATTTGATTGATTGATTGATTTATTGATGTTTCCAGGAGTGGTTAAAATTGGGTAATTATCAGAAAAAGTTTCTTTACTGATTATTTTTCCAAGATTATGTCAAGTATTGGTGTTGCTATCTTTATGAAATTGCATTGTGGAAGCAGAATATCACAAAGAATGCAGTGAGTCTTCACGGTGTAGAAATATGGTTGGGGTTGATACATTTCACACCAAAACACCTTCGTCTCTAACACAGAACCCGTCTCCTTCCTGAGCAGAATGATGGTCCATTGTGTTCCTACCTGAAGAAAACCAAAATTGTGGAGGTTGATGTTTTTCTGTTTCTGATATGTTGGTTGATTTCTTTAGATTTTCACATATCTCATTTCTACAAAACATCTCCTCCATTTACCTGAACTATGAATCAGAAGTGCAGAAACGCATTGCGTTGTCATCAGGCTTTTCTAAATGCTTACCAAATTTAATAAACATGTCTACAAACATTTTTTTAACGTTTTTAATTCAATCCTAAGTGTGCTGAAGTGCATGGAGAAAAGTTTTACCTTTGTCTTAGAGTTTCATTTGTCCAGAGAAATGTTCGGCTTCACTCAACAGTCTGTGAAAGATGAAGAAGAACATGGCAGAGGGCTGTAGCTGAAATCCTGAGAAGATTTACTTTAATCCTATTAAAAGCTCAAAAACATTCAAGACGGTTAGTGTGAAATCAGAGGTTGTGTTGTGTGCTTTTGTGTGTCTTTGCATATGCCACTGTCCCTTATTAGTATGAAAGAGCAGTATTTACATTCAATATCCATTATTACAGATGGAATTTGTGTAACATAGACAAGAATAATCTATTAAACTCTGAAGGAAAACCATTTGGTCCTTCCCCTTATGCATTTTTTGAAGAACATCATGAAACTACAATGTCTCGTTAAATGGGTGACTCTAGGTTTCTTTTTTCTCTTTTTTAGCTTAAGGAAAGTGACAGATTTTAAAAAGTCTTTTGTCAGAATCAGATGGATAAATACCAACTTAAAACGTATTTTAATTAATTAACTAATTAATTAATTTTTTTGTGTGTGTTTTTTTTCTTGGTATTTATCTTGAAGAAAGGTATACATTTGAGTTTACTTCTGTGATTGTGAGCAGATCGGAGTTCGCACTCCGATACACAGGGTGGCAGTAATTCGACCTGGTAGTCGTTTGCCAGCGTCCTTAGAAAGAAGAAGAATTCCATAAGTCCTTCCTTGCTCGGCTAACCTTCTTGTAGGTTACTTCCTCTCTATCAGGGACACAGACAAAATGCAGAGCTGTACACAGCTATACCGTTCTCTCGCCACGGTAAGGATAAGCATGGTTTCTGTTAGAATGTACACCAAGCGGCTGCCGCAGCACTCGGACTTATACAGGAGGCATTTGTTTGGACTAGCGGCCTGAGGGTGGCTAGCTGCTCTGCTAACAGACTTTCTCCGGTAAAGTGGTGTGTACAACTCATATTGCTGGCTTCCACTGGAAAGATTTAATATTCTGGAAGTTTGGTAATGAGTTATTTAATATCGCCATTCTTGCAGACTATGGCTTGTTTTCATGCAAGATTGAAATGTAAAATAACAACAGGCTATTATTTTTGTTTACGAGTCACCCCCACCCCTGCAACTGTGTTGAAATGTACACAGTACCAGCATGAATGCTTACTATGTTATTGTTGCTCACCTCCCATTCAGTACTATTCACATCAATCTGGCATGATAAATGCTAAATGAACTATTAAGACAGACTTAATAGTTATGTACCAATTATCCCTGGTTCTAAAGCATAAACTTTGAGGACAGCCTTCCTCCTCCACCCCCCCCCCCCCCATCAGTAACAGATGCCATGATAAAGATATAATCAGTTTTTGTATACTTTGGCAAATGTTATTAACGTACCCCATTTGTGGTTCGCTATCTTGTCATATGTGAAATACCTGCGACCTAATATTCTGGTCTATTCATCAGTTTATTTGACTAATTAAGCATTTTATGTTTTATTTTATTTTTTTATTTTTTACAATTGTGGTGTAATCATACCTTAAACTTACAAGATGAGACAATGTTTCAACATTTTGGCCATTCTGGTTCTGTCTTCTCTTTACAGCTGTTAGTTCTAAGTTTGCTATGTTGAGTTTTGAATGTTGTCATAATGTCTTTATTGTTGTAATTTAGATAAACTCTGTCAATAAACAGTCATCTTAGAACTAAACAGTTTAACGGTGATAACAGCTGCTGATTGGCAGTGAAGTTTGAGGTTGACTGATGCTAATCACAAGGTGGTGTTATGGAGAAAATACCAAGTAACAGAAATGGACACAGAAACAAAGTTTACAGGAAGTACATGAAAAGAGACTAATTTAAAACCAACACTGTTAGTGCTGAGTATCCTCCTGGTATACATAAATACCTTGATTCCACAGAGACATATTTTGACAGATTCAGTTCTACATACACAGTTACACAGATTCAGTTATACAGTCTGGTTCTTTGGTCTCAACTAGCCATTTATTTTGAAGGACAGTTTAGTTCACCGAGGCTTCAGTGTACATTTTATTTGTTTTATTTACTTATTGTGGATATTTAAAATTTCTTAAGGTTCTAGTGTTAAATGTTCATAAATAAAAATTAAAGTTTATTGGTCCTTGAGGGGGTATATTTGCATCACTATGCCATTACCATTGTATTGCTTGAAAATGGTCTGAAAACAACAGTATTCTCATTTATGGTGTTTTTAACCTTTAGTTTGATTTGCTCAACAGCGAAGTCAACACATACCTTTCAAGCTCCGTGGAGCCACGGCTTTGTTTGTCAGAACATATGCAGATAAAGCAGAAAGTAAGTTCTTTTTGCCATTTTTAGTAAACAAAAGGTCTTTGAGACGCATGATTGTTGGAGATGCACTAAGCAGAGACCTGTGGTCAGGTCCAGCCAGCGGTTTTAGAAAGCTTTCATCTGCTGGTTTTTAGCAAATTCCAAATTTATTTTGGATCTATAATGTGCTTCATTACAAATATTTTTCCTAGCCTTGGGCCATGGGGCATCACTAACTAAGATGCCTCATGATATAATTTTATAGAAGGTATGTGAAGCTTTCTATAAAACTGGATTTTGCTGTCATTCTAATGCAAAGATAATATGATCAAGGAACTGGCTGTTTAATAGATGTTTATCACCTTATTAGACAGTGGTGCAAGCAGAATGAAAGTCTTGGTCAAATAAAAATAAATCTACTTTTGTGTCCAAATTTAAGTGACACAAACCATTTAAAGGCCTAATTAGGCCTGCCTCAATAAATCAATTAATTGCATAATAAATAAAAACAAAATTCAACAATTTCCTGTTGAATGATTTATCATTTTTTTCTCCTTCTCCCAAAAACTGGATGATAAAAGTCTTTAATCTGGGGCTTCGGTCTCAATCAGCTCCTTTTATGAAGGACAATTTAGATTACAGAGACTTCATAATTCATATTGTTTTATTTATTTTGGATATTCAAAATGTCTTCCATTTCCACTGTTAAATGATCATTAGAATTGAAAGTTTATTGATCTTTGAGAATGTGTTCATACATTATTATGCCATTATCATTAAATTACTTGAAAATGGTCTCAAAACATTATTATTGTTTAGTCACAATAACTTCCAGGACAATTTACTGTCCAGAAAAATGTGTTGTCGTGACAAGCCTAGACCCGACAGAGATATCCTATTTTAATGTACTAAGGAAACATGTTCTATATTCTTTCTGTTCTGCTGGGAGTAATTGTTCCTTCGTTTGCTGTGTGCAGTTGATGCAGACGTCACTGTGGTCGGCTCCGGTCCAGGTGGTTACGTCGCAGCCATCAAAGCAGCACAGCTTGGCTTCAAGGTGAGCAGTCTCCTGGACAAGTTAGTGGTTAATCAAATCTCTTATCACCTAGAGTAAGTAAATGTTTTTGTTGAAGATGTGGGTTTTAAGTGAATAAATGCATTTTTTTTTGTTCTAAAAACTTTTTGATTCCTTTGACAGACGGTGTGCGTGGAGAAGAATGCCACATTGGGTGGCACCTGTCTCAATGTGGGCTGCATCCCCTCAAAGGTAACGACAAGTCTCTTCAAGATCGATCACTTCAACTTAAAAATGTCAATATAATTCCCAATATTCTGAATGCAAATATAATATAGAACTGGAAAGAAACAGAAGAAAGGGCTCGTTCATTTTAACTCAAACAAAAATGACATTTTAATCAATGTCATTTTTTTAATGGACAAAAACTTGACTACTATGAAATTAAATAGAAAGTAAATTAGGAAGATGAACCCCTATGATTATGAGAGATTGTCATAATCATGTACCAATAGAAAATTGAAACAAAAATATTGTAGGGAAAATAAAATTGAATCAGATCTAATCTATGTAAAAAAAAAAAAAGTTAATCCTCATGAAGTGAAACTATATTTCACTTCCTGTATTTCAGGAAGTGAAATATAGTTTGTGTCTTGCTTCAGGTTGCAGTTCCATTCCTCCAGTGAAATGAAAAAAGTGTAGATTACATACAGAGCAGAATATTTTGTTCCAACGCGGGCCATCCTGGGACTACAGCAGAGCTGGAGAGACGTTTTTAAAAGGACATGATATGAAACATTTTTACTGTTATCATGGTGATGTGATCATTCTCTGTTTTGTTGCTTACAGAAAACCTCAGAACATTTCTGTAAAATAGTAGTCGAATGAAGCTGAGTACAGCAAACTGACAGACTGTTTATGGAACGCTATTGAATTGGTCATCTGCTCTGGAATGCAAATAAAACAGATGATTGAACATTTTAAGAAAACAAGAATAATTATACAAATCATTTACATCATGGAGAAGAAGCTAAAGTGAAGGAAGACTGTGGATATTTTTGTTTTCATATAGACAACAGACGGGACTGGAGATGCAGCAGTGAAGCTCTATGCAAAAAGAGAAACACCAGGCTGTAGAATCGTTAGGTCCTTCAGTTGTGTGTTTCTTCTTTTTTTTACGTCTATTTGGAAATATTACATCAGAACAGGTTTACAGAAATGGCAAAATTTGACATAACTTATTCAATTTTGAAAAATAAAAATTGCACTTGCTTGAGGTAGTTTTTGACTTTTCCGAATGCTTCCATCTACTGGTGGGTCTATTGGTAGTGTATATATATAATTTCTTCACATTGAGAACAAAGTGGAATTGATTACAAATTTCTTGCTGAGTGCACAAACTAATTGGACTGGCTTGTGTGATTAGATAAATTAAGATGCATTTTGTAATTTTATGCCACATAAATTAGCTAAGCTGTATTAAATCAATAGTTTTTTTTCTAATTCTGTGTTCCTGTTTTTGATTCCTTAGGCTCTGTTAAACAACTCCCACTTGTACAAGATGGCACACGGCAAAGACTTTGAAAGCAGAGGCATTGAAAGTAAGCTGAATGTAAAGAATAGAGATTAAAATAATATGCACTTATGAATCTGAATGTGTCCATGCAGAAGCTAGTTCTAAACAGTAGTCAATGCTTTTTGTTTTAGTTCTTTCATCTTCATTTTGTGGTGCGTTGTTGTGATCGTGTGCTGAAGACAGCATGTCGGAAAGATTAGGAGCTTCTTAAAGAGACAGAGGCCAATTTCAAGGTGTCAAATTGCAAAGTCCAATTTCTTTGAAGTCATTTGTATATACATAATTTTCATAACAACTGAAGGTGACATAGTTAGTTGATTGTGGTATAAAATGGCAATATGTGTCTGGAAAATGCATGATATCACCCCCTTAAAAATGTACTGTTATTCTGATAAATCAGTCTCGGTAGAATTCATTTAAAAAAATTTTGGGTGTGACTGTAACGGTCTCATAAACACAGACGGTTGTTTCTCATCGTCTCTCTGTCAGTCTCTGGAATCTCGTTAAACCTGGAGAAGATGATGGCTCAGAAGAGTGGCGCAGTCAAAGCCCTGACTGGAGGAATTGCACATCTGTTCAAACAGAACAAAGTCAGTCTGACTTCATGTTGCTTTACTTATCATTTTAAAAGCTCAGATATTTTTTTAAAACTTCATTTTTTCTTTACTCTGTTTTTTTTTCTTTACTCTGCTCAGGTAACCCATGTTAACGGTTTTGGTAAAATAACCGGTAAAAATCAGGTGACTGCCACGGCAGCAGACGGCTCCCAGCAGGTTATTAACACTAAGAACATCCTAATCGCTACAGGGTCAGAGGTCACCCCCTTCCCTGGCATCCAGGTACCATCTTAACTCTAATCCACTTTCACTTATTTATAACTGCAAGGAGCTTTTATAGTTTCTCATTCTTAATAAAAGCATTTATTGTGTTTTATTAGATAGATGAGGAGTCCATCGTGTCATCGACTGGAGCTTTGTCCCTAAACAAAGTGCCAGAGGAACTGATTGTCATCGGAGCCGGAGTTATAGGAGTGGAGCTGGTTAGCAATACTTCAGCCTGATGTGCATTCCTTGGCTCAAGTTCAGCTGTTTTCTTATTTTGTTTGTTTTTATCACCAACATGTCTGTCCTGTTGCAGGGCTCGGTGTGGCAGCGTCTGGGTTCCACGGTGACGGCAGTGGAGTTCCTGGGCCACGTGGGCGGCATGGGCATCGACATGGAAATCTCCAAGAACTTCCAGCGCATCCTGCAGAAGCAGGGCCTTAAGTTCAAGCTGAGCACCAAAGTCCTGGGGGCCACCAAGAGGCCCGACGGCAAGATAGACGTGGCGTGAGTTGGCGAGGAGAAGAAGAACATGCTTCGAGAGTCGGACAGTTTGTAAATGTGAGGGTTTGACGTTGCAGAGTGGAGGCGGCGGCTGGCGGGAAGAACGAGACGCTGACATGTGACGTTCTGCTGGTCTGCATCGGCAGAAGGCCATTCACCCAGAACCTGGGTCTGGAGAGCGTCGGCATCGAGTTGGACAACAGAGGTCGCATACCGGTCAACAACCGCTTCCAGACCAAAGTACACGGGTATGACCCTTCTCCTACTGACGCACTGAACCTCACCAGTCCATGCTCTGCAGCTGCCTTTATCCAGGAATCAGAAAATGAGAGCTGGGGTGGACCAGTGTCCAGTCCATGACAGGACCAACACGCACAACCAAGGAAGGAACATTTCACTCACTTATTCATATTAGAGTTTAGAATTAATAGAAAGTATTTTGAGCTTCAAAGATCAGTGGATTGGTCAGCAGTTTCTTTAATTTCAGTCTAAAATAATATTTGAACAGTTCATGAGATTTTACAGATAATCTATATTCTGGTGAACTTCTGGTTCAGACTAACAGCATTTATTTTGCACCAATATAAAAATTTGGGCCAATATTAAAACTGCTTTTATGGCCGATAATTACAGACATTTTATATATTATATATATTTGTGGTGGGACTTGATCAAAATGTTTGAGTTGATTTGAGTGTCTGTAATTAATTAACTGCATTTTAATCAAACTATTGACACAATAAGCAACATTTTCAATTCAAAAGCTCTTATTAGCTAAATTACTGAATGCATAGACATATTAACTCAATGACAAAAATATTTGTTGTTTTTAATCTGTTATTTAGGTTATTCAGCCATCAGAGTGGTGAAAGGTCCTGCTCTAACCATTCAGCGTTCAAGTGTTTCAGGGACTCTTGATCAGTCATTGGATGTTTATAGAAATGTGAACTGTGGGCATTAGCATTAGCATTTGGGACGTCTGTGCTGCTGCTACATGTTTAGCTTTGAGATGCTATTTTAGGCTTGAATAGCTTCACTGACAGGCTAACTCCTTGTAGCACAACTTGAACATAACATTCTTTTACTGCGTCCAGTCAGATAATTTTTTGAAAAACTTAAACTGCAGTGAGTCAAGAGTACTCTGTCACTGTTGGCTTTCTTTTGTATTCAGTGTTGTAAATAAGTCTGCTAAAAGAATGCATGCAGTTATGAAACCCTAAACGGTTATGAATATTTTTGTTTGCCCCTACCAACCCCCACCTGTTTCTCCCATCAGCATTTATGCAATTGGCGACGTGATTGCCGGGCCGATGTTGGCCCACAAGGCTGAGGACGAGGGCATCATCTGCATCGAAGGCATGGCTGGTGGAGCAGTGCACATAGACTACAACTGTGTTCCCTCCGTCATCTACACCCACCCTGAGGTGGCCTGGGTGGGGAAGACAGAAGAGCAGCTTAAACAGGAGGTCAGAATCCCATGATGCTCCAGCTTCACGTTTGGTTCATTTACATTTTCAGCAGAGAAAATGTTCTGAGCCACACAGGAGGTTTTGGGCTAAGCAATCTATACATTTTAAAGAACATAGAGATGATGGATGAGTTAGTAATGAATGAATGTGTTTGGTGTCAGAGATCACAGCAAAGGACACAGCTGGCTAAATAGTTCATCAGACAAAAATGCTAATTAGCACTAGCATGTTTTCAGTTTGTCAAACGATTGATATTCAATTATAAATCTGTCACTTTTTTCCCCAGGGTGTCCCATACAAAGTTGGCAAGTTTCCTTTTGCCGCCAACAGCCGAGCCAAGACTAACGCAGACACCGACGGCATGGTGAAGATTCTGAGTCACAAGGAGACGGATCGGATGCTTGGAGCTCACATCCTGGGAACGGTGAGAGTTGAGAACAGTTCACACTGAGCGGAAACGCTGTAGAAAGGGACAATAAAAAAACCCCCAGAAGTCAGACATTCAAGATCAGTATCACTTTATCGCATCACTGTAATCTGACCTAGGGATGGGCATTTATAATGTCATCATTTAGCTTGATTAATTTCTTATCATAATAATAATTTTGATTTATTGTCACAATAAATTCCAGTTCATGATGTTTAAAAAAAAGAAAAAAAACTCTTTGTGTTGCCGAGATAGTTAAACTATTTTCTCCACCATTTGTTCAAAGAAAGCATCAATACATTAATATATGCAGTATATATGTAC
The DNA here is from genome assembly GCF_003331165.1 of Xiphophorus hellerii. Taxonomy (NCBI): domain Eukaryota; kingdom Metazoa; phylum Chordata; class Actinopteri; order Cyprinodontiformes; family Poeciliidae; genus Xiphophorus; species Xiphophorus hellerii. The sequence goes on along the minus strand of NC_045673.1, from coordinate 31,780,364 downwards.
AGTACAGACCAAAGATTTGAACACACCTTTTAATTCAATGAGTTTCCTTTATTTTCATGACTATTGACATCGTAGATTCACACTTAAGGCATCAAAACTATGAATAACACATGTGGAAATATGCACTAAACAAAAAAAAAGTAAAACAACTGAAAATACCCCTTATATTCTAGTTTCTTCAAAGTAGCAACCTTTTGCTGTGATTACTGCTTTCCACACACTCTGCATTTTCTTGATGAGCTTCAAGAGGTAGTCACCTGAAATGGTTTTCACTTCATAGGTGTGCCCTGTCAGGTTAATAAGTGGGATTTCTTGCCTTATAAATAGTCATGAAAATAAAGAAAACCCATTGAATTAGAAGGTGTGTCCAAACCTTTGGTCTGTACTGTATATATATATACACTGCCTGGCCAAAAAAAAAGTCGCCACCAAAAAATGGTCACACTCTCTAATATTTTGTTGGACCGCCTTTAGCTTTGATTACAGCCCGCATTCGCTGTGGCATTGTTTCAATAAGCTTCTGCAGTGTCACAAGATTTATTTCCATCCAGTGTTGCATTAATCTTTCACCAAGATCTTGTATTGATGATGGGAGAGTCTGACCACTGCGCAAAGCCTTCTCCAGCACATCCCAAAGATTCTCAATGGGGTTAAGGTCTGGACTCTGTGGTGGCCAATCCATGTGTGAAAAAGATGTCTCATGCTCCCTGAACCACTCTTTCACAATGTGAGCCCCATGAATCCTGGCATTGTCATCTTGGAATATGCCTGTTCTATTTGGGAAGACAAAATCCATTGATGGAATAACCTGGTCATTCAGTATATTCAGGTAGTCAGCTGACCTCATTCTTTGGGCACACAATGTTGCTGAACCTAGACCTGACCAACTGCAGCAACCCCAGATCATAGCACTGCCCCCACAGGCTTGTACAGTAGGCACTAGGCATGATGGGTGCATCACTTCACCTGCCTCTCTTCTTACCCTGATGCCCCCATCACTCTGGAACAGGGTAAATCTGGACTCATCAGACCACATGACCCTCTTCCATTCCTCCAGAGTCCAATCTTTATGCTCCCTAGCAAACTGAAGCCTTTTTTTCTGGTTAGCCTTACTGATTAGAGGTTTTCTTACGGCTGCACAGCTGTTCAATCCCAACCCCTTGAGTTCCCTTCGCATTGTGCGTGTGGAAATGCTTTTGCGTTCACAAATAAACATACTCCTGAGTTCTGCTGTTGTTTTTCTTCGATTTGATTTGACCAAACGTTTAAGTAATCGCCGATCACGATCATTCGGGATTTTTTTCCGACCACATTTCTTCCTGGAAGACGATGGTTCCCCACCATCCTTCCAGTTTTTAATGATGCGTTGGACAGTTCTTAACCCAATTCTAGTAGTTTCTGCAATCTCCTTAGAGGTTTTCTCTGCTTGATGCATGCCAATGATTTGACCCTTCTTAGACAGACTAACGTCTTTTCCACGACCACAGGATGTGTCTTTTGCCATGGTTGTTTAAGAAATGAGGAGTTACTCATTGCATCAGCTGGGGTTAAATAACTTGTTGCCAGCTGAAAGATAATTGCCTATGCAGTACTTATCCAATAGGAGACTTGTACCTATTTGCTTAGTTAAATCCAGGTGGCGACTTTTTTTTTGGCCAGGCAGTGTATATATATTAGGGCTGAAAAGATTCCTCGAATGATTCGAGTACCTCAATTCTTAAAATTCCTCGAGGAAAATTTACCTGCCTCGAAGCTTCGTTGATTTATGTTTTATTATTTAGCGCACCGTGTTCCGGCCGGAAGATTATTTGGTTGCGCGGAGGTCTGACTTCCGCCTCTGAGTTGTTGACGATAGCTAAGTGTTAGTGGCATAATGTTCGATTTTCATGTTCGGCTTGTGGGGATTTTATTGATTGATGATAATGCCCGGGTTTTCATTGTTTTTGGGGGACCAATAAGCATCCTTAGAATGACTAGCGCCATGCCTGGAGTACGGCAGTGAGCTGATAGACGGAACACGGCGGGCGGCTGATTCTTACAGTGTAAGTGCAACTTTGCGGACGAACAGCACAATAAATTTCATATCATCCCGATCTGAACGAACGGGTTGCGGAGCGCATCGTGGTGGCGGTACATGGCTGGTAGATGAGTTTATGAGTGTGACGAACGAAGGTGCTGTAAATATCCCGTACTGCTCCCCCCAGTTCTTGCGTTCGTCCCGTGGTCTACCGGTCGTCTTTCCACCCCCATCTTACGTTTGTTCGTTCGCCTGCCCCCCAGTCCCCAAGCCCCCCACTCTAGGCGACATTTCCCGTATTCTCAAACCCAAAGCGTGACAGGTAGGGGGCAAGGTGAGAGTTCATCTATTAAACTCACTGAAGATGAATACATTAACTAAAAGCTGGATCATAGACATTTTTTATAAGCGTATTTGTGAGCCTGCCTCTTTATTATTAAATTGAATATAATTTCAGATCTTTGTATCTTTTCTTCTGGTTGACTTAGAAAGTGAACTATTATTGTTACAGGTTAGTTTTCTAAACTACAAAAAAGTAACTGTTAGGGATGCTCAAAATTGAAAAATTGGACTGATATTGATATCTGATGGTAACACAGGTATTATGCCAGATTTACCAATATTTTTATAACATTTTTCTATCCGATTATTCCATTAATCATAAGAATAATTGATAGATTACTTGATTACTAAAATATTCGTTTACAACAGCTTTAATATGATTAAATGCAGTTACTAGTTGCAGTTTAATGACACAAATTACACTCCTTTGTGTGACTGATGTCCTAAAGTCTTGTATTACAAAATAGGAATGTTTTCAAGAGCAGTAATTGTTTGTGTGGGACTACAATTGCTGTGGCACAGAGTTGGAGAGGTACAGTTACCTAACAAAGGAGTGATAAATGGTTCTTATTGTTGCTTCTATTGTTATCGCAATAGTACTTCAAAATATCATGATAAAACTGTAACTGTCCTCTCCTGGTCTGATGACATGGTTGTCTTTTGATGCAGGGAGCTGGAGAGATGGTCAATGAAGCTGCTCTGGCCATGGAGTACGGAGCTTCCTGTGAGGACGTCGCTCGGGTCTGCCACGCACATCCAGTACGTTCTCTTCTCCTCGCTCACTTTAGCTCCAGGGCTTGGTTTCATCCCAGTAGCAGGAAACCTGCAGGCATACAGACCAATAAGAATAATGGTTTACACATTCGTTTTAATCTATTTTAAATTTTCAAAATTCATGGAAAATTATTTTGTATCATTTTAAGCCGTAGAGTTTTTTACCCATTGATCCCTCATCGAAGACGTACCTCCTAAGACTGGTTGCTAACGGCATAATGAGGAGCGTTGTCGTGATGACGTGCTGAAAGCGGAGTGTTGGAAAGAGCGTTTTAAAGAGACAGAGGCCTAATTTCAAGGCATCAAATTACAGTCACATTTATTTTAAGTTTTATGTATGCAGCATTTTTACAACAACTGAAGATAACTTATTTGATTTAGCCTTACTTTAAAATGGCACTATGTGGCTGGAAAAATATACAATACCGCCCCTTTAAGGATAGAACAGTTACCAGCTTTAATGTGAAAATTGACAAAATTTCTTATGCCAACTTTCACTGGTTTAAAGTTATTTTTCAAAATGTATTTGATAAGGCGCTAGGAAGTTTGGGTTTGTTCTGTTACCCATTAGAACATCCAACAAGATTCAACAGAAGATGTGAGTATATATAGAGAGAAATATCGTGAGGTAAATATCGATAGTTAATTTGCCTAGCATAATTTGGTGCATTAAGTAAGAAAGTGAAAATGTTTTTTAACGCTAGAGGGTTAGCATAAGAAACTGAGGAAAGCTGGTGAGGCCTAAGTTTTGGCAAAGTGGTGATCCCTGGCTACCACTGGTTAGTGATGCTATGCTATCAGCCTGGCTTCCTTCCAAACTGGTTACTAACTGATTAGAAGCTAAATTTCATCAGACTTGCTACACAAGTTGATATCTGAATAATTCAACAATTCAAAGGTATTTATTACTAAACTAAAACATGTATTCCTTCACTCATGTTCGTTATTCTTGCCCTCTGTAGTGTCTGTAGCTGGGTCTCCATTACAAATATGTGCCAATCTTTGCCTATATTTTGCTAATGTTGAAAAAACACAATTTTACAATTGAAGTGTTTCCATTAGATGAGAAATGAAATTAAAGTCACAGATGCATAAGCTTGAGTTGGAGCAACAAGCCTACTTATGAGGCGTTTGGGGAAATTGTAGTCGGCGATTTTACAGAAGAGTTATGGATTCAACAGGTTGGAATGAAACAACTTTTTCTGAACTGGGTGATGCTGTGAGGAAAAAAAACAAAATCCATCGTCCTTCAACAGCATCCCGTTTTTTTTGGCGTTTTCTCCAGTAGTAACATCCTGCTGTTGACCACATGACTTGTGCGATGTGACAAAAGTGTTTTGCTATGGCTGAAAAACCACCTCATCCTAACCCAGTTTTCTTTTTCAAAATTGGTGTGTTTCCATTAAGCAAATATATTTTTGTAATTTCAATGTGCACATTTTTATAGTTAATGGAAATGTACAGTAGCTGTAGTTGTTGTAAGGTCACCATTTTTACCTCCTGCTCATCGTTCTGCCTGTTCTGCCCTCGTCCTGCAGACGGTGTCGGAGGCTTTCAGAGAAGCCAACCTGGCGGCGTCCTTCGGAAAAGCCATCAACTTTTGAGGTTGCGGTGGCCATGGCGCTGTTGCTGGAGAAACGGGACGCGTACTGCTGCATCGAGACTTTCACTGACTAAAGCCACCTGTGATCCTGTGTCCATCACGACGGAATAATTACAATTAGTTTCATGTTATTTAAGTGTTTCAAAAAGAATATTAAAATGGGTTTTACGGTGAACAAAAGCTGACTTGTGTGAGACTGCTTTGTTTTCAGCACGTACTTTAAAGTTGCCATGGGGATATTTTCTTCACCCATTTGTGGAACAGAGAGATAAATGGTTTTCTGAGACAACTGTGTTGTCTTCTAACTGAAGGAAAGGATGCTTGGCGGGTTTTTTTTCTTTCTTTTAATTGTGTGAAAGGTTTAGTCGGGAGCTGAAGTTAGGATTATTGTAAAAGTCTTTCTGCTCTGTTTGCACCCATTCTCTACATGTAAACAGCACATTTTTTAATAAATGTTGACTTCTCTGCAACTCTGCTATTGATTTCCTCCTTTTAGGTCATTATCGACTCCTTTTAAAAGGTGAACTATTGAAGAGGCCTTTCCTGATTCAGTTAGTCGACTGTGATTGCTCCATTTATTCAAGCAAATAAATCCAGTTCCATAACTATTTATGTGGTGGTGTCTTCATTCAGGTCTGTAAAAGTTTGAAATTTACAGGATCCACTTTCTTCCAGCAGCATCTCAACAGATTGCACTATACAGGAAAAGGTTGTTTTTGTTCCTCCTGCTCGCATCGTGATATATGGATGTTTTCTGATCCAGGGTAACTAACTACGGTGTGTAGTGTTGGTCCCCAACTATTGATCTTGAAACATGGCTCTTTTAGCGCTGACACAGAGAAAGAACAGTTTGTATTTTATTAGCCGATGCTAAATGATTTTAATAAAAATCTTTTATTAAAAGATGATAAAAGATGATCTTTTCTTTCATTCATATATTTGAATGAATTTGGGTTGAATGAGCTGAAATCTTTTTTTTTTGTTTGTTTCTTTGAGAGCTTTCTTTGCTAAAGGGAGTAGAGGTTGAATGTGCAGTATTGTGTCGACTACCTCTCTAAAAATTCCTGGTTCCGGAGCAGACTGAAATCTCATTATGCAAAAATGAGTTTGTGCAAAAAAATGTAGTAAACATGTTTCGCATAGTCACTAAAAAGATTAATTCATACAACTAGGAACTTGTAAAAACCTGCGTAGCCCCAATATAGAGTAACTGAGTTTAGCTGTTTGTTTTGTCAGTTAGCTGTAGCTGTTCTGGTGCCCTCATTAAATAAGAAACTCCACCTGTGTTTGAACACTGACGGTGCAGGGTCAGGGTGTGGTGGCTGCTGCTGGCTGAAGTAAACACTCACCCAGCTGAAGATGAAGGACCTCAGCAGAGCATTGATACTTTTATTAACAGTCTGAATTCATAAAGTAATCCAACAAAATCCCACTATTTGGAGCGACTGCCTCAGGTATTGTGCTGGTTTTATGTTTTGAGTAATGATACTGTTGGTGCTCCAGTTCAGACATTTCATTTTACTCTCCCTATTCTGCTGACTTTTTTTCTTGCTTGTCTTTCTTTTTTTAAAGTGTAAGTGCAGACAGGTTTCTAGTTAAAAAGACATTGAGGATAATGTTGCATTAACAAAGCAGTCAGTCAATTTAAACATAGCAGTCCCTGAAATCTCTAATATTAGTTATTTTGCAATTCTACAAAACCTCAAAAAATTTCATCAGCTACACTTGTTTTCATATTCAACTAAAATCATTTAGTTTGACCTAAATGGCGTAGTTTACCATTATAATCTCTAGGTAATCCAAATATTGATTATTCTTTATGTTTAGAATAGAATACAGCATAATTTATTGTACCATAGTAAGACAATTCAATTGGACAGATAGATGAGCAAAAGCATACTTTCTGATTTCAATTGAATTAAAATAAACATTTAAAATAAGCTAAATGCAACTTTATTAGGGAGATCATAAACTGACTTTAAAATGTTTTATCCTCCTCACTCACAGCCTTTAATTTTAGACCACCAAGTCAACAACAGTCCACCATGTCACAGGTTCAAAATATAACACCAGTTAAAAGTTTACTTTTTACTTGCTTCATTTCTGAGTAACAGGTACACCATCTTTATCACCTCAGAGCTGGGAAACACTGTTGACTTTCCATGCATGGTTTGTAGGGCTGTGGCTACTGAACACAGAACCAACAGGAACATTTGAAATGACGGATAAGTGAAACCTCAGCACAAACCCGGCTTTTTGTCCAGAGTTCAGTGGGTTGAATGGATTTTTAGTTTCATGACAGATCATACCTGAAATAAAACAAGTTAAATCGATGTGGAATAAATAAAGAACAGAAATGATTTTAAACATTTCACACACTAGTAAGAAAAATATGGAGCTGCATATTTATTTTGATTAGCTGACAGTGAAGGTATTTTGGCAGCTAGTGTTTACTTACAGATTATAATTTTAGCTGATACACTTACTTTATCATACTGAATGGTGCAAGTCCATGTTAGTAAACATTCTTGTGATTCTCCTCATATGACTGCAGCTTTCTTTAGCATTGATGCTAATTGCTAGCATCAGAACGCTGGGTCCAAACTGACGGGCAGGCCCCGGTTAAATTTCTTCAGGAATTTTCTAGTTGGGGCCTGCCATGCAAAGCAATGGCAGGAACCTATTACTATTCTCCCAACAAGGGTTTCTTTATTTTATATTCTTTATTTTTCTTCCGTATTCTCCCAACAAGGGTTTCTTTATTCTACATTCTTTATTTTTCTTCCGTAACTGTTAATGCGGCTCATACCGCTGCGTGCACACCTACAAATGAGGTATCAAAACGTGCAGAAAATTCACGCCATTGGAGTTATTACTTTGGGTGAGATTCGGGGTTAACATGGCGACATAATTCGCAAAAAACTACGAAAAAAACCCCATTATAAGTCAATGGGAAAAATCCTACAAATACCCTATTTTTGAGGATTTTCTGTGTCGTCACGAATTCACGTAGAAATGCCATTCAAATTTCATTTTGTAGATACGTCTGTGATCTCTTCGAAAGTGAAGACGGCTCGTCGATACCAATTACGGTTTGTCCACAATTTGTCTCTAAGCGACCCAAAGTTTCTCATTTTTCCTAAAATTAGAGTGTGAGTCTTACTGATTGCAGCTCCGCTAGAGTGAGAAATGAAGAGAATTTTTGACCCCAAAATAATTTTGAAATCGCCCTCACGCCCACAAATATCGCACGATTGGTATCAAAATCGGTCCTGATATTGATACGCATGCCTGCTCCGGTAAAATGTTTTCGAAATTTATCTAGACCGTACGGTTTTCTGTCACGGTGCTTCAGAGCAAAGTCATGCGACAGGATTTTCTGAGGCTGTCTGAGGCAGTCTCCCATGTATTTGACTACAATTTCAGATCTGGGCAAACCATTTCTTTCTCTCATCGCTGTTAATGCTGTGAGTGAGGTAGAGACATGAATCTCGGGACTATCGCAGAAGACACATAGCCCTCTCATACACTTCAAACGGTTTTCGAATATGTATTACGGTTCCCGAATGGAAAGGAGTTGTTCCCAATGCTTTTTTGGGTGAAACTGGCTGGCTCAAACAGAGAATTGTGTCCCCCAGCATGTCTGACTCACAGCTCACAGTTGCCTGAGACAATTATTTACCATAGCAACGGAACTGAGGAGGCTATTGGCTGCTCAGACTCTGTTGAAACACATCAGGACTGAACTGGCCTTTAGAACTACTTGCTGCTATGGGCTGTATATAACTGATTTAACTGAGTAACTGTTACACATGGGATTAGTTTGGAACTTTAAAATGAAGCATAATAATAATTTCCAAATAAAAGCCTTGAATATTTTTAAATCAGGTAATTGCTCTTTTGAGCAATATATAACTGATTTAACCCAATGACTGTTATACATGGGATTAGTTTGGCCCTTTGAAATTAAGCTTAACTAAAATTTCAAAATAAAAGCCTTGAAAATTTCTACACGACATTATTGCTCTTTTGAGAATTATATAACTGATTTTATCCAATGACTGTTATACATGGATTTAGTTTGGCCCTTTGAAATGAAGTTTCACAAAAATTTCAAAATAAAAGCCTTGACAAAATTTTAAATCATACTGAATGGTGCAAGTCCACCTTTCTTAACATTCTTGTGATTCTCCACATGCTATTGATTACATTGCAGCGTTCTTTAGCATCGATGCTAATTTCTAGCATCAGAACGCCGGGCCCAAACCGACGGGCAAACTTTGGCAGGCCCTGGTTAAATTTCTTCAGGAATTTTCTAGTTGGGGCCTGCCATGCAAAGCAATGGCAGAAACCTATTACTATTCCCCCAACAAGGGTTTCTTTATTGGGGCCTGCCATGCAAAGCAATGGCAGGAACCTATTATTCTACACCCAACAAATGTCTCTTTAATATTATAATTGGGGCCTGCCATGCAAAGCAATGGCAGGAACCTATTGCTATTCTCCCAATTCTTTATTTTTCATCCGTAACCGTTAATGCGGCTCGTACCGCTGGGTGCACACCTACAAATGAGGTATCAAAACGTGCAGAAAATTCACGCCATTGGAGCTATTACTTTTGGTGGGATTCGGGGTTAACATGGCGACATAATTCGCAAAAAACTACGAAAAAAACCCCATTATAAGTCAATGGGAAAAATCCTAGAAATACCCTATTTTTGAGGATTTTCTGTGTCGTCACGAATTCACGTAGAAATGCCATTCAAATTTCATTTTGTAGATACGTCTGTGATCTCTTCGAAAGTGAAGACGGCTCGTCGATACCAATTACGGTTTGTCCACAATTTGTCTCTAAGCGACCCAAAGTTTCTCATTTTTCCTAAAATTAGAGTGTGTCTCTCACTGATTAGAGTGAGAAATCAAGAGAACTTTTTCACCTCAAAATAATTTTGAAATCGCCATCACGCCCACAAATATCGCACGATTGGTATCAAAATCGGTCCTCACATTGATACGCATGTCTGCTCCGGTAAAATGTTTTCGAAATTTATCTAGATCGTACGGTTTTCTGTCACGGTGCTTCAGAGCAAAGTCATGCGACAGGATTTTCTAGGCTGTCTCAGGCTCTGTCACTAACAGTTCACACCTTGGTGAGAAACTTATTTAACATAGCAACGGAACTCAAGAGGCTATTGGCTGCTGATTAGGACTACAAATACGCATCACTGTAGTTCTATCTATAGTGGAACGCTCAGTTGAAACAGATCAGGACTGAACTGGCCTTTAGAACTACTTGCTGCTATGGGCTGTATATAACTGATTTAACTCAGTAACTGTTACACATGGGATTAGTTTGGAACTTTAAAATTAAGCATAATAATAATTTCAAAATAAAAGCCTTGAATATAACAAAAATTCCAAAATAAAAGCCTTGAATATTTTTACATGACGTAATTGCTCTTTTTGGCTTTCTTTGACTTTTTCATCCAAAGCACTGTTACACATGGTATTAGTTTGGAACTTTGAAATGAAGCATACTGAAAATTTCAAAATAAAAGCCTTGAGAATTTTTACATGAGATTATTGCTGTTTTGAGCATTATATAACTGATTTTATACAATGACTGTTATTCATGGGATTAGGTTGGCCCTTTGAAATTAAGTTTAACAAAAATTCCAAAATAAAAGCCTTTAATATTTTTACATCAACTACTTGTGTTTTGAGCATTATATAACTGATTTTATCCAATGACTGTTATTCATGGGATTAGGTTGGCCCTTTGAAATGAAGTTTAACAAAAATTCCAAAATAAAAGCCTTTAATATTTTTACATCAACTACTTGCGTTTTCAGCATTATATAACTGATTTAACCCAATGACTATTACACATGGGATTAGTTTGGCCCTTTGAAATGAAGCTTAACAAAAATTTCAAAATGAAAGCCTTTAATATTTTTAAATCAACTACTTGTGTTTTGAGCATTATATAACTGATTTACCCAATGACTATTAGACATGGGTTTATTGGGGCAATAAAAATTAAGCTTAATGAAAATTTCAAAATAAAAGCCTTGAATATTTTTACATCATGTAATTGCTCTTTTTGGCTTTATTTGACTTTTTCATCCAAAGCACTGTTACACATGGTATTAGTTTGGCCCTTTGAAATGAAGCATACTGAAAATTTCAAATTAAAAGCCTTGACAATTTTACATCAGGTATTTGCTCTTTTGGGCATTATGTGAATTTTTTATCCAAAGCACTGATAAACATGGGATTAGTTTGGCGCTTTGAAATGAAGCTTAACAAACATTTCAAAATAAAAGCCTTTGATATTTTTACATCAACTACTTGTGTTTTGAGCATTATATAACTATTTTAACCCAATGACTATTATGCATGGGATTAGTTTGGCCCTTTCAAATGAAGTTTAACAAAACTTCCAAAATAAAAGCCTTGAGAAAATTTTAAATCTTACTGAATGGTGCACGTCCACCTTACTTAACGTTCTTGTGATTCTCCACATGCTATTGATTACGTTGCAGCGTTCTTTAGCATCGATGCTAATTTGTAGCGTGACAACGCCGGGCCCAAACCGACGGGCACGCCTTGGCAGGCCCCGGCTAAATTTCTTCCGAAATTTTCTAGTTGGGGCCTGCCCATAGCAATGCATAAGGAGAGCAGTACTGACTTGCTTTGCAAGTCAGTACTGCCTCCATGCATTGCATGGCAGGCACCTATTATTCTACACCCAATAGAATGTCTCTTTATTTATTTATTTCTTTATTGGGGCCTGCCATGCAAAGCAATGGCAGGAACCTATTACTCTACACCCAACAAGGTGTCTCTTTATTCTTTATTTTTCTTCCGTAACCGTTAATGCGGCTCATACCGCTGGGTGCACACCTACAAATGAGGTATCAAAACGTGCAGAAAATTCACGCCATTGGAGCTATTATTTTTGGTGGGATTTGGGCTTAACGTGGCGACATAATTCGCAAAAAACTGCGAAAAAAAACCCATTATAAGTCAATGGGAAAAATCCTGGAAATACCCTATTTTTGAGGATTTTCTGTGTCGTCACAAATTCACCTAGAAATGCCATTCAAATTTCATTTTGTAGATACGTCTGTGATCTCTTCGAAAGTGAAGACGGCTCGTCGATACCAGTTACGGTTTGTCCACAATTTGCCTCTAAGCGACCCAAAGTTTCTCATTTTTCCTAAAGTTAGAGGGCTTCTCTCGCTGATTAGAGTGAGAGATCAAGACAACTTTTTCAACCCAAATCATTTTTGAAATCGCCATCACGGCCACAAATATCGCACGATTAGTATCAAAATCGGTCCTGACATTGATACGCCTGTCTGCTCCGGTAAAATGTTTTCGAAATTTATCTAGACCGTACGGTTTTCTGTCACGGTGCTTCAGAGCAAAGTCATGCGACAGGATTTTCTGAGGCTCTCAGGCTGTCTCACTGACACTTCACACCTTGGTGTGAAACTTATTTAACATAGCAACGGATCTCAAGAGGCTATTGGCTGCTGATTTGGACTACAAATACGCATCATTGTAGTTCTATCTATCCTCAGTTGAAACAGATCAGGACTGAACTGGCCTTTATAACTAATTGCTGCTATGGGCTGTATATAACTGATTTAACTCAGTAACTGTTACACATGGGATTAGTTTTGAACTTTAAAATGAAGCTTAACAAAAATTTCACAATAAAAGCCTTGAATATTTTTACATCAGAAAATTGCTCTTTTGAGCTGTATATAACTGATTTAACCCAGCAATTGTTACACATGGGATTAGTGTGGCAATTTAAAATTAAGCTTGATGAAAATTTCAAAATAAAAGCCTTGAATATTTTTACATCAGGTAATTGCTGTTTTTGGCTTTATTTGACTTTTTCATCCAAAGCACTGTTACACATGGTATTAGTTTGGCCCTTTGAAATGAAGCTTAACAAAAATTTCAAAATAAAAGCCTTGAATATTTTTACATCATGTGATTGCTCTTTTTGGCTTTATTTGACTTTTTCATCCAAAGCACTGTTACACATGGTATTAGTTTGGCCCTTTGAAATGAAGCATACTGAAAATTTCAAAATAAAAGCCTTGAATATTTTTACATCAACTACTTGCATTTTCAGCATTATATAACTGATTTAACCCAATGACTATTACACATGGGATTAAAATAGACTGTTTTGCATGAGCAGCAGATAGATCCTCTATTGCACATGTGTCAAACTCAAGGCCCGCGGGCCACATGTGGCCCGCTACGTCATTTTATGTGGCCCTCTCCCCCTTACCACCGTTTTACAGCCCCATTGATTGACTTAAAATAGGTTTTGAGCACGAATTGACTACAAACTACATATCCCATAATGCCTTCCGATTCTTACCAACCAACATTACGGCTTCTCGCCACTAGAGTGCAGCAGAGTCACCTCAAGCTGATTATTAATTTTCCCAGCGAATAAAACTGAAACATCGACAAGCTAAGAAGCTAAAGAGCGAAGTTCCGTGATGTTTCAATCGAGGACTTTTACTTTTACCGTCTCCTGCCCCCTGATTTGATGCCACAGCTTCGACTCCATGCAGCTCGTGTTTTGTCCACGTTTGGAAGCACCTATCTGTGCGAACAGATGTTTTCAATAATGACTTTAAACAAGACCAAGCACAGATCGCGCATTACTGACGAAAACCTACACGCCGTTTTGCGGATTGCCACAGAATAGAACTAAAACCAGACATCGACGAACTGACCAGGGGAAAACGGTGCCTGACATCCGGCCAGAAAACATTGGTAAGCACAAACAAACTACATTTAAATAGAATGAATGTAAAACCAAAACTCAGTATACTGGAATATGCATATAGTTTATTGATTTTGCTTGTGTTTTGTGTTTATTTACAGAACACAACACAATGAGGATGTGTGTGAGTTGGTGACAGGGTGAAGAGGGATCAGCGTTGTGTTCAAGGACAGGCAACGTCACCTCATTGTTTTGTTCTTATGTGAAATGCATGTTCGTTGCGTAATAAATAACGAAAAAGTTTTGTGAATGAAGTTGAGAGTTAATATCAAAACTTGTTTTTTATTATTTGTCTGCTTATCTTCAAAGCAGACAAAGAATAATTTTCCCAGCGAATAAAACTGAAACATCGACAAGCTAACGAGCTAAACAGCAAAGTTTAGCTGAGCAGTTTAAAAATACTGAGCATATTTTTAAACTGCTCAGTTTAAAAATACTGTAATTTTTAAACTGAGCAGTAATTTTACATCCATGCAAACTCAAATGTAATATTTAAAACTTGAATACATAAAATCAGTTATTTAACAATATGAGGTGTTGTTTAAAAATAAAAAAGATAGCAATTTCTTTTTATTGCAGAGACATTAGATTCTTAAATTTATGGTATTCTTTAAATGTTGTAATTTTGGTTCATTGTAAACTTTACCTGTAAAACGTTTGTAGAAATCTTTAACATAAGGTCAATATATATTTTTAAACTGTAATATGTTGTGTGTGTGTGCGTTATTGAAAATTTATATTTGTGACAATCATTAGGTAAATGCTAATGAACTGCCTTCCTGCAGTTTATGAGCATTGAACTGTTACTAAACAGTTCAATGCAAGGTTCATTAGCGTTAGCATTTTAGCTTCAATAAGCTATTAGCTATTTATTTTACTTTTTAGCAATGTTTAGTATACTGAATGGAGTAAATCAATTACAGAAAATATCCTAGTGATTTCCCACATACTGATGAAAGCAATGACGCTAACATTAGCGTTTCTGCTGATTTTAGCTGATATACTTACTTTATAATACTGAACGGTGCACGTCCGCCTCGCTTAACGTTCTTGCGATTCTCCGCGTGCCACTGATTACGTCGCGGCGTTCTTTAGCGTCGACGCCGATTTGTGGCGTGACGACGCCGGGCCCATGCCCGACGGGCGCGCCTTGGCAGGCCCCGGCTAAATTTCTTCCGAAATTTTCTAGTATTCTTTATTTTTCTTCCGTAACCGTTAATGCGGCTCATACCGCTGGGTGCACACCTACAAATGAGGTATCAAAACGTGCAGAAAATTCACGCCATTGGAGCTATTATTTTTGGTGGGATTTGGCCTTAACGTGGCGACATAATTCGCAAAAAACTACGAAAAAAAACCCATTATAAGTCAATGGGAAAAATCCTAGAAATACCCTATTTTTGAGGATTTTCTGTGTCGTCACAAATTCACCTAGAAATGCCATTCAAATTTCATTTTGTAGATACGTCTGTGATCTCTTCGAAAGTGAAGACGGCTCGTCGATACCAGTTACGGTTTGTCCACAATTTGCCTCTAAGCGACCCAAAGTTTCTCATTTTTCTTCAAATTAGAGTGACAGCCCATCTCGGTTCATATCTGGGCACAACATTTCTTTCTCTCATCACTGTAAATGTTCTGAGTGAGGTACAGATATGAATCTCGGGACTATCGCAGAAGACACATTGAACTGTCATACGCTTAAAACGCTTTTCGAATATGTATTACGGTTCCCGAACAAGAAGGATTTGTTTCCAATGCTTTTTTTCAGTAAAGTGTGTTTGCTCAAACACACTTGTGTGTTTGAGACCTCAGAGCTCAGAGCTCACACCTGCTGAGACCATTATTTACCATAGCAACGGAACTCAAGAGGCTATTGGCTGCTGGTTAGGACTACGAATACGCATCACTGTAGTTCTATCTATAGTGGAATACTCAGTTGAAACAGATCAGGACTGAACTGGCCTTTACAACTAATTGCTGCTTTGGGCTGTATATAACTGATTTAACTCAGTAACTGTTACACATGGGATTAGTTTTACACTTTTAAATTAAGCATATTGAAAATTTCACAATAAAAGCCCTGAATATTTTTACATGACGTAATTGCTCTTTTTTGGCTTTATTTGACTTTTTCATCCAAAGCACTGTTACACATGGTATTAGTTTGGCCCTTTAAAATGAGGCTTAACAAAAATTTCAAAATAAAAGCCCTGAATATTTTTACATGACGTAATTGCTCTTTTTTGGCTTTATTTGACTTTTTCATCCAAAGCACTGTTACACATGGTATTAGTTCAGAACTTTAAAATGAAGCATACTGAAAATTTCAAAATAAAAGCCTTGAATATTTTTACATCATGTAATTGCTCTTTTTGGCTTTATATGACTTTTTCATCCAAAGCACTGTTACACATGGGATTAGTTTGGAACTTTAAAATGAAGCATACTGAAAATTTCAAAATAAAAGCCTTGAATATTTTTACATCATGTAATTGCTCTTTTTGGCTTTATTTGACTTTTTCATCCAAAGCACTGTTACACATGGTATTAGTTTGGAACTTTAAAATGGAGCATAATAATAATTTTAAAATAAAAGCCTTGAATATTTTTACATCATGTAATTGCTGTTTTTGGCTTTGTATGACTTTTTCATCCAAAGCACTGTTACACATGGGATTAGTTCGGAACTTTAAAATGAAACATACTGAAAATTTCAAAATAAAAGCCTTGAATATTTTTACATCATGTAATTGCTCTTTTTGGCTTTATTTGACTTTTTCATCCAAAGCACTGTTACACATGGGATTAGTTTGGCCCTTTGAAATGAAGCATACTGAAAATTTTAAAATAAAAGCCTTGAATATTTTTACATGACGTAATTGCTGTTTGTGGCTTTATGTGACTTTTTCATCCAAAGCACTGTTACACATGGGATTAGTTTGGAACTTTAAAATTAAGCATACTGAAAATTTCAAAATAAAAGCCTTGAATATTTTACATGACGTAATTGCTTTTTTTGGCCGTATATGACTTTTTCATCCAAAGCACTGTTACACATGGGATTAGTTCGGAACTTTAAAATGGAGCATACTGAAAATTTCAAAATAAAAGCCTTGAATATTTTTACATCAGCTACTTGTGTTTTGAGCATTATATAACTATTTTAACCCAAGGACTATTACGCATGGGATTAGTTTGGCCCTTTGAAATGAAGTTTAACAAAACTTCCAAAATAAAAGCCTTGACAACATTTTAAATCGTACTGAATGGTGCACGTCCGCCTCGCTTAACGTTCTTGCGGTTCTCCGCGTGCCACTGGTTACGTTGCGGCGTTCTTTGGCGTCGACGCCGATTTGTGGCGTGACGACGCCGGGCCCAAGCCCGACGGGCGCGCCTTGGCAGGCCCCGGCTAAATTTCTTCAGAAATTTTGTTTTTCTAGTCTTCTTTATTTTTCTTCCGTCACCGTTAATGCGGCTCGTACCGCTGGGTGCACACCTACAAATGAGGTATCAAAACGTGCAGAAAATTCACGCCATTGGAGCTATTACTTCTGGTGGGATTTGGGCTTAACGTGGCGACATAATTCGCAAAAAACTACGAAAAAAACCCCATTATAACTCAATGGGAAAAATCCTAGAAATACCCTATTTTTGAGGATTTGCTGTGTCGTCACAAATTCACCTAGAAATGCCATTCAAATTTCATTTTGTAGATACGTCTGTGATCTCTTCGAAAGTGAAGACGGCTCGTCGATACCAGTTACGGTTTGTCCACAATTTGCCTCTAAGCGACCCAAAGTTTCTCATTTTTCTTCAAATTAGAGTGACAGCCCATCTCGGTTCATATCTGGGCACAACATTTCTTTCTCTCATCACTGTAAATGTTCTGAGTGAGGTACAGATATGAATCTCGGGACTATCGCAGAAGACACATTGAACTGTCATACGCTTAAAACGCTTTTCCAATATGTATTACGGTTCCCGAACAAGAAGGATTTGTTTCCAATGCTTTTTTTCAGTAAAGTGTGTTTGCTCAAACACACTTGTGTGTTTGAGAGCTCAGAGCTCACAGCTCACACCTGCTGAGACCATTATTTACCATAGCAACGGAACTCAAGAGGCTATTGGCTGCTGGTTAGGACTACGAATACGCATCACTGTAGTTCTATCTACCCTCAGTTGAAACAGATCAGGACTGAGAACTGGCCTTTAGAACTACCTGCTGCTATCGGCTGTATATAACTGATTTAACTCAGTAACTGTTACACATGGGATTAGTTTTAAACTTTAAAATGAAGCATACTGAAAATTTCAAAATAAAAGCCTTGAATATTTTACATGACGTAATTGCTCTTTTTGGCCGTATATGACTTTTTCATCCAAAGCAATGTTACACATGGGATTAGTTCGGAACTTTAAAATGGAGCATAATAATAATTTCAAAATAAAAGCCTTGAATATTTTTACATCAGGTAATTGCTGTTTTTGGCCGTATATGACTTTTTCATCCAAAGCACTGTTACACATGGGATTAGTTTGGAACTTTAAAATGGAGCATAATAATAATTTCAAAATAAAAGCCCTGAATATTTTTACATCATGTAATTGCTCTTTTTGGCTTTATCTGACTTTTCCATCCAAAGCACTGTTACACATGGGATTAGTTTGGAACTTTAAAATTAAGCATACTGAAAATTTCAAAATAAAAGCCTTGAATATTTTACATGACGTAATTGCTCTTTTTGGCCGTATATGACTTTTTCATCCAAAGCACTGTTACACGTGGTATTAGTTTGGCCCTCTGAAATGAAGCATACTGAAAATTTCAAAATAAAAGCCTTGAATATTTTTACATCATGTAATTGCTTTTTTTGGCCGTATATGACTTTTTCATCCAAAGCACTGTTACACATGGGATTAGTTTGGAACTTTAAAATGGAGCATAATAATAATTTCAAAATAAAAGCCTTGAATATTTTTACATGAGGTAATAGCTCTTTTTGGCTTTTTTTGACTTTTTCATCCAAAGCACTCTTACACGTGGTATTAGTTCGGAACTTAAAAATGAAGCATACTGAAAATTTCAAAATAAAAGCCTTGCATTTTTTTACATCAGCTACTTGTGTTTTGAGCATTATATAACTATTTTAACCCAAGGACTATTACGCATGGGATTAGTTTGGCCCTTTGAAATGAAGTTTAACAAAACTTCCAAAATAAAAGCTTTGACAACATTTTAAATCGTACCGAATGGTGCACGTCCGCCTCGCTTAACGTTCTTGCGGTTCTCCGCGTGCCACTGATTACGTCGCGGCGTTCTTTAGCGTCGACGCCGATTTGTGGCGTGACGACGCCGGGCCCAAGCCCGACGGGCGCGCCTTGGCAGGCCCCGGCTAAATTTCTTCCGAAATTTTCTAGTATCTTTATTTATTTTTCTTCCATCACCGTTAATGCGGCTCGTACCGCTGCGTGCACCCCCACAAAAGTGGTATCAAAACGTGCGGCTCGGTGCCGAGAAGGGAGCTATTATTTTTATAAGGAATCGGACTTACGATGGCGACGTAAAAAGCGTCAAACGAGCCAAATTTCCAACTGCCGAAACGCAGAGCCTAACTGACACCAACTGCCGCTTTTTTAGAGTGAGAAATGAAGAGAATTTTTGACCCCAAAACAATTTTGAAATCGCCCTCACGCCCACAAATATCGCCCAATTGGTATCAAACTCGGTCATGACATCGATACGCATGCCTGCTCCGGTAAAATGTTTTCGAAATTTCTCTAGGGCTTACGGTTTTCTGTCAAGGTGCTTCAGAGCGAAATCATGCGCCAGGGTAACTGACGCTCTCCCAGATTCACTTCCATGTATTTCTGAAAAATTTCTGAGCTCTGCATACACCATTTTTGTCTCATCACTGCAATTACTGTGAGTGAGCTACAAATATGAATCGCGGTACTATGGGAGACGACAAATAGTCCTCTCATATGCTTCAAACGGTTTTCCAATACGTCTCTCGGTTCCTGAACGGCAAGGAGTTGTTCGGACTGCTTTTTCCATATAAACCAATGGGGTGTCTCACAAAGATAGAAATCTTTTTCCACCTCTCTGTGTCACACACACATGACAGTTAGCAGAGGATTGATAACCATAGCAATGGAACACAGGAGGGGATTGGCTGCTGGTTAGGACTACAAATACGCATCACTGTAGTTCTAATCAATACTCAGTTAAAACAGAGGGCTGAGCAGCCATTTAGAACTATTGGCTGTTTTGGCCAGTAAATAACGGATTTAACCCAAACACTGTTAGACATTTTATTTAGTGTGATCATTTAATATGAAGCTTATGTTTTTTTTTCAAAATAAAAGCCTCAATATCCCCCTCAGGTTAATGCACCGCTTAGGCGGTGCAATAATATTAGCATGCATTATATTTTTCTCTCAGGTTAGGGAACTGCCTTGCGCAGCAAGGCAGTTCATTAGCATTAGCCTTTTACCTTAAATAAGCTATTAGCTATTTTCTTACTTATTAGCCATGTTTAATATACTGAGTGGAGTAAGTCAATTACAGACAACATTCTAATGATATCCCACATGCTATTGACAGCATTTAGAGAAAGATATGTTCAGCCTGCTTTGATCAGAAAAACTAACTGCTTCAAACTATTATAATTCTGTCTCTCCCTCTCTGTCTCACTCACATGACAGCTGAGCTGCTCTTTAGAACTACAATGACTGAAGGTTAGAACTACAACATGGCGGACACTGAGTGCCTACAAAAGAGGTCTGAGCTGAATGTCAGAACTACAACATGGAGGAACTGTCAGTTACTACAGAGGAGGACTGAGCTGGCCTTTAGAACTACTTGTGTTTTGGGCTTTTTATAACTGCTTTTACCCAACCATTGTTACACATGGGATTAGTGTGGCAATTTAAAATTAAGCTTACTGAAAATTTCAAAATAAAAGCCTTGAATATTTTTACATCATGTAGTTGCTCTTTTTGGCCTTATTTGACTTTTTCATCCAAAGCACTGTTACACATGATATTAGTTTAGCTCTTTGAAATGAAGCATACTGAAAATTTCAAAATAAAAGCCTTGAATATTTTTACAACAGATAATTGCTCTTTTTGGCTTTATGTGACTTTTTTTATCCAAAGCACTGTTACACATGGGATTAGTGTGGCAATTTAAAATTAAGCTTAACAAAAATTTCAAAATAAAAGCCTTGACAATTTTTACATCAGATAATTGCTCTTTTGAGCATTATATAACTGATTTAACCCAGCAATTGTTACACATGGGATTAGTTTGGCACTTTGAAATGAAGCTTAACAAAAATTTCAAAATAAAAGCCTTGAGAAATCTTACATTAGGTAATTGATCTTTTGAGCAATAAATAACTGATTTAACCCAATGACTATTAGACATGGGATTAGTTTGGACCTTTGAAATTAAGCTTAACAAAAATTTCAAAATAAAAGCCTCAACATGCCCCTGAGGTTAGTGCACCGCCGCAGGCGGTGCAATAATATTATTCTGCATTATCTTTTTCTCTCAGGTTAGGGAACTGCCTTGCGCAGCAAGGCAGTTCATTAGCATTAGCATTTTAGCTTATATAAGCTATTAGCTATTTATTTGACTTATTAGCCATGTTTAGTCTACTGAATGGAGTAATACCATTATAGAAAACATCCTAGTGATGTCCAACATGCTAGTGACAGCAATCATGCTAACATTAGCATTTTTGCTAATTTTAGCTGATACACTTACTTTATCCTACTGAATGGTGCAAGTCCATGTTAGTAAACATTCTTGTCAATCTCCACATGCTACTGATTACGTTGCAGCTTTCTTTAGCATTGATGCTAATTTCTAGCATCAGAACGCTGGGTCCAAACCGACGGGCACACTTTGGCAGGCCCCGGTTAAATTTCTTCAGGAATTTTCTAGTTTATATCTTTATTTATATCTTTATTTATTTTTCTTCCATCACCGTTAATGCGGCTCGTACCGCTGCGTGCACCCACACAAAAGTGGTATCAAAACGTGCGGCTCGGTGCCGAGAAGGGAGCTATTATTTTTATAAGGAATCGGACTTACGATGGCGACGTAAAAAGCGTCAAACGAGCCAAATTTCCAACTGCCGAAACGCAGAGCCTAACTGACACCAACTGCCGCTTTTTTAGAGTGAGAAATGAAGAGAATTTTTGACCACAAAATAATTTTGAAATCGCCCTCACGCCCACAAATATCGCCCAATTGGTATCAAACTCGGTCATGACATTGATACGCCTGCCTGCTCCGGTAAAATGTTTTCGAAATTTCTCTAGGGCTTACGGTTTTCTGTCAAGGTGCTTCAGAGCGAAATCATGCGCCAGGATAACTGACGCTCTCCCAGATTCACTTCCATGTATTTCTGAAAAATTTCTGAGCTCTGCATACACCATTTTTGTCTCATCACTGCAATTACTGTGAGTGAGCTACAAATATGAATCGCGGAACTAGGTGAGACGACAAATAGCCCTCTCATATGCTTCAAACGGTTTTCCAATACGTCTCTCGGTTCCTGAACGGCAAGGAGTTGTTCAGGCTGCTTTTTCCATATAAACCAATGGGGTGTCTCACAAAGATAGAAATCTTTTTCCACCTCTCTGTGTCACACACACATGACAGTTAGCAGAGGATTGATAACCATAGCAATGGAACACAGGAGGGGATTGGCTGCTGGTTAGGACTACAAATACGCATCACTGTAGTTCTAATCAACACTCAGTTAAAACAGAGGGCTGAGCTGCCATTTAGAGCTATTGGCTGTTTTGGCCAGTAAATAACGGATTTAACCCAAACACTGTTAGACATTTCAATTAGTGTGATCATTTAATATGAAGCTTATGTATTTTTTCAAAATAAAAGCCTCAATATCCCCCTCAGGTTAATGCACCGTCGTAGCCGGTGCAATAATATTAGCATGCATTATATTTTTCTCTCAGGATAGGGAACTGCCTTGCGCAGCAAGGCAGTTCATTAGCATTAGCCTTTCTATTAGCTATTTTCTTACTTATTAGCCATGTTTAATATACTGAGTGGAGTAAGTCAATGACAGACAACATTCTAATGATATGCCACTGCTTCAAACAGTTACAATTCTGTCTCTCCCTCTCTGTTTCACTCACAAGACAGCTGAACTGCTCGTTAGAACTACAACATGGCGGACACTGAGTGCCTACAAAAGAGGTCTGAGCTGAATGTCAGAACTACAAACATGGAGGAACTGTCAGTTACAACAGAGGAGGACTGAGCTGGCCTTTAGAACTGCTTGTGTTTTGGACTTTGTATAGCTGCTTTTATCCAGCCATTGTTACACATGGAATTAGTGTGCCAATTTAAAATTAAGCTTAATAAAAATTTCAAAATAAAAGCCTTGAATATTTTTACATAATGTAGTTGCTCTTTTTGGCTTTATTTGACTTTTTCATCCAAAGCACTGTTACACATGATATTAGTTTAGCTCTTTGAAATGAAGCATACTGAAAATTTCAAAATAAAAGCCTTGAATATTTTTACATCAGATAATTGCTCTTTTTGGCTTTATGTGACTTTTTTATCCAAAGCACTGTTACACATGGGATTAGTGTGGCAATTTAAAATTAAGCTTAACAAAAATTTCAAAATAAAAGCCTTGACAATTTTTACATCAGATAATTGCTCTTTTGAGCATTATATAACTGATTTAACCCAGCAATTGTTACACATGAGAATAGTTTGGCACTTTGAAATGAAGCTTAACAAAAATTTCAAAATAAAAGCCTTGAGAAATTTTACATTAAGTAATTGCTCTTGAGCATTATATAACTGATTTAACCCAATGACTATTAGACATGGGATTAGTTTGGACCTTTGAAATTAAGCTTAACAAAAATTTCAAAATAAAAGCCTCTACATGCCCCTGAGGTTAGTGCACCGCCGCAGGCGGTGCAATAATATTATTCTGCATTATCTTTTTCTCTCAGGCTAGGGAACTGCCTTGCGCAGCAAGGCAGTTCATTAGCATTAGCATTTTAGCTTTAATAAGCTATTAGCTATTTATTTTACTTTTTAGCCATGTTTAGTCTACTGAATGGAGTAAGTACATTATAGACAACATCCTAGTGATGTCCCACATGCTACTGACAGCAATCACGCTAACATTAGCATTTTTGCTCATTTTAGCTGATACACTTAGTTTATCATACTGAATGGTGCAAGTCCGTGTTAGTAAACATTCTTGTCAATCTCCACATGCTATTGATTACGTTGCAGCTTTCTTTAGCATTGATGCTAATTTCTAGCATCAGAACGCTGGGTCCAAACCGACGGGCACACTTTGGCAGGCCCCGGTTAAATTTCTTCAGGAATTTTCTAGTATATTATTATTCCGTTACCGTTAATGCGGCTCGTACCGCTGCGAGCCCACCCACAAAAGTGGTATCAAAACGTGCGGCTTATTCCCGGCATTGGAGCTATTATTTTTATAAGGAATCGGACTTACGATGGCGACGTAAAAAGCGAAAAACGAGCAAAATTACCAACTGCCGAAACGCAGAGCCTAACTGACACCAACTGCCGCTTTTTTAGAGTGAGAAATGAAGAGAATTTTTGACCCCAAAATGATTTTGAAATCGCCCTCACGCCCACAAATATCGCCCAATTGGTATCAAACTCGGTCATGACATCGATACGCCTGCCTGCTCCGGTAAAATGTTTTCGAAATTTCTCTAGGGCTTACGGTTTTCTGTCAAGGTGCTTCAGAGCGAAATCATGCGCCAGGATAATTGACGCTCTCCCAGGTTCACTTCCATGTATTTCTGAAAAATTTCTGAGCTCTGCATGCACCATTTTTGTCTTATCACTGCAATTACTGTGAGTGAGCTACAAATATGAATCGCGGTACTATGGGAGAAGACAAATAGCGCTCTCATATGCTTCAAACGGTTTTCCAATACGTCTCTCGGTTCCTGAACGGCAAGGAGTTGTTCAGGCTGCTTTTTTCATATAAACCAATGGGGTGTCTCACAAAGATAGAAATCTTTTTCCACCTCTCTGTGTCACACACACATGACAGTTAGCAGAGGATTGATAACCATAGCAACGGAACACAGGAGGGGATTGGCTGCTGGTTAGGACTACAAATACGCATCACTGTAGTTCTAATCAACACTCAGTTAAAACAGAGGGCTGAGCTGCCATTTAGAGCAATTGGCTGTTTTGGCCAGTAAATAACGGATTTAACCCAAACACTGTTAGACATTTTAATTAGTGTGATCATTTAATATGAAGCTTATGCTCTTTTTCAAAATAAAAGCCTCAATATCCCCCTCAGGTTAATAATATTAGCATGCATTATATTTTTCTCTCAGGTTAGGGAACTGATCTTTAGCATTAGCCTTTTACCTTAAATAAGCTATTAGCTATTTTCTTACTTATTAGCCATGTTTAATATACTGAGTGGAGTAAGTCAATTACAGACAACATTCTAATGATATGCCACTGCTTCAAACAGTTAGAATTCTGTCTCTCCGTCTCTGTCTCACTCACACGACAGCTGAGCTGCTCTTTAGAACTACAATGACTGAAGGTTAGAACTACAACATGGCGGACACTGAGTGCCTACAAAAGAGGTCTGAGCTGAATGTCAGAACTACAACATGGTGGAACTGTCAGTTACTACAGAGGACTGAGCTGGCCTTTAGAACTACTTGTGTTTTGGACTTTGTATAGCTGCTTTTATCCAACCATTGTTACACATGGGATTAGTGTGCCAATTTAAAATGAAGCTTACTGAAAATTTCAAAATAAAAGCCTTGAATATTTTTACATCATGTAGTTGCTCTTTTTGGCTTTATTTGACTTTTTCATCCAAAGCACTGTTACACATGATATTAGTTTAGCTCTTTAAAATGAAGCATACTGAAAATTTCAAAATAAAAGCCTTGAATATTTTTACATCAGATAATTGCTCTTTTTGGCTTTATGTGACTTTTTTTATCCAAAGCACTGTTACACATGGGATTAGTGTGGCAATTTAAAATTAAGCTTAACAAAAATTTCAAAATAAAAGCCTTGACAATTTTTACATCAGACAATTGCTCTTTTGAGCATTATATTACTGATTTAACCCAGCAATTGTTACACATGGGATTAGTTTGGCACTTTGAAATGAAGCTTAACAAAAATTTCAAAATAAAAGCCTTGAAAAATTTTACATTACGTAATTGCTCTTGAGCATTATATAACTGATTTAACCCAATGACTATTAGACATGGGATTAGTTTGGACCTTTGAAATTAAGCTTAACAAAAATTTCAAAATAAAAGCCTCAACATGCCCCTGAGGTTAGTGCACCGCCACAGGCGGTGCAATAATATTATTCTGCATTATCTTTTTCTCTCAGGTTAGGGAACTGCCTTGCGCAGCAAGGCAGTTCATTAGCATTAGCATTTTAGCTTATATAAGCTATTAGCTATTTATTTGACTTATTAGCCATGTTTAGTATACTGAATGAAGTAAGTCAATTGTAGAAAACATCCTAGTGATGTCCCACATTCTACTGAGAGCAATCATGCTAACATTAGCGTTTTTGCTAATTTTAGCTGCTAAACTTACTTTATCATACTGAATGGTGCAAGTCCAGTTTACTTAACATTCTTGTGATTCTCCTCATATGATTGCAACTTTCTTTAGCATTGATGCTAATTTGTAGCATCAGAACGCTGGGTCCAAACCGACGGGCACACTTTGGCAGGCCCCGGTTAAATTTCTTCAGGAATTTTCTAGTTGGGGCCTGCCATGCAAAGCAATGGCAGGAACCTATTACTCTACACCCAACAAAGTGTCTCTTTATTATTATAGTTCTTCCATAACCGTTAATGCGGCTCATACCGCTGGGTGCACACCTACAAATGAGGTATCAAAACGTGCAGAAAATTCACGCCATTGGAGCTATTATTTTTGGTGGGATTTGGGCTTAACGTGGCGACATAATTCGCAAAAAACTGCGAAAAAAAACCCATTATAAGTCAATGGGAAAAATCCTGGAAATACCCTATTTTTGAGGATTTTCTGTGTCGTCACAAATTCACCTAGAAATGCCATTCAAATTTCATTTTGTAGATACGTCTGTGATCTCTTCGAAAGTGAAGACGGCTCGTCGATACCAGTTACGGTTTGTCCACAATTTGCCTCTAAGCGACCCAAAGTTTCTCATTTTTCCTAAAGTTAGAGGGCTTCTCTCGCTGATTAGAGTGAGAGATCAAGACAACTTTTTCAACCCAAATCATTTTTGAAATCGCCATCACGGCCACAAATATCGCACGATTTGTATCAAAATCGGTCCTGACATTGATACGCCTGTCTGCTCCGGTAAAATGTTTTCGAAATTTATCTAGACCGTACGGTTTTCTGTCACGGTGCTTCAGAGCAAAGTGATGCGACAAGATTTTCTGAGGCTCTCAGGCTCTTTCACTAACACTTCACACCTTGGTGTGAAACTTATTTAACATAGCAACGGAACTCAAGAGGCTATTGGCTGCTGATTTGGACTACAAATACGCATCACTGTAGTTCTATCTATCCTCAGTTGAAACAGATCAGGACTGAGAACTGGCCTTTAGAACTAATTGCTGCTATGGGCTGTATATAACTGATTTAACTCAGTAACTGTTACACATGGGATTAGTTTTGAACTTTAAAATGAAGCTTAACAAAAATTTCACAATAAAAGCCTTGAATATTTTTACATCAGAAAATTGCTCTTTTGAGCTGTATATAACTGATTTAACCCAGCAATTGTTACACATGGGATTAGTGTGGCAATTTAAAATTAAGCTTGATGAAAATTTCAAAATAAAAGCCTTGAATATTTTTACATCATGTAATTGCTCTTTTTGGCTTTATTTGACTTTTTCATCCAAAGCACTGTTACACATGGTATTAGTTTGGCCCTTTGAAATGAAGCATACTGAAAATTTCAAAATAAAAGCCTTGAATATTTTTACATCAACTACTTGCGTTTTCAGCATTATATAACTGATTTAACCCAATGACTATTACACATGGGATTAAAATAGACTGTTTTGCATGAGCAGCAGATAGATCCTCTATTGCACATGTGTCAAACTCAAGGCCCGCGGGCCACATGTGGCCCGCTACGTCATTTTATGTGGCCCTCTCCCCCCCTACCACCGTTTTACAGCCCCATTGATTGACTTAAAATAGGTTTTGAGCACGAATTGACTACAAACTACATATCCCATAATGCCTTCCGATTCTTACCAACCAACATTACGGCTTCTCGCCACTAGAGTGCAGCAGAGTCACCTCAAGCTGATTATTAATTTTCCCAGCGAATAAAACTGAAACATCGACAAGCTAACAAGCTAAAGAGCGAAGTTCCGTGATGTTTCAATCGAGGACTTTTACTTTTACCGTCTACTGCCCCCTGATTTGATGCCACAGCTTCGACTCCATGCAGCTCGTGTTTTGTCCACGTTTGGAAGCACCTATCTGTGCGAACAGATGTTTTCAATAATGACTTTAAACAAGACCAAGCACAGATCGCGCATTACTGACGAAAACCTACACGCCGTTTTGCGGATTGCCACAGAATAGAACTAAAACCAGACATCGACGAACTGACCAGGGGGAAACGGTGCCTGACATCCGGCCAGAAAACATTGGTGAGCACGAACAAACTACATTTAAATAGAATGAATGTAAAACCAAAACTCAGTATACTGGAATATGCATATAGTTTATTGATTTTGCTTGTGTTTTGTTTATTTACAGAACACAACGCAATGAGGATGTGTGTGAGTTGGTGACAGGGTGAAGAGGGATCAGCGTTGTGTTCAATTACAGGCAACGTCACCTCATTGTTTTGTTCTTATGTGAAATGCATGTTCGTTGCGTAATAAATAACGAAAAAGTTTTGTGAATGAAGTTGAGAGTTAATATCAAAACTTGTTTTTTATTATTTGTCTGCTTATCTTCAAAGCAGACAAAGAATAATTTTCCCAGCGAATAAAACTGAAACATCGACAAGCTAACGAGCTAAAGAGCGAAGTTTAGCTGAGCAGTTTAAAAATACTGAGCATATTTTTAAACTGCTCAGTTTAAAAATACTGTAATTTTTAAACTGAGCAGTAATTTTACATCCATGCAAACTCAAATGTAATATTTAAAACTTGAATACATAAAATCAGTTATTTAACAATATGAGGTGTTGTTTAAAAATAAAAAAGATAGCAATTTCTTTTTATTACAGAGACATTAGATTCTTAAATTTATGGTATTCTTTAAATGTTGTAATTTTGGTTCATTGTAAACTTTACCTGTAAAACGTTTGTAGAAATCTTTAACATAAGGTCAATATATATTTTTAAACTGTAATATGTTGTGTGTGTGTGTGCGTTATTGAAAATTTATATTTGTGACAATCATTAGGTAAATGCTAATGAACTGCCTTCCTGCAGTTTATGAGCATTGAACTGTTACTAAACAGTTCAATGCAAGGTTCATTAGCGTTAGCATTTTAGCTTCAATAAGCTATTAGCTATTTATTTTACTTTTTAGCAATGTTTAGTATACTGAATGGAGTAAATCAATTACAGAAAATATCCTAGTGATTTCCCACATACTGATGAAAGCAATGACGCTAACATTAGCGTTTCTGCTGATTTTAGCTGATATACTTACTTTATAATACTGAATGGTGCACGTCCGCCTTACTTAACGTTCTTGCGGTTCTCCGCGTGCCACTGATTACGTTGCGGCGTTCTTTGGCGTCGACGCCGATTTGTGGCGTGACGACGCCGGGCCCAGACCCACGGGCGCGCCTTGGCAGGCCCCGGCTAAATTTCTTCCGAAATTTTCTAGTTCTTTATTTTTCTTCCGTAACCGTTAATGCGGCTCATACCGCTGCGTGCACACCTACAAATGAGGTATCAAAATGTGCAGAAAATTCACGCCATTGGAGCTATTACTTTTGGTGGGATTCGGGGTTAACATGGCGACATAATTCGCAAAAAACTACGAAAAAAACCCCATTATAAGTCAATGGGAAAAATCCTAGAAATACCCTATTTTTGAGGATTTTCTGTGTCGTCACGAATTCACGTAGAAATGCCATTCAAATTTCATTTTGTAGATACGTCTGTGATGTCTTCGAAAGTGAAGACGGCTCGTCGATACCAATTACGGTTTGTCCACAATTTGTCTCTAAGCGACCCAAAGTTTCTCATTTTTCCTAAAATTAGAGTGTGTCTCTGACTGATTAGAGTGAGAAATGAAGAGAATTTTACACCTCAAAATAATTTTGACATCGCCATCACGCCCACAAATATCGCACGATTGGAATCAAAATCGGTCCTGACATTGATACGCATGTCTGCTCCGGTAAAATGTTTTCGAAATTTATCTAGACCGTACGGTTTTCTGTCACGGTGCTTCAGAGCAAAGTCATGCGACAGGATTTTCTGAGGCTGTCTCAGGCTCTCTCCCATGTATTTGACTACAATTTCAGATCTGGGCAAACCATTTCTTTCTCTCATCACTGTTATTGCTCTGAGTGAGGTAGAGACATGAATCTCGGGACTATTGCAGAAGACACATAGCCCTCTCATACGCTTCAAACGGTTTTTGAATATGTATTACGGTTCCCGAACGGAAAGGATTTGTTCCCAATGCTTTTTTTCAGTTAAACTGGCTGGCTGAAACAGAGTATTCTCTGCCCCAGCCTCTCTCACTAACAGTTCACACTTTGCTGAGAAAATTATTTACCATAGCAACGGAACTCAAGAGGCTATTGGCTGCTGATTAGGACTACAAATACGCATCACTGTAGTTCTATCTATAGTGGAACACTCAGTTGAAACAGGGGATGACTGAACTGGCCTTTAGAACTACTTGCTGCTATGGGCTGTATATAACTGATTTAACTCAGTAACTGTTACACATGGGATTAGTTCGGAACTTTAAAATTAAGCATACTGAAAATTTCAAAATAAAAGCCTTGAATATTTTTACATCATGTAATTGTGCTTTTTGGCTTTATGTGACTTTTTTTTATCCAAAGCACTGTTACACATTGGAATAGTTTGACCCTCTGAAATGAAGCATAGTGAAAATTTCAAAATAAAAGCCTTGAATATTTTTACATGATGTAATTGCTCTTTTTGGCTTTATTTGACTTTTTCATCCAAAGCACTGTTACACATGGGATTAGTTCGGAACTTTAAAATGGAACATAATAATAATTTCAAAATAAAAGCCTTGAATATTTTTACATCAGGTAATTACTCTGTTGAGCATTATATAACTAATTTAACCCAATGACTGTTATACATGGGATTAGTTTGGACCTTTGAAATGAAGCTTAACTAAAAATTTCAAAATAAAAGCCTTGAATATTTTTACATCATGTAATTGCTCTTTTTGGCTTTATTTGACTTTTTCAGCCAAAGCAATGTTACACATGGTATTAGTTTGGCCCTTTGAAATGAAGTTTCACAAAAATTCCAAAATAAAAGCCTTGACAAATTTTACATCATACTGAATGGTGCACATCCACCTTACTTAACGTTCTTGTGATTCTCCACATGCTATTGATTACATTGCAGCGTTCTTTAGCATCGATGCTAATTTCTAGCATGACAACGCCGGGCCCAAACCGACGGGCACGCTTTGGCAGGCCCCGGTTAAATTTCTTCAGAAATTTTCTAGTTCTATATTCTTTATTTTTCTTCCGTAACCGTTAATGCGGCTCATACCGCTGCGTGCACGCCTAAAAATGAGGTATCAAAACGTGCAGAAAATTCACGCCATTGGAGCTATTACTTTTGGTGGGATTTGGGCTTAACGTGGCGACATAATTCGCAAAAAACTACGAAAAAAACCCCATTATAAGTCAATGGGAAAAATCCTAGAAATACCCTATTTTTGAGGATTTTCTGTGTCGTCACGAATTCACGTAGAAATGCCATTCAAATTTCATTTTGTAGTTACGTCTGTGATCTCTTCGAAAGTGAAGACGGCTCGTCGATACCAATTACGGTTTGTCCACAATTTGTCTCTAAGCGACCCAAAGTTTTTGATTTTTGCAAAAATTAGAGTGTGAGTCAGGGCCATTAGATCTCGGCTAGAGTGAGAAATGAAGAAAATTTTTCACCCCAAAATAATTTTGAAATCGCCCTCACGCCCACAAATATCGCACGATTGGTATCAAAATCGGTCCTGACATTGATACGCATGTCTGCTCCGGTAAAATGTTTTCGAAATTTATCTAGACCGTGCGGTTTTCTGTCACGGTGCTTCAGAGCAAAGTCATGCGACAGGATTTTCTGAGGCTGTCTGAGGCTCTCTCCCATGTATTTGACTACAATTCCAGATCTGGGCACATAATTTCTTTCTCTCATTGCTGTTAATGCTGTGAGTGAGGTAGAGATATGAATCTCGGGACTATTGCAGAAGACACATAGCCCTATCATACGCTTCAAACGCTTTTCGAATATGTATTACGGTTCCCGAACGGGAAGGATTTGTTTCCAATGCTTTTTTTCAGTAAAACTGGCTGGCTCAAACAGAGAATTGTCTGCCCCAGCCTCTCTCACTAACAGTTCACACTTTGCTGAGAAAATTATTTACCATAGCAACGGAACTCAAGAGGCTATTGGCTGCTGATTAGGACTACAAATAAGCGTCACTGTAGTTCTAACTATAGTGGAACACTCAGTTGAAACAGAGGATGACTGAACTGGCCTTTACAACTACTTGCTGCTATGGGCTGTATATAACTGATTTAACTCAGTAACTGTTACACATGGGATTAGTTCAGAACTTTAAAATGAAGCATAATAATAATTTCAAAATAAAAGCCTTGAATATTTTTAAATCAGGTAATTGCTCTTTTGATCATTATATAACTGATTCAACCCAATGACTATTAGACATGGGATTAGTTTGGCCTTTTGAAATGAAGCATACAGAAAATTTCAAAATAAAAGACTTGAATATTTTTAGATCATGTAATTGCTCTTTTTGGCTTTTTTTGACTGTTTCATCCAACGCACTATTACACATGGTATTAGTTTGGCCCTTTGAAATGAAGCATACTGATAATTTCAAAATAAAAGCCTTGAATATTTTTTAATCAGGTAATTGCTCTTTTGAGCAATATATAACCGATTTAACCCAATGACTGTTATACATGGGATTAGTTTGGACCTTTGAAATTAAGCTGAACTAAAATTTCAAAATAAAAGCCTTGACAATTTTTACATGACATTATTGCTCTTTTCAGCATTATATAACTGATTTTATCCAATGACTGTTATACATGGATTTAGTTTGGCACTTTGAAATGAAGTTTTACAAAAATTTCAAAATAAAAGCCTTGACAAAATTTTAAATCATACTGAATGGTGCACGTCCACCTTACTTAACATTCTTGTGATTCTCCACATGCTATTGATCACATTGCAGCGTTCTTTAGCATTGATGCTAATTTCTAGCATGACAACGCCGGGCCCAAACCGACGGGCACACTTTGGCAGGCCCCGGTGAAATTTCTTCAGAAATTTTCTAGTTATTTATTTTTCCTCCGTGACCGTTAATGCGGCTCGTACCGCTGCGTGCACACCCACAAATGAGGTATCAAAACGTGTGGAAAATTCACGCCATTGGAGCTATTACTTTTGGTGGGATTCGGGGTTACTATGGTGAAATAATTAGCAAAAAACAACGCAAAAAACCCCATTATAAGTCAATGGAGCGAGGACAGAAAAATCCTAAAATTACCCTATTTTTGAGGATTTTCTGTGTCGTCATGAATTCACGTAGAAATGCCATTCAAATTTCATTTTGTAGATACGTCCGTGATGTCTTTGAAAGTGAAGACGGCTCGTCGATACCAATTACGGTTTGTCCACAATTTGTCTCTAAGCGACCCAAAGTTTTTTGATTTTTCCTAAAATTAGAGTGTGAGTCTTACTGATTGCAGCTCCGCTAGAGTGAGAAATGAAGAGAATTTTTGACCCCAAAATAATTTTGAAATCGCCCTCACGCCCACAAATATCGCACGATTGGTATCAAAATCGGTCCTGATATTGATACGCATGCCTGCTCCGGTAAAATGTTTTCGAAATTTATCTAGACCGTGCGGTTTTCTGTCACGGTGCTTCAGAGCAAAGTCATGCGACAGGATTTTCTGAGGCTGTCTGAGGCTCTCTCCCATGTATTTGACTACAATTCCAGATCTGGGCACATAATTTCTTTCTCTCATTGCTGTTAATGCTGTGAGTGAGGTAGAGATATGAATCTCGGGACTATTGCAGAAGACACATAGCCCTATCATACGCTTCAAACGCTTTTCGAATATGTATTACGGTTCCCGAACGGGAAGGATTTGTTTCCAATGCTTTTTTTCAGTAAAACTGGCTGGCTCAAACAGAGAATTGTCTGCCCCAGCCTCTCTCACTAACAGTTCACACTTTGCTGAGAAAATTATTTACCATAGCAACGGAACTCAAGAGGCTATTGGCTGCTGATTAGGACTACAAATAAGCGTCACTGTAGTTCTAACTATAGTGGAACACTCAGTTGAAACAGAGGATGACTGAACTGGCCTTTACAACTACTTGCTGCTATGGGCTGTATATAACTGATTTAACTCAGTAACTGTTACACATGGGATTAGTTCAGAACTTTAAAATGAAGCATAATAATAATTTCAAAATAAAAGCCTTGAATATTTTTAAATCAGGTAATTGCTCTTTTGATCATTATATAACTGATTCAACCCAATGACTATTAGACATGGGATTAGTTTGGCCTTTTGAAATGAAGCATACAGAAAATTTCAAAATAAAAGACTTGAATATTTTTAGATCATGTAATTGCTCTTTTGAGCATTATATAACTGATTTAATCCATTGAGTGTTATACATGGGATTTGTCTGGCCCTTTGAAATGAAGTTTAACAAAAATTTCAAAATAAAAGCCTTGACAAATTTTACATCATGTAATTGCTCTTTTTGGCTTTTTTTGACTGTTTCATCCAACGCACTATTACACATGGTATTAGTTTGGCCCTTTGAAATGAAGCATACTGATAATTTCAAAATAAAAGCCTTGAATATTTTTTAATCAGGTAATTGCTCTTTTGAGCAATATATAACCGATTTAACCCAATGACTGTTATACATGGGATTAGTTTGGACCTTTGAAATTAAGCTGAACTAAAATTTCAAAATAAAAGCCTTGACAATTTTTACATGACATTATTGCTCTTTTCAGCATTATATAACTGATTTTATCCAATGACTGTTATACATGGATTTAGTTTGGCACTTTGAAATGAAGTTTTACAAAAATTTCAAAATAAAAGCCTTGACAAAATTTTAAATCATACTGAATGGTGCACGTCCACCTTACTTAACATTCTTGTGATTCTCCACATGCTATTGATCACATTGCAGCGTTCTTTAGCATTGATGCTAATTTCTAGCATGACAACGCCGGGCCCAAACCGACGGGCACACTTTGGCAGGCCCCGGTTAAATTTCTTCAGAAATTTTCTAGTTGGGGCCTGCCATGCAAAGCAATGGCAGGAACCTATTACTATTGTCGGAGAAAGTGTTTCTTTCTTCTTCTTTATTTTTCTTCCGTAACCGTTAATGCGGCTCATACCGCTTGGTGCACACCTACAAATGAGGTATCAAAACGTGCAGAAAATTCACGCCATTCCAGCTATTACTTCTGGTGGGATTTGGGCTTAATGTGGCAACATAATTCGCAAAAAACTACGAAAAAAAACCCATTATAAGTCAATGGGAAAAATCCTAGAAATACCCTATTTTTGAGGATTTTCTGTGTCGTCACAAATTCACCTAGAAATGCCATTCAAATTTCATTTTGTAGATACGTCTGTGATCTCTTCGAAAGTGAAGACAGCTCGTCGATACCAGTTACGGTTTGTCCACAATTTGCCTCTAAGCGACCCAAAGTTTCTCATTTTTCCTAAAGTTAGAGTGCGTCTCTGGCTGCTTAGAGTGAGAGATGAAGACAACTTTTTCAGCCCAAATCATTTTTGAAATCGCCATCACGCCCACAAATATCGCACGATTAGTATCAAAATCGGTCCTGACATTGATACGCCTGTCTGCTCCGGTAAAATGTTTTCGAAATTTATCTAGACCGTACGGTTTTCTGTCACGGTGCTTCAGAGCAAAGTCATGCGACAGGATTTTCTGAGGCTGTCTGAGGCTCTCTCCCATGTATTTGAATAGAATTTCAGATCTGGGCACAACATTTCTTTCTCTCATCGCTGTAAATGCTCTGACTGAGGTACAGATATGAATCTCGGGACTGTCGCAGAAGACACATAGGCCTCTGATACGCTTTAAACGCTTTTCGAATATGTATTACGGTTCCCGAACAGGAAGGATTTGTTTCCAATGCTTTTTTTCAGTAAAACGTGTTGGCTCAAAAACACAATTGTGTGTTTGAGCATGTATGACTCACAGCTCACACCTGCTGAGACCATTATTTACCATGGCAACGGAACTCAAGAGGCTATTGGCTGGTGGTCAGGACTACAAATACGCATCGCTGTAGTTCTATCTATAGTGGAATACTCAGTTGAAACAGAGGTTGACTGAACTGGCCTTTAGAACTAATTGCTGCTATGGGCTGTATATAACTGATTTAACTCAGTAACTGTTACACATGGGATTAGTTTTGAACTTTAAAATTAAGCATATTGAAAATTTCACAATAAAAGCCCTGAATATTTTTACATGACGTAATTGCTCTTTTTGGCTTTATTTGACTTTTTCATCCAAAGCACTGTTACACGTGGTATTAGTTCAGAACTTTAAAATTAAGCATACTGAAAATTTCAAAATAAAAGCCTTGAATATTTTTACATCAGGTAATTGCTCTTTTTGGCTTTATTTGACTTTTTCATCCAAAGCACTGTTACACATGTGATTAGTTCGGAACTTTAAAATGGAGCATAATAATAATTTCAAAATAAAAGCCTTGAATATTTTTACATCATGTTATTGCTCTTTTTGGCTTTATTTGACTTTTTCATCCAAAGCACTGTTACAGGTGGTATTAGTTCGGAACTTTGAAATGAAGCATACTGAAAATTTCAAAATAAAAGCCTTGAATATTTTTACATGACGTAATTGCTCTTTTTGGCTTTATTTGACTTTTTCATCCAAAGCACTGTTACACATGGTATTAGTTTGGCCCTTTCAAATGAAGCATACTGAAAATTTCAAAATAAAAGCCTTGAATATTTTTACATCATGTTATTGCTCTTTTTGGCTTTATTTGACTTTTTCATCCAAAGCACTGTTACACATGGTATTAGTTTGGCCCTTTGAAATGAAGCATACTGAAAATTTCAAAATAAAAGCCTTGAATATTTTTACATGACGTAATTGCTCTTTTTGGCTTTATTTGACTTTTTCATCCAAAGCACTCTTACACGTGGTATTAGTTCAGAACTTTAAAATGAAGCATACTGAAAATTTCAAAATAAAAGCCTTGAATATTTTTACATCAGCTACTTGTGTTTTGAGCATTATATAACTATTTTAACCCAAGGACTATTACGCATGGGATTAGTTTGGCCCTTTGAAATTAAGTTTAACAAAACTTCCAAAATAAAAGCCTTGAGAAAATTTTAAATCATACTGAATGGTGCGCGTCCGCCTTACTT
Source organism: Xiphophorus hellerii (assembly GCF_003331165.1). Taxonomy (NCBI): domain Eukaryota; kingdom Metazoa; phylum Chordata; class Actinopteri; order Cyprinodontiformes; family Poeciliidae; genus Xiphophorus; species Xiphophorus hellerii. The sequence goes on along the minus strand of NC_045673.1, from coordinate 31,743,039 downwards.
AACGTTCTTGCGATTCTCCGCATGCCACTGATTACGTTGCGGCGTTCTTTAGCGTCGATGCCGATTTGTAGCGTGACAACGCCGGGCCCAGAGCCACGGGCGCGCCTTGGCAGGCCCCGGCTAAATTTCTTCCGAAATTTTCTAGTTATTTATTTTTCCTCCGTGACCGTTAATGCGGCTCGTACCGCTGCGTGCACACCCACAAATGAGGTATCAAAACGTGTGGAAAATTCACGCCATTGGAGCTATTACTTTTGGTGGGATTCGGGGTTACTATGGTGAAATAATTAGCAAAAAACAACGCAAAAAACCCCATTATAAGTCAATGGAGCGAGGACAGAAAAATCCTAAAATTACCCTATTTTTGAGGATTTTCTGTGTCGTCATGAATTCACGTAGAAATGCCATTCAAATTTCATTTTGTAGATACGTCCGTGATGTCTTTGAAAGTGAAGACGGCTCGTCGATACCAATTACGGTTTGTCCACAATTTGTCTCTAAGCGACCCAAAGTTTTTTGATTTTTCCTAAAATTAGAGTGTAACTCAGAGCAATTGGAGCTCCGCTAGAGTGAGAAATGAAGAGAGTTTTTGACCCCAAATCATTTTTTAACTCGCCCTCACGCCCACAAATATCGCACGATTGGTATCAAACTCGGTCCTGACATTGATACGCATGCCTGATCCGGTAAAATGTTTTCGAAATTTATCTAGACCGTACGGTTTTCTGTCACGGTGCTTCAGAGCAAAGTCATGCGACAGGATTTTCTGAGGCTGTCTCAGGATCTCTCCCATGTATTTCCATATATTTCTCAAAAATTTCAGATCTGGGCAAACCATTTCTTTCTCTCATTGCTGTTAATACTGTGAGTGACGTAGAGATATGAATCTCGGGACTATCGCAGAAGACACATAGCCCTATCATACGCTTCAAACGGTTTACGAATATGTATTACAGTTCCCGAACGGTAAGGAGTTGTTCCCAATGCTTTTTTTGGGGTCAAACTGGCTGGCTCAAACAGAGAATTGTCTCCCCCAGCATGTCTGACTCACAGCTCACAGTTGGCAGAGACAATTATTTACCATAGCAACGGAACTGAGGAGGCTATTGGCTGCTGGTTAGGACTAACTATGGTGGAACACTCAGTTGAAACAGATCAGGACTGAACTGGCCTTTAGAACTACTTGCTGCTATGTGCTGTATATAACTGATTTAACTCAGTCACTGTTATACATGGGATTAGTTTGGCCCTTTGAAATGAAGCTTAACAAATATTTCAAAATAAAAGCCTTGACAATTTGTACATGACATTATTGCTCTTTTGAGCATTATATAACTGATTTTATCCAATGACTGTTATACATGGATTTAGTTTGGCCCTTTGAAATGGAGTTTAACAAAAAATTCAAAATAAAAGCTTTGACAAAATTTTAAATCATGTAATTGCTCTTTTTGGCTTTATAGGACTTTTTTATCCAAAGCACTGTTACACATTGGAAGAGTGTGGGCATTTAATATGAAGCTTACTTTATCATACTGAATGGTGAACGTCCAGCTTACTTAACGTTCTTGTGATTCTAAAGATGCTATTGATTAAATTGCAGCTTTCTTTAGCATTGATGCTAATTTCTAGCATCAGAACGCTGGGTCCAAACGACGGGCACACTTTGGCAGGCCCCGGTTAAATTTCTTCAGGAATTTTCTAGTTGGTATAGTTACGCTTCACAGCAAATGACCAACAGTAAAAACAAAAAAACAATCGGAGAGAGACCTGACTGGTAACCCTAAAGAAATAACCTGCACATTTTTTGTTTCTTTTTACATTAAACCACTGAATTATTCAATATCATAGCAAAAAAATCTGAAGGACCTCAGAGTGGATGCTTAGTGAAGGCTTTGTGAGAGATCTAGTCACTGTGCTTAATCAAAGTGAGAAAGTAAGATGTGTCAAACAGAGTTTTGTAATTTAATTTTTAGGTTTATCATCATAATTGAGCTTTTTAAAAGCCAGAGTTTCTTTAGCAGCTAAGAATTGCACAAAGAAAACTTCTTTACTGGGATGTTTTGTAATGTATTCTCCTGATTGCACTTAGCGCATGACTGGGTGTAAATGCAGGAAGGAGACATTTCCTCCCTTTGATTAAAATGCTTAGACTCCTACCGTTCAGCCATTAAATGTCCCTTCCTTCCTCTTCACTCTGACACAACTTTTCTTTTACTCAGGGTTAGAGACCTCAGAAGCAGTCGTCAGGAAAAATGAAGATGTGGACTTATTTATGAAACTCAGAAGTGAGTATGATATTGAAATTACTCCCTTGATTTTTAATGCATTTTTTTTATTGAAAAAAGTTTGTAAAAAAGAATTTTGTAGGTTGTGTTTGTTTAATTTAGAAAATTCTAGTTGTTATGTTACGTATGTTTTGTTCTCCCTTGTGAGGCATCATTCTAGGACACTGTCAAGAACTGGAGAGAGGAATAAAAATTGTTTTGTAAAACCACCAACAGACGCACCTGTTAACCGGGAGCAGAAGGTTTGAATGTTCCTCCGTTTTTTTTTTTTTACAAAAAATAATGGCTAATTAAGATTGTAAATTGTATTAATATAATCTGTAACATGTTAAACATCATCATATTTCATTTTTTCAAAGAATCACTTTGTAAGTATTACTTTAATATAGTACATAATTTACTATTTAAAAAAGATAACTAGAATTTTAAAAATTGGCGAGCATAAAATAAAAGGTTTATGTACATTAACAGATTAAAACAGGATCTACATAATAAAAGTGAAGACTAAATAATAAATAAAAAGGATTTTTATTTATTATTTTTATTATGCTCTCTCTTTTTTTTTTTTTAGAAGAAACTAGTTAAGCTGTTTATATTGCACTGTAATATGTTGTATTTTTATTTATCTTACCTGGAGGGACTACAGATGAAGCCTTTATGGTTAACTCTGGCATATGATGTGATGTGCAGCATCCCTTAAAAAACAACAACTAGTTCAAAATCTTTTGATTAATTATATAAAGAGTTTAGTTCTATGAAAACATGTTGGACATTTATCAATGAATGGATCAGACTACAGGCTAATGGTCTGCTTGTAGTTGTTTATTTAGGGTGGAACCAGATGCATGTTAGCCTGTATGTTGCTAATCATAAGTGGTGGTTTCAGCAAAGCTTTCACTTGTACAAATGGCCATATGATTGCCACAATACTGAGAATAAATAAATAATTAATTAATAATTAATAAACAACCAGGAATCTTTTGTCATTTTTGCATACTTGAATTTAGTTGCAAACAATTGTAAAATCAGGTAAAAATGTGTGATTTCTAGTATGTCTCAGAGAGTGAAATCCTAGATTTAAAGGGACATGCTTTCTTTTCTACCACTTTTTAAACTCTTTTTAGTAGTGATGGTTAGACTGCCCTCATTTGAAGACACACATGAATGAAATTATAAATTATTAAGGAAAATAACTGCCATTATCTGTTTTTAATGTGTGAAGCAGAGTCTTGTGTTTTTCACATCTCTTGCTTTTAGACCTCTTCAAAATGCCTCCAGTCCATCACCCATCAAGATCTTCAATTCGGGGACATAGAGCATCAAAATCATGGGCTCAAATGAAAGCTGGATCGTCAAAGCTAATAGTCACCAATCAACCCATCCACATGGTCTCCACCATGTCTACCCACAATGCCTCAGTTCATCCAGCTCCTGGTTCCTTTGAAGACTTGCTGGACCACATTCCCTGTAAGCCACCAACCAGCAGCTGATCCTTATTCTTGTGCTGTGTTACTTTCTCCTTTCAGGTATGATCTACGCACCTGATGTACGCACAACAATAGCATATGTTAGAGTTGGATGAGCTTTGAATTTGCAAACAGGTTTATTCTGTTTGCTGTGCAGATTAGATCAACCGGGACTTGACAACCTTAAGTTGGTAATTATAAGGCAACTGGACTTCTTCTTGTTGAAATGCACAGATTATGTGATCCCAAATGCGTAGGAGACAACCGAATATGTTTCTTAAACACATTTGAACACTCAACATAAAGGCTTCCTCATGCCTGAACATTGAAGTAAGAGGCTTATAAACTGTTGTAAGAACACCCATACTAACAGGGCCATTAAAGTCACTGACAGGGCATTAGGACACCAGAGTCATTGGTCCTATCTTCAATTCAGGTCAGTGTCTGTGTCCCAAACAATGTAGTTGCATGTCCCACTGTGTGAATTGTAAAACCGTCTGTGAGAACGACTCAGGGCTGCATAATAGGTGTTAGAAAGATGAAATCTGAGTCCACCTCTTCTGCTTGGTGTTGGCTTCTATCTGTGTCTTTTTAACATAGTTGGCTTCTTTCATTCGTCTTTCAAATCGGCAGTCTTTCCATGTCCAAAACATTAATGTCTTCAAACAAGTGTCCCTTGTTCTTGAGATGAACATTCCTTACTGCGTTGGACTGAATATGCTGCTGAGCTTTTGTTTGTGTATTTCAAAACAGAAGAGAAAACTCATCGGCTCAAGAAGTTGTGTTTCATGTACAGTACAGACCAAAAGTTTGGACACAACTGTGTGTCCAAACTTTTGGTCTGTACTCAGTTCAGACCAAAAGTTTGGACACACTTTCTCATTGAATTCAATGAGAAAGTGTGTCCAAACTTTTGGTCTGTACTGTACATCTGAAGGACAAGAGATGAGTTTAAAGACAGCAATAAGCACATTTAGGTAGATTTGTGCTGGAATCAAACTTAATGTCTCTATTAGTGCGGCTGTTCTGATTATGATTTACAAGCCTGTTAGTTCCAACCATGTTCAGAACCAAAGAAGCCTTTTCACCACAAACAACCCAACCTGACTATTTTTCCATTTTACATTCTGCAGTGCCGCGATGGGCAATCTATGCAATCTTTGGAATGGGTGGCCTCATTATTCTGCTTTGTTGCCTCTGCATCTGCATTAAATGTTGCTGCAAAAGGAAGAAGAGACAGAAAAAGGATCAGCAGATTCTTTTGAAGGGGTTAGATGGAAAAACAGCCACAGCTCTGGTAAGACAAGTTTCATGTAATACTAATCAGTGACAGTCAATACAGTTCATGTCACACTTTAACATAATCACGTGCGATGAGTGACATATTGAATTTGAAGTTTAATAAGTTTCTTGCCTCTTTTGTAGTCTAAGACCATTAAAGCACCCAGCCTCTTGTTTATAAGACTCATTGAAGTTAAGTAATTAAAGTACTGATAAAATTGTGTTAATGTCCATAAGTTTAAGTCAACTTCTCACAAGCCATTCTCTTAACATCAAGACTTTAACTTAATTTAGTGATTAGTGGATGTCAAAGAAAACATTCTATTTGTAAAAATAAATGGCACAGTTTTTTAGTTCTATGATGTAATTTAATCAACATGCTATAGAGAGAGCACAGCTGAATGTAAGTCTGACAGAGCTGAGGGAAAAGTGAAAATCTGGAGAGAAAAGTTATCTGAGTGGAAGCAGCTGGCAGGAATCAAAAGGGGAGATTACAGTTACTGAGGAAACTAACTGAAGGAAGTGGCTAAGCAAACAACAGGAAGCGCAGAAACCAATGAAAATAAAGCAATACAAATATCAATCACTATAACAGCTGAGCTAGCAAGAGAAGAGCTAGCTGCTTCAAAAAACACAAAATCAGGAACACACAAAACACCTGTCATACACAACACTCAACCCGACCCAAAGGACAGCTTCCAAACAAACATAACAAACTGCACAGACACTGAAAGCTTCATTTATCATCATACAAATTCTTTGATGTAAAAAAAAAGATAATATTGTGAGGGTGTGCTTTATTTAAATAAAAATATGTGTTGTATATTGAACCTTAATAACTCTTAGTTGCTTAAATTTTTTCTCAAAACACTATAATATATGAGTTATAATCTCTGGTCACTTTATCCACCATTCATCAGTCTGTCCATCTAGCACCACCTAATGGTGAAATTTAATCTCTGCTATCACAAAGCTCATCAGGACTAAACGTCATCAATCAATCAATCAATCAATCAGTCTGTCGGCATAGCAAATTTATAAAAACCATAGGATTTCATATCTGTGGGTGTTTGAATGTTTTAATCATTGAAGTCCTGTTCTTTGGCTACGTGACTGCTTACAACACTTTAAATGATTCTGTCCATTTCTCTCCAAATTTGAATTCCTTCATGACTTTTCAGGCCAGACACACATTCTTATCACACACACACACACACACACACACACACACACACACACACACACACACACACACACACACACACACACCCACACACACCCACGCACACACACACACACACACACACACATTCTTTCAGGTCAGAATGACCCGGAACATTACACTCACATTTCCTGACTAGAATTACACAAACAATAGAATTATTCCCCTACATAACCTCCCTCTCTCTCCTCCCATTCCACTTTCTAGTGGAACTCTAACCAACTGAGCAGAGGATTTATCATCTTCATTTCCACGCCCTTGCTAGCAGATATTCTTACTTTGCTCCTTTGACAGGTTCAACCAGATATGGAGGATGTTGACTACGGTTCAGTCAAACAATATAGAGGAAAGCTGCTCTACTCTTTGGAGTACAACGTCACTTTATCCGAGGTACTTCAGTTCATGGATGTTTACAATGAAGAGTCTGTTGAAAATATACACTCATGATTATGCAATGTCTAATCTGCTTCTAAAACTGTCTTTTACAGCCAGCTTAAGAAAACATTTATTTTATTTTCTATTTTGTTGTTTCACAGCTTACGGTGGGGATCAAACAAGCTGGCAGCCTGAAGGCGATGGACTTAGGCAGGAGTTCTGATCCATATGTCAAAGTTTACATCCTCCCTGATAAGGCCAAGATCTTTGAGACGAAAGTGTTCAAAAACACATTAAACCCCTTCTTCAACGAGCAGTTCACCTTCCAGGTAGAAGGTTCTTATTGAATGCTTGTTTGGTGTCATGGCAACAAGCCAGGGCCGTGCAGAGACCTATGGAGGGGCAGGGGCTCAAATTTAAAAAAGGGGCACATTGAACAAAAACTCCATACAACAACATAGCAACAACCCATATTAATCAAGAATTTAATTGGATCCTACTATATCACTGCCATCATGCGGGGAAATGCAAAGCAAATATAGTCTATATTTTCCCCAGCAGGTATAAAGTTTCTGTTTCTGCTGCTGACAGTCCTGGAGGGCTGAGCTGATCTGAGACTGTAGCTGTTAAACAGACCAGAGGAGAGAAAGTCTCTGGTTATGAAGTTATGAAATAAGCAAAATTGCTGCCATTTTACTAATTAAGCCCTAATAATATCTATTTAACCTCTACAACAACCTGGCTGCAGACTGATTTATAGATCAAAAAGCTCAAAGGGGTTTTTAACTCTATATAATAGTTTGATGTTAGCACCTCTAAAACCTAGAATTATAAGACTGGGATATCAAGGCAAAGAAAACTCAGTAGCTGCTGGTAGGGGCCATTCAGGGGCCTCCAGACATTCAGGAGCTTCCAGACATTGAGGGGCCTCCAGACACTCAGGGGCCTCCAGACACTCAGGGGCCCCTAGAAATGGTTTAATGTAACACAGACCATAGATCTAAACCTGTAGCATCATTTATAGAGAATAACAATGTTATTACATTTTATTTAATGCAATAGCTGAGAAAAATAAATAGTACATTTAGGATTTAATTAGGAAGTTTACTTTGTAAAAGTTTAAAGAATCATCTTGATAGTTTGATTGTTGTGTTACCATGGCTACAATATGGTGTAATCTTTGTGTTTGAATTGGGTTTGTTCACAAATGCATCACAGCAAATAACCAATAATCAGTGATTGATTTTAAACTTGGCCAATAAACCTGGTCTCCCTCTCACAGATTCACCTTATCTATATTTAAACATGTTAGTGATGCTGAGGTTCTTAGTAGGACGGGTTCCGGAGGGAGGGGGGTTCTGTCTAAGGCCCCATAATTACCTTGGGCCGGTCCTGCATGAACAGCCGCTGCGATGCGCATCTCTGGAATCTACCTGGAATCTACCTGGAATCTACCTGGAATCCCCCGGTAGCCCCCGTCAGTCCTCCGATGCTTTGGAGACATTTTGATTCATTTCATTGTGGCATGTTTGGCTTTTTGCTGCGGTTCTAATTATTGCTACAATATTTTCTCTGATGTTTATTTTGTGAACTCTAAATGCTCTGGGCTGAATCTTCCTTTAACACTTGAGGTTCTGCAATAACTTCTATTTACAGCTGCGAACCTCCAGCCCAGATCCCGTCAGCAGCGGCTTTAACCCGCCTGGTAGAAACGTTAAGGAGAAGCAGAGAGAACAGAGAGCAGGTGGTACCAGGTGGTACCAGGTGGTACTGGGGCTTTGATCTGCGTTGTGACTCGCGGTACCGTGTCTTATATCAGGATGTCTGATATAAAGACAGATATTCTTTATATCTGTCAGTGGGACCGACTCTGCCTGCCTGTAGTGAACCGGGCCTTTAGCAGAATGATGAAGTTAAAGTCAGAAGTTTTCTCTCCAGCTGAAACATTTCTGTGTTTAGGGGCGAGGCGGGTTTTGTCCCGCTATTGCAAGGACGATTATGAAAATATAATAGATAAATAGAAACAGTTTTTCTAACGTCAACATCAGACCTATGTTTTTTTTTCTTCTCTGAAGAGTTTTTGCGGCGCTAGTGGCTCGTATTTTTTTCCACAGTAGGCAGACAGGAAGGAGGGAAGACATGCGGTAAAGGTCGTCGGGACTGGGAGTCGAACCCGCGACGTCCGCGTCGAGGACTAAGGCCTCCAAACGTGGGGCGTGCTAACCCCCTGCGCCACCACAGCACGCCCCAGACCTATGTTTTTATTCACAAACCAATGTATGAAAAAATATTCTTGCCCATAATGGGCTCTTTGCACCTGCCGCTCTGACGTCACATCCGCATGCGCAAATACGGCTCATTTTTTTCCTTTTGAGTGACCATGACCGCAAGGAAAGATAAACTCGTATTTCAAAGGCAATTTAAGCAATACCATGAACACTGTTGTGTTCCACGGTGCACAGCGTCTTCTAAATATAACAGTCGGTTAAGTTTTCATGGATTTCCAAGCGATCCTGACTTACAACAACGATGGCTTGTCAATATTCGTCGCGACAACATCAAGCTAACATCGCATAGCAAAGTTTGCAGCCTTCACTTCCCTCCGGATCAGTTTCATCAGCCTAAAACTCCTGGCGGGAGAAGAATGGTTAAAAAAAAGGAGCCTCCCTGTGCTATTTCAATGGAACAACTTCTGTGTTCAGCCTGGAAGAGCCAGTGTATGGGAAAGAGTGAGCCGCCTGTGGAATGCACGTATGCAGATCACGATTATTGCTCTGTCCCAGAACCAGCTGGCCTGGACATGGTAATAAATGAAAACCAGAAATTAAAAGAAGAAATAAAAGCCCTAACAAGCCAGATCGAAGAACTGAAAATCCATTCTACCTTCGGATTACAAAGGTTCGCAGGGTCTGATGATGACATCCGATTTTACACGAGGTAAGCATCCACACCGCAACAAACCTTTTTCTTTTTAAAATTTGTGTTACTCGCCCCACCTCTGGTTTCTTAATTAAATATGTCTGAACTCAAAAATACAATAAACAAAAATTATGGGGCTTCTCGTGCTTCCTCATGCTTCGGAAGCAAAAAGCCCGAACCGTAATCTCCCCGTTACTTGGTCTCTGTTTGACACTAACGACAAAAAACACATTAAAGCAATAAACTTAAAAATGAATACAGAATAACGTAAGAACATTGTCCGTTAGAAAGAATAAGAATGTTTAGATATTTAAATAGTACAATTGTATTAGTAAAATGTCCGAGAATATTGCCTATTAGCGTAAGCTAAAGCTAATGTTAGCCACGAAGTTTAAAGAACTTTAAAGTAAGACTCACCTTCATATCCATGAATGTATGACGATACGTACATCTTAAAACCTTTTTCCAGTTTGCTTGATGGGGCTTTAGATCCCGCCTTACAAATACGATGTACATCGTTAATTGTTAGCTTTGGCAAGCGCTGCAAACACCGACTGTAAAATGACATCTTTAATAGCCCGGACAAAAATGAGCCGCTTTTCCCCGAACGCGGAAGCTGAGGTGCAAAGAGCCCATTAGATAGAGGACACAGATCCACCCCCTCCTAATCACCATGGACCCGGAGTCTGAACAACATGGAGGCTCTGAGAGTCATTATTAGACTGAGGGCAGCCAGACTAGTTTATTTTTACTAAATTATTATATTTAGCTAAATATTATTGCTGAGGGGCACAAACAGGCCTTCTGACATACCAACCCATTCCATCCCGACTCGTCAATATATGACGAGTCCGGAGTGAGAATGTGTTTGACATACAGATTAAAAATTTTTAAAAAAAGTAAATTTTTTGAAAAAAAAAAAAAAAAAACCTCAAAAAGGGCACTAGGGGCATCAAGGATAAAAAGGGCAGGGGCTCAAGCCCCCCCCCCCCCCCCCCCCCCCCCCCCCCCGCACGTGCCTGCAACAAGCATTACGTTACAACAGAAAAAACCTGATTTTTAATAATTGATCCCAAGCAAAATCTCATGATCCTGAGCAGAATCTGAGAGTGAAAAGTATCTCCACTGAGAGATGTGGATCAGTCAGAAAGATCTGTACTTATCAGAAAATCAGTTAGGTATAAATAATAAAGAAAGCTTCATCAAATTCACCTCGGCCTAGAGAATTTGATACAGACACATCCCCTCATCTTATTTTGATATCCTAAAGAATGAAACTCAGTTCCACTAGACTGGTCAGAAAGAAAAGCAAACTATTGTGAGAACCTTTTGACTTTGAAGAAAGACTCAATTGTTTCTCTCTTTATCTCATTCATTAAACATGAATAAATTTGGCAAATCTAAATGGACAAAAACAGGAAAAACTTAATTTTATTTTAAGCAGGTGGGGAAAAAAAGGTTATGCCTTTGTAAATATCTGGATCCAACACATGTTTGGAAACAACATGAACATTTCTACAAAGTACACAGGTAAAGGTAAAGGTAATTTTATTTACATAACACACTTTCAGCAACAATGCAATACAAAGTGCTTTACAGGAATTAAAAGGAAATACAAACAAAATAACAAACCAGACGAAAGAGCAAAAGAAGAGGAAGCTAATAATGTTGATCCAAAGTAAATAAAGTAGATACTCTTATTCGGGGTTGGTTTTTCTGGATTCCAAGTTCAAATCCCTGTTCTGGGTTTACTAAATACGTGTAAGTACGTAAGTATCCTCTGTGTACAAAGGAGATGAATCTGGGGAGGTGATTAGGGTAAAGGCAAGGAGACCTTCCAAAGTTAGAGCTCATGAGTAAATACATTTAACTCTGGATCGGAATCATTTGTGCCTGTATGTTATTGGCAATAAATGTCCATGGTGTAATTCAATAGGATAGTGTCCTATTGGAAAAGACAGATTTTAAGAAATAAAAAAAAAATAGGGCTAAAGTGTATAAAAGTAGTAGCTATTATATAAGGTGATGTGCACATTTCTTGAAATTTGTCAAAAAGAAACAGAAGTCTTTCCTCTTTTAATCTGATTCATATTTCTGCAGCTATCTAAGTCCACTCTTCAGAAGTCCACAGCCGTAATGAAGGTGTTCGACTTCAACCGCTTCACCAAACATGAGATCATCGGCGAACTCAGGGTGCAGCTCTGCAACATTGACCAGAATCACGTCATTGAGGAGTGGCAGGACCTGGCGAAGCCCGCCAAGTTTGAGGTTTCATTTTCTGAAGCTCTTTTTCTCAAAAGAGAAAAGTAGGAAATTAAAAAAATAGGGCCGAAGAAGAGCCCTATTTTTTGTCAGCTATGTAAAACGAGTCATTAAACATAGAATCACTACATAGTTAAACCTAGTGAAATATGTTTAGCCTTTACTCCATGCATGTTAAATATGGTTTCAGTACTCAGTTTGTGGGAAAAAACAACTGAGTGTAACTAAAACTAATGAACACACTTTTGGCGCTTCGTTGTGACTTTTTTGTGTTGCAGGAAGAAAACTTAGGGGAGATCTGCTTCTCTCTGTGTTATGTTCCAACAAGCAGCAAGCTCACTGTGGCGATCCTGGAGGCCAAAGACCTAAAGAGCATGGACCTGGGAGGAAGCTCAGGTAAAACTAAAAATATTCACCTCATAATAATTTACAATAAGTAAGCTCTGCTATTGTTGACAACAACCTTTTAAAACACTTTGTGGAACATGTTAGACTTTAACAAATCAATATCAAAGCTATCTTTCAGTCTGAGCAATCTGCCCGTGTTTTATACATTCATGCTAAGGGTTAGTGAGTAATTCGTAGCTAATTAATCCAATTTTTGTGTAAGACAAGCTTGCTAATGTGTTTCTCTTTGAGCACCGTGTATTGCTCAGGGGCAGGAACAATTTGCCAGCCACAACATGTGGAGAGATTTGCTGGTACCAGAAATTCTCTGATCTTTTTCCACTTGTTTGTTTCGTGTAGATCCATATGTGAAAGTACAGCTGACTTTGGACAAAAGGAAGTGGAAGAAAAGAACAACATCTATTAAAAGGAAAAGTCTGAACCCCTATTTCAACGAGTCCTTTACTTTTGATGTGTCACTGGATCAAATACAGGTGAGAATAATTAGATAGGTTCAGTAATTTCAAATATCATTGAAAGGTTAATTGATTCCAGTTCAATTCACCAAGTGCTGTACATGACATGGATTAATTACACATGGACTGATGTTTTCTAGTCTTTATTTTTGTTGATTATGATGACTTACTGCTTACAGTTAACTAAAACACATTTAAGCTTAGAATATTGAATCAGATCAATAAGATAACATTCTTAATGCAGAAATGTTAGGTTAATGAGAAATGTCTAATGCCTGCTTAAAGGTTATGTTTAATCTGACAAACCAGCCTCACTATAAAACATACCCTAATTTAATGAATACCACTGTATTGAAAGACAGCCAGAAACACTGAGTTTCTTTAGCCTAAGACCCACCTGTTTAGAGTTGCTTTTGAAACATCATGAATAAAACATTAATCAACATTCAGATGTGTAACAATGGCACTTGACAATTGTTGACTGTGTGTTCTACAACTTTATATGTTTTTGTGTGCGTTTTTTGCTATCCGCACTATTTTTGATTAGTCCCATCTTGATTCCATAATAGTTTGAAATATTGACATTTTGAGATGCGTACAAAGCACAATCAGACATGTGAATTTGTCAATATTGCCCAAAGAGTCAATATGGAAAATAAAGGCCCCATTTATTTGCTGTTTCACTGCTGGTCTTGTTTTTGTCTTCAGAGAGTGAACCTAGTGATCTCAGTTTGGGACCACGATGCCATGAGCAGGAATGACAGCATGGGAAAACTGTTTCTGGGCTGCGATTCCACAGGAAATCAGCTGAGGCACTGGGCCGACATGTTGTCCAACCCACGGCGACCGGTCGCTCAGTGGCACAGCCTGCTGTTGGCTGAGCAGGTCAACGCCAGCCTGGGGCTGAAAAAGAAAATCCCCGTTCCCAGCAAATTTAAAGAAAATAAGCTGCTAAAAAAACATTTTAAATAGACACGAAAGTATTTTGAAAAAAATATTTTCTGGTGTATCAGTAATGTTGATCACACTGTAGAATATGTACGTATGTAGGACTCACATTTGGGCAACAAAATTTGATCACATTACGAATACCTCAGCAATTTTGTAATATTGTATTTTATCCATGTAAAAATATCCCTGGTTACATTCTCATGCAAAATCTGTGCAAACCAGAGTTTGGATTTTGATTTACGCAAAGAAAATCTCCTTTAATAGTTCATCAGGCCAAATAATGTGTCTGAGTTACGAAGCATGGATTTTTGGGAAATTCACCCAGAGTTACGATTGAATTCACATTTTTAGCACTCATGTCTCCTGAATGTTTTCACATTTTATGAAGGTACAGCCACAAACTTAAATCTATTTCATTATGGTTGTATATAACAGCATGATTGTAAAGAGAAAGCAAAATGCATTGTTTTCAATTTTATATTTTTAGTTTTTATAAATAAATAAATGTAAAAAGTGTGTCATAAATGTGTATAATTTGTTGTTGAATCATCTCTCATGTCTTTAGAGTATGTCCACCATTAGTGTTTTGAAAAGAATATGGAGAAACGTCTGATGCAGATGTTATGCATAGTGCTGATGCCAAACTATTAGCTTTATATTTGTAAACGGCAGGATATCGCTCTCTAATCGTGACTCGATGGACAAATGGAACTCAGAGGAAGCTTACTGTTGCTGATTTATGACTGAAATATTCTGTTGCTTTTCAGCAATACTTAGGGAACTTCAAGCTTGCCTTGTTTACTTGGAAAAAAACTTCCAGACCAATATCATCAACATTTCTCCCCTTTCCCTTTTCCAACTCATCCTTATTGTTTTCTATAGCCTGCATTTGTAGAATACAATTTAAATGTGTATTTTTCATAACGCTGAGAAATACCTCCTATACCACTTGATATTTCTGGCTGCTGCCATAGTAAATCAGGGTATAACTCTTGATTATGATCAGATACATCACCATTAAGAGAAGTAAACTCCGAGTTTATTCATGTATTCAATCTGTTGGCCCTCCTTTCTAAAATTGTAACTAAAATTTTTAATATTTTTGATAAATAAAGTATTAGGAATATTGTCACTTTGAGTGGGAATAAAAACAGCAACAGGTATTTTGTTCCACATAACACAGTAGGAGTGTAACAGGTAAACCTTTTATGGATGCAAACTCGGCAAAAAACCCACCTGTTTAGGATTGTATTTGAAACGTAATCAATTACAAATTTATTGATGGAACCTGACTTAATGTCATGTTTTAATTGGTGATTCTGTGTTGCATTGTGTTTCTGTGTTTGATATGATGTAAAGCACTTTGAAATGCCTTACTGCTGAAATGTGCTATACAAATAAAATTTGATTGATTGATTGATTATTGTTAGTATTATTATTACTACAGTAATATTATTATTATTATTATTATTATTATTATTATTACAGTAATAATAATAATAATAATAATAATAATAACAATAATAATAATAATAATTATTATTATTATTATTATTATTATTATTATTAATACTAATAGCCAAAAGTGATTTTTATTTATTTATTTTTTGTCAAAATCACTTTGGGCAAAAACATTACTTAGGTCATTATTTCAGTAAGGTAATAATATGAGAAATATTGTTTATTGCAGAGTTGGTTTTATCTTGCATGAAACTAACTTTAAAAAATCCAAATACAAGCAACTAATAAATTAAGTCCTTTCCAAGTCGTTTATCAGGTCTTCTATATCTTCATTGTTTTCTACGTTTTTTTTTCCTGGCGCGCAAACATAAGTTACTCAACATCCCCAAGGACGCGTGAAAAGTCAAATGTTTTTTGGTCCTGTTGACTTTCCATATTCACCAACCAGCAGCAGTTAGCTGGTGCGCATTCTGCCCTCGTTCCTCAGCTGGACCGATATAACCGTTTTATTCCTCATGTCAGCCAGGGCTGCTGGTGAGCATGTCTTCGCTCATTTTAACCCGAATTTCTCAACCGCACTAGCAGACTGACATAACTCCTAGAGAGTTAGCTGTGTGTTTGGCTAGCAGCGAACCGAGCTGCTAACGGCTGAAGCGATGTTTGTGAGATGCAGCTGAAGTGCTGTTCGGCCTGGCAAAGATGACGTTCCGACCGAGCCTCGGTGATGCTCCTCTGGCTGCGGGAGGTGGAAGATGGACACCGAGGACGGGTGGACAACTGAACTGACTGCTGACGAACTTCGAAATCCGAAAGTGCTTTGCAGACACGATGGGAGAATCGGTAAGAGGACTGTTCTGTGTTTTCTGAGTCGGTTCCCAGCAGCAAGGTGACCTGTCACCGACAGATGTTGGAGCTCATAGGCTGATGCAAAGCTGCAAGTTCATCACGATTTCCTCGGCCTGAATACACACTGAACGAGTTTCTGAACGAGTCCCAGCGCATGTTTTAATATCTCCTAATATTGCCAAGCAAATGAAAACGGAATTTATTTTAAATCATCATATCAACTAATGGTCAGTGATTACTGTGATGCTGTTCAGACCTGGAGTTATTGTTCTCCTTGGACTTGTAATAAACCTGATTATCATTTTACATCTGGTCAGTGAAGAGAGGCCAGCTGCAGCTCAGCTGATGTTTCTGTAAAATCCGTCTTTTATTCTGCTTCTGCCCTGCACAGTGGAACAGTTGGTATACACACTGTTGCCTTGCAGCAAGAAGGTCCTGGGTTCGATTCCCGGCCCGGAGTATTTCTGCATGGAGTTTGCATGTTCTCCCTGTGCATGCGTGGGTTCTCTCTGGGTACTCTGGCTTCCTGTCAGGTTAATTGGTCTCTCTAAATTCTCCCTAGGTGTGCGTGTATGGTTGTTCGTCCTGTCTGTCTCTGTGTTGCCCTGCAACAGACTGGTGACCTGTCCAGGGTGCTCCCCGCCTCTTGCTCGGAACGTTAGCTGGAGATAGGCACCGTCACCCCTCCCAACCCCACTAGGGACAAGGGTGTTAGAAAATGGATGAATGGATATTTTGCTTCTCCTGTTGTTTCATTGCAACACGATGCATTTTGTTTTGAGGTTTTATTAACAGCGTGTCTGGAGGGGAAAAAAGTCTGCTGACATTTTTACCTTAACATTTGGAGCCACAATACTCAATAACTGTCAGGTCTGTTATTATTCTGACTGAGAGAAAAAAAATCATAAAAAACCCCAAAAACATAGATAGAAGTGAAAATCCTTCCTGTACAAATTATTCCATTCTCAAATTGCTATAAAATGTTTTCTCCATTAATACCTATTATTATCATCAGAACAGTTTAAAGGTTTTCATTTTATGCTTTCAAAACTCCAGTATTAAGTTGCATGTTGTCACTAACCATAGCTGGCAGACGACTGCATGTACGGTTCTGAGGATTATGATTAGCTTGCAACAAGCAGCTGTGGAAGACAGTTTGAAACGTCATTTGAAGCCTCGCTGGATGTATTTAACTCTATAATACTCTACACTGCTAAATTCTTTTAATATGTGGATTAGTCACTTCTGTGTTGCACTTATGTTTTTTGGGGATGCACCGATTGCATTTTTCTTCCCGATCACCAATAACTGATCTTTCGAAAGCCTGACTTGCCGATTCCAATTTTGGCCAATACCAATTCCTTTTTGTCTGAAAAGTTGCTAAATATAACAACTTAGTTACAACAGCGAAGTGATTATTGTGAGGAAATGAACTTCTTCTCATTGGTTTAATATTAGTCTCTTTAGTTTCTAAGCTTTCTGACTAGCACAGCATTTTCATTTTAATGAGTAAGTGTTAGGGTTAGCTTGTCCTCACTGTCTGACATGTATGTTGTGTGTATTGTAGGTTCTTGTCCTGATCTAGCCATGAGTAGGAGTGAGCACACTAACGCCAGGCATGTTCCTGTGGCCCTCACTCCCCAGCTCCCTCTCAGAGCCCATCGGCCCCTGTGCGCGTCGGTTTCCTCCGACAGCAGCGGCCGCTTCAAGGCTTTGGAGACTCAGGAGTGGAAGAACAACCTCAAAGCTCAGGTACAGACAAAAAAACAATGCTGGTTTGGTTTAAACTTGGACAAAACAAAACAAAACAAACAAAAAAATTGTAAACAGTAAAATTGTAATTCTCATTAGAATTTTACTAATATGTCAGTCTGTTTTTATATATATTTTTTTATTTTACGGGAATATCTAAAAAAATAGACTATTGTGAAAAGTTCAATATTTTTTGTCACTCATTTTAGAAAGTAAAACTAGATATAGGTTCATCACACATAGAGTGAAATATTTCAGTCCTTTATTTCTTGCGCTTAGTTGATCATGGACCTTACCAAGCTCCGCCCACAACCGACCTAGTGGCCGCAAGTCTCACAAATAAAGCATTGCGACGCTTTGTTTCTATGTAAACATGGCGTCTTCCACTTCGACTGATTCTCTGCAGTGTATTTCTGACTCGATTAGTGCATCATTTCTACCGGATTTTCACAATATATCAGCTTCTACAATGGACAGAGGAACTAAGAAGTTCATGTCATCTTTTTTGGATGAGATCAAGGTGTTTGAGCCACGCGATGCCTCCAACATTGTGCACGTCACAGCAAAATGCTTTCGCTCGATGAGGAAAACGGCAGATCCACACACCCTCTACATCAATATAGCTGTGGACAAGATCACTGATGCCTTTTGTTCTTGCAAGGCTGGGTAAGTCGGGCATTCATCGTTTTGTAGGTTACTTTTGAAATCAGTGGGTGATTCCTGTGGTTTGTTGGCAAATGTTTGAGTGTGCCTAGGCCTGATACACTGTACTTGGTGCTAGAGTGGCTAACATGAGTAACAGTTTAGTCCAAAGCCTTTTCTGCTAAAATAAAATCTTTAGTGTATTTCAGATACAGTACACATTGCATATTGATCTGTTTAGCTAACGTAAGACTGTGTAGCAGACAGGCTTCAAGGTGTAGAAGTTGTATCAGTACTGCCATTACGCTGTACTTAGCTAACGGGAAGCGTGTGTTTGTGAGAGGGCTACGCAGGTGGTAGCCGCACTTCCACGTAGAATGGGCATCAGCCAATGAAAAGCGGCCCCTGTGGTAAGGTCCATGGCTCACAGATTACAGAGAAGGAGCTTTGTGTAAATGGGTGGAGCTTTGTATGAGCGAGTGTTTAGGATTGCCCAATGGTTGCCACGGGAGATTCAAGGATTTCCCAAACATGAGTGAAAGAACTAAAACAAAACTCCAGGTACGTTTTTGATGAAGGAATAATATTGTAACATAATGTAATAGCTCAAAAATGGCCACACAGGACTGCGGGCAGCAGAATGAAAGTTTTTGACTGGAGGTTCATGTTCGCTGTGTGTGTGTGTTCTTCCAGATGGAGCTGGCCCACAGTGCAGGAGCGGCCAGCAGCACAGGTTCCCTGGAGCGAGCCTCCATGTTCTGCGCGTTGGCATCGGCCTCTCTGTCCAGTCCCGGCCTGCCCAGCCCCCCCGTGGAGACCCTCAGCAAGAGCAAATCCTCCAGCCGCTTCTCTCTCTTCTCCCCTCCGTGGAACAGCAGCTCTGAGTCTGACTCCAACCCGCCATCTCGCTCGGGCTCCAAGAAGCTGCGCAACTACAGCCGGAGAGCAGCCACGGGGCCGGCAGGGGCCCGTGCCCCCGATGTGCTCGAGCCCAAACGGAGCGGCCCTGAACACTTCCAGTACTCTGAGCCGGTCATTTCCAAAGTGACGGACTACATCTACGTGGGTAACCTGAACGCGGCGTACAATGGCCGCACGCTGTGTCGCAACAACATTGACAGCATCATCGACATGAGCAGCGCGCCTGGAGAGCCGGCCCCCTCCCTCAGCCTCATCCCCTGCACCTGCTCCCGCGGGTCCCGGCACAGCTGGTCACGCCTCAAGGTGGACCTGGGGCACATGCCGGACACGCTGGACGAGTGGCCAGCTCTAAAGCACTGCTGCTTTGAGGACATCAACGAGTGCATAAACGCATCCACGGAGAAGAGGAAGCGCGTGCTGGTCCACTGCCGGGACGGGTTCTCTCTAGCGCCCATGTGCATCATCCAGTACCTGATGGTGAAGCAGAACATGAGGCTAATTGCTGCTTATGAGCTGCTGAGAGCCAAGTACCCAGTCAACATCAAGGAGTGTCACCAGAACGTTCTAGTGAGTCTGGAGCGAGCCCTGTGGCCCGGTGGGGAGGTGGACCCTGAGTGCTTCAAACAGGCTCTGTCCCGCAAGCTGGCCTGGACATGATGGCCTCCTTCACTCCCCACTGTCTGCCTGGCTGCTCCTTCTGTTGCTTTTTTTCTTGGGTTGGTACATTTTCCACTGAAACCACCACGGGCAGCTCTACTTTCCTTCTAGATATTACTGCACTTCCTTTTAATTTATTTGGTGAAGAGAAATCATTTCCATGTGTTTCTTTATCAAATATTTAAATGGATCTGGTAATAACAACTTTGTATGCAAATGCTGAACATTTTGCTCTACACCTAATGTTTCGCCAATTCGTTCGCATCTGGCTTGCATTCAAAGTCTATGTAGAGGCGCACCAGACCCATCAAAATCGCTCTAGCCGTTGTTTTCCATTGCCGGCTTATTTTGTCTGACGCATCAGATGCGCTTCCTGCGTCAAATGGTTCAAATCGTGCTGTGCTACACTCTTGAAACGTCTCATGACGGGTCATCGATGGTCGTCCACATAGACTTTGAATGTAAACCAGACATGCCTGACCCTCAAAACACGTTTGGTGTGAACGCACCATTACAGTCAATATAAAATAATTAATAAAGAAACTGAAAGTGACAAAAACAATATGTTGACTACCTTGGTCAAACATGTAAAAACAATCCTTCTTTCAGATGGGTCAGAAAGTGCAGTTAGGAATTATAAATTCAGGGTTTCCACCAAGGGTACCTTTCCAACTTGCTAAATCTGGTGGTAGGAGTGCTAGGGCACTACTGCGTTTTTTAGTTAAAATTGTTTAAAGTTCACAGAAAATTTTAAAATATCACAAGGTCACATTGTGTTATTGGAATCCATTATTAATACCTAAACAGCAACTACAAAATCTTAAAAAGGCAAACATGAAAAAACCCTACCGTAAATAAACAAACAACATGTAGCCTGTTGGCGGGTCAGTAAAGCCTGGTGGCCCGCCAGGCTGATAATACATTGAGGAAACCCCTGTATATATAACATAAAATAAGCAACAGAGCAAGACGTTTCTCAAGGTGTAAAGCATAGAACTATACTGAATAGATCTGCCTTCATGGTTCGAGCACATTGTGACTTCTAGAGTCTTTTTTTTAAACATTGTAATCGATACAGACATTGACATCGGACCGGTGTATCTCTAATTATGACTTTGTTCTCCACCCTTTCTGTTCAGGACTAGCATCCACAGCTGCTTGGCTCCACAGTGTTTTATCTGTAGTCGTACAGTGGATTTATGTTCCTGTTTCTGTTCTACATCATGCTAATGTTCTGTTTTTCTACATCAGGGTAAAATCTTTCAGTGAGCTAACTCAGGAGACTGTTGATGTCAAAGCAATGTGGCATTTATGTTGTTCTGTAGCGACATAGACGCCTCAGAATATTGGGAGTATTCTGTGGTGAAAACCAAGGCCATGTTCGGACACTGATCTTGGCTGAATTGTGCTGGTAATCTGAAGTGGAGTCATACGTTCACAGAGCAAAACTAAGGTTATGCAGATGCGGAATTCATTTCAGACATTAAGAGGAGATATTTCAGATGTATTCATCATGCCAATGGTTGACCCGTTAGTTATTTACTGTCTGGTTCTGACAATGTGGATCAGTGGTTCCCAACCATTTTTGCGTCAGTCTTGTTAAAACCTTTAGCTTGAAGTGGCTAGACTTGATAACTTTAGTTAGAAACTTAAAGCTGGGATCACTATGAATGATGCTCAACAGAAAGAAATATGACAGTTCCATATTTTTTTTGGACTCTTCTTATTTCCTACATAAGTTACATCTTTCATGCTCTAATCACAGGCAAATGTATCTTTTTTTTCATTTGAATTATTCTCCCTAATAAAAATTGTATTAAAGATTTAGTTCTATGAAATATATAATTTAAAAAATCCCCCCTTTTTTTTTTTTAAAGCATCACCAGCACATCACCTATGTGCTGGTGATGGAGTCAGCTAATATTACAGAACATTACATGCTGCATGTAATCATAATGTTTCTAATCCACTTTTTAACATGTTGGTCTTTGTTTTCACACATGAGGATACAAAATATTTACCCCATTTCATCCCTTTTACTGAGTTGCTAAAAAGTGTCAAGAAAGTCTTGCCATTGGTTCCTCTTTGTGCATTAATTTTGATAAATTATTTTTTATTAAAACCAAAACAAGAGGGCATTTAGAGAATAAAAAAGCCTTCTAGCTTCTTCTTTGTAGCTCTTCTAGCTTTCTATTTTGTTGACTTCTTGTGATTTTTGTGTTTGTGAAAATCTAATTGAAACTTTAAACCTTGCATACATGTGCGATCGTACACAACTTCTTACCGGCCTCCAGGTTGGGAACCACTGACTGTAACAACACTTCCTACAAAGTTCACCTGTCTAGTTTTAACAGAAGAAGTAAAATCAACAAATGATGAACAGCTTTTTGTAGCACAGCATCAGCCTGTAAAGATTTCAACTGGGAACGTTACTGAAGTAAAATAGCTGTTTTCACAATTTTATCAGTATGGGAGAATAACGGTGTGTAAAGATGACTGGTCATTCCACATTTACAGATTTTGCACTTTGCAGGAGTAATTTTAAAATGTCATAACATCAACTAGTGCCAAAAACACCCAAAACAAAAACTAAAAATGGCGTTTACAGCATTCCTGATAGCCATGTAATTGTGTTAGACTTTGATTTGTCCAGGGACAGCTTGCGTTCAGACTGCCTAACTCAGGGGTGCCCAAAGTGGGTCTTCGAGGGCCGGCATCCTGCATGTTTTAGTTCTCTCCCTGTTTTAACTCACCTGGATCAAATAATGGCCTAAGAAGAATATTGACATGCTGAAAAGATTGTTGGTACTACCAGGGAGAAAACTAAAACGTGCAGGATGCCTGCCCTCGAGGACCGACTTTGGGCACCCCTGGCCTAACTGATTCTGGTGTTCAAGGCCACTTTTCGATAATAAATAATGGAATCACGGCAATTTTGAAAATACTCTCAATTTTAGCTAAAAGGTTTTGGTGCTAGGATTCTGTGTTTTTTTTTTTTTTTTTGGCTCTATCAAAATTGGTTTATTTCACAAAACTGCAACGGAAGCATGTTCTTTGCATCACGAGTCATGAGCAACAACCACTGGTGCAAACCACAAAGACAACGACAGGAAGTAGTTGGAGAATGAAGGAAGAGCATGGTTTTTAATAACTTATCATGTGAATAAACTTATTCACATGTGATTCTAATTGTGCTTCTTGTGTAATGGAAACAACATAATTACAAAATTGTGATTTTCTGACATTAACGAAGCATTGAGAAAGTTTTGCACACATTTGTAAATGAAACACAGCTAGTTTGAATCTCACATTAGCTCACAAACTCAAATCTCACTCCAAGTTACTTCAGGTTCAGTGTGTGAAGAGTTGGACAGAATTTATGACCCAGTCAGTCACATTTCACCAACTGGTCGACCACCGTGAGGCCACATGAGTGATGATCTTGTTTGGAAGTCAGCTGTTCTTTCTGATATTTATGGGTTTGGATCTCATTGGACTTTGAGTTGCTTCCAAACCTAGCTTTAAATATTCCACATGTTGCATCTCATTGGACATGTTTTCTTTGCTGGGCCTGTCTTTGTCTCCTGATGGAAGATGTGTGGTCTGACCCGTTCTCTGTGTGTCACGGTACCAGTTCATGTGCTGCCACTTCCGTTCTCCATGTTCCACGGCGTTGTTTGGCTTTTGCTCTGTCTGCGCTGATAGCTATTATCTATTGTTTAATTTTTACTTTTCAGCTGCATTTAAATCTATACCAATATTCCCAACTGCCGTATTAATATGCACTAACCAGGTTAAGGCAATGAATCAGCAATCTAGACTTGCTACTGTTTGGTCACTTCCTTTAATGGTAAAAATAAGTTCTGCCCATTTAAATGCTCTAATTTTTTAAAAATGTTTTTCCTGTATTTATTTTTATTGGGCTGTACCTTTCCACAAATGTTTTTGAGTTTATCTTTAACAGAGGGTGAGATGATGATCATATAAACTTTGGTTTATGGTTTTGACCTCTTACGATTAAAATAAGATAGTTTTAGAACCTGTTCAACACAGTGCCACCTGTACTTGTACCTTACAACTTGAAAGCAGATGCACTAGCTAAATCACGGACAGAGTGGTTCTTATTTCTGTCTGCAATGTAGGTTTGAAAATTGTTTTTTTTTAAATCATATTTTGGCACCAGTAGATCTACTAAACTTGACAGTCGAAACACAAATCAAAATCTGCATTTCCACTGCTGTGAAAATCTAGTCTAGTCTTTGTAAAATGAAATGTACTCTCCAATATATGAAGTAATTGTGTTTAAAAAGAGACCAATCAACAGGAATATCAAACACAAAATAACAGCAAATCAACAAAAGA
The DNA here is from genome assembly GCF_003331165.1 of Xiphophorus hellerii. Classification (NCBI taxonomy): domain Eukaryota; kingdom Metazoa; phylum Chordata; class Actinopteri; order Cyprinodontiformes; family Poeciliidae; genus Xiphophorus; species Xiphophorus hellerii. The sequence goes on along the minus strand of NC_045673.1, from coordinate 31,718,771 downwards.
ACACAAAGTTCCATTTCAGACCAGAGCATCTTCTTTCACATGTTAGCGTCCCCTACAGGCCTTATGCCAAACTGCAAACTGGACTCAACATTTGCAGACAATGTATTGAACAATGTTTTCAAAGTTTAAAATTCAGGATCAATGCTTTGAACTAGGAGTGGACCATATGGACTTAGAAAATTATCGCAATATTTTGTGGGACTATTGTGATAACAAAAATGAATTAGAAATATATTAATTTCTTCTTTTTATGGCTGTGAATGCATGGAACAGCCTTCAAAGCAGCACAAACAAGATTCTTGGAAAACATTCCCCTTTGAAATGGGCTGCTTCTTAATCACACTTATTTACATAAGTGTGATTAAGATTAAACTGCATGTAGTAACTGCATCAAATCAATTTTCTGATATTTATTAGAAAGTATCAGTTTGTGCCCTCCTGGAACAAACAGTGGAGAAAATAATAAAAATAGCTTTTCTGATAATTTTTTTTTACAATAAACAATACAATAAAAACCCAACCCTTCTTTAAACTTCATAACTGCATCTCTGCCCTCTACTGCATTTCTTTGTCTTCACAATAATGTTTGTGCTCTAAAATTCTCTTAACATTGGAGAATTTGGACAGTCCTGCACCTCCTGCAGCTTTTATATCAGCTTAACTTATTTTAAGACACACTTTTTTATTCACTCAGATGCCATTATTCTCACATTTCAGCTTTGGAGTTTTTTTATGTACAGTTTTTAATATTTATTAACCGCATAAAAAGCTATTTGTAGCAGCAAAATGCTGCTGGGTCCCATGAAAATCAATACTTGTCATTATTTGATGTTTCATAGCAATAAGTGGCTACACATCATCTATTTGGCATCTTCTAGTTTAGATCTTTTTTTAAATCAAAAATAGTGTACACCACATGCACAAAAATCGGGCTTCAGGTGCTTTGGACCCAGATGATGTCACCGTTCATATATGAAACTATCTCTGTTTAACAGAGAGCCTTGGCTGCAGCAGCTGTTCTTTGTTGAAAAAAAGTGCTTTTATAATCGCTCCAAAAATAGTGGAAAGGCTGGTAGCTTATATGTTTTTCATACTTTCAATATTTATTGGTGTTCTGGCTCAAAACATGGTTTTCTGTCATTTTAAGGTAGGCATGTATAACACTGGGTTACAAAAAAGTATTTTTTGAAAGTTGTTCATGTTTTTTCAACAGGACTTTTTTGCACCACTGAATCTAAAATTCCATCCATTTTTCTCAATCAGGTTTTTATTCTAATTTTATTTAGAGAAATCTGATTTTCTGACTAGGCTGATGACATTTAATATTTTTGATCCAAAGAAGATTTTAGGAGAAAAATTTGTTTTCTAACAGAGCGTATTAATTAAGTGTTACAAACTTGGATTTCTGTAAATTGTATAATAAACACTGATAAGGGTAAGTACTTGTAAATTGAACATTACGTCTTCATTGTGTAAAATTCTCCGTCTCTTTCCTGTCCTGATGGAATCTCTCCTCCTGCTCATCATTCATTGATCAGATTCTCAGGAAACCGATCCAGATGAGAGAACAAGTCATGCATTTGATGCTCATGTTGCTCCATAGCTCAGAAAGTTGACCTGATTGAGCAAAACCAATGTGATTTTTGGATTCAGCCAGTGTAATAGATCCGCTGTATCACCAGTGTGAAATTTTAGCTGATGTTACTTTTAAGACCCTTATCTTTAAAATATACCAATAATTAAAGTAATTATTTGCTAAGGCCATAAGTTAAATGCAATTTAGTAATCGCCAAGGAAAACTTTAATTTGTTCAGAATAACAAAACATCAATGGAGCTGCAGCAGAGTTCACCCAAGCTTTTTCTTTTTTTTTTTATATGACTTATTGTGTCCAGATTGGACAGAAAACGATGCATCTTTTCATATTTAGATATCTGGAGCTGATTTATTTTATTTTTTTTATCAGTGTTTAAATGTCAGACGTACACCATAACAGGAAACCGGATCATAACGGCTACATGAAGGTATGATATTTTGTACATTGATTTTGCTTGAATCCTAATACTTTGTATTTGCTATATTTGGTCCCAACCAGACGGCGTCTCTCTTTAAGCACATCGTTCTGTGAAGGGTGCGGTTGTAGTGGAAGTATGGTGCCTTCGTTCAGCGTCGTTTTGTATCCCCTGTGGTGACATTTTGCACAATTTGTATGAATGTAACCTCTTGACATCTTGTACAGAAACAATATCTATTTTTGGATGTTTTATTTGGATGGAAGGTGTGCATGTGACATTTGAGTGACGTGGTTTTTGCTGTTCTCTTTGGTGGTTGTGAAAGCCTGGTAAACGAGCAGATGTTGAAGTGCTCCTGCAAAGCGCTCTAAAAAAACAAACAGTGTTTTGGTGTCTTCTTGTTGTAAATGATGCACATCAGTCCAATTCTCTCAGGTGATTTCTTATTGGTCCACAATGTTTTTAATGAATTTGATGTTTTAAAATGTGAAGCAATGCATTTCTCATCTTTCTTTAGTTGATGTTAATTTCTATTGTTAAAACATTAAATTGCTGTTGTACACCTTGGTGGACTTTTTTGTTGTTGTTGAAGTCAGGCAATTTAAAAGTCCAATATAAAATTGAGCTTAGAGTTTTAACATGTTAAAAGATTTTGTTTTTTATTCTTACTGTGAAAATCCTGAGTGGGTATGGAAAAAATTTGGTCTCTCAATTGTTTTCCAGTGGCCTGGTCGTTAACGTCTCCTCAGTGTCCTCCCAGCTGCTGAAGCCTTACTTTTCTTGACCTGTGCTCCCGGACATCCCCAGCCATTAACATGAACCACCGTTCATTTTCTTCCTGCATGCGTTGCTGATAAACCTCTGCGTAACCTTTGTAGTTGGACAAATGAACCTTCAAGACATGAGCAGTCATTTTTTAGAACCATGAAGGTTTTTTTTGAGGTGGGAGGATGGGAGGGTCAGACATAAATTTCCAGTGGGAAGTTTACTAGAAATTCATTTCCAAAAATGATTATTTAATGATTCCAATATGCTTGACATCATGAAGCCACAAATTGAATTACCAGCCATTATTTTTGCTCTATTTTGAGAAAGGTGAGTAATCTTTGTTTGCATTTTGGTCAGATCTTGAAAAGGCGCAGGCGGGGTCAGTGTGACCCCCGTTGGACCTCATGGGGTCTGAATGATCCCATCTCTTTAGACACGGGAGGGTCAAACAATAAAGGAGACTTTTATTGGATGTAAACATGTTTCGGTCAAGCTAATGTGTTGTAAGGGTAGATGTCATGATCTAGATGTAGATAACATGGTTTCAGATGTAAAACATTCAGTGCTGCATGATGACGGAAGAGGATTCTGGGAAGCTTGAGTTCCGGTGCCTCTGTCTGTCCTTGAAGACTCAAAGAGCTGCTGTCATTTAAAATTTGTTGTTACGCCCACACAGCGTATATCCTGACTGCTGTAACATCTGAAAAACTGGTCATTTAAAAATGAAAATGAAATGAATAAACTAAAGCATCTGCATGTAAAGTCAACATAAGTAGTATTGAGATAAAGCCCTGTAGTTTTTTGTAATCAGCACACATCTTAACTTTAGAGAACTTGATGTGTCAGTTTGTGACGTTCTTTCTGTCTGGACTCTCTGATTCTTGCCTCTGTTTTTAGACATGCCTCCCTGTCAGAGCCGTTTCCATCAGCAGAGAATGTGTCAGCTGTTTGCTGTTGATCTCTCAATGTGGTCGGTGGTGGGTGGGCTTGTTTGAGGGGCTTTCATGTGATAGGGATTCTTGAATTCTTATTCCAAATCAGATGGACAAATTCTGCCTGAGTTCTGCTTTGGTCATGTTTCCTCTTCCTAAGGAAGCATTACTTCCTGGGAACCGATGCTTTCCTGAAATGGTCTCACACTCAGAAGGATTTCCACAGTTATCTGTTTTGGTAAACATTAAAATGTCTGTGGTGACTGATTTCTATAAACACAATGTGTACTTATTAAAATTAATTTCATGATTATTTTATCATTCAGGGGTTTAAAACAAATCAATACCAAGATATCAGAGTGAATAACTCAGACCGGCTGCACCTGCTGTTTGACCAATATCAAACTACAACATGTAAACTGAATGGGATTTTTGATCTTCACAGCTGATATGTTTTTGTATTATGAGCTGGCTGATAAAGAAGGCTGGTTCTGTTCTGGTTTGGTTCTGGTTTTGTTCTGTTCTGGTTTGGTTCTGGGGACTACTTTGAAACTTCTGGGAATAACGGTGCAAAGAAAGATTTTACATAAAATCAAGAAAACTATGAACCATCTGACCATCCTCTTGATAAGATTATTTTTTTTTAAAAAGCAGACTTCCTTTAGTCAGCTGCTTTTTCGAATTTGTTGTAATACAGACTGCTACAGGAGATCTTTCCAACCCACAGCCATCACCATCTACAATAACTCTATCATCAAATGAGCTACAAAATTTAATTTCCATATGCGATTGATAACGTATTTTTGAATTTGAATTGAATTAAATTTTGTTTCCATGTTGGTTTCACATAGATTGCTGTGATAAGTAATTTGTTCCTCTTTGTACTTATATTGTGTTTTTGGTCATTTTTAGCTCCCTCCTGTGTATTCCTGCTGTTTATTTGCCATTAATCCCCATGATTTCTCTCAGTCCTTTAAATCTCGCCCCTCCACCATCTTTACAGCTCTTTATTATCAGTAGATGTTTCCTATAATCAGTGTCCATCCCATGCTCTCTCTTTTTTAACCCACTCCTTGTATTGTATAGTGCTTCATGTTTCGTTGCTAATCAGATCCACTGTGAGTAAATTCCTCTGTTGTTAATTTATTTAATTCTTATGACAACCTGACTTTGACTAGGACCTTGCCAGCACTTCAGTCTTCCTTTTCCAGATATAAAAATTATGTACTTTCCTTTTGTTTTTCTCCTCATTGCTAAAGAAATGCTCTGCAGAAACAACCACATTTTTAATTTCATTAAATCATTGTTACAAGGAAGTAATAAGACAAGAACAATGCAAAGGTCCAAACCTTTGCTTTGTTCTTTTGCTTAAAATAAAATGAGTAACGAGCATGTCAGCAAGTACGCAAAAATTAACTAAATGAGCTGAAATGAAATGAGTTTTGATGGTACCAGTTAAAAAGAACAACAGTCTTAAAGGGCGGGTTATTTATAATGCAGGCAGCCTAGGAAGGGGCAACTGACAGTGTACTGTATTTCATGACCTTGCCATCTGATTGGCTTGTCCAGTAATCCACAACCATATAGAGAAAGTGGAGGATTTAGAGGGCTTTCTGAGATTGCAATATAAACCTTCTTTACACTTTATCAGCTTGGGACTCCATCTGCATCTGACTGCAGCAGCTCTGCCTCGGTAAAGGAAAAACTTTTCTTTATTCTCTTCATCTTGATGTTGCTTTGTTCTCTCTGTCGGCTACCTGACAGCGACTTTTCTTTTCTTTTCTTTATTTAAGGCAGCAAATCTTTACAAGGTAGAAACTTTGCTGTTAACAGGTGAAGTTTTTTCTTGATATTACTTGTGAATGCCTTTGGTGTAGTGTGAAATTTTGTGTCTGACTTGGAAAGGATTTTGCTTTTTGAGGTAAGAAAGGGCGATCTTCTCTGTTGGCATTAAGTGCTGCTGGGCCGCTCCGTGATGCGTCGTCTGTTAATGTGGAACACTGAAAGCCAACGCCAAGGCGAGGCTCTGAGTTGAAAATCAATCCAACAGTTTTTATCCTCCTGTCAACACCATGGAGGTTAGTATTTGGAGGAACACCTGGTTTGATACAGTGTTGACAGAAGTTGTGTCTCTTTAAATGAAGCCATGTCTACTGAACCCGGTCTGTAAAAATGAAGTTAAATGGTTGTGAATCCCTCAGTTTTCCTTCCACAGTTAAGCTTCCTCTTTTAGAAAACACTTAGGACACAAATGCAGAACCATATATATATATATATATATATATATATATATATATATATATATATATATATATATATATATATATATATATATTGTGTGTTATTAGGTATTGCTGTGTCCAGATTTTCCTTAAATAAACTTGTAGGCAAGACATAGCCTCTTTTCTTCCTGTTACTACTTCAAGGAGCTCTGACATTTGCCACATCCTTCTTTACAGGGGATCTGTTTTTTTTTTCTTCATACTTGATGAAAGCTTTGGGAACAGCTGTAGACCCAGGAATAGATGTTACTCTGCTGCTCTGCTGCAGCTTCTACGGATTACAATCAGCTCAGGCAACAGCTATGCAGCCTTAAGAGATCTGAAACTGTCTTAGTTTCTTTGTAACCCACTGACGTTACACATAAGGTTTTATATTTTGAGTGAAATACATTGTCTTGATAAAGTGTTTGAAACAGAGTTGGGAAAAAGTATTACAATATAAATCCAATATCACACAGTGTGAGAAAGATAATTGATCCAGTTACAGGACGGACAGCAGCGTAAATTACACCGGGTTACAAAAAATGATTTTTTGGAAGTTGTCCATGTTTTTTCAACAGGATTCATTTGCATCACTGAATCCAAAACTGACATTCATTCTTCTCAATCAGGTTTTTATTCTAATTGTCGTGGCCATTTATGTAAAAGTTTTGTAGTTTATAATTTCTACCAATTTTGTTTTGTTCTTTGGGTAGTGGGAATATATTTAAGTTGATTTAGATTCAAAATTTGTAATTAATTTTTATATTTGGAATTAATTAGATTACATTGTTAATTGTTAGACCCGCCCACCAATTTGAGCAATTAAGAACACACCGGGTGCTGGGTGGATTGTTTGGTGAATGTCTGGTGTGGACGGGAGGTTTTTGTAGAATGATTTTTTGACCACTTGAACACTTGAACATTAAATTGAGAGTATTTTTCATTTCAACTAAGTTACAAGACCTTTTATTTCAACTTTAACAATAAATGAATAAGTAAAAGTGCGTACAAATCCGAAACCACCCTTTACCACCCACAGCCTTTATTGGAGTTTTTTTTTTTGCTTTTTTTGGAACGAAAGGCTGCGACATTTAAGTCAAAAAAACATTATATTTTTATTTTTCTTGGACTGGCTTGGAACGTTTGGATGATCGAACTTGGAGGACTGAAACTTCACGTAATGGACTTGGAGAAGACGCACAAAGTTCGTGAGTAAATGCGGTGCTTTGTTGGAAAGAGCAGAGACTGAACTGCAAAGTGAAAAGTTTGTTTTGGACAATTTTCTTTTGGATTTGGAGAAACGAAATTTGTGTTGAAAATGGATGAACAAGATGAAGGATTTCAAAAAGAAAAAGAACTTTTAATTTAATTAAAAGGCGCAGAGCCAAACTCAGCGTGCTGACAAGAAAAAGAAATGACATTCATGCTTTAATTGATGCTGGAGAATCAAAATCCTCCATAGAGGAGCATATGAAAACTTTTAATAATTATTTAGCGGAGTTTATGGACTTGCAATCTTCAGTTCAAAGACTGCTTAGCGATGAAGAAAAAGAAACTGATCACGGCGATTGGTACGAACCAAAGCTGATCAGTTTTAAAGAGTTCTTGGATGACATCGAAAATTGGATGGATGGCGATCGAGATGCACAGAAGAGCGAAGTATGTTCAGCATTGAACGTTGAATCAAAGGCGGCATCTCATGACCGTAACGTTGAGCCGGATGACAGCGTCTCACAGACTGCGCAACAAAGGATCGGCAAAGACTCTGAAAGGCTATCTGGGTCCGCAGCTAAACCAGTCAACACGGCACCCAGTATAGTGAGTAAAGCTTCTAGTTCGCGGAGTAAAAGTTCCCGTGCGGCTTCAATGGCGCTGATGGAAGCCGAGGTGGAAAGAGCCGCTCTGAAGGCGGAGGTGGATGCGCTGCAAGAAAAACATGCGCTTGAGCTGGAAGAACTTCAGTTAAAAACAAGAAAAGAAGCATTGGTTTTGAGAACCAAGCTGGTGAAGGCGGATGCAAAGATGAAAATCTACAACTCTACGCAAGATCAGAAAAGTCATGTTTCCAGCTCTGGTGTCATAAATCAGGATACATCAGTTTCTGCGATATCTACTGAGTTCATACCCGCTGCTACAGCTCAAAAGGCTCCAAGAACACAGAAACGATTGTCTACTCTTGCACCTTTGCCAATGCCCCAAGATACACCTATTAATGAAACATTAAAAGTGAAACCAGAAGGAGAAAGCCCAAGACAAATATCTTCTCAGGTTGATGTTCATAGTAGTGCATTAACAGAGATTATGATGAAGCAGAATGAAATCACTGAGATGCTTGTAAAACAACAAAGACTGTCACTCCTGCCATCTGTAGAAATCCCTGTTTTTAGTGGAGATCCTTTGCATTTTAGGTCCTTTCTTAAGGCATTTGAGCAAGGAATAGAAACTAAGACAGATAACATGCAGGACAAGCTTTATTACTTAGAGCAGTTTACCACAGGTCAGCCTAGAGCTTTAGTGAGAAGTTGTATGCACATGAGTCCACAAACTGCTTATCTGGAAGCAAAAAGACAGCTTGAGTGGAACTTTGGTAACAGAGCAAAAATAACATCTGCATTTATAGACAAAGCTCTGAATTGGTCAGTCTTAAAGTCTGATGATGCTGCAGCTTTAAGAGCTTATACATTCTTTTTAAGAAGTTGTTTCAACACAATGGATGAAGCTGGGTTTATTGAAGAGCTTGAAAACTCAACCAATATGAGAATTCTTGTTTCAAAGTTGCCTTTTAGACTTCGTGATACATGGCGACTAATTGTGGTTGACATAGCAGAAAAGTATGATCATAGAGCAAGGTTTAAAGATCTTCTTGATTTTCTGGAAAAACAAACAAAAGCTGCATTAGATCCTGTTTATGGAGAAGGTCAAACTGCAAAAGAAAAGATGGCTTTAAAACCATCAAAGGTTCCTTTTAAAACTAAAAGCAGCAGTTTTGCCACTTCTGTTGCTGTAGTTTCTAAACAGAACAATGACAAACAGGTCCAGTTTAACCATGAGGTTACAAAGTTGGTTCAAGCTTGGTGCTTATTTTGTGATGGAAATCATTGCATGGAAAAATGCGACTCATTTAAGCAGAAAGCCAACAAAGAAAAGGTGACATTCCTTAAAAGTAAAGGTTTATGCTTTGGTTGCTTACAGAAGGGACATATGAGTAAGAACTGTCCACAACGTCTGACATGCCTCACCTGTAATAAAAGTCACCCTACTGTTCTGCATATTAAACCAACAGAGCAGCAGTACCAAGCATTTAAGGCTGAGGGTAAAGAGTCACCAATCTCAAATGCTCTTGTGTCTTTGAATGTTGGTAGCTACACTGGGGCCGGGTCTAATGAGTGTGTTCTGTCAGTCGTCCCAGTAAAAGTAAAGTTGGAAAAGGGGACAAAGATTGTGGAGACTTATACCTTTCTAGATCCAGGCAGCTCTGCAACATTTTGTACAGAGGCTTTGATGATACAGTTAAATGCATCTGGAAAGAAAGTGGAAATCATGCTAAAAACCATGGGTCAGGAAAAACCTGCAAGTAGCTATAGATTATCTGGTTTGGAAGTAGCTGCTTTAAAAGAAAATGAGTACTTGAAGTTGCCTGATGTTTATACTCAACAGTCCATTCCTGTCACTAAAGAAAACATCCCTAAAGAAGAAGACTTAAGAAAATGGTCTTATCTGAAAGTTGTTGAGTTGACACCAATAGATGCTGGCATTGGGCTGCTCATTGGTGTAAATTCTCCCAAAGCATTGGAACCTTGGAAAATAGTTAACAGTGAAGGTAGTGGGCCTTATGCTGTGCTAACACGCCTTGGTTGGGTTGTTAATGGTCCACTCAATCAGGGTAGTGAAGGAAATGGACATGTTGCTAGTTCTATTCAGGTGAACCGTATCTCAATAAGCAGTTTGGAAGAAATGCTGGTCAGTCAGTATAATCAGGATTTTGTAGAGCACAAGTGCAATGATTGAACTGAAATGTCTGTAGAAGACAAACAGTTCATGGATATCATGTCAGAGTCAGCGGTGCTTAAAGATGGTCATTATTACCTGAAGTTACCCTTTCGTAATCCTGAAGTAAAAATGCCCAACAACAAACAGGTGGCCCAGCAGAGGGCGCAATGTCTGTTAAAACGATTTCAGAAGGATAAGTTATTCTTTGAAGAGTACAAAGAATTTATGCATAATGTTAGTGTGGAAGGGCATTCAGAAATCGTACCACAAGATCAAATGGAACATGAGGAAGGAAAGGTGTGGTACGTACCTCATCATGGGGTCTACCACCCCCGTAAGAAAACACTGCGGGTTGTTTATGATTGTGCTGCAATGTTTGCTGGAACATCACTGAACAAAGAGCTGTTACAGGGACCAGATTTGACTAGCACCTTATTAGGTGTGCTCATTCGTTTTCGGCAAGGTCCAATAGCCCTTATGACAGACATTAAAGGGATGTTCCACCAAGTCAAAGTTGCTCAGGAACATGTAAATTACTTACGTTTTCTCTGGTGGCCCCACGGTGACATCACAAAAGAGCTTGTTGAACATAGAATGTTGGTCCATATTTTTGGTGCAGTCTCTTCCCCTAGTTGTGCCACATATGCACTTTAAAAGACTGCTGATGACAACCAACATCTGTACCCAGAAGAGGTTATTAATACAATCAGACACAGCTTCTATGTAGATGACTGTCTCAGGTCTGTACAGACAGTTGAGCAGGCCATTTCTCTTTATCAAGAGCTCACTGAGGTGTGTGCCAAGGGGGGATTTAGGCCTAATAAATGGGTGTATAGTGAGCGCTCTGTCCTCTCGCAGATCCCTGAGGAAAACAGAGCAACAGGTGTAAGGATGCTAGATCTTAGCCGGGACCAGCTTCCCACTGAAAGAGCCCTGGGGGTACAATGGGATGTTGACCAGGATGTTTTCACCTTTAGCATTGTAAACAAGCACAAACCACTAACAAGACGTGGTATTGTGTCCATTGTCAGCTCTATTTATGACCCTTTGGGTTTCTTAGCTCCAGTTGTTCTCTCTGCTAAACAGATTCTTCAACATTTATGTAAACTGAAGTTTGGCTGGGATGAGGCAATTCCACCAGAAATGGCACAAGTTTGGAAAAAATGGATCAAAGATTTAGTTCTTCTTGACAACTTTAGTGTCAGAAGATGCATCACACCCAAAAGATTTGGGGAAATAAGAAGTGCACAACTGCATCACTTTTGTGATGCCAGTGAAACTGGGTTTGGTGCTGTGTCTTATCTTAGGCTAACTAATAGCAAAAAGGAAGTGTGCGTTTCCTTTGTTATTGGTAAAGCAAGAGTAGTACCATTAAAACAAATCACTATACCACGACTTGAACTTGCTGCTGCAGTTTTAGCTGTATGTCTGGACAAAATGCTGTTAGTTCAACTTGGACTCAATCTGAGTGAATCAGTCTTTTGGTCTGACAGCACAACCGTCCTGCAGTACATTGCAAACACAACAACACGGTTCAAAACTTATGTAGCTAATAGAGTGTCCATCATTCGTGATCTTACAAAGGTTACTCAGTGGAGATACATCAGCTCAAAGTTGAATCCAGCTGATGCAGCCTCTCGAGGCATGAAGGTTGGCTCTTTTTTAAAGCCTTCCACCTGGATCAGTGGGCCAGAATTCCTCACAAAACCTGAGATCCAATGGCCAGCAGTGATTAAAGAATTACCTGTACATTTGGAAGCTGATCCAGAGGTTAAAGATCAAGTCCTGACATGTGCAGCTGTGCTGGAAGAAGTGTGTCCCACCACCAAGCTGCTAATGTACTTTTCCAGTTGGACAAAGCTAAAAAGATGTGTAGCATGGCTCCTGAAACTAAAAGAAATGCTACGAACAAAGAAGTTGCTAACTGCACACTGTGGAAATCAAATGTGTGATAAACAGGACAATAAAACAGATATTCAGCTCACTACTGATGATCTGTCCAAGGCAGAGGAAGCCATAGTGAGAGCTGTGCAGAGAAAACATCATGGCAATGAAATGGCTGCTCTGAGCTCTGGTGCAGTGAAGAAGTCAAGTCATCTGTACAAGCTTGATCCTGTTGTTAATGATGGTGTGTTGAGAGTGGGAGGCAGACTGAGCAAAGCATCCTTACCTGAAGAAACAAAACATCCTGCAATATTGCCTAAAGGAAGCCATGTTTCAAAGCTCATTCTTCAACATATCCATGAAAAGGTTGGACACAGAGGAAGAAATCACATGCTTTCTACCCTTCGACGACAGTACTGGATCCCTCATGCTAATTCAGCAGCCAGAAAGATCATTAGAGACTGTATGGTGTGTCAAAGGCAACGACAAAAGCCAGGTGAGCAAAAAATGTCAGATCTTCCTATTGACAGAATCTCAACTGATCTTCCACCATTTACTTATGTTGGTACTGATTACTTTGGACCAATAGAAGTGAAGAGAGGGAGAACTATTGTAAAAAGATATGGAGTTCTCTTCACATGCCTAACCTGTCGTTCAGTTCACCTTGAGGTGGCACATGCTCTTGATACAGATTCCTGCATAAACGCCATCAGGAGATTAATCTGCCGCAGAGGACAAGTCAAGGAAATCCGGTCGGACAATGGAACCAACTTTGTCAGCTGTCAAGAAAATCCGAGCTCATCCCACTTCCCCATGCTGGAGATTTAAGTTTAACAGTAATAATAAATAAAGTTATCTTTAAAATGAATCACTCAAGTGACATCTAGGCCCAACAGTATACTTAGGTGTCAATAAAATAAATCTGGTTGTGTGTGTTGTTTTTGTCTCATGCAAACTTTGCTTTAATTCTACTTTTTTCTATCTAATCATAAGAAATCATAGTCAGTCAGAGAGAGTCATTAAACAGGAAAAGCAGGTTTCCTGGAAAAAGAGGAAGTTTCCAGCCTGCAGATTTATAAAAATAGCTGAGACTATACCTTATTTCAAAGCATGAATGTTTTAAAGAATGAAATCTAAACATTATTAGTAATTGGATAAGATTCAAAGTAAAATACTTATATTAATATTGGTTTACTTGTAATAATACTTACACTTATATTTGTGGGAACACTTACAAGAAAAACAAGTAACTGTAACTTTGGTATCAAATAATTAGAATCATGGATTATTCTTGGTTTCTTTTCAGAAAAACATCTGTAATAACTCACATTAGGATTATAATAAGGATAATTAATAAGTTATGGTTATAAAATTATAAAGGAATGCTAAATCAGAGAAGCTAAAGAAAATAAATGTGATATAAATGTGATTTTGACATTGAACTTGAAATGGTGTAAAAAAGGTGTAACTGCAATTAAACATCACTGATATGTTGGAGGTAGAGAGTAGGTGAAAGGTTGTGCAGGCAACAGACACAGGAGGTTGAGCAACCCTGAGACATTAGCACAGACATCAGGACATAATGTCTGTAAGACAGTGATGGATATGAGATCATCTGTCTAAGCAGACAGCCAATGAAACAAGCCCAGCAACAGTGCTAGCCAAAGAAACCCTATAAAAGGTGAGTGCAAAAGAGGAACCGTTCGTTGGATCCTCCGGGCAGCTTCGAGCCAAGAGATGGACAAAGAACTCTGCAGCTGAAGAAGAGCCGGGGCCACGGAGGCGAAGACTGTCCTGCCATGAGGACCAACCCGTCAGGCCCACAACTTGTGGCTTCGAATCGCACTTCTCTCATCAGCTGGGTTCAGACCCCAAAGACAAAGATGAAGACAAAGGCAAAGACAAAGAAGAAGAACTGGTGCCTTTTTTCCTGCCAGCACCAAGTCCTGTGTAACCTCACCATCCATGCGGAAAAGAAGCTCATCAGACCTACAGAGATTCCTGCCTTTGCCGATCAACATCTTCCTCCTGCTGCAGCACCTTCTTCATCGTCGTGCCAGGTCTGGGGTTCGAAACGTCAAACTCCGTCCGTCTCTCTCAAAGGTTCCCTTTTTTAGTTCTCAGTATCAGCAGTAGGGAAAGATAGACTAGATGATTGATTTTACTTATTTGATTATTTCTAATACTGAATTAAGCTGTACTGACCCTTGCAAAACTGCCTTACTAATAAAATATTTAGCATAAAGAAAATCTAAAAGATGTTGTGGACATTCAGTTAATGAGTCACCTTAAAGTTCTTTGATGGTTGTAAAATAGCTGTGATGTTTGATTCTGGAGAGGAAAAAGTTTAAAATGTTTTTAGGTTGCTGGTAGCCCAAATTTAAAACGTCATCCTTGGGACTCGCCCGAGTCACTAAAACCTACCTGGTTCAATAACAAATGCAAGTTGTAAAATAGAGAACGAGCGACCGTTAACAGGTGTGCTCTGTGAAACTAGTTGGCTGTAGGCTGCTCAGTCTGGCTAATTCACAGGGGGAAGAAGGGTGGGACACCTGGATGTAGGCCGTCAGAAAACCAGGCGAATCGTTTCTCGAAACCAGCTTAAACAGAGTTTACTTCAGTTCTGGACAGGGTAAATCCCAGCAGATTTAGGAAACTCAATTAACCCGTTAGAAGGAGAGCTGGTAGCACATCTCCCCTCTCAGAAGAGGAAGCAGAGAGTGAGACAGTAGAGACAGAAGGGGGGGGGGGGTGTTGCGCAACAACACAGCTCAAATCGTGAGTTGAAGCAAGCTATGTTGGAGCTAAAGCAAAGTCAAATCCAAAAATGCTTAGCACAAGATGGCATAAAGTGGACTTTTAACCCTCCTTATGGAGCCCATCATGGTGGTGTATGGGAGCGCCTGGTGCAGGAAATAAAGAAAATACTGTGCTCCATCACAAACCAGCAAGTACTAGATGATGAAGGCTTGCACACAGTTTTATGTGAAGTGGAGGCTATATTAAATGATCGCCCCATTACACCTTCTTCTGAAGATCCCAATGATTTAGAGGCTCTTACTCCAAATCATTTACTCCAGTTAAAAGGTAAGCCTGTGCTGCCACCAGGTTTGTTCAAAAAGGAGGACCTGTACATGCCGAGACATTGGAGGCAAGCCCAATACATTGTGGACCTGTTCTGGAAACGGTGGGTGAAAGAATATCTCCCTATGTTGCAAGAGCGACGGAAATGGAACAAGACTCGCAGGAACTTTGCCACTGATAATGTGGTGCTTGTTGTTGACGAGGCTGCACCAAGAAATTCTTGGCCTATTGGACGCATCACAGAAACCATGGCAGATGCAAGTGGATTGGTTCGACGTGTGCGAGTCAAGACGAGAACAAATGAGCTGGAGAAGCCGATCAACAAGATATGTCTCCTGCTGGAGGCTGTGTAGAGACGACAGCAAATGTTTGTCTCCAACTGAGCTAAGTTCTGGAACCTCTAGCTCTACATTTACACTGATACTAATTTACTGACATGCTGAACATCTCATTCTACTACCTACACTTTTATACACACACAGACCATGCACATGGACAAGAGAAGAACGTGAAAGTCATGGAACATTGACTGTTTTTACCTTTTTTAATTTTTTCACTAAGAAGACATATGGACTTAAAAAAAAAAAAAAAGGAAAAAAAAATTGTATAACATGGATTACTGCATAAGTTAATGTTTAAATGAAGTATTTGTTAATAGAAAATATTGTTGAAGAGCTAAGTCTGCTAATGATATTAATTTTGCATTTGTTAATGGCCACTTATGCAGATGTTAGATGTAATTCTTGTACATGAATTAGGGGCCGGGATGTCGTGGCCATTTATGTAAAAGTTTTGTAGTTTATAATTTCTACCAATTTTGTTTTGTTCTTTGGGTAGTGGGAATATATTTAAGTTGATTTAGATTCAAAATTTGTAATTAATTTTTATATTTGGAATTATTTAGATTACATTGTTAATTGTTAGACCCGCCCACCAATTTGAGCAATTAAGAACACACCGGGTGCTGGGTGCTGGGTGGATTGTTTGGTGGATTGTTTGGTGAATGTCTGGTGTGGACGGGAGGTTTTTGTAGAATGATTTTTTGACCACTTGAACATTAAATTGAGAGTATTTTTCATTTCAACTAAGTTACAAGACCTTTTATTTAAACTTTAACAATAAATGAATAAGTAAAAGTGCGTACAAATCCGAAACCACCCTTTACCACCCACAGCCTTTATTGGAGTTTTTTTTTTGCTTTTTTTGGAACGAAAGGCTGCGACACTAATTTTATTCACAGAAATCTGATTTTATGACTAAACTGATTACATTTTTTGACATTTTCAGTTAATTTATGTTAATGTTTCTAATCCAAAAAAGATTTTAAGAGAAAAAAATGGTTTTCTATTAATTAAATGTATTAATTGTATTAAGTGTATTAATTAAATGTTACAAACCTGGACTTCTGTAAATTGTATAATAAACACTGATAAGGGTAAGTACATGTGAATTGAACATTATGTCTTCATTGTGTAAAATTCTCCGTCTCTTTCCTGTCCTGATGGAATCTCTTCTCCTGCTCATCATTCATTGATCAGATTCTCAGGAAACCGATCCAGATGAGAGAACAAGTCATGCATTTGATGCTCATGTTGCTCCATAGCTCAGAAAATTTACCTGATTGAGCAAAACCAATGTGATTTT
Organism: Xiphophorus hellerii; assembly: GCF_003331165.1. Classification (NCBI taxonomy): domain Eukaryota; kingdom Metazoa; phylum Chordata; class Actinopteri; order Cyprinodontiformes; family Poeciliidae; genus Xiphophorus; species Xiphophorus hellerii. The sequence goes on along the minus strand of NC_045673.1, from coordinate 31,702,194 downwards.
TTGGATTCGTCTCATCAAAACGACCCTAAAACAGTGGAAAACCCCAGGCAATATTTGGGCTGCAGACCAGTGAAATCTTTCAGACATATCAATGAATCAATAAAAACAAGTCACAATGTTGTGATCTTCCCCTCCTGCTGCATACTGATTAATGTTGCCTACATATAGCTAATGTTGCCACATAGCTCCTGTGGTCAGTCTAGATGGGGCGCTCCAGTCCTCCAGAGCTCCTACCCTGTAACTTGTCTCTAACACACTTGAATCAAATGAATGGCTGCAGAGGTCAGTTGCTGCTGGTGAGGAAAGCCAGCCTTTTTACTCAGGCGTGTTGGAGCAGGGATCCATCTAAAAGTTGCAGCGTGGCAGCTCTCAAGGACTAGACATAGTCACAACTGGTCCAGCTCCAGGTGGCAAAAGCTAACCATAAATTTTGAAAAGCCACATGTCTAGATAATATTTTGGTGTGGTAGCCCTTCCAAAGTGGTAGCTTAGTCATAGTCGTCAGATCATAGAGTTAACAACCCTTTTGGACAGATTCTGTTTTTTGAGAATGATGTATGTCCAGGTTGGCTCGTGGTATGGACATTTGTCAAAGGACTGTAATATAATGTTTGGTAATGTCTTAAAGGGGACACTCTTGACTTGACCAACACAGAGGTCAGTAGAGCTTGTTAATCCAAAATTAATACACATTTTTCCACACTTTTCGCCTCAGCTAGGCAGTATCTGGGACACAAGGATTAATAACTGAAATACTCAACAGACTCTAAGGATTCACAACATGTATACCATACCCATACTGTCTGTTTATGGGAGATTATGAGCTGTGATTTGACATCACAGGCCAACCCTGTCAACAGCCTTCAAGTATTCCATGTCTGAGATCTTGACCCTGGATCTGACTTGGTTTCTGACCACTGCCTGTGATGCTTCCTGTTCCCTGATTGCTCTGATGTCTTTGCCTCTGTGCCTTCAACTCCCGCTTCAAGTCTCTGGATTCTGATCACTACCTAATGGATATTGAATCTCTTTTCGTTCATTGTCAAAATGACCAGTCACTTTCTCATGGTTAAATCAGACCATTGTAATGCTGCGTAAACAGGTTTACCTGGCTGGCAGAGTTTCTGGCCTGAAGTCTTTATCACTCTCAGCTTCCATCATATAGAATCCTGTTCTCTGATCCTGCAGGTGAAACAATCTCTGGTAAACAGACACTTTCCTCTCTCCCTCTGTCACAATATTAAGTCTCTGAAGAGGAGAGCCTGGGAAACCACCTCTTCTGGGTAAACCTTTTCTTCCTGTTCGACCATTACTTCCTGGTTGCCTATCCATCACTCGTCCTCCTATCTCTTCCTCAGGTCTGACCTGAAAACATGAAACACAAAATTGCTCCATTCCTGCTTGAACATTCTGATAAATAATATTGTCGTTAAAGACTGTTCAGTCTTTTCTGGGTTATGGTTTTCATTTTTGATCCTATGTGTACTAATATTGTTTCATGTGTGACCTTGGGGTACAGTTTCTGTTATGTGTGGAGAACCTTAAATCCTCTTTTTACCAGATCACACAGATACGTTTGTAAGAATTATCAGAGGCACTGTTGCAAATTAAATACAGTTTATTGGTTTCACAAGTTCCTTTGGACAAAGATAGTCCGTTTATTTTATTATACAAAAATGACCACATTAAAAGTAAAAGTCTATGATGGCCCTGGAAACCTCAAAGCTGACAGACAGTTAAAACCCAATTAGATAATGTTAGACTGTTTGGGGGAGGAATAATAATAAAGAAAACACAAATACAACTAAATGCACCTAAGTGTTCCCCAACAAAAACACACTCACACAAAAAGCCCTGGTGATACAGCAAAGGAAAGAAAAACTCCCCTTCCACTAGTCTCCTCAATCTGAATAAAATAGCGAGACAGCATAGGTCATTTTTATTGTTTAAAACAAGCCAGAAGGCTAGACAATAAAAACTCCCCTTCCTTCAACAAAACTAGCTAAAAGAACATGCTTTTAATCAATAATAACTATCCCCAAAAAAGAAAGAAATTCTAAACTAAAACAAAAAACTGAAACAGTAACAGGCCAACCTTCTTTAAAGCAAAACCAGTCAATGGTGCTCTGTACATCACTCTCTCTAGAAGTATCTGTCCTCTGCAGGAATCATCAGCCTGGGATCTGATCTCTTCAGCAATCTACCTGCTTTTAAATGTAACTTCTGATTACCTGTCTGGCTAACGAACCAGCTGCGCTCTGTCACGGTGTCTTCCAAATATGGGCAAAAGGAAGAATGCGCAACACTATACTTCCGGGACGAGATGCCCCGGCTACATATGGCTGTTGGAAGGCTTTTATTAGAGTTCGAAACTGAAGGAAGTTAGAAGAGGAGGAGACAAGGGAGACAAGGAACGCGATTAGGTGCAAAGGAATTTGCTCAAAAATCAGAGATCCACTAGGATACTGATCATATTGATGGATTTTCCTTGGAAAGTATGAAAGGCTGATTGTAATGATTGGTTATGGAAGCCCTCAACTGATGGGCAGTGCATCCGTCACACTGATTAAATTCACGACTGTTTTTCTTTCACAAAGTAAGTTTTTGATCAGTACAGATAAAGTCTACAATATATGAACCAGTCTCTAGAGATTTCCATTAGTATCACTTTCTTGTTACACTCAAAATGTTTTAATTTCAAAGTAACCTAACTACAAACAAAATACAGTTTTCTAATGACAATTTAAATTTTTTAGAGAACAAAGTTATAGAAACTAACCTGATTTTGTGTGAAAAAGCAACTGTCTTCTATTGTCTTTGGGGCAACATTTGCCATCATTTTGTTTGTTTTGTAGCCATTCAGAATTGGACTTTTTGGTGTATAAGCTCAAGCATTTAGTGAGTGTAAGCTTGAGGTCAACTGGAGGAGCATTCTCCTTCATGACATAATGGGAGAGAACAGACTTCATAGTCTGGTCAACAAGGCAGAAGCAAAGAACTCCTTGCCTGACTGTCACTATGGTGCTTTTATGTAAAACACCTTGTTTTATTTCTCATCTGTGTAAAGAATATTTTCCTGAAGTCTTGTTGATCATCAAAGTGATTTTTCAGGAAATGTAAGAAAAGCTTTTGTGTTCTTTTTCGTCAGTTGTAGTTTTCTCTTTGGATATCATGTGGATGCTATTTTTGCCTCCCTTTCTTTTTGTCTGTTTCTTATTGTTGAATCATAAACACTGGCTGTAACTGCAGCAGGTAAGGCCTTCAGGACTTTAGATGCTGTTCAGGATCTATGCCTCCTAAGTGTGACGTAGAAGTGTCGTGATCTGTGTTTTTCTGTGCGTTTATTTCGAGTTCTCTGTGTCTGAGTCTCCGTGTTGTCCTGTCTTCCCTTGATTAGTTTCCAGGTGTGTCTCATTCCCTGATTACCTCCTGTGTATTTAGTGTCACCTGTGTCTCTGCGTCTTTGTCGGGTCCTTGTCTAAGCTGTCATTTCGTTTTGCCTCTGTGTCTGTGTGCCCAGTTCGTCGTCTAGTCCTTCGTGAAACCGGTTGCTACCGGCGTCGAGCCCTGGCTACCGCTCGGCCATGCTCCCCGGTGTTTTTGGACTATGTTGGACTGTGTTATTCTGGACATTCATCATTAAACTACCTAGATTTCATCTTTACCTGGGTCTACAAGCGTCTGCCTCACCACCAACACCACCACTTTATGACAGAAGGACCCGACCAGATACAAGGTGAGGTCGCTATATTTTGGCCCAGATGGACCAGGAGGATTGGATCCAGCAGCAGTTGGAGTTGGCACAGAGGAATCTCTACAGGGATGTAGAGATCCTGCCTTCTCCGCTGCTGCTTTAGGAAATGGGACTGGACTCGGACTACACCCTCGCTACCCCGTCTCTTCCGGCAAACCTTTTTGAGCCCAATTCAGAGGAGGATTATACTTACCTGTTCAATCTGTTCAAGAGACACTCAGTTATTTTGGAGATAGTCTTTGAACTATATGACCAGTTCATTCAGAGCAAACACTCTCCTCCTGAGTTCGGTCCAGCCTCCACTCCAGTCGGCGTTCCAGCTGGCATTCCCGAGCCTCACGCCCCAGAGACTGCTCCAGCCACTTTCCCCATGGTGATGGGGTTCCAGGCGGCCTGCCTGGCTCCAGCCCGACAGGAGGCACGGTTAGCGGGTTTTCCTGCCCCAGTTAGTGGGTTATTGGGCCCAGTTAGTGGGCTACTTGAACATTTCAAAATGACAAAACCAAAAACAAACAAGATCTGTAAGGGGACAAAAGATTTTTTTAATGGCACTGTGTTAATGAAAAAAAAAAAAAAAAACAATTCTAATGTAAGAATATTCTTAAAAACATTTAATTTTTGGTGAATTATAATTTTGATTTTATGAGGCACAAGAATACTGAAACTATAATCTACATGAACATTATGTGTGATTAAAATTTACAGTCATTTATTCAGGACTGGTCAAGATATTTGATTTTAAAACCAAAAAGTAAATTTAGCAGAATTTGGGGGGCGGGGGGATGGATGGTTTAAACCACACGAAACTACAGTCCAGTGGGTTCTATCTGTGGGTTTTGTGTTTAATGCTTATAAGTTGTCTTTGTTGCCAAAAGTTGTTAAAATATGACTGACTGGTTGCTGTGGTTATTTTTTATTTAGCTGTTTTTCCTTTAACCATCCCACAGAGGGGAAACGGTATCATACTTAATGATAATGTTTCCCCCATAAGCCCACACAGAGGGGTTTATGGGGTCTACTGGACCCTATACGCTTTTTACCGTGTGTGCGGTCCCGGCGGGGTTGCACTGACCCCACGTGCGGTTTTACAAGGTTTTTGTGTGTGTTTGGTTTCAGGAACTCACAGGCTCCCAAAACAGAACATACAGGAGCTCGATTTTTTTCACAGATCTTGTCCCATATCTTACGGTCACCACAAAGCGAATATTTTAATAAATATGTTAAATATTTTTATGTAACTTGCATACCGCAACTTTAACTCTTGTTACAATGCAGGAAAGTTTCTGGTAAAGTTGCAGCATTGAGCAAAGAAAGATAAACAGCGCCACCTGGGATTATTATCCCCCAGAAAATCTAAATGAAAAACGACACAGGTTCATTCTGCTGGAAAAAGAGACACAATTCAAATAAGATCAACAGCATTTATTTAAGAATGGCACAATGAACACGTAGAAAATGTATGATATAACAAATTAATTTCCAATCCAATACAAAAAAAAAAATTAAGGGGAATTTAAAGTTTTAAATTCTCAACATTTAGGACCTTGGCCATGTTAAAATTAAAGGTGAGATAAAGTAAGACTGTTATTAAAATAAAAACATTATGCTTTAAAATAACAGGTAGTTCTTCCTTTTAAATCAGAGGAATAACATGATTTAAAACATGTTTGCCTATCCTCTCTCCAGAGTGAAGTTATTTCAAATTTTGCTGGGACAGAAAAACAACCTCAATCTGGAAGATTAAAGCTGCTACAAAAAGCTGCTTTGTAATAATGTGAACAACAAAAACATGAACAAAATGTGTAATTATTGAGTCAAGACAACCCTTTTGTTTAACTCAGGATACAACTTCAAGAAAAGTTGACTTTTGATGTTGTTGAACTTTAGATTCTGACCAGTAGGTGGTTGCAAGAGAAGTCAAAATGAAGCAGGAGTGAAATTTAAATGGAGGAAAAATAAATAGCACCTAAACTGATAGCAGTTAGAAAGGTTGAACAAAAAACCTGAAACAGATCAGTCATCCTTTACCAACCTAAAGGTTAAAAACTATGACCGAATGTGCTGGGTTTTTTTTTAATCAAAGAAACATGAGCAAATCAAGTGAGACTAACAAGTGGAGATTGCAGAAAAAGATGGAATGTAGCTTCAACTTTCAGTAACTCCGATTGTTCTGAGGGTTTCTGTGTATTTAACATGTACTGTTTTGATTTCAAACTATCGTTGTTACACAGTCCTGAAATAGACCTGAATTCAGCTTTCTTTTATTTGTTTTAACAGATAGAGTCCAAATCCTAAAGCCAACATGGCCACTGAGTGAGTAAAATGTGATTTTTTTGTGCTTTGTATTTTTAGACCAGCAGAACATGTATACTGTAGCTTCTGTTATGTTCAGAAAAAAAATTGTTGCCAAATTTTCAAAACATTTTAGATAATTTTACAGAACATTCTAAGCATTATAACAACTAAAAATCAAATCTAACTTTATACTTACTTCTACTATTTGCCCAATAAAATGAATTTGTTTCTGTGTGCAGGAAAAGACTGTCTGCTAGACGCAAGCACACTCTGAAGGTAAGCCCACATAATTCAGAATTATATGTGTGTGACCATGAGCTATGTAACTTTACTTGGTAAATATTAACACTTTAGCACAACATTCAATCCAAGAACACATATATTTATACTTGTGCCTGAACTCATTCGTGTTTTTTCTGAAGGGTCTTTTTCTTTTTGCAGAGCTGCATGCTTGTGGTCGCAAACAATTTGCTGGAGGCTGAATCTCAGGTGAAGGCCAAAGAGAGGGAGACGTTTCTGGCGGAGAAATGTCCTCCTTTGGATGTGCCGTATTCCAGGGAAGAACTAGTGGTGAGAAGAAAACCGTCAGAATATTCTCCTGGCATTGTAACGAGATACCTTCACGAAGAAGGCAAACGTTTTTCCTGACATGTTCTTGGATATAGATATGTTTTGTGACTTATTTGTGGGCCTTCAGATTGCAAAATTCTTAATAAAAATCTATTACATCTTTTCTAATTTTCTTTTGTTTTCAGGAACTTTGCAAGAAACTTCATCAGCAGATCAACATCAGTGAAGAGGAGAGATACTGCACAGAATTCAAACTGAACATGGTCCTCAATGAGGTGAGAACACCTCAGTCTGCTGGTTCTGTCTGGAGGGAAACCGGCCGTGATGTCACATGTTGAACTCACTCACAGAAATCTGCTCACAGTGATCATATTCAAAAACTACTTGAAACACATAAATAACATTTTAAAATCACGAACATACCAACATTCATGTGCCTAAAATTACCAAAGGAATGAATGGTGAACTTAACACATTTACATTAAATTGAATATTAAGTTGAATCTATGATTATTGAAAAATAAATAGAATGAGTAATTGTGATTTATGAATTAGTTTACCTGGATTTAAAACCAAATGAAAGATAATGTAAGCAGAACCCTAACACTAAATTGATACCTGACCATGGTGTAATTAAAACATTCTGAACTAGTTAAACTTTTTTTATTTTCACATTAACTTGAATCATCTTGTTTTTCATAATTTCAGAGAACTGTACAGGTGAGATTGTTTATACATTAGAAGAGATTGTTGGACATGAAAAAAAAATTCTTTCTAGGGATGCACGACATAGTAAGGCTTATTTGGCTGATAACTGATGTCAATACAGATATTTTTTTTGTATACCTACACTGTAAAAAAAGCCACTGTAGACTTTTCAGTAACTTACTGGCAGCAGGGTTGCCAGCCAGTTACTGTAATTTTTACGATAAAGTAATTACAGTAACTTTACAGTAACCTTACTATAATTTTTTTTTACAGTAGCCTTACTGTAATTCTATTAGTTTTACTGTAATTTTATTACAGTTTTACTGTAATTTTATTGCAGGCTTACTGTAATTTTTATTACTATCTTACTGTAATTTGATTACTGTTACTGTAATTTCTTTAAAATAGCACAGTGGTTATATAACATGACTACTGTAATTTCATTACATTTTTATCATAAAATTACAGTAGTCCTGTAGCAGAATTACAAAAAGTTGTCATTTTACAGTAGTTTATGAAACTGCAGACTTTGCTAGCTTTTTAAAAGTTTAAATGTGAACTTGCACTTAATTTAACAAACTCAATTTTTTTGTAATGAAAAAAATATACATGTATATTTTGTTGTTGTCAAACAGTTTTATTGAGGAATCAGACATGAAAATTGAAACAACAATACAAATTTGTCCTCTTTTTGATGTGAACATAGAACATAAAGACAATACAAAATGAAAACAAAACAAAAGTGACATAAATAAACGGGGACATTCTCAAGACCCACCCACCTCCCCTTTCCCTAGAACTTACATCTTATCACACCGTGAATCAAATAAAATTTTCTTCAAATAGAGTTATCAATATATTGCCAAAGGGGTTGCCAAGTACTATTGAATCGCTTTAAGTTATTTGCTAATGCGAAACGCATTATTTCCAGATGAGAGAGCCTTAACAGTTCCTCCAGCCACAATTTAACCGATGGAACCTCTGATTTTTTCCAGAACATCAACACTAGCTTATTTCCTATGATAAAGGCATAAGATAATAATTGTCGTTGGTATTCATTAAATTGAGAAGCTGAACAGAAACTCCGAGTACAATCAGAAGTGGGTCCAGCCTCAACTCTGTACGAAACATATCTGATAAAGTTTTGAATATGCCAGACCAAAATGGGGTTAATTTTGTACACAAAGAGTAAGAATGGAGAAGAGTGGCTTCTACTATATGGCATTTGTCACATAGTGGGGATGTGTTAGGGAAAATTTTATGTAGCTTCACCTTACAGTAATGAAGCTTGTGAATGATTTTAAATTGAATAAGACAGTGTCTAGAATTGGCAGAACACTTATGAATATTCTCTAGCGCAGCCTTCCAGAGTTCGTCACTTATCTCCGTTCCTAATTCCTGCTACCAGCCTAATAAGGCCCTGCATGGACGGCGAGGATCTGGATAATAACACATTGTAAATCTGGGAGATTAGATGTCCTTCCCCACCACCTGCCTTAAAGAGTTCATCAAATTCATTAGGTATTATATTCTCTAAAGTGCGCATGTGTTTTTTGACATATGCTCTGACCAATAAGTATCTAAAATGACTGTGTTTATGGAGACCAAATTTGGCCTGAAGTTGAGAGAAAGAGGCAAAATTACCACCCACCAACAGGTCACCAATAGTCCTGATGCCTAAATCTTTCCATTGTGTATAACCTGAATCTAAAGTGGAAGGGACAAGTGGGGGATTCTTTGCTATTGGTAATAAGGTAGATATAGATTCAATACCAAACTGGGATTTTAATGTTTCCAAATACGTATAGTACTGTGGATGATGGTTATTGTTGGATGCCAAGGTATCTATACTTGTTGGTGACAGAATAAGAGCACCAGTTTCATGAGGACTGCAGTCTTTCTTTTCCATGGTGATCCACTTGGATTGTGTAAAATTGCAATCTAGCCGAATTGTAATAAAGCGAAGCGTACAAGAGTAATAGTAAAATGAAAAATTTGGGTGGGCCAGTCCACCCTCCAATTTTGCCTTGCAAAGGTGAGCATTACTAATTCGGTGCGTTTTATAGTCCCATAGAAATGGAACGATTATAGAATCAAGTTTCTTAAAAAAATTCTTAGGTAAAAAGATGGGAATATTTTGAAACAGATAAAGGATCTGAGGGAGAAAAACCATTTTTATTGAATTAATTCTTCCTACCAGGCAGGGAAATGGGGAGAGATCTCCAAAACTGAATGTTATTTTGCAGCTTCACCACAAGGGGGGAGAAATTAACTTCATAAAGTGAATTAAAGTCCCTAGTAATCTCTATTCCAAGGTAGGTGAACTTATTATTAGCAATTTTAAATGGCATATTTTCCAAGATCGAAGAGTCTTTTTTTTTTATTTTTATATTTAATCTTTTATTTGGAAAGGCAAGTTGCAATTACATTGTACAATTCAACTTCCAACACAGTGGAAGTATAAGAAGGAATAGCATAAGCCAATCCAGGTTTTTTTTTTTTTTTTTTTTTACAGTAACCAAACAACCATAAAGAAGAGTGAGTGGGGGTAGAGAGGGGTCAGATCTGATTCTTCTTAAGTTAGGAGAAAAAAAGAAAAAGAAAAGAAAACACAATCAAGAGCATCATTTTGCCATAATCCTAAACCAGGGTACAATACACAGCACAACAATATTTGCATGTGATTGACATATTTAGTCCACAGGAATTACTGATTTCACATAGTTTGTCCATTTAGACCAGATCCTGAAGAACGATTCCCTTCGACCTTGAACAGAAAAAGATAACTTCTCCAGAATGTAAATGTCCTGTACAATATTGACCCAGTCCTCAACTGTAGGTGCTTCAGGCTTTAACCATTTTCTAGTGATTGACTTTTTGCTCGCTGCCAAAAGCATTAACAGCAGTTTTTTATCATCCAGATTCCAATTATCAAATGAAATGTTTCCTAAATATAGGGATTCACATTTACATGGGATTCTTTCAGTAAAGATGTTATTTAGGTGGGAACACAATTGCTCCCAAAAAACTTTAATCTCAGGACAACCCCAGAAGATGTGATGATGATTTGCCCCGTTTGTTCCACAGAGTCTCCAGCATGTGTCTCCGCTGCCCCGATGTTTTTTCTGAACTGGAGTTACAAAATATCGAACAGTGTTTTTCCAGCAGAACTGTCTCCATGTATTGGAGCTCGAGGTCATCCAGTGTAATTTGTTAATCTGTTCCCAGTCTTCAGTTGAGATGGATAGGTTTCCTTCTTTTACCCACTTGTTTCTTATGTAGTTTGTGTCACCTTGTTTAGAGGATAGAATACCATTGTACAGCAAGGAAACAAGTTTCTTGCATGAACCTGACTTCAACAAAGACAAAAACACCTTAAAAAGTCCAGGTTTGGCTGTTTCCCAATTGTCACGCATATTTTGGTTAAAATAAGCCCTAACCTGTAGATATCTAAAGAAGTCGTCCCTCTCCAGCCCATTAGATCTCTGAAGTTCTTCAAAACTCTGAAACACCCCCTTCTGGGTAAATGTATAGTAAGTGGTTAGTCCTTTTTGGATCCATCCTCTAAATCTTCTGTCAATCTTGTTCGGCTTAAAAGCTGAATCAAAGGCACACCATCTGAATATTTTTATCTGGTTACCCAATCCACAAATTTTAATTACCCTTCTCCAAGAATCCAGCATTGTGTGTAGCATTGACTCATGTGGTATATTCAGCCCCTCCTGTAAATCCTTGTCCATTAGCACTGATATTAAAGGTATTCCTTCCACTGTTGTTCCTTCCAAATCTTTCCACCTTGCATCGTAGGATGGAGAGCTTAGACAGAGCAGTGGTCTTAGCTGAGCTGCAAGGTAATAAATCTGTAGATTGGGAAGACCCAGTCCACCTTTCTCTTTCTTTAACTGCAGCGTTTTATACCTAACCCTTGCCTTTTCCCCCTGCCAAATATATTGAGATATTAATCTTTCCCACTCTATGAAACGCCTTTCTGATATCCAGATAGGTAAACATTGAAACAGATATAGGAAGCGCGGGAGAATGTTCATTCTGACCGACTCCACTCTGGAGTGTAAATTTGAGAAAGGGATCAGATTCCACCTCTGTATGTCAGATTTCAGATTTGAAATTAGGGGCCCATAGTTGGCATAAAAAATCCTGGAAAAATCCTTGGGCAAAGTGACACCTAAATATTTTATGGATTCTGCTTCCCAGTTCCAATTGTACAGGCTCCTAATATTGTTCTGTGGGTTATAGTTTATCGTTAAAACCTGAGTCTTGGTAATGTTTATCTTGTAACCAGAGAGCGAACCATATTCCTCGATCGCCTCCATAAGTACAGGTAGAGTTTGAGCTGGGTTTGTTATGGTTAACAATAAATCGTCCGCGAACAATGACAACTTTTGTTCCCCAGATGTCATGTGAACTCCAGCTATGTCTGTCCTCTGTCTTATCCACTGACTTAACGGCTCTATGAAAAGGGCGAAGAGGAGCGGCGAAACACAGCATCCCTGCCTTGTACCCCTTTCCAAAGTAAAGGGATCAGATAGGTCTCCGTTAATTTTAATCCTAGTCGATGGTTTATTGTACAAAGCTGCAATGACATCTATTATGGTCTGGTGGAACCCGAACCTGGACATAACTTTGTAAAGAAAAGACCATCTGACCGAGTCAAAGGCCTTCTCCGCATCCAGACTCAGTACAAGAGTCTCTATTTTTTGTTGAACTACATGATTTAGAATATGCAAGGTTTTTCTGATGTTATCCTGTGTCTGTCTCTGTCTGATGAAGCCTGTTTGGCAGTGGTGGGAAGTAACGAAGTACAAGTACTTCGTTACTGTACTTAAGTACAATTTTCATGTATCTGTACTTTACTTAAGTAGATTAATAATGGGTACTTTCTACTTTTACTCCACTACATTTTACAGTAAGTATCTGTACTTTCTACTTCACTACATTTCTACAAAAGTGTCGCGTTACTCGTTACATCCAAGTCGCACTGCTCTCTTTTTGTCCGTTAAAATATGAAGTTCAGGGACTTTAAGGTGGCGCCGTAAAATCCAAGCAATAACGTGACTTAGTGTCTGTTGTCACCCATCGCCTCCCCCTTTATTAGCACGCGGAGCTCCAGACATGCGCAGTGGTTTCCTCTGAGCGGGAGAAGATGTCTAACTAATCGATAATAGCTGCATAAATCATAAGATATGACGACATGTAAAACCAGCAGCGCTTCGCTTTCACAGACGGTGGGACTTTGTCCAACTTTTAGCGTCACTTGGAAGGAAAGCTTAAAGAAAGGTAAGATCTGTGGACGTGATGCTAGCAAAGCTAGCTGTACTGAGACACATCATCTGCGATGAAAAAAAGTTGTCACTCATGCGCTGAATTATTGTGTGGATTCAGGAACGATCCAATTCTTCTGGACGGATCTTTACTAAGGTTGATGGGACTGAAGCCTCACTGAGAGCCGTTCTTTGTTCTTGTATACACTGCAATAGCTATATATAGCTATATATATACTGCTCAAAAAAATAAAGGGAACACTTTAAGTGTTAAACACCTGTTTAAGTGTTCCCTTTATTTTTTTGAGCAGTGTATATATATATACACACACACACACACATTTATTTAATTGCCGAATAAGTAAAAGTTGAACGTATGAACACAGAGCATGCTCATTGATTGATTTTGTCTCCTGTCATGGTGGCAAACATGCAGTGGGAGGGAGGATGAGAACAGTCATGGTGCTCCTTCTGCCTGTTGCGCCGTTGGACAGTGTTCATAGTGTTGTTGCAATTACAGTTAATTGCTATGTTTCATGGTTTAATGGTGCAGACAGTTGTGGTTTCTGACATGGGCAATATGGGCAACCGCCCAGGGCGTTATTTTTATAGGGATGGCAGGCGACCTCTGCGGATTGTAGCACAGCGATGAAAGCAAAACAGAATGAAATGAGTTGTAATTGATACTGGTTAAATATATTTCAGCTCTAAGTATTTATATCTAGGTGTTTTTATGGAAATGTGGATCTTTCAGATCAATCTGAGAACCAATTTTGATAGGTGCACTTCATTTTATTGTGTCATGTAGCGCAGGGCACTGGTCTTGGTCTCGTGTTCAGTGGTCTTGACTACAACTCTGCTACGTGGCTCCTCGATTGCATGTCTTCCCCCCACACCTTCGTTCCATCCCCTTTCAGTTGGATTTATTTCTAAATAAATGTCACTAATGAAGTTCATGCTACGTTAGGATAGGAAATGAGATGTTTCCATCCCTGAAATTATGATGCATAGAATCACATATCTAAGTCTAAACTCTTACAGAGAATAAACACAATAAGAACATGTTTAATCTGTGACATTGTTTATTAAAATGGCACATTTATGATGTATTCAAATTAAATACTATCGGCACACTTAATGATATTAGCGATTAGGTTATGTATTCAGCAAGTACTTTTACTTTTAATACTTAAGTATTTTTAAAAGCCAGTACTTTTTTACTTTTACTTAAGTAAAATGTTAATGTGGTACTTTGACTTTTACTTGAGTACATTTTTGCCTGTGTATTTGTACTTTTACTTAAGTACATTTTTTGAGTACTTTCTCCACCACTGCTGTTTGGTCCTTATGGATTATCACTGGCAAGATGTTTTCCATTCTCTGTGCGATTATGGCAGTAAATAATTTATAATCAATATTTAGCACACTTATTGGCCTATAGTTTCCGCATTCCAGCTTATCCTTTCCCTCCTTTGGAATTAGCGAAATAATTGCGTCTCTCCATGAGGGAGGGATTATTTTCTTTTCCATTACATTGTTAAAAGCTCTTAGTAAAACAGGGACTAGCTGATCTTGCGTTTCTTTGTACCACTCGGAGGTAAACCCATCCGTTCCTGGAGATTTCCCCCCTTTCAACTTTCTGATCACTGATCTTAGTTCTGCTTCAGTTATTTCTGATGTTAATTGTTCGTTTTGCTCGTCTGTAATGTTGGGCAGAGAGAGTTGGGAAAGGAATGTATCTATTTGCTGTTCATTATTCAATTTGGGTTGGGAATATAGGGTTTGGAAAAAATCTCTAAAGCATTTTTGAATCTTTTCTAGGTTTGTTTCAACCCTATTTGTGTATATATTCTGTATTTTGTGAATAGTTCTATCAGCTTGTTGTTTTCGTAATTTAAATGCTAGGAGCTTCAGAGATTTTCCCCCTGCTTCATAATATTTCTGTTTAGTGAAGAGAAGTTTCTTTTGTATTTCTTGTATGTTTAAATTATTCAGTTCTTTTTTCACCATCTCAATTTTAGCTCTTGTTGCCCTCTTGAACGTTTTGGAGTGTTCTTTCTGAAGTTTTTTTAGTTCCACTTCCAATTGAGTTTGTTTTTGTTGTCTAATTCTCTTTTCGTTGGCGGAAAAGGCTATTATTTTCCCCCTGACTACCGCCTTTAGAGCATCCCAAAGTATTGCCGGACCCACCTCTTTATTATCGTTCTCTTCCAAATATCTTTTGATTTCAATTTTCATTTTCTCCTTAAAGATTGTACTATTTAATAAGTTTGTATTTAGCCTCCAGAGCGTGGATCTGCTTTTTTTCAGCTAGTTGAAGGGAGCTATAGATTGGGCTGTGGTCTGAAATTGAACTATATCCGATCTCCCAATTTTCTAATCTATGCACATCTTTTTTAAACATGAAGAAATAGTCTATTCGTGAATATACATTGTGGAAAGAGGAATAATGTGTGTAGTCTCGACTGGTTGGATTCTTATCCCTCCATACATCCACTAATCCCAGTTCCATCATATTTTTCATTCTTTTACTAATATTTTTTGAGTTTGTTTTCCCATTTGATGAGTCCAGATTTGGGTTTAACCTAATATTAAAGTCCCCAGCACATATCATTACACCCTGACTTTTTGTTGCTGCTAATTCAAGTATTTTCTTATAAAATGACCAGTCGCTACCAGGTGGGGCATAGACACTAACAAGACTTATCATAATGCCATCTATTATTCCTGTAATTAAAATATAACGACCCTCCCTGTCTTTATGTTCTGCAACATGTTCATAATACAAGGAGCTAGATATTAAAATCGCAACCCCTCTTCGCTTCCCGAAGCTGTGGGAAGAAAAATATACAGATTTAAACCCCATCTTGTTCAGTTTGGCATGGTCAGAGTCATCTAGATGGGATTCCTGAAGCATCGCTATGTGAACTTTCTCTTTTCTGAGTTTAGATAAAACTCTCCATCTCTTAATTGGATTATTTATGCCATTTATATTGAAAGAAACCACCTTTAACTGTGTCCTCACCATTTGTGTAATTTTCTCCGCCATGTCACAGATGACCCTGAAGATCACCCACCACTCACTAGAACTAGTATAAACAGAATGTAAACAGGTGAACCAGAAACAAACAGGTAAACAGGAACCATGAAAAAACAGAACATGTTCAACATCCAAAGCAGGGGTCTGTTGACTAGACCCTGTTGGGCCTCTTGGAAGCAGCCCAGAAGGGAAAAACCTCCCATATCTTTAAGGAGGGCCCTTACAGGTGGCAGCAGCCCAAATAAGAGAGAACCCCAAACAAACCTTTTTTAAAGTCCCATCATTCTTAAAACAGCCCTTTATGCACTTATCTCTGAGAGGAAAAAACCAGGGAGGGAAAATGATGTATCCTTCAGTTCTCAGGTCGCAGGTGGAGATGTTCTTCTGAAAGCCCGGAGCCTCTCTTTGTAAGTTTCTCCTCTTGTAGAATCGGAGGAGCCTTTCTGTTTCCTACCCTCCTTTCTGCTCCAGGACAGCCGCTCAATCTGCTCCTTCAGAGAAGCTGGAGATCTGATGACTTTAACTTTGTAGCCCCTTTTAGCCATGTCCTCGGTGGTTTCCTCAATGGTGTTGTAGGTTCTGGACCCTTCTTTATGTTTCACTCGCAGCCTCGCAGGGAAGAGTGTCTGAAACGGAACCCCGTTCTCTTTCAGGACCCTCTGAACCTCGGTGTACTCTCTGCGCTTTCTGAGGATGGCTGGTGGATAATCATGATCCAGATTAATTTGTTTTTCACACCAGACAAATCCCTTACGCTGCCAAGCCTTGCGAAGCAACAGCTCTTTATATTTGAAAGTCAGAAATTTCACAACGATGGACCGTGACTGGGATCCCTCCGGTGGCTGCGGTCCCAGCGCCCGATGTGCTCACTCAATCTGCATGTCTGGCCCGCTGTCCTCCAGACCGAGCCCCTCTTTAAGTAAAGTTTCCACAAATGCAACCACGGATTCACAGTCCTTTTCAGCCCCCTCTGGAACACCATAGATCCTGATATTCTCTCTCCTGGAACGGCTCTCCAGGTCTACCAGCTTATCTTCCAGACTCGTGTGTAGCTTTAGCAACTCTGCTACCACTTCCTCCGTGTTTTGAGTTCGCTCCTCCGTCTTCTCCAACCGCTCCTCTACTTCACTTATCCTTGCGTTTGCTTTTCGTATTTCCTCTTTAATAGTCGAGAGTTGTTCCTTTGTTTCCTGGCGGAACCCTCTCAGTTCTTCCAATAAAATTTCTAGGCTAGCCATTCCGTCCTATTAGCTTAAAGCTACGATACGTTAGCTGTACCTGTTCGTGAAGTTTTTCGTCCTCCCTCTTCTAATTTTATTGTCGTTGGGGCTTCGTTGTCGTCTTACTCCCTCTAAATGGCTTTCGCAAGGCAATATTACTCAGCTGAATGGGAGTATTTCAGTAATTTTTCCGGTCGCCTTGGGAGTTTCTCTACTGAGCAGCCATCTTTACGGTGTTCCGGCCGGAAGTCCCCAAGATCGAAGAGTCTTTGAGCTTAATTGGCATCATCTTCTTCTTTAGATTTTAACGGCAGCTTGCATCCATTTACGTTGCACTAATTAATTGGCATCAGTTCACTCTTAGACCATTTGATCCTATAACCAGAAAACCGCCCAAACTGAGATTGTATCTAGGAGCGTTGGTATAGTACACTGAAGATTGGTTATGAACAATAAGATATCATCTGCATATAAGAAAAATTTATTTATAGTCCCTTTAGTAATGTATCCCTGTATAAGGGGGTTGGCACAAATTGATTGTGCAAGGGGTTCTAGGGCTAAGGCAAAAAGTAAGAGTGAGAGCGAGCAGCCCTGTCTGGTGCCCCTATGTAATTGAAATGCAGGAGATAGTGTCTTATTAGTGACAATTCTAGCACAAGGTTTATGATAAAGGATTTTTAACCATTTTTCAAAGTGTTCACCAATATCGTATCTTCTCAGGGTTGCAAAAAGGTAGGGCCATTCTACAGTATTTGGTCAAAGGCCTTTTCCGCGTTGAGGGAAAGGATAGCCAAATCAGAAGTTTCTTCCCTCTGAGAGTAGATCACATTATAAAGACGTCGCAAATTAAAGAAAGAGTGTCTGTTTGGTATATAACCCTTCTGATCGGGATGAATTAATTTATCCATTAATAAAGTCAACCTTTAGTTAGAATTTTGGCTAGTATCTTTTGATCATAGGTTAACAGTGATATTGGCCTGCAATTACCTACTTTCTCAGGATCCTTATCCTTTTTTGGTATTAGTATAATAGTGGCTTCTCTCATAGTAGGCGGTAGGATAATATCTGAGTTTGCTTGGGTGTACATTTTTAGCAAATAAGGTGATAAAAGGACACTAAATTCTTTATAAAATTCGGATATCCATCAGAACCAGCCGTTTTCCCACTTTTTAGTGATTTAATAGCAACCTGAATATCTATGCATGAGAGATTTGCATTAAGAGAGCTCCTGTCTTCCTGAGTTAAAGTTTGGAGATTACAACTATCTAAAAACTTCTGTATAATTAAATCATCTTTTACAACATTGGAGGAATACAATGATTCATAAAACTGTTTTAATCTATAATTAATGTCTTTGTGTGAGGTTAAAACGTCCCCATTTTCTGATTTAATTTTGTTAATTGTACGGTCACTTTCCATTTTCCTTAATTGTCTAGCCAATAATTTATTAGGTTTTTCCCCAAATTCAAAATATTTCTGTTGAGTAAAAATAAAAGCTCTAGTAATGTGATCTGACAATAATTGATTATATTTCTACCTCAGTGAAAGAATATTTTTATGAGTTTCTGTAGAGGGGTGTGTAGCGTTATCCTTGTCCAGACGCCTAATTTGTTGCTTTAAATCCACCAACTCTCCACAATTCCTTTTCCTCCTTGCTGCTTGAAAAGATATAATACCTCCCCTTAAACAGGCTTTCATAGTTTCCCACCGTATTGAAGGAGACGTTCCCGGAAGGTCATTCATTTCAAAGAAAAAAGTAATCTGCTCTCTGATAAACTTACAGAATTCTGGCTCCCTCAACAGTTGTGGGTCTAATTTCCATGTTCTTTCAGTTTGGTTCAAATGATCTAAATGTAAATCTAGAGAAAGGGGGGCGTGGTCTGAAATGGCTATATTGTGATATTTTACTTCACTAGTATAGGGCAATAATTTTGCATCCATCATTAAATAATCAATCTGTGTGTACACATTGTGAACATTTGAGTGAAATGAATAGGTTCTCCCCTGTGGGTTAAAAATCCTCCATCTACCGAACAAATTAGAATTATCTACTGTTGGTATTCCTTAAGGAAAATACTAGCATTAGAGGCCGGTGTTCTACGTGTTGACGAGCGGTCTAAGTATGGATCTAAAACAAGATTTAGGTCCTCACCAATGATTAGATTAGTCTGCGAAATGTCAGGTATTTGGGCTAAGACATGTTCGTAAAAAAGTGGAGAGTTTATGTTGGGGCCATATATATTAACCAGAGTTATAGGAACAGAGTACTAATATTAAATATGTGCCTTCCCTGTTGGATATGGTTGATTTATGGGTAAAAGGTGTATCTTTTTTGAATAATATTGCCACGCCTCTAGCTCTCACTGCACAAGTAGAATGATAAGCTTGCTCTGTCCACCTGCATCTCAGTTTTATGTGTTCATTCTTATTAAGGTGGGTTTAATGAAGGAAAATTACATCACTGGACCATGTCTTTAGGTGTGCTAATGTAAATGCCCTGAAGAAGGGGAGTGTTTTAATAAAAGAGCTGGACACGGTGCTTCTGCTCCAACGGTTATTATTAACTCGATTTAACAGCAGTATGTTAGCAACAGCGCTAACAACGGAGCTAACAACAGAATTTAACATTCGGAGTGCCAAAAGAACTCACAGCTTTCTGAAAGTCAATAAACTCATTTACAATATACAGGTGTGTATATATATATATACTCATACCTGAAGAAGGGGAGTGTTTTAATAAAAGAGCTGGACACGGTGCTTCTGCTCCAACGGTTATTATTAACTAAGGAGGAAGTTCCGGTGCTCTTCACTATAGCTAGCGCAAGCGCTAGACTCCCCCTGCTGGTTGGATTTGACCACTGCTTCAGCCAAATCAGACTAGCCAGCCTCTGAAATAACCACATTTCAATCCATCACACTAATATCTTACCCCTCTTAACAGGATTATTCAAACCTTTAACATTCCATGTGACCAAGGTAACTTGTCCGCCCTTCTTTGTTTGTGTTGTATTAACCTGCATAACTCAGATTAGAATGAAAAAGAATATAGAGGTCCTCATAAGTGTGAAAGAGATGATTATACATCATATACAAGTCCCAGCCCACCCCTTCAAACAAAATGCTTACTGTCTTGCCTATACAGCTTTGGAACTGAAGTCACTGTGTATGACGTTTACGTCTCACGCAGTCGCTCGGCGCCATTTTTAAAGGCCACAGACCAAAACAAACTTTATTCCGGCATTTTCATTGTGCTACCGACCGCAGTGAAGTTGTTTTCAAGTTGAATATTGAATTTTCGAGCTCCGCGGAGTAAGGGATGTTTAGCTCAATGTTGATCCGATTTATGAACACTAATTCCAGCCAGCTGTTCTCTACCGCTCCCTCCTCAAGCTCTCGGAGGTTCACTTGGGGACCGTCAATTTCCGAACCAAACACTCCTGTAAATAAATGCCTTACCTTGTGACTAACTGATACAAAAAGTGGTAATTCATGCTATTACACGAGGCACACTATCTTCTATAAAATTTTAAGTAATATTCAATATTTTAAATAATTTTAATATTAAATACTGTTTTCTTCAATAGCTTCCAAATTGTGTGCTTCATTAACTCAAAATCAATGTGAAATGATTCTACTACTACTGCTGATAAGGCCCTTTTTAAAAAAAATGTTTAAACAAATTTTCTATTTAAAAAATATTTTAAAGCAAATATCCATAAAATGTATTACCTCAGATGATCATCACATTTGTTACCTGTAATGTTCAATTACATAAAATTCTAGGACAGGATCTATTTCATTACATGTTCACTTCTTACCTGAAATATGTTAAGTACAAAAAATATTTACTTAAAGTGTGATCTATTTCATAACATTTACTTGTCACCTTTATTGTTTACTCTGAACTGTTTAATCACACATCAAATGTTTAAAGATGGGCTCTTTCATCTGGTTTGATTGTTACATTAAATGTTTACTGCAAAATGTCTGATTATATAATTGTTTACTTTAATCACATAAAATGTTTATTTAAAAATATAATCTTTCATTACATGTATGTTTATTACCTGAAATATTTTAAATATCAAATTTTTACTTAAAATGTAATTCATTTCATCACCTGTTTACATGCAACTTGAAGTGCTTGAATCAAACGTTTCATGAATGTTTACCAGATTAAATTATTAAATGAGAGAAAACAGCCACTTCCATCTGAACACATATTTCAACACAAATGGTTCATGTTCCTCTTCAGAGTGTGCAGCCTTGCTGAGCTTCTCTCCTGGGGTTTCCTCCTCAGCCTCTACAACTTGCTCCTCTTCAATGGACCTTCATTGCCGCTTTTCATTGGCTGATGCCCATTCTACGTAGTAGCGCGGCTACAACGTGCGTGGCCGTCTCACAAACACACGCTTCCCGTTAGCTAAGTACAGCATAATGGCAGAACTGATACAACTTCTATACCAGGGGTCACCAACACGGTGCCCGCGGGGACCTTGTCAGTCGCCCGCAGAGCAAGTTCTAAAAATAGCCATTGTCATTCACTGTCAACGAAATTAATTTAATATTTTTTACATTGAATTAATAACATCTGTTTATATTTAGAGTTTTTTAAAAAGTAAATTGCAAAAAATGTTTAAAATAAATTGTTTATGCATAAAACTCTTTTCTATGGTTAAAGTTCGGAACTATGCGCAGAAGCCTGCAGGATATTATAGGAGGGCAGCAGCGCCTGCAGCTGTACGGCTGCACCCACTCTGCCTACCTCAAGATTTTCTTTGAAATAAAAAAAGAAAAGAATAGTTTCTGAAATTTTTATTATCGAACCCTCTTTACAATTAATAAAATTGTGGAGAGAAAAAAGATCTTATGTGTCAAAACATCTAGCGCACGTCTGAGTCTGTGGGGGTCGGGGACGGTGGGAGGGGGGCACGCCAAAGCGTAAATCTTATTGGTCAGTTTGCTTTTGTTTATTTGGCGGCTTGACGCTTTTTCTGTAAGCTAAAAATGAATAAGAGGAGTTTGAACCTCCCGTAGTTCTAAGAGCGGTTTTCAGGTTGAGCTTTACAGTGTGTGGTTCTGGCGGGTCGCCGGTTTATGAGCTTCTTTGATGTTTCCCGAACTGGAGAGCTGATGGGTCGCCTGTCGGCTGACATCTGCCGCTCTTCCTGAGCGTCGCGCTAAGACTGTGGGTTAAACAATTTAATCTAGTCGAAACGTTCCCCCAAAGAGTAGAAATTAAGCAAACATTGTTGCTTCACCTTCTCCTCCTTTGGACGTCTGACACCACCTGAAAATGGGAATTAACGACCTCCTCTTTCCGGACGTGAAGTTCCAAAGCTCTATACTAAGAACTTGCAAAGTAAGGCGCGACCCCTCTAAAAAAGTTATAAATGAAAGGATAAACAGAAAAATTCAATTAAGAGTAACACTCACACAACAAAGACACATTAACCTACTCAACTAACAACTTCCCTTACTATTAACTCCTAATTAGAAGTTGAAAAAGGCTCTGCAAAAATATAAAATTCAAGCACCAAACTAACATCTGAGCGGCTGAAAAGAAATGATCTGAAAAACATGTCAGGTTATGTAAGCTACTATTTATAAATATCAGCCCACTTCAAATTGTCAACGAAACTTAAGGCAGCTAATTATGTAACCAAGATGAAGATTCTAAACATTATATAAACTTAACTTGACAAACATCACAGGACAGTCCAACATTGAGTACTACCAGAATCCAGCCACTCCACATCTGCATCAGGTGTCCGCCACGGGGTCTCCCGCGTCGTCCCCACCCGTGCCAAACTGGAGCTCCGCGAGCCTTTGGGCTTCCTTCGCGTCTGTGAACATTGTTTCTGTTCCTCTGAAAGTCACTTTCAGCTTTGCAGGATATAAAAGTCCATACCGAACTCCCGGCTTGTCCCGAAGAAGTGCTCTGACACCGTTGAATGCAGCTCTGCGTTTCGCGATCTCGGGGGTGAAGTCAGGAGAGATGTGGACCTTCTGCCCGCGGTAGGCGAGGTCCCTCTGAGTCATGGCCTTCCGGAGGATCATTGTAACGTCGCGGTAATAATGGAGTCTCACCACCAACGCCCGAGGAGGTCCTGTGTTTTCTGGACGCCTTCGTAGAGCTCTGTGAGCGCGGTCCACCAGCGGTAAGTCATCCAGAGTCAGCACGTCTTTCAGGAGCTGTGAGACGAATCCGTTCAATCCTGCGCCTTTCTCTGCCCCTTCTCTTAACATTGCAATCCGTATATTTTGTCGTCTGGACCTTCCTTCAAGATCCATGTATTTTTCTGTTAGCTGATTCGTTTCTGTCCGTAGACGTTTTATCTCCGACTGTAGCGCGGTTATGGGCTCTGCTATAACCGCAGAGTGTGGCCGCTCGTTCTAGTTCAGCAATGGATGCGCCATGTTGGTCGTTGGACGTTTTCAGCACGTGAATGGCATTTTGAGTCTCGGTCTTGAGGGCGAGGAGTTCTCCTCTGATCGTGGCGGACACCTCTTCGAGTGTCTACTGTCTGACAAATGTCGTACTTGGTGACTTGTAGTTCTGTTCGGAGAGAGTTTATAGCCTCTATGGTAGCAATAGTCATCGGATAGCTACCTTCAGGCGAGTCCGGGGCGGCTGGGCCCGGTTCTTTCGCTTTCTTGTCCTTGTTGGAGGTATGCATCCTCAAATTTGCTTTCATCATGTCCTGGTGCAGTTAAATGAAGTCTAGACTGTTCTCTCTCCCAACCTATTGTAAAATTGTCCAAATGTCAAGTTAGTGCCAAAAATATTTTTAAATTTGCAGGTAGGCCTGTCACGATAACAAATTTTACTGAGCGATTAATTGTCTCAAAAATTATTGCGATAAACGATAATATTGTTTGAAGACCTTTTTACACTGATTTAATGGAAATGACATAATAATGCATGCGATTTCCTGTCAAAGATAGATACACTTTGTAGTGGCGATTGTTTGTCAAACCAAACATCCAATAAAAAGTTCCATCCGCCACTATGAGGTACTGGGGTCCAGATTATTCACGCAGGCACAAAAAGTTTAATGTCCAAACTTGTTGATTATCTTGGTTGCTTTTATTTTTCTTTTCAGCAAAACACTTATAACGTTCAAACTTTCCTTTGTTGCTCCTATCTACTTCTGTCTACTTCTGTTGCACTGTTGCACTGGTGCTCTGGTAAAAACCATAGGCCCCAAACCCAAATGCCTGCTTGTCTTTACCAGGCCCCTACACTTATAGAAAGTGGATTGATCCACCACACTTCCTGTCTTTAGAAAACAAATAAATAAGAACAAATAATAAAAACAAAAGATAAATAGAATTGACAATTATTAACCTGCAAATAATACAAAAACTAGAAATGTAAAAATAAACTAACAAAATTCAAATGCACAAAGAAATAAAGAATAAATAGCTCCAACACACTTCATTTACAAAAGAACACTTAACATTAGAACTAATAAATAAAATAAACAGAACAACCAAAAACAAAAATAAAACGGATTCTCAGTCTCCATTAACAAAAAATGTACTTGAATTTAAACTAAACAACATAAAGCCAAAGTGGAAATAAATACTGCATTCAACCAAAAGAGTGCAGATTATGAAGTCTGTATATTATGTTGCCCTTCAATAATAAGTAGATTTAACTAGAGAAGATGGGCACATCGACTACCTGATGCAATAGTTCACACTACATTACAATCTTAGAACGTTGGCCTTTCTAAGATTGTCGCTTGCGATTTCGTAACCGATCATCCTGTAGTGTGTGGTGTGTTATGGTAGGTGGCCGCTCCGATCTACATCAGGGGTTTTCTGACTGGGAGCGTTAACGCAGCCTGTTGAATGTGACAGGTAGCCAATCAGAAAGCACGGATTCCCCTTCGTGCTTTCTGAGGGGAAATTAGGGAGGGAAATCCCAAACAGCTGACACCCGAAGTCCAGCGGACATTGGAGATGATATGTGGAAACAACATTAATGTTTATTCAACATTTCGTGCAAAGAATTTAGAAATGACAAGGGGAGGAGTTGGAGCGAATTTGCTACCGCAGATGATAAACCCTGTAACTTTTCAGCTGTTCTTCGTTAACGTGACATAAATAGGTTCTAATGATTTAGAACCTGAGTCAAACGTAAATTTGTAAATCTTTGTAAAACAAACGAGTGAAAAGCACATCAGTCATGCATTAATACTTAACAGTTTCTGGTTTGTCATATAAAAGCAACTCCTTTTATATCGATGAATTATTTTGACGGACTGGCCGATGTCTGATATTAAATGTTACCGCTAATATCGGCTGATACCGATACCATGCCGATAATATTGTGCATCCTTAATTCTTTCTTTAGTTCAGTGAATGCAACATAATTAAATATTAGTAGGTGAGTTAAGAACAGCTAGCATTCTTGAAATGTGGAAGGTAATACAATGGAAGAAGAAACAACATGTTTCTGCAATACTCCAAACCCAGCTCAGCATGGGGTTTTTCTAAGGTGTTTTTTGACCTGCTGTACTGGGAAGAGACTTTGGGTCATACGACTGAGAGAATGTTTCAGAGCAGCCTTAGGAATGTCAGGAAGTCTCACTAGATCAGCGAGACCAAGCTGGGACGATGGAGGTCTGAGAATCTGTGCTCTGGAAAGACGCTTCAGTCCCTGATTTTCTTTGTTTGCACTTTATGAACTTTTAAAAACGATTGTAAATGATTTCCAGATCCACTCGTGACAGATCTTGAAAGACAACATAACCATTTTCTCATCTTCAGAAGACAAATTTCTGATTGATGACTTTAATTCAACCTTTCCTGTCCGTTCTACAGGTCAGGGACCTAAACATCAAGATCGTGGATCTCAGAGGAAAGTTCAAAAGACCACGACTGAAGAAGGTGCGTATGTCCGCCGACGCCATGCTGAAGGCTCTGCTGGGCTCCAAACACACGGTCAACATGGACCTGAGGGCCAACCTGAAGCAGGTCAAGAAGGAGGTCAAAGAGGAGGTAAGCTGTTCAGCATGGACGAACTTTGAAAACTAACTAAACTCTAAACTTAGAATGACGAACAAAACAATGTTCTACTTAATGTTTTGGTTAAATCTGTCAAATGTTTCGATTTAGAGATTGTTTCGATTTAGTTTTGGCCTCTAGCTGACAGGATATGAAATAGAAATAATTAGAGATGTCAATGTTAACACCAATTTCCTCACAGATGATTTGTACGTTTGATTTTTCAACTGCAAAAACTAAGAATTTCTTCCTTGTGTTTTTAGGACAAGCAGCTGCGTGATGTGGGAGACTGGCGCAAGAACATTGAAGACAAGTCTGACAGGAAGAAGATGTTTGACAGTTAAATATTGTATCTATCAATGTCTAACAGCCCTAACACAAGGATGTTTTTTTTTAGGTGGTGTTTAGAGGTCATGAGCTGTCAATATCACACTTACAGAAGAAAATGTTCTTATGGTCTTACTAACGTTCTAAAAACAGCTACTGACTAGACAGTTTGTTCAGGTATAAAACAAACATTCATATTGTGTATGCCTTCGTTATAACCTGAACGCATCAACATGGAATGAGAAGCTGAACTTGTCTTGCTACTTTTCTGGTTCTGATCACTTCAGCAGGTTGTGATAAAGCTGAAGCAGTTTTAATTTGAAATGATAAGATTGAATCGTGGCGTAAGTGTGACAGAGGATGAGAGTGACACAACAGAGTTTTCCTCATATTTGAAGGATTGTTGGTTTTTGAAGCAGAGTCCATTTCCACCATTTTAAAGGTGTAATTTCAGGCAGATGTGTCGCACACAACCCCTTAATTATTTTCTGAAACAAGTTTGGTTTCATCATTTTGAAGACATTCAGTGAATTATCTGCTGTGAGTAAAGCATTGACAACTCATAGCCCCTCAGCAGAATCCCACTAAAAATCTCAGAACTGTCCCTTTGATCACGGTTTTTAGGGCTAAGTCGAAGGTGATGTCATCGTCTGCACACGTAGGAAACTTTACAGGTTTAAACTGTAGCAAAATGCTTTTCCAACAAAAAAGCCAATAGAATTTACAAATACTCCTGATCGTCCGATGTAGATCAGAAGTACGACCTCTGGCTGGCCATACTAAAGTTTTAATAAGTTTAAAAACTGCATCTATGTAATGCATTACAAGAAAGTAATACTTGTCATCCTTCTTAAAAGACAATTAACAATGAGATTAGAACTGAGTGTAAGTATAGCCCTTCACATTACATTTTATTCAAAATTACTGCAAGGAAGAACTGGAGCCTGGATTTTAGATGCCACTTTTCACAGCAAAATCTCTTATGAACTTATGAAAAGACAAGAATTACTAATATTAATGCCAAATTTCCCCCATTTTTGTCTGACGATAATGGCTTTTTTTCTGTTTTTTTCTTTGCTTTGATTCTTGACCTGAGATATGATTTTCTTTCCTATTATAGAAGAGACAGAAATCCATTCAAGCTTCCTTTGGAGTCCTTATTTGAAAAGCTTTAAAACAGCAGTTTAATGTAAAAATTAACTAAACATCAAAATGTTCATTCTGTTTCATGTAGCATGTTGTCATCTTGTCTAAGAAAATCTCAAATTAAATGCAGAAGCCTCATCTCATTTGTTGTTGGACCTAAAGTGTTTTCTTCCTTAGAGGGATTTCTTGTTTTACATGGGGAGTTGTGAGCTGAGTCAAGTTGCTGTTGTGAGACTATGAAGTAATTAAAACAGCTGCTTTCCTAACATTTTAGTTTTACTGTTTTCATTTCATAGATATTTTTTAGCTGACTCAAATCACGAGTACTGCAATTTAATTTAATATTAGTTTACTAAAACTAAACAAAATCATAGATAAAGAAAACACACCAGAGGTTTTAATCAGATTTGTTGCTGATAGTAATAATTGGAAAAGTAAAAAAAAAAGTGTTGCTCATATACAGGATTTCTTTACATGGTTTGACTGAAATCTTTACTTTCGAAACTGTATTATGTAGTTTTAGGTAATAAAACCCAAAAATCTTAACTTGGCAGAAAAGGGAAGCTAATTAGTAAAAAAAATTTTTAATTCTTTACCAAATTAGCCTTAAATTTCTGAATCACTGTATTTAGGTATTTTTTTGCATACCTGTACTGATGGGACAACATTTATTTGCAGCTGATGGATATTCACAGATGAATAAGGCCTATTATTCCTGCACCTCAAATATCACTTTTTACTGATGCACAAAAGATAATCTAAATATTGCAAAATTTAAATGATATAAATCAGGATCAGAAGGTTTTCAACATTCAACATTAAAACTATTTAATTATGAAAACTTGCATTCTGAACACTTTGATGACACACATGATATCATGTTCAAAGCATAAGTGATCCATCAACAAAGGTGACAGTGACACAAAGTTTGCTGTGGATACAGAGGGAGGATAAATATAGTCAGAGAGATGTCAGACAGGCCTCCATTCCAACACTTGATAGCCTAAACAAGGTCTTGTGTTTTTTGTTACCCACTTGACGAGGTGATATTTGATATTAAAAGACTGAACTGAAGCCGAACACTTTTGTGAGAAAGTGTGGTTCCTGGGAATCGAAAGAGACCCAGAGCAGACACAGTTTTAGTGAGGATGGTAAAGGAGGGAGGGAGACAGGAGTTCCGCCAGAGGACAGGATGGGAGAAGGGGGTCTGATTCTGGAACCAGTCCAATAACAGCGGAGTCATTTCTGAACTTCAGGAGAGAGGCCCACTGAGGAGCAGACAGTTATGTACTGAGAGAAGATGTGTGGGGAGGGAACACACCCCTGGGGGACGCCTATGCTGATCTGTGACAGAAGGTGGTCCCCCACTGCCGGTCAGTCAGGAAGCTGGTGATCCACCGACAGGTGAATGTCTGAGCTGATGGTGTTCAACTCAGACATTCCCTGGTTGGTCAATATGGCACAGGATGAAGTGTAGCCCAGGTTGACTGAATCATCTGCCGACGTTTTTGCTTTGTGAGCAAAACGCCGTTATTGGGGAAGTGCTGTTGAGCGACAACGAACCTAGTCAGAGCATTATATGACTTTCAGGCCAGAGACCTTTCTATCTCTGTATTGTCCTATGAGTACTAATCTGGTGAGGTGTGCTATTATAGCACAACAAGTAAAGGAGGAGATTTGTGCAGTGGTGTTCTGAAACCGCATGTAGAGCTGGTGTCTCCAACTCCAGTGTTTGAGAGCTTCTGTCCTCCAGCTTTTAGCCACATTCCCTCTCCAATACAGCTGAGGCCATACATACACAGCAACTCCAGGTTTGGCAGAGGCCTGATAACAAACCTTTCTTTTGATTGATTCAGGTGTGATGGAGCACCTAACGCTTTGTTGACACGTTAGAAGCTCCTGACATAGAACATTAATCCTCAATGCAGTTCAGCATGTGTGTCAGAACCAAGCAGTGTTAACTGAAAGACTCTACGAGGATGAAGATTTGATAGGACTAAGGCAAAACAAAGAATAACAATTTGGTGTGGGTTTACAGGTATGTGTGTGTGTGTGTCTGCTAGCAAGCAAGATGACGGACAAAGCAAGAGGAGGATACACAAGATGGCAGATGGCGCTGTGTGGTGATGTCACACTCTAAACTACCATCAAGTTTATGAAGTGCTTGTGAGGAATACCTGCACAGATGTGTGATTGTGCTGCAATGCTCGGTTGATCAGTGAGCTGCATTACAAACAGCGTGCTGTTTCCAAGGTGACAGGGCAAAGGAGACATAATCTATCAAGACTCTGGAAACTGTGCCACCATTCTGCCAGTTTTATTTGTGTCTTTGCTCCACTACCACTGATTCAAATGTCCCAACTACCCCCTCCCCATGTCCACGTTCTGCAGAGGCCCCCTGGTGCACCATCAATTGGTCCAGGTGTGTTAAACCGGAGAAAGAGTCAAAACTTGCTGTCTTCTTAAGAAGTGACTTTGTTCTAAAGGAACAAGAATGGAAAATGGAGAAAGGTCACATTTTGTACATTAAACTGTCACATTTTGTAGACAGTTTAATGTAAATTGCAATCGCACCCAGGCAGGGGTCAAAGCGAATGCTTCTGGAAAACCTGCCCACCTGAAATCACCCCCCCTTATTTTTATAACTTGTGTTAATATGAGAGGTCTCCTGGCAGCCAGAGAAAAATCTGGAAGCCTTTCTGTGGACAGATTCACATCTCCAACCATTAAGCCAAAGTGAAATGCTTACCAGGCAGTAAATGAGTTGGTGATATTTATAGAGTGAAGGGTAGGGGAGCATAAGACTTTATTTGGAGTAATAGTGTTATTGGTTCTTGAGCACCTCTATGCCCTGCTTCTGTTTCTGCACTCACAGGTGACTTGAACAGCAGCGTAATCATGTCTGTGTTAAGAAAGGTAAAGAAATTTGATTCAAAATGCTTTTTATTTTTTTTACAGCTTAGAGACAGGTGTACATCACACAGCAGGTCAACCGCAAAGTGCGATAGCAGATGTTAGATCGTTATTTGGATCAGCTGAGAGTAAAACTGCATCTCACTGAGACCTTTAACTCTTTGTCTCCTCCCAAAGCTTGAAAGTCAAATGTAAAGTGTGACAGACTGTTTCCAAAGCACTTCTCCAGCAGAAACATGGGGTGACTGGTTCTCAAGAATAATGTCCTTCTGCTGGATACATGACACGCTAACGCTAACAGAGTGGGCTCTGGGATGCAACACATTCCTTCTGCAACAGGGGAAATCTTCTTCATGATGGTAGGAACTAGAGAAGATATTTATTTAATGATGAAACAACTTTTCTTTCCCAGTCTGGTGACGGATAAGTTGATGCTGCAGTGAAGATATTTTTTTTATGTGTGTGTGATTTCAATTTCTTCATAACTTTAGCTAAAACTCCTGGGGAATTATTATCATCAGACCTGAAACTTGAATATGTTTCTGACTTTTTCAGCCCATTTACTCCCCTGTACAAGATTCAAATAGAAAACAAATAGATGCTCCTCCTTGATGAGATGAAGTTGGGGGATGGTGATATTTCAGGCGCTTGATGGCTGATTGGACTGACGATCTTGTATTTCCATAAAAAGCCACTCCACATCCAGAACTGAAGCCTCATATATAAAAACGCCCTGATGGTGATTTGTTCTCACTGCCTCTACTGACCTCCTTCTTGGCTTTCTGTTTCATTGTAGGTGAGACCTGGCTGCTTTTCTACCTCCTTTTTTTATTCATGGTGTCTCTGTACAGCTGGTACATGCATATGGACTTTATTATTAACATGTTAAAGTGCTAAGGTGATGAAATCCTGCAATGCAGAAGGCAAAAAATTCAACAAGGAGGCAAAGAAATTTCAACTAAGGAGCTATTATTTGCTTTTTTCTCTTTTTTCTGACATGACTTTTTAGGATTTGTGGCATGTATTTGGTTTTCAATATTGGTTTGTATATTTTATACAGTAAAATATTGGTGTTATGCTTAGAACAACGTGAGGGGTGATTTACAGATAGTTTTTAAAAAAATATTTATTTGAAATTTCTAAGTATTGCTTGAAGAACTTATTCTTTTGTTCTCATGTTTATGACATCAGGTTTATTTTTTCTTCACAAATGTGCATAAGTGCTAAGTGTCGGCTGTTAAGGTTCCTGGAGATGCATGTGGTTCATAAAGAACAGAGGCTCCCTGAACACAACAGAGATTTCTCACCACAAATAGAACAGTTTAATGTGGAGGATGAAAAAAAAAAGATTTACAACAATGTTTTAATGTATCAGGATTTAAAAAATGAATATCTCCTTTTAGTTTATTGAAACACATTTTGGTGTGATGTTACATATTAAATGTTTAACTGAGTTGAAAAATGTCTTTGAAAAAAAAAAATCATGCTTTTACAAAATAAAGGTCACATTTGTGTTTTCCTATAAAGTTTAATAGCAAACCTATTTCTCTGTTTGTTGACATTGTGTCAAAAGCAGCTAAGCTGCCTGAAATTGATTATACTATAATAGAATTTGACTGGGGATCGGAAACCTTGATCCGGTACTCTCTGAGTCTACTGGACTTACAGTCCAAAGACTTAGAGTGACTTAAGTCCAGTGTGTGTGGGTGTGTGTGTACGTAGGTGTGCTTGTGTTTAGTGGCTGCTATTAAAGATGCTGTTGCAGCACATTCACATGCAAAGTTATTTTCTGCAATAAGAATTAAGTGCTAATTCCCACAGGATGTTTGGCTTATCCCACTCTCTGTGCCAGCTGTGACATCTGACCCTACCCCTAAACTTAGCTCTATCACCCCTCAGCTGCTCATTAAAAGTTTTAATAGGCAACATTGGGACACTGCGGGGCCTCTCATGTCATAAGATGCTTATTTTTCTTCTGCTGTTTCTCTTTTCCAAACAGGCTGTGAAAGAAAGAAACTGCCAACATGTCTGAGTAAGTTCTCTTTTTCCTTTCCGCTGAAGAGACAGTGTGTGTGTTTTCAGACCTTTGGCTTAACTTGACTGAGAACATATTCATAATGTGCAAACTTTAGCTCAAAAGCATCAACTCTTATAAACACTGACACATAAAAGAGGAAACAGATGTATGAAATTGATTAGAATCCATTTTAATATTCAGTATGTTTCATTTTGTTTGTGTCTCTCACAGGAAGAAGATGACTTCCAGCCGCAAGCACCACCTGAAGGTAAAGCAGTCTGCTTACTGGGCTGGGCCTTCATCATGTGTTATACTGATTCAGAACACACTCTGCTAAGCAAAACCTTCACTGCAATAGTCAGTACATTACACAACACAGTTGTTGCTAATCTAATTCTGGTAAAACAGTCTGGAGAAAAGTATCTTAGAATGTTATCAATATATTTTTGTTTCTTAAAAAAATTCTTTAAAAAAGTTTTAATGGGTCCCTGGTACCCTGGTACTCCCAGTGTTAAGTTACTGACAGTCAAGTTAATGATTGAGTTCATGGTGTTTGACTCAATCATTTGACTCTCAACTAGTTTAGTTTGATTTAATTACTTACTGCGTGCCATTTCTCTGTTCACTAAACATTCCTATACACTTTCTCTCATGTCCCCTGTTTGCAAAATTCACTTGCATCTAATCACACAGCAATGCACTAAGCAACCAGCCCAAGTACAAAAGTGTGTTTGGGATGTAGTTCATGTTATGGATGTATTTACATTAATCTCATTTCATTCTTTTGGTTTAGTGATGACAACTTACTTTTTTGTGTTTTATTAACTTAAAAGTAAAAAAATGTTAACTTAAAGGAACTTTTTACTTTGACTTTACCTGAAGCAATTAAGTTTAATGCCTTGTTCGTATCCTGACGTCTGACGCCGTGACACAAGCTTCACCAGAGACAGATCCTGTACCAACCAGGGTGCTGCGGTGATACAGGAACGCAGCACCAGATCATGTACCACATAAGGAGGCCTTAGTCCTTGATGTGGCCGTCGCAGGTTCAATTCCAGGCCTGTCGGCCTTTGCAGCATGTCTTCCCCCTCTTTTATTACCCACTTTCCTGTCTAACTACTCTCAAATAAAGGCTGTTTGAGCCAAAAAACTTTAAAAAAAATATATCCTTTATTAGTTTACTTCTTTATTTAAAGAAAACTAAATGATTAACTTTACTTTGCTCAGGTGTAAAAGCCCATCTGAACTCTGGTGCTGCAAACAAACCAGCTCTGTTCTGCCTGAAAACTTGGAGCTTTATTTTCAAGTGAACCTTGTTGTGATCCGGTTACGGTTGAAATGGAACTGGACCATCAAGAGAAGAAGTGATGATGTGTCCTAAATGTAGTAATTTCCAGACATATATGATACCTAAAAATGTTTAAGTTCTCTCTCTACATTTGTCTCATGACCACTGAACAACTTGCTGTCTGGCTCGCTGCCTCATGAGGAGCTCTTAGCCTTGTGACATCGCTGTAGCACAACCAGCTCATCATGTTGTCCTGGCAATTCTTGTGAAAGTAAAGCAAACCAAATGAAATTATGAATTTTTCTTTATTGACCACCCAATCAAAATATGTCCTCCACTCTATTCTAGAGTGAAAATTTCTTTGACTGCCTGTTCATTCATGCTCTTTGTTAAGAATTGTTGATCTTTGTCCCACCACAGGGTCTTATTTTATTTTTAAGGGAACATTTCATAATTCATTGCTGTCATGGATGTTCTTTAAACAGAACATATTGCTGGATGTTTGGTGAAGTTCAACACTTTCTTTTGGCTGCCAATAAATTTCTGTGTCAGTTTAGGCAGAATGATGCACGATTTACAGTTTTCTCTTAAATATATTTTCTTGGAAGCCAGGTTTGTTGTGTGTTGTGAAACACCTTTTCTCTTATTTTGTGAACATGGAGCATGATTGGGTGCCTACTAGCTTGACTGCCTCCCTGTGCAATTCCACTTTAATCAAATCAAGTGGAGTCATGGTCTGACAGTTCTCTGTCAATAACAAACTATCTCCAAAGTTAGGCTACACTCAGCCAACACACTACTCATTTAAAGAGCCCCAAGTGCAGATCAAATCCAAAGTTGAAGAATTTCTGCAAAAATAAAACAAAAAAACATTTCTTAATTTATTTTAGTGTATATATCTTGTTAGCTTTTTTCAGCATTATTATAGCTGTTGGTTTAATCTGCCTTTATAATATTAGTCAAATAATCTATATAATGATAGGAAAAATGAATGTTTACCATGATATTTATCTTTGTGTTTTCATTATGTTTCTTACTGCACTATACAATTTCACTAACTTACACAATGTTTATCCTCAGTACATATTTGAATATAGTAAGTTTTCCCCCCGTGGGATTGTTGGAGTGGGAATCCCTTTTGATCTCCAGCCATGATACTTTTTCTCCTACTTTTTCTAGATTACTTTCAATTTTAAATATTTTTGCGCCTATTCTGAGATTTTTTTAAATACAATATTAACATGTGAGAACAGTGTTTTCTGACTTGTGTGTAGCGACAGAAACACCTTGTGATAACGCATCACTTTAAGAATTTTAGAACTTGATGAAGGCTTATTTGCATTTAGAAACTAGAATGTAATCATAAACATGAATATGGCTAGATTACTGGTCCCCATCTGATGTCAGTCAGTTTTTCCCAATTTCAGCAAACCTGATTACAGGACATCAGGAGATGAAGAGCCTTGCTGTAGGATGTTGTTTAATTTGCTAAGGCTCTTGATAGTTTTGTTTTGTCACCATCAGAACTATTGTTCAGTTTCCACTGACTGGAGTTTCAGGGTTAAGGATAGGGTTAGGATCAGCCAACACACTGACCCTAACCCTACTGACTAACTTTCACTCCAGTCAGTGGAGAACAATATCAATGGTCCTGAATGGAAATAGAAAAATGGAGGCGAGGAAAGTTAGACAATTTAAGAAAGTTTTTAGTACTCCATTTCTAAACCAATCCTGATTCCAATCTCACCAAACAACTGAGTTTTTGATTCTTTAAATGTCTCATGAATAGAAACAGAAATAGTTTTACTGTTCTGTATATGAGCAGCAAGTTAAAGGTAAACAAAGGCACACATGTTCAAGATTAGGTAAAAAGTATAAGAAAAAAAAAGCAAGACTGAACTGTAAGGGTAAATATACTATCTAAGAAAATAATACCCCCAACTATCTATCTGTCTGTCTGTCTGTCTGTCTGTCTGTCTGTCTGTCTGTCTGTCCGTCCGTCCGTCCGTCCGTCCGTCCGTCCGTCCGTCCGTCTGTCTTTCTATAATCCAATATATGCAGTAATATGCATACTCTGATGTGCTTTTGCTCAACTTTGTTATCAAATTCATGTCAAAATTGGAAACATTTACTTTTTTAAGTTTGTAAATCTTTCTAAGAAAAACTCAACAAATAATAAATCTGAGCTACATTTTCTTTCTCATAAAAAGCAGCATTTGCATCAACAAAGCCTGAAAGTCTATTGAATAATAAAAACTATTCTTTCATGAAGGCTGATCCTCTGTCCTTCCCCTCAGAGTTTGGTTCTGTCGGTGGCTGCAACCTGGCTTGAGAAGGAGAAGAAGGATCTGGTTGTAGCCAAGGAGGCCTACATGGCTGAGAACTGTCCTGCACCAAACCTCAGTGGAGACCAGG
The DNA here is from genome assembly GCF_003331165.1 of Xiphophorus hellerii. NCBI lineage: Eukaryota > Metazoa > Chordata > Actinopteri > Cyprinodontiformes > Poeciliidae > Xiphophorus > Xiphophorus hellerii. The sequence continues at coordinate 31,666,204 of NC_045673.1, read as the reverse complement.
CCACCCTCATGGTGAGATACCCTCAGCTTCACAACACAACGCTCTGATAGAGACCCTCTATCAGTATCTCTGTGTGTTTCATCAGTTCATTAATGAGACTAGCAAAGACTGGTGTCCATTAGTCTTGGTCAAGAAAGTTTTCATTTAGTTTTGCTCAGTTATTTATTTACATTTCATTTGGTCATCTTTTAAAACGTTACTTAAAACTAATCACTATCTGCTTTCTAATATCAATAAGTAACCATCACTTCTCAATTAAAACAAGGAAACCTGCAAAAAGTTACACGCTGTCATCGACAAAGTGGATGAAGAGAGATATGACTTGGAGGCCAAAGTTGGCAAGGCTGATAAAGAGGTAGATCTTCTGAAGATTTTATCGTACACTTTCATTGATCTCATCATGATGTTGGAATGAAAACCATCAATCACATCTGTTTGGAAGCATGCTGTTAGAAGACAACAGGAAGCTGGTCTTTAGTTTCAGTTCGATACTGCTCCGTTGCTCCCAGATTGAGGACCTGAAGATCAAAGTGGTGGATCTGGCTGGAGTGAAGAAGCCCGCCCTGAAGAAGGTGCGTATGTCCGCCGACGCCATGCTGAAGGCTCTGCTGGGCTCCAAACACACGGTCAACCTGGACCTTAGGGCCAACCTGAAGCAGGTCAAGAAGGAGACCAAAGAGGAGGTGAGAATTTTGTCAAAGGAAGCTTGGACCAGCTGTTGTTGCGTTTTGGTAACAGTTGACTTCGTGTGTTTGGGTGTGTGCGTGTGTGTGTGTGTGTGTGCTTCAGCCCACAGAGGCAGTGGGTGACTGGCGTAAGAACATTGAGGACAAAGCTGACAGGAAGAAGATGTTTGAGAGTGCTTAAAGAACTGAACTCTACACCTTCAGTTGCTCTGGGCTGTTTACACGCTTCTGAAATGTCTTACATTCTTCATCAAATCATCTTTTGTTTCACAAACGAGTGTGTTTCAGCCTGCTTTTGTTATTGTACATTTGTATAGTGCATTAAGCAGCATTAGCTAGAATGGTTGACCGTCCTCTGGATAGTGGGTTATTCAAGCCACAACTTTTTTAGGCAACAAGCATCCTCGTCTAAGACACCAAACCCAATACTGTCCCTCATGTGTTCCTTACTTATCAATGTGAGATTTTAAAAAATAAATTGAATGCAATAGTTTAGATGAGTAAAGATGCCTTTGTTTTACAATTCCAACTAGCTTTTTTATGTCAACATGTTCTGTTTCATACATAATAACTTCTCTTTAAACTCAGTGAGACACAACACTGTAAAACAGATGCATTGGCTACATTAGGACCCGTGGCAAGGTTTACCAAACTTACCTAATTTTTCTGTAACATCAGTCTAATGCATTAAATGTGTGCCTTTGTATTGACGGTTCAGTGAAAGCCAACATTTTATTGTTGCAGAATGTCAGGCATGTTTATTTGGTAGAACACTCAATTATCAGTTTCCTTCAACTTTCAACAAAAATCCAGCACTTTCTGTTTGCTCATAGCTAACCACGATACAAAACGAGACCCTAACCCTCAACCTGGTAAAATTGTGTAGCAGCTACAGCTTTATTAGTCTAGTTCACTGTAATGTTTAAATACCAGAATCAAACTGCTGTCAAAGTGCAGATGTGGGCCATAATTACCTTTTATCCTCAGTATTTTACCATGATATCAAATATAGAAAAGAATAAAAAAGAGAACGTCCACAACAGTACAAGATTCCATGTCCTCTATCATTATTTCTTTCTTACTGTTCCAGCATTGAAAAGTAAGCATTTAACTGTGAAAGAAATGTAAGCTAACTCCAGTCATGCTACAAATCTTTTATTGATTTAGCGTTTATTAGGAGATGAAAGTTGCTTCCTGACTTTCTGTCATAACTTAAAATGTTTCTCAGTGTAGAGTTACTTCAGCGACCCTGTCAGCCACACAGGGTCAGCAGAGGGCTACCCACTGCAGGACGCTGTCCAGTCCTCCATCAGAACTCTGCAAATCTGTGAAACTGGAAAAGTATCAAGGTCATGTCATCATTCTTTAAGTAAAATGCACTATCACTACATCATGTCATCTCCAGCCATGTAATGAAAAAGTAAATTCAGTGCAGTCATACACACATTCCAGCTGGTCCTGATCTGTACTTACTTCATTCAACAAAAGGTAAGAAGTGTCGACTGTTTTGTTTTGTTCAACATTCTTTTTCCTGCTTGACACTTCTTTCCTTATTTAGTGTTTTTCTGTTTGTTTTCAGGTGCAGTGAAGCCAACATGAAAGCAGCCTCTAGACATCAAGTAAGCTATTTTCTTTTTATATTAAGTTCATATGCATAAATCTCAAGACCCTGTTTATATAATCTTTATGGAAATTCCAAACTTGCAATTTTCACCGGTCTCTCTGTCTGGGAGGAAGAATGAGTGGCGACTCTTCTGGTTCCAGAATAAAACTTTTAATTTGACATAATATATAAATCAGTAATATATTAGAGGGGGACGCTATAAGCCAGTCAAGTCCAAATCACCAAGTAAAAGTCAGGAATCACATTTAAGGCTAATTATTGATAGCCAGTGAAACTGGAAACATTTTCTCTGGTAATGTGACAAAATCAGACTAATTTGGGAATGCAACAGTTGAAACAAATGTTTCAGATATTTTCAGATATTTTGCAGTCTATATTCAACATTGTGGAGATTGGTCTTTCAAACAAGTAATGAGATGTAAAACAATGATTTTGACCTTACACAACATTTTACAAGACTTGTTATTAAGGTTAAAGTCAAAGACAGGCCTCTGTGTTCATAGCTTAACTTTTGCTTTGTGCAACGTAATGACTGTTTAAAGGGTTTGACGAGAAAAAAAGTGTTGGCATGGACTGCTGTGAAAACTGTGAGATTGGAATTTTAACACATGGTGGTGGAAAATTACTACAAGTTACATCTGCTGATCATGTTATATGAAATGCCTGTGAACTCTCACCAAAAGAACTATTTGGGTTACATGTACAAGGCTGGGAGTTGTTTTCTACAGCTGCATCAGAACCAGACAGTCTCGCACCTTGTTTTGAATTCCTTATTCCTTGGTATAAAACTCATGTGTTGTCTCTGCCTGGCAGAGCTTTTCATCCAGACCTGCTTCATTACTGATTGTCCTACAAGCTCTCTGTATTGTGCACAATATATGAATAAATCTGATTGAGTGACTTCACCTGACAGTGCTTGGTAAAATAGATTTTTATTTGGTGCCTTGACCCGGATCCCTTGACTGGACATCCGAGGACGTCGACAAACAGCGTTTGGCCAACCTGGACTAGACTCTAGCCACGAGCCATAGATTGAGAAACTGTGAAGGGAAGCTGCAATTACTTTAGTTCTGCAATGAAATAGCAAAATTATGCCATTGAAATATAACAAGTAAAACAGGTTAGAGAACATTCTAGGAAAAAAATGGTTTTGAAATAAAAGTTTTAAAATAATGACTAAATAATTAAAAAAGCTGATATAATGGCTCATCCTGTTGATCTCACTCCAATTATTGGAAGAAGATCTCAGATCAGTTTCCTTTGGTTTGTAGTCACTCCCAAGCTTTCAGGTAATCACTTCCTTTTGCTACTGAACTAAAAGCTTCTCTAACCTCCTAATGCCATTTCCATAACTGTCTACTGCAGCTTCATCAGTAGAGCTTTTGCTTCAGTGGGTGATGGATGTTGAGCCTTGGTGTTCTCCTGGTATGGATTAGCCTAGCTCGCCTGGCTGACTGTGGCCAGCATTTATGAGGTTCTGCAGAGAGTTCCAACGGTATTTCTGGATCCTGCCGGCCCATTGGTCTGAAGTGGCGCTGTTACCATAAAGAGGTCTGTCTTTCCAGCTGAGGTGGCACTTAACACCATATATACGCTTATTCTTTACTGTTTGGGACTTGGCAGTATCTCCCTCTTCTTCTGCTGCAGCTCCTTGTCCTCATCACTCCTGCAGCTTGCTCCATTCACTCTGCCAGGAAGCAGCAGTGAGAGGCACCTTTAGATTTGCTTTACAGGTAGGACAACAGAGGATCCTGAAAATGCATTTGACTGAATATTTTTTTAAATTGTTGAACAATGCATGACACTTTGATACATGGTGAAAAGTGCCAGATACTGAGAAAATGTTCAACTTCCATTCACATAGAGACTTTTGGTCAGGATGAGCTAATTTAAAGTTTATTGCTTTATGTCAAATAAAATCATTGCATTTTATTTTCATTGCGACAAGGTTTATTCTTGATTGAAGTATTCCTTTTGATTCCTGCTTGGTGTTAAGTTTAGTAAGCCTGCTTCTGGACCCGGTTGGTGTCAGTAACTGTATTGACCTTAAGATGTTTGAATCACTTGAACTGCTGCGACTCGCTGCTGTGAGCCACATTTTTGTCCAGTACTGGTGTCTATTTGTGCTCGGCCCTTTGGCTCACTGTTACCAGTTCAGGCTCAGGTGATATGTCTTCCATAAGGCCAGCTGTTTAGCACAGTGACTGAGGCATCTGGCCCCACCCAGCTAAAACTGGCTGCTTTGGGAGCCTGATTGTATTTATTCTAAAACATGTTCTCTTTCCTGCAGAGAGAGAGTTTGTGTGCCTAAAACTGTTTTCTCTGTCTGAACAGGGTGTGAAGATCAAGCACAGCCAAATGTCTGAGTAAGTATTAATATCCAGATGCTTCTGTTGATATTTTATGTTATCCCAGGATCATTCAGATTTTAATTCTCTAAATAAATCCAATGCCTCAAAATCTGATTTCTTTCTTTATCAAAACTAAAGAACAGTTTTCATAAAGGTTCTTTGACTGCTTCGATTTCAGTTTATAGTACATATCTTCCCCAACCTTCCTTAAAACGTGTCATTTGTTAACTTAAGATTGCTGATTGATGTACCGGCATATATAATTGATTGATTGATTGGTAAATACATATACCAACCAATATGGTGCCTATTGGTGGGATTCCTTTTCAGCCTTAGCTGTATGGCAGGCTGTCTTAACATAAAATTGTTTTCTTTTCTGACTATCTGTGATCATTTTCTAGATATCAACAAATTCTTCAGTTACATTTTGACTGTCTGAAATGATCATTTAAGACATCCGAATGACTAAGAATCTAACTTGACTTAAGAATAATTCAGGATATCTTCAGTTAGTTGAAGATATCTCTAATGATGTGACCGGGTCACACATCCCATGATTCAAGATTTCCCAAATGCAATTAAGATTTATCAAAATGAGAATTTTAGATATCTGAATTTAAAACTGCATGACCCCTTGAGCTGCCCAAACAGTTGCCTGCAGAATTGTGTGTGCCCAGCAACAAAATTGCAAGAAAATGCAACAATTTAAAATTTCAGCACTACAGGATACGAGGAAAACTTGAGGAGAATTTATACACACACTGCACTTAAAAATAGCTTTGAAAAACTAAATTGCTCCTGGTAACCTACTTCCAAGCTGAAAATGATACATTTTATTTTATTTTATTTTATTTTATTTTTCATTGTTTCAAACTGATTTTAAAATGCTGCATAAATCTGGGATACTATGATTTTACAGAATAATTATTCAAGATATCATTGATATAATCTTGACTGGTCAGGATACAGATTCAAGATATCTCTGATTCATTTGGAGATTTCCTAACAGGAATGTTGAGTAGTCAAAACAATTCTAGATATCTCTAAATTAGTTCTGCATTATTATTAATATTATTATTTTTTTTGATTCTGCCATTTAAAGCCCCTTAGCTGTCATGACAACAACACAGACACATTGACTTAAATATAAGTGAGGGTGACACTTAAAGGGTGAATTTTACAAACCTACATATCTCCTATCTAAAAATGCATTTACAATATATTTACCTGGAATTATGACAGAACAAAAAATGAGATGTCTCAAATTTACTTTATGACTAATCATAATTTAAATGTTATCTGAAATATATGTTTCAGTAATTCATTATAGATATTTTGAATTGAAACCTCTACAACTTAAATTAAAATCTGATATCATTTATACAAGTCAGAATAAGAGTAAAGATATCTTAGAGAGGTATTTTGTCTTGTTAAAATATAATTAGAAACATCTTTATTAACTAATATGTCAAGTTGTAAGCTATCTTTAATGTAAGTGGGGTGAAGCCTATTTTATGTAAAGCCAGTTGCCAGTTGCTCCTGCTGCTAGCAACTTTGGATTCTTGCTGATTCATTTCTCTTTACATGCTTGTAAATTTTTGATTCTTAGTTTTTAAAATGTACAACCTCTGTTTAAACGTTCTGATGGGTGATTTTGTCATTATAGGTAAAATTTAACTGCTAAATGAAACTCAAAGTAATGTTTTACATAATAATACTGTATTATTAGACATAAACAACAATCCATTTAGTTGCAAATGTAACTCCCCCCCTAAACTTGCAGTTTTGTCTGTGTGTCAGGTTTTCTACTAATCACAATAAGAAATTGAACTAAGACAATAAAAGTTCTTAGGATTTTCAAGAGCAGTTTAGATGGAACCTGTTCTGTACATTTCTGTTAACCACACTGTAAAAGACCAAAGACCTAGCTGTCTCCTGTCACTGTGTTGCTGTAGTGGCTGGCATATAGTTTAGTATGTAATATCAACTGACAATATCTTCAAAAAATAAAATATAATAGTAACTGATATCTCATTGATTGTTTGTCCTCTCCTTACAGGGGAAAGAAAATGACATCGAGCCGCAGGCATCAACTGAAGGTCTGAATTTAACTTTGCTCTATTTTTGTATTGAGAAAAAAAAATTGTTAGGACAGTTCCTTTGACTAATTCAGATCTGTTTCTACAGAGCCTGATGCTGCAGATTGCTACCAAATGGCTCGAGGAGGAGAAGAAATCAATTGCAGCTGCAAAAGAGGCCTACCTTGCTGAAAACTGCCCACCGCCTGACCTCAGCGGAGACACAGCTGCCCTCACGGTGAGAGCGAAACAGACTGAATCCAGAGAGGTTCCTTCTGACACTTAGTCTAACACAGAGACTGCATCTTAAAAAAGGGATTTATCCCAGGTAATAGACAGCAGGTCTCCACATAATGAGGACATTTCTGGCTATGTTTGGAAAGGAAACTTAGAACTTATTTGATCATTTTTTCAAATGAAATTTGTTTTCTAATTTTATGTTTTTAAAGCTTAAACATTGAACTTTCCTGTGTCCCCAAATAGTAAAAATATGTTTCAGAAAATTTTAATCTGGAACTTCACTTGAAGCAAAGAGTAGATCTTTGAACAAGATGTTAAAGATCACCTGCAAACATTTATGGAAATAACCAAAGGGGCTTGAATCATACACCAAGATAGTAAGTGGAGAGCAGAAAACTGAACAGGGCAGCGCTTATTTTTAGGACAATAGATGCTGATCTGATTTAGAGTCCTTAAGAGTCTGGAATTATGTTAGGAATCAAACTCCCTTGCCATCTTCTTGTCTCAAAAAATGTAAGAATTTTGTGCAGATAACTTTTTTTAAGTTTCCATGTACATGAAAAGACAGTAATGGTGTGTGAATATCTGTAAATGTAATACAGTAACCTTTAAGCCTGAAGTTTTCTTACATTATATCTTTATGGTGTTTTTATTAGTTCCTTTAGTCATAAAACAGTACAAATAGTTTCACAAAATGTTTTAAAACAAACAAGACTGTTGTTATTTAAAATAACAATAGACAATATTCTTGTCATAGATAACTGCCATAACTGATTAAATCTAGTTATGGCATTTATAAGTTGCTGAAAATATGCATTGTTTCTGTGAATCCACAGGAAATCTGCAAGCAGCTCCATGCTGCCATTGACAAGATTGATGAGGCGAGGTATGATGCAGAGGCCAAAGTTCAGAAGGCTGATAAAGAGGTGAGAGACAACCAAGAGCAAAACTTTAGAAACCTTAAAGATGAAGTTATATTGAAAAGTCAAATCCAATATTCAGAAACCATTCATTTGATTTCCAGAATGTTCAATACAAATTTTACACATTGTACATACTGTAGATTCATAGAGTGGTTCTATGTGTTTATTTCTACTTGTTCTGTGCCAGGAGAGAAACAAATTGAGTGGACAGAGTCCACAGCTCACCAGTGAGAATGCTCCTTTAACTGACACCTGAGATTTCAGTTGTTAAGAGACTAAAACTGTAACTAAAGTTAAAAACACAACAATATAGATGTACATTCAGTTCTAACCAGGTTCAGGGAGATTTGACTAAAAACCTCAAACTGTCGTTTGTCTCTTGTCCCAGATAAAATCAAAGGCCTTTCATTCTCAACTGCAGTGGAGGTTGTTGTCAAAGACTTGTCAAATTATCAATGAAAAAATGTGAACATTCTTTTCTTTTCATGGGTTTGCATATTAGTGAGTTATTAAAAGACTCCAAACACACTCTAACAAGCACAAATCCCTTCCTATTAGCACATTTAAAAATTTTCAAAAAACACTATCACTATATTCAGAAGCTCTTCAACTGATATGAGTGTTTTAACTTTTTTTGGGTGTACGGACCCATTCAAAAGATTAGAATACCAAAAAGTCCATTTATTTCAGAAACTTTATCACTTATAGATGGATGTTTGAAAGCCTTTATTTTTATGAATTATAATGATTTTTCAATAAAATATGACATTCAAAATCAGGATATAATGTCATACCAATAAAAAAATATATTTTGAGAAACATAAATGTGGGTTTAATGAAAAGTATGCTTAATAACTGCTTAAAGATTATTATTTTTAAAAGGTACTTCTAATCTGACAAATAGATTACCAGGACATATATTCTGATTTATTGAATTTGTTCCAGGGTGGATATGAAACTATACTATAAGACTTCATCTGTTAGTTTCATACATAGAACAATGGGTCTGTTCAAAAGTTTCACATTTTAATCTCTTTTGGAGAATAGTTCTGCTTTGTGGGAAAGACAATGTTAATATGTGCAAAGTTAAACAAATAAAGGTTATTTGTTGTGACTGTCAAAAGGACAACTTCTTCCATTGAATAAAATGGTAAAGAGATGTGACCAACATTAACTGAAATCATTACATGTTAACTTGAGCTTTAGGCCTTTGTGTAATGCTCAGCTGTGTGATTTGTGCTAATGCTATTCAGTGTCCTATTCATTTCTTTGTTTTCACAATCTTTAGAAAATATTTCTAGCTGTGTTAATTTGCTTTGCTAACGACAGGAAACACAGCGTGGTCACATGGTCAGTGTCAGCAGTTGGTCATCTTTGTGAAGAAGGAATCTGGTCACTTCCTGCTGTTGAAGGGTTAACCTCTTAGTTAGCTCAGCAGGCTAGTTCTGTCCCTCCAATGCCTTCATAGCTGGAGCTCTGTGGGACCAAGGGAATGTCTCCAGGCTTGTGTTTATTGTGAAAGTGAGATGTGAAGCTGAGCATTTGGACACAGACCTTTGTCAGTGAATGTTTTTTGGGAACTGAAAACTTGCAGTGGCTTAGAAGGCAGAAGATGCCATAGATTGTAGGAAGTGCTAGAGACAATGTATTTTTACTGCCTCATGTGCCTTTTATGTTTTGTTGCAAGTTGTCTTATCAGTGGAAACTGCTTGTTTCAGTTCCCCTTTTCTTGCTCTTTTATGTTTACATCTATGTACAGAGAGAGAAACTCAAGTCAGAAATATGAGTCTGTCATGTTCCGTGTTTTTCTGTGTGTTTATTTTGAGTTTCCTGTGTCTCTGAGTCTCCATGTTGTCCTGTCTTCCCCTTGATTGCTCCCAGGTGTTTCTCGTTCCCTGATTGCCTCCTGTGTATTTAGTCTCACCTGTGTGTCTGTTCTTTGTCGGGTCCTCGTCTAATGTGCGATCAATCCTTTGTGTTATCCAGTCGTTTAAACGGTTGCTACCGGCGTCGAGCCCTGGCTTCTGCTCGGCCGTGCTGCCTGTGTTGGACTGTGTTCTCTTTATTAAAATCATTATTCATCTTACCTGGGTCTACAGTGTCTGCCTCACCACCTCAACACTCGCAATTCATGACAGAGTCAGCCCAAAGAGAAAAACACCCTTATACTATAACACCCTTAGACTGTAAGAACCTCATAGTTTATCACCCTAATATTGTGGTCATATGTTCACCATATACTTTGAGCACCAAAGAAACTATAACCTGCTCTAAGGAGCTGGTGCTTAGCTCCAGCAGAAATTGGGTTAGAGGAGAAGTAAATCACAGACAGGTATGCAGGTAACAACCTGCACACACACGCACATACGCACACAATGAAACTCACCCCTAAATCAACTTTTTTTTGTTAATAGGCTCTGTCTTTTTGTTCCTGTGCAAATTTTGACATTTTTGTGCAATTCTTTTAGTTTGGCATTTTTTGGCCTAAAACTTAGAGGCCTCAGTACTTAGGCAGTTGAATTTTTCTTTTGGCTGCAGCGGTACGACTTGGTACAACTTTGTCACAGCCATTCAGGTATAAAAGCTCCTACAACAACAATAACAACAACAACATTAGAGAGATATACAGAGCATTGCGCTACAGGTTGGTGTAAACACAAACCTCTGTCAGGAAATGACAGATGTTTCCAGCAATGTGTAACCTTAGGCAACATGTATAACCTCTGCATTTTATGTGTTGAACATTGCATTCATTGGTAAATATGTCACTAACATGTAGATTTTGTTTATTATGTGAATAAGCATTTCTCTGGCCCCAGATTGAGGATCTGAAGCTGAAGGTGGTGGATCTAGCTGGAGTGAAGAAGCCCGCCCTGAAGAAGGTGCGTATGTCCGCCGACGCCATGCTGAAGGCTCTGCTGGGCTCCAAACACACGGTCAACATGGACCTGAGGGCCAACCTGAAGCAGGTCAAGAAGGAGACCAAAGAGGAGGTGAGGCTCAAAGCTCTAACAAAGAAAATTGGCATCAGGTTTTCACTGTTTTGCACCTTTAACTTCTACCAAACAGCCGTGACTGCTAATGAACTTTGCTTTAATGCCTTAGCTACGTATTGCACTTTATGTACAATCCTCTTTTTTTCAACTAATAACAAATCAAGAGTAGCAATCATACATTTTTTTAAAGTACTAGAGGACATATTTTACAGTAAACAACACAAGACTTTTCCAGCCAAGAAACTGTAAAGAAATCAATGGAGATCTTTTACATTTCACAGAAATCTGTTGAGTTCTTACTTATTTCAAGCGCTAGACATGTTTTGTCAGTTTTGTGTATTAACAATTCCTTGTTGTATGATCCAGCCAACAGAAGCGATCGGCGACTGGCGTAAGAACATTGAGGACAAGGCCGACAGGAAGAAGATGTTTGAGTCCTCCTAAAACTCTGCAGGACTGTGGCAGATGATAGCAGGGGAGACAGGTCTGACTGACGGGGTGCACCTCTGTGTCCCCTGTCAGGGCCCAGAGCGGAGCACTCTGTCTTGCTTTTCTAATTGTCTGTGAGCACGCTGTGCTCACAGACAATGTCTGTGAGGATAGCCAGTAGTTATCCTGTGAGAGTATAACTACTGGCTGAGAAACATCACATCAGAATGTACCAGTTTTCATGAAAGCAGTAGAAATAAATGTTTTGAAATATGAGTAATTTTGTTTGTTGCTGCTTTTATTTACTTGATAGATCACATCATTCAAACTGACACACTGGTGATTATTGACGAATAGACACATAACAGAATGTAGGATTTACTTTGATCATTTCCAGTAAAAGGTCAATTAAATGAACTGTGACAATGTTGCCAATCCTAATAAGCCTCTTTTGGAACCCCCAACCACTGAACATGGGGATTCTCTCACTGTCAGTACGACATGCCTTTGTCTCTGTGGGCTGAAGGGATCTTTGTGGTTTGGGAAGATGCTTTTGTTCAGACTGCGCTGCATTGAGGGAAAACTGCAGATGCTTTAAGTGTTATGGAATGTGAGAGGCACACGGTGAGGTTTAGGTAGGAACACAAGACCTGAAGGCCCCTGAAGCCCAAGTTTCAGGTTTCTACATCACAATAATGGGTCGCAAAAAGGGGATTATACAGTTTGGGCAAATCTAATTTGACAGATGAGCATTGGGACATGGATGTCCCAATGTCCCAGATTAGCATTGGGACATTGCTAATCTGGACTGTCTGGGAGACAGCATGGACTGTCTCCACTGGGAGACAGCATGGACTGATATTCCACTAACACTGATGTTGGTTTGTCTTCTACAGCTACCAGACAAACGAGTAATTAGCCAGTTAGTTATTGTACTCTGCTCACTTGCAAAGAAGCAACAATTCACCCTTCTTATATCTCAAAGTTTCTATGTGAGTAATGTCTAGTTATCCATTGACAGTAAACTTGGTGGAAGGAGCCATGAGCTCAGTCGGAAGACGGGGGCGGCTTGCAGTGGGGCTGGGCTGGGTGTATTTCAGGAGCTCGCAGGGCCATTGGTCTGACTTTGAAATTCATTTCCATAAAGAGGTTCTCAGCATTCTGCTGAGGCATCTCAGGCCACCATATATACGTATTTAATTTTTCTCTGTCCGTGGCTTTGGCAGTGTCCGCTTTTCTTCCAACAAGTGTGTCTTGTCCTCCTTCCCTCTCTCTCAATAGGTGAGAACTCTAACATGTTTTTTTACTTTCTCCAGTCTTTTTGAGAGCAGCATCCTTTACTTTAAACAGGAAGCCAGAAAATGTGAAGCAGAGTGGTGTCTTTATGTGACATCATTTCAGGCTACTTCATCTTTGACCAATTCTGACTCCCTAACTTCTCTCTCGCCATGCTTCTAGGACACATGCAGCTTTCTTCCGACATCTTTTACCGTAATGTGTTTCAAAATCAGTTTGCAGCTCAGCAGGATGAAGTGTATGCCTTAAACGTTTTATGCCTGCTCTACTTGTACTTCTTTTAAATGATGGTTGTCTATCAGGACTTTTTTTTTTCAAAAGATAATGTTTTTAATTATATAAGCCCTTCGTTAAAACAAGTCTGTCCTTTTTGGAAATGGTTAGTTAAATTGCCAAAGTTCATCAAAGTGTATGTTTTTCTCAATGACATTTTCCTTCAACCCTGTTAGCTGACAATGAGGAAATTTTGATTCATTTTGCAAATTGATTTTTGTCTTTCTTGCTTTTAGATTCAAATGTAGAAATTCAGATTCTGTTTACTTAATGTTCCTAAAAATAATGCATTTTGTGGTGAATACTTCGGCTAAATTTGAAATAAAATGTACTTCTACCCATTAAAAAATAATAACAAGGATAATACTAATAATACTAGTTCTTTTCACTTAAAACATTTTTCTCAACATGCTGATAGAGAAAAGTAATGTGACCTCATTGGATCAGTAAAACGTCTTCTTTTCATCATCATGGACCATCCATTAATTGGACATAAAAGCGACATGTTGGACCTTGGACGACTGGCATTGCTGTATAGAATGATTTCACATGATCGGATGGTGTCTGAAAAAGAAGTGACACTAGAGCTGGACCTTCCCAGTTTAGTTCCGTCTATGTTGCTGTTTCTCAGCTGCGGCCTCAGATCGCATTACGTTACAAATTCTGCTGTGCATCAGTGTCCGTCATGCTGATCTCCGACAGCTGATGATTTTGGCTCCAGCAGCAGAGGTCAAACGCACTCATAAATTTCCTGCAATTCATGTGTGTTTTGATGCAGATTGTGAACTACAAACGCCATCAAGATGTCAGAGTAAGTTTAAAAGTCTTCTCTCGTGACTGTTTTCAGTTTGCAGTCTCTACCCAAAAAGTTAAACTGATTAGATGTCACAGTTTTTGTGGTTTTTTTGGTGTTTTTTTTTCTTTTTCAAGAAAATGCATTTTGGAAAGTTTCAGTTTTTCCTCAACAGTGACATTGTGACTATGAAAAATCTATCCAAACAGGAAAAAGATGACATCCAGCCGTCGGCACCACCTAAAGGTATCAAACACACACACACACACACCCACCCCCACACGCACACACACGTGCGCACACCCCATCTTACAAGCCTGCTGCTACAGAAGTTGGAAAATCAACAACTTGTAGACAGTTAATTAATAAAGACAAAATAATTATCCATACAACACTGGTCTTCTGTATCCCATGACAAATTCAATTTACAGATTTAGATAAATTAGGATGGCAGAAGAAATAAAACTAAATTGTGTGTTTGGTGGTGTTTCCTTCTACAGAGCCTGGTTCTGCAGGTTGCTCAGACTTGGCTGGAGAAGGAAAAGAAGGAGAGAGCCGAGGCCAAAGAGGCCTACATGGCTGAGAACTGTCCTCCTTCAGACACGAGTGGAGATCAGGCTACGCTCATGGTGAGTCACCGGCCACAAACATAAACAAATTTGTATGAAGATATTTCCAGACCTAAGACTCCCATAGGTCTGGAAATATGGGAAGGGAAGTAAGTCCAGCCATCGAAGAATAAAAAAGGGCAACATTTGCTGAAGGTAGACAGCTGAGAGAAGCAGTGACACTTTAATTTGATTTCAAAAAGATTCTTAGATGTACCGCAAAGGTTTCTTGATTGTTCATGTTTAAGTAAGTTCAGATTCTGACCTCTAAACAACAAAAGCCTAGAGGTAATGGACTTAGAGTTTCCATAAGTAGATGTAACTATGCATCATGGCAACATGTTGGTGGAATGACAGAGCACGGATATCCAGTTTCTACAACAAAATCTTTGTCTTCTTACTAGTTTTTTCTGTTTTTCCATCTACATTCACTAACAAATCAGAATTTGACAGATGAACACAATCAATTATCCTGGTTACATGTTGTACAATCATGCTGAATTTATAATATGGCTCCATTTTAAGACATGGAACCACATAAAATATAGTACTTATAAAAGTTACAGTGCTTATAAAGGTTGTAGGATTAGTTAGAACACAAACTAAAGAGGTGGTTGCAATGTTGTAGAAATCAATAGAAGTAAGCAGGTCCACACCCTAACATGAGCTCTGCCGCAGATCTTCCTTCATGACAAGAGTTTTTATTTTTCATTAGATTTGATATAAAACAGTCCAGGTAAAAAAAAATGTCGTTGTTATTATGTTATATATTATTCTGATTTTGTGTCAACAGGAGCTCTGCAAGAAGATCCATGCTGCCCTAGATAAGATAGATGAGGAAAGGTACGACATTGAGGCCAAAGTCCAAAAGGCAGACAAAGAGGTGGGTCACATGTGACCACAAAAACGCAACAAAAGGTCTAAACAGCAGAAAAATCAAGTGCCATATTTGCTCGTAGATTGAAGAACTAAAAATCAAAGTGGTGGATCTGGTTGGAGTGAAGAAGCCTGCCCTGAAGAAGGTGCGTATGTCTGCTGACGCCATGCTGAAGGCTCTGCTGGGCTCCAAACACACGGTCAACATGGACCTGAGGGCCAACCTGAAGCAGGTCAAGAAGGAGGTCAAAGAGGAGGTGAGACACAAGTTTTTATCAAAATTTCACTCTACACAAAAAACTATTATCACTGTTCTTATGTCTGTGATGCTTTCGTAGACATGTATATTGCAATTAGAAAAAGATGTTTCTGTGCTCCACAGCCAGCAGAAGCAGTGGGTGACTGGCGTAAGAACATTGAGGACAAGGCCGACAGGAAGAAGATGTTTGAGTCCTCCTAATTGTTCGCTGCTGCTCGTCTTTCTGTTTACATGAACTCCACGTGTCTTATGTGCCGGTCGGAGCCGGCGACTAATGTTCATCTCACAGCTGAGGGTTAGCGTGACTTGGGGGAGTCTTTCTGCAAGACATATGACGTGTCAGTGACTGAGAGGGAGATTTTGCACTTTTGTTGTAGTCTGGAGGGAGGGAGGGGAAGAGAGTGGAGGTTCAGGTTCACCACAGAAACGTTGCGTCTTTGGTTCCATACACAACAGTAAAACACAAAAAATCAAACACTTCATATAATAAAATCAAATGTGGAAGAAGATACCTGGTATGTTTTGTCTTTTTATTAATGTCACATTTTTTTATTTTTACTTTGAAATACCATAAATGGAGGGGGGCAGTCCTGAATGTTTTTCTGCATGTTACAAAGAGTGTGTTTGTGCATGGATGTTTGCCCTGGTTGTTTTTGTGTTGTCCTTTGTTGTCCTGGTGATCTGTCCAGGGTGGGCCAGGCCTCTCGTCCAATCAGCTCTGGAGAAAGGCTCCAGCCTCCCTGATTCAGCAGGTATAGACCAAAGGTGGATGGATGGAGAAGTGAAGTAGCAACAATTAAAAACAGACCTACTACAGGACTGTCCTACTTTGCTGGAAATTAAATAAATAACTAGTTACCCACATAAACTCAGTCAAATGAATGTTGAACTAAGCCCATGAAGTTTACACCTGTGACATGTTTTGATGTGAAGTAAGTGAAACTCTTTAAACTGTCCAGTAAGTGTCAGTTTAAAAATGGACAAGCTTCTTCAGCTGAATACAAAGGAGGTACAATGTGTGATAAATAATCCAACAGCCAAAGCTTTATTATGCAATCAAACTATTAAAGCTTATTTGTGTTAGAAATTCAGTTCCAGTCTGCCTTTCCATTAGTGCTCCACATCACTGCTGTCCAGATTTATACAGTGCCTTTCAGCTCTTTTGTATAAATATGGAAGTCTCAAAAGTGCATTTAGAGCAGCAAATCTTCTTTCAATGTACTGTAGTTATATAATCCTATTTTAATGCCACTGAAAGAGTCTTTAGGAAATGATAATCATTGTCCATTTTACAATAACCTGTTTTAACACCTTAACTTAGTCAATTATGACAGGTTCAGATTTATTCTTAATATAAATATCTTCATATTTAACTACAGGTATTTTTATATTAAAATCTAGTACTGTCGGCTATATTATTGTTAGTAGCATTACTAATCTTGTTTGTTTTATCTTTTCAACACTTTGTGACATAACTTGATGCTCCTGTTGCACGTGAACTTCCCCAGTCTGGGACAATAAAGGACATTTCTATTGTAAACCATTTCAGGAGTATAGAAAAAGACATCAATAAGCTTTATGTGTTCATGGGTAAAATTGTAGTTTACTATCAGTTTTTTTGTTGTTTGTTTTAGGTGTAAGCTTCAACTGAGATAAAACAGTGTGTCTAATGTATTATCCTGAATACTGGAACCAACTAAAGCAAAAAGAAAAAAAAACTTCCACCCCCCAAAAAATGATATTATAGGGAGATGAAAATGATTTTTCCTTTTGTCTTTAACTAATCAACTCACCTGACATTCTTTAACATTTTACATTTCCTCAGTTTGATTTCTTTGAATTCCCTCATATTTCCAGACATGCTCCCACTCCTTGTATGGTGCTTTGGGCTCTGCCTCCAACTTGCCAGAGGCCTCAAACACTCCAGGGCTCTAATGTTTCCTGAGAAGCTAACTTTATCCTTGTAGCCTTTGGAGGAATGTCACAGAGATGCCTCTGAGTTATATTTGGAAACTGTCATTTCACAGAGACTCATTACGAAAATAATAAAAGTAGGGTTCTGTTTTCCAGTCTTCTTTTAAAATTAGAGCTTTGGAGGAACTTCAGAGCTTTAAACAGAAAATTCATGTTTAAGTCTGTGCTGTTTAGACAATGTTATGGAGCTGGGAAAAAAACTGCAATTAAACACAAAGCAGTCCTGAACGTTGCGTGTCTCTTGTACACCTAGGATCGATACTCAGCAGCAGAAGCAGCGACTCAGTCTGTGGGAGCGAGAAGAGCAAAGCCACTTTACAATCCTCCAGTTTCTAATCTTAGAACTATGATGTTCAGCAGAATCTGATGCTTATATCAGTGTGTGGAGGATGACTGCAAACTGTGCTTATATCAAAAGCATTAAATGCATTTTAAAATCCCACCATGAGAACGGCAGCACAAAGCTCAACAAGATATTGCTGAGTACGAGAAAAATGCCCGACACACACCTTTATGCGTACTGCTCAGGTATGACAAACATGAAACATTTAGTTCCAGAGTTCCAGCTGAACACACAACCCCATGATCAATCTGGATTAATTAAAGGTCCTGACAGAAGCCTAAGAGAAGTTAGTTTTTTTCTGACTGTCTGCCCCCCCCCAATCCTTGCCGTCCTCCATGTCATAATGCCTCACACTCCCTGAGAACTGCAAATCACACACATCAAGGCAAAGTTTATCTACAGATGAGCGGACATTTAAATGTTGAAGTAATAGGGACCTCTCCTGGATGTGGTTATCATCGGCTCCATTCTCACACAACAGCAATATACATTTTAGTTATGTCATAATTTTTTTTAAAAATAATAACATACTCACTGTTTTTAAAAATAATGACAAACATTTCAGACCACTTTAATAACTTAAGCTAGATAAAATATGTTCTACTTCATTGTATGAAAAAAAACAAGTTTTCTGTTGCTAAAGAAACAGAAAAAAAGCCATTTTTCCAAGGCATTGGATGATTGATGATTCTTTCATCAATCACTGATTGATGAAAGAACATTAGAATAACTAGATGACAAAAGAGCTGCTCCCAGAATCATGTTTGTGCAGATCCTAGCTATTTTTTATGAATTCATAGTGGGTTCACTAAAAACAAACACATAAACACACATGCCATTTCCTTTGAATAAATGCAAAGGAAGCTGAATGCTTTTTAGCGGCCATATGGAATTCTAATAATATTTTGGTGACATGATGCAGGTTTTCAGTGAAGCTTAAATTTTGTTAATGAGATCTGGTGCTTCTTTAAAAAACAGCCAGTGGTTCAACCTAACAGCACCTCTAGCTTCCCCCTCTTCATCCTGCTCAACAGGCACGTGCAGAGGGGGGTGGGGGGCTAGGGGGGCTTGAGCCCCTGCCCTTTTTATCCTTGATGCCCCTAATAATAGCTAAATATAATAATTTAGTAAAAATAAACTAGTCTGGCTGCCCTCAGTCTAATAATGACTCTCAGAGCCTCCATGTTGTTCAGACACCGGGTCCATGGTTTGGAGGAGGGGGCGGATCTGTGTCCTCTAACTATCAAATTATGGGCAAGAATATTTTTTCATACACTGGTTTGTGAATAAAAACGTAGGTCTGATGTTGACATTAGAAAAATTGTTTCTATTTTTATTTTCATAATCATCCTTGCGGGACAAAACCTGCCTCGCCCCTAAACACAGAAATGCTTCGGCTGCAGAGAAAACTTCTGGGGTTGCACGCAGTACTCCGATGTTGTTTTGTTACTCATTCTGCTGCAAGTTGGCTCAATTTCAATTTTGACGGGCAAGACGGTAAAATCCGGTTTAGGAATTTCAAAATAAAAGATCCGGAAGTAGTTCATTATTTCTTGCGCAGCCCGGTACCAATTGGTCCGCGGACCGGTTGGGGACCACTGCCTTAGACAGAACCCCCCTCCCTCCGGAACCCGTCCTACTAAGAACCTCAGCATCACTAATATGTTTAAATATAGATAAGGTGAATCTGTGAGAGGGAGATCAGGTTTATTGGCCAAGTTTAAAATCAATCACTGATTATTGGTTATTTGCTGTGATGTATTTGTGAACAAACCCAATCCAAACACAAAGATTACACCATATTGTAGCCATGGTAACACAACAATTAAACTATCAAGATGATTCTTTAAACTTTTACAAAGTAAACTTCCTAATTAAATCCTAAATGTACTATTTATTTTTCTCAGCTGAATGCATTAATAAAATGTAATAACATGTCATTCTCTATAAATGATGCTACAGGATTAGATCTATGGGCTGTGTTACAATTAAACCATTTCTAGGGGCCCCTGAGTGTCTGGAGGCCCCTGAATGTCTGGAAGCCCCTGAATGTCTGGAGGCCCCTGAATGGCCCCTACCAGCAGCTACTGAGTTTTCTTTGCCTTGATATCCCAGTCTTATAATTCTAGGTCTTAGAGGTGCTAACATCAAACTATTATACAGAGTTAAAAACCCCTTTGAGCTTTTTGATCTATAAATCAGTCTGCAGCCAGGTTGTTCTAGAGGTTAAATAGATATTATTAGGGCTTAATTAGTAAAATGGCAGCAAATTAGCTTATTTCATAACTTTATAACCAGAGACTTTCTCTCCTCTGGTCTGTTTAACAGCTACAGTCTCAGATCAGCTCAGCCCTCCAGGACTGTCAGCAGCAGAAACAGAAACTTTATACCTGCTGGGGAAAATATAGACTATATTTGCTTTGCATTTCCCCGCATGATGGCAGTGATACAGTAGGATCCAATTAAATTCTTGATTAATATGGGTTGTTGCTATGTTGTTGTATGGAGTTTTTGTTCAATGTGCCCCTTTTATAAATTTGAGCCCCTGCCCCTCCATAGGTCTCTGCGCAGCCCTGCTGCTCAAAGCTTTCTGAATTTTATCCTCACTAATCTTTTCCCACTTCCTGTCCACAGTTTCTATGACCTATGCTCTTCCATTCTCTTCATTTATTAGCTCCTCATAGCATTCCTTTTATCTTCTTACTACAGTCCCCTCGCTAGTTACAACACTATTACTGTTTCTATCTTTAACAAACAAAACCTGCTGCACATCATCTTCAGACTGATCCCTCTGTCTTGCTAATAAATACAAGTCTTTTTCTCCTTCTTTAAGGAGAGAAGGACTTAACAAAGGAGTATGCTGCAGTATGCGTCATGGTGTTCTGTCATGTGTGTGGTTTCTAACACTACAGTAAACACAGCAAGCATGGCAGAGGATAGACAATTATGAGTTCAGAGGTTTGGAGGAGGAGGAAAAAATGATCTATGACCTGGAAAATCTTGTTTTATTTTCCATGCTGTCAGAAAATAAGAATGGAAGGGGTAGGTGAGAAATTCACAACAAGGGGCGGACAACATGAGGCTGAGAACAAAATGATGAGACTTTTGTTATTCAACTATGACAATGAGAAGTGATGTTAGCAGTTCGGTTTGATCATGCCGAGCCCTTCAGTGCCTAGCCCCTTGTATAACTCATCATAAGCATTCTGTTTTGCCTGTGCTACCTTCGTTGTTGCATCTCCATGTATTGTTGTCTACTCCTGGGGCAATATAGGAGTAGGTGAAAAGTTCAGTTTGAATCCCCACTTTGCTCTGCCTTGCCCTTGACATGGCCTGCTGGTGATAGTCCAATGGTCTGGTGGCCAAGGTGCATGGCAGCTTTGCTTCTGTCAGTCTGCTTCAGTGCAGCTATGGTTACAATCCAGTTTCTTGCCACATCAAAGGGTGAATGATTTAATGTAGTGTGAAGCACTTTGGGGTCCTCTGGACTTCATAAAACACTACACAACTACATGCTATTTACCATTTACTCTCTTCGATCCATCCATCCATCCATCCATCCATCCATCCATCCATCTATCTATCTATCTATCTATTTTCTTCCGCTTATCCAGGGTCGGGTTACGGGGGTAGCAGCTTCAGAAGGGAGGCCCAGACTTCCCTCTCCCCAGCCACTTGTTCCAGCTAATCCGGGGGAATCCCAAGGCATTCCCAAGCCAGCCGAGAGACCTAGTCCCTCCAGCGTGTCCTGGGTCTTCCTCTGGGCCTCCTCCCGGTGGGACGTGCCTGGAACACCTCAGCAGGGAGGCGTCCAGGAGGCATCCTGACCAGATGCCTGAGCCACCTCAACTGGCTCCTCTCGATGTGAAGGAGCAGCGGCTCTACTCTGAGTCCCTCCCGGATGACTGAGCTTCTCACCCTATCTCTAAGGGAGAGTCCAGACACCCTACGGAGAAAACCCATTTCGGCCGCCTGTATCCGCGATCTCGTTTTTTCGGTCATGATCCAAAGCTCATGACCATAGATGAGGGTGGGAACGTAGATCGACCGGTAAATCGAGAGCTTCGCTTTTTGGCTTAGCTCTCCTTCACCATGATGGACTGGTACAGTCCCCGCTTGAAGGCAGATGCTGCACCAATCTGCCTGTCGATCTCCCGCTCCCTTCTTCCCTCATTCGTGAACAAGATCCCGAGATACTTGAACTCCTCCACCTGGGGCAGGACACCCACCTGACCAGGAGAAGGCACTCTACCCTTTTCCGGCTCAAGACCATGGCCTCGGATTTGGAGGCACTGATCCTCATCCCGGTTGCTCTCTTTAGTCCTCTCACTAAATTCTTCCTATGGTTAACTTCTTTCACTTTACCATTCCAACACCAGATTTCCTTATTATTTGTTTCCTATCCAAATGATACATTAAGTCCCTTCCTGCATGTCTCTCTAATTCCTGCTGCCCAGTCACCTAAAAGCTCTCTCTTACCACCCAGAGATTTTATCATCCCATTTCTGAAGTCCTCTCACATTCTTTCTTCCTTAACTTCTAGCATTTGGTTCTCTTCTCTGCCTTTGCTTGTTTCCTCTTCTTTATCCTACAGTCACCGTACACACCACTATGAACTTGTTCTTTAACAGGTTTGATGAGTAGCCTCTGATAACTCTGCCATAGTCTGCTTCATAACTCAGAGTACAGAGTCAGAACTTTGTGGACTGGTGCCGGTGAAACCACCCTCTGATCAGTGCAGCTAAAAAGAAGGAGTTAGTGGTGGACTTCCACAGGCACAGACCCACCTCACTGACACCGGTGAACATGCAGGGAGTGGACACTGAGACAGTGGCCTCTTATGAGTACTTGGGTGTTCACCTGACCTTTACAGGAAGGTTCAGAGCAGACCCTGCTTATTGAGGAGGATGAGGTCTTTGGAAGTACAGGGGGGCGTCCCCAAAGACCTTCTTTGACTCTGTAGAAGCATCATGGTGTTATTTGTTGTTTCAGCAGCTTGCAGTTTAGAGGAAGCCGTTAGCTCAGGATGGCCAGCTCTGATTGGATCCCAGCATCCCAGCAACCCAGTGCGGGTGGTCAGACAGAAGGACTCTATCTAAAATAACATCAGTCCATGCATTATGCTGTTGCTGTTGGAGACTTCTTTAAGTGACAGACTGTTGCATCCTAAATGCACAAAGAAGCATTATAGGACATCCTTCCTCTGAGCAGCTGTCATACTTCATAAAAATCACTCCTCTTAACAAAATCAACAAGTCCTTGCAATACATGCTGGCATTCGCATAATCATTTACTCTGTTCTTGCTCATTTTTAAATAACATTGTTATTGGACATCTGTTTTTCTGCATTGATATGCTGTATTATTACCCTGGGCAATGCGATCCTCTGCTCTTCCATTTAATTCAAATCTCACTTACAGCAGAGACTGGACTTTCTCCCATTGACATGGATTCCCTCCAGTGTTTTTATGGGTCCCAGGCTTTACTGCTCTGCTGATGTTTGGTTTGTGGTATGTTACCAGGCGTCCATTAAGCGTGATAAAAAACAAACAAATTCTCAATCATTCTACAGTTACAGTCCCATAGCTACACTGCATGTCTTAGCAAAGGTTTTCAGAAAGCTGAATGACTGAAGGATATATTTTATTTTTTGCCAAATGTCAGTCCTGTCAAAACATCAGACAGGATTCAAAGCAACATGCCAATAAGAAATGCTGTTGGTGAATGATTACAATAAATAGAAAAAAGCACTGCTGTCATTTATTGACTTGTTCAAATCTTTTGGCTGAGTTGACTACAATACTTTAAAAACGCTTTATATTGTATTTATATTATATATTATATTTAAGAAGAAGATCTTAATTTTAACATAGGGCTGATAAAGTTAAAATTACAAAAATATGGTTCTGGTTTTTGATTTTCACCAGAAGTCTTGCTGTAGCATTTTGGAGCAGCTCGTGCCTTTTACACAACTGAATTGCATTGGGTATGCATGACTGCAAATGTTATAAATGCCAAATTATACTTTTTTTGTAAATATGCTTATCTGTGTATTGATTAGTAATTTGTATGGCTCACTACATTGTTTTTGGTGCCAGGACTTTTTACATTCACTCAGCTTGTTGTTTGTGTATATGTTCATTCACCTCACATAAAAATAAAAAAAATATTCTCATATTTATTTTCTTCATCCAGTACCGAAACAGAAAAATGAGTGTATTCCAGAACCCGATGACCCCACAGTAGTAGATTCTTCTTTTTTCAGGGACAGGCTCTTGGTTTTTTATTCCATGGTGGGGAAAACCACATTTGGAAGAATAACAAACAGAGATGGAATACAGACTGAGAAGAGGGACTCTGAATCTCGCTGCTCTTCAATGAAAACCACATGTAGAACAGAGGGAGGGGTGACGTGTGTGTGTGTGCTGGGGGGAGTGTAACGACTAAAGATCCAGCCTCCACAAGAGAAAGGAGCTAGTCCCCTTGAGCCTTACTGGCATTCTCAACAAGCTTTGTAAGGATTGGGACTGTGGGCGTGCATGTGTGTGTGTGCTCAAAGAGACTTTACCATTTACACCCAGATTCTCACACACTTCAGTGCTGTTTAACTTGGTACAACTTCAGGACAAAAAAACTTCTTTCAGAGAGGTTGATCTTAGAGCTATATCAGCAGCTGGTGTGATCTCTGTTATTTCCACCAGTGTGAGGCAACAAGAAAAGGACAACTAGAGGCAGAAAAGAGGCAAACATGTCCCACGCTCTGCTGAGGAGGAATTCCAGCAAACAGGGTTTGCAAAATCTAATGAGGTATGTGATGGATACATCTCAGTTTCTCATGGTCGTTTCTTTTTGTTTTAGAAAGCTGCACAGCCACTGAGGTTAATGTTTAAAAGACATGTATCTCAAACCTGAGAGGTTTTGTCAGTTGTTTTTTTTTCAGATTTTGAGTGTGTTTGCTGGGAAAATCAATCTGTTTTAGTGGAAACCCTTTGATTAGTGGAAACGTTATGGGTCACATGGGGATTTAGGTGTATTTTTCCACAAGCTAATATTTGTAGTAAATAATTAATCTATTGCTTGGTCATTTTGCTATTAGACCTCACTATTGTTTTTTTGAGGATGGCAATGGAGACTTTGCAGTTGAAACATTTAAGACAAAGTAGTTGCCGAAGGATTTTCTGAGAAATGGTGTCACTAACCAGAGTCAGAGGGGAAAGGTCACCTGAGTCCATCTATTGTTTTCTGTGTGCTCATGTATGGAGGTATGTCCTGTTTCTTCTGGGGTTTGCCTCTCTGAGTTTGGTTCTATGAGGCTCTTCAGTGACTCAAATAATTTCTGCACCTGCAGCCATAGCTTGACTGGTCATTTGGGGTGCTACTTAAAATTACGATTCAATCATTTCCTATGGTTTCCTCAGTTCTGTTCACTTTTTTCATTATAACAAAGATTATAACAGGTTATAACAGTTTTTACTAAACTAAGACAGAAACAAGTCAAAAGATCTAAAAAGATTCCTTTAGTCAAGTTAATACTTTTCTAATACGTCTTACTTTTAGTTTAAATTCATTTACATTTTATGCCAACTTAAATTTCTGTGTTGTTATATCTGCAGCCAAAAGAAAAGAAACAAGAAAAAGTATAAATTTCTCACAGAGCAGTATATAATAAAAAGATTTCACTTCACTTTAAACATATTTATGTTTATTTAATTTGGACAAGAATGACTGCTTTGATTCATTTGTTCTAGGGGAGTAAGGAAAGAACATAGAAGAGAAGTGACTGCCTTTTGATGGCAAGACATCTTGTTTACAACCAGATCCAGTAGGAGGCAGACAGCAGAGGACAGAGGAGAGACCGTGATGTGGTCAGCCAGGACTCTGAAGGAAAGCTTTTGGCTCAGATATCACAACAAAACAACAAACATATAGTTTGAATTTCCTTCTCACATGCTTGTTTAAAGCCACATTCACCCACTGCTGATGTGTGTTTAGCCTGTGCAAACTTGTGACGCGCTAAAAGGCATAGTTACATGTCAATCAATCGAAACCAGTCAGATTGCTGTCATAAAATCTTACGTCGATGTACCAACATGTTATTTCGAGCCAGAATGAGATGAATTTGACTCATGGAAAGTTCTACCTGATGAAAGGAGTTCCAGGACGTCTGAATCAGGTGGTATTTGAGAATTTACACACTCCTGCTATGGAGGTGTTGTTAATCAGCAACATCCATGTCATTCATCATCAATGTAACAATCACTGGTGACTGCTCTTATGACGGATTACATTTGTGAGATGTTGAACTGGTTTCTTGAATGTTTCAATCAGCTAAAAACAATATCTGAAGAAGATCAAGATTTTAGCTTTTTCTCAAGAATACCATGACTTCTGATGAGTATTTGTTCTTCAAATGTATGAAATGACTCATCTGTCCAAAGAACATCATTCCCTGAGTCCTGGACTTTGTTTATATTTTTTGTGCAAAACTTTAGTTTGACCTTCATGAGTTTAAGTTAAGCAACACTTTCCTTTTTGCACATGAAAATTGAAATTGTGCAGTCTTTCTGATTGTACAGGAATGCACGTTCACCTCAACACTAGCACATTTATTGGTCCCCAGTTGATATTTCATAGGTTTCAAAGACTCTTTTGTAGCTGTCTTGGGCATTTTTTACAAATTGTTGTGAATGCCCACAAACTACATACTTTGGAATACTCTGATCACTGATTGGGGAGATCCTTGCCCCCAAACAAAACCAAACCTCTGTCACTGGCAGTCAACTTCATTTATGTCACGTTGTTTTCTTTAGTGTGTCGTAGTGACCGTTGCTAATTTACTGTTAGCTACAGCAGCCGTCCCTAACCCTGGTTCTGCATGTCTTAGGTGTTTCCCGTTGCTGAACACCTGGCTTAAATGAATGGGTGACTAACAGACTTTCGCAGCAATTGAAGGCATGCTAAGGAGGTATTTCAGTCATTTAAATCAACTGTGTTGTAGTGAGGAAACATCTAAAACAGACAGGACAGCAAGGGCCCCGAGGACCAGGGGTATGGGACCACTGAGCCAGAGTTATATTTACTGTTATATTTATATAACAGTAAATATTATTTTTATGTATGGATATATTATTATTATTAGTTGTTGTTGTTGTAGTAGTAGGGTTACATTATTAATAATGAATCGTATTATTCATTTGAATGGATATTCATTATTTATTCCATATAACATGATTTGTTCCATAAATAAAGCATAAATTGCTTTATTTCCATAAACTCATAAAGCCTGTTTTTTTTTTACACACACATATACTGTATATATACTGCTCAAAAAAATAAAGGGAACACTTAAACAACACAATATAACTCCAAGTAAATCAAACTTCTGTGAAATCAAACTGTCCACTTAGGAAGCAACACTGATTGACAATCAATTTCACCTGCTGTTGTGCAAATGGAATAGACAACAGGTGAAAATTATTGGCAATTAGCAAGACACACTCAATAAAGGAGTGGTTCTGCAGTTGGGACCACAGACCACTTCTCAGTACCTATGCTGTCTGGCTGATGTTTTGGTCAGTTTTGAATGTTGGTGGTGCTTTCACACTAGTGGTAGCATGAGACGGACTCCACAACCCACACAAGTGACTCAGGTAGTGCAGCTCATCCAGGATGGCACATCAATGCGAGCTGTGGCAAGAAGGTTTGCTGTGTCTGTCAGCGTAGTGTCCAGAGGCTGGAGGCGCTACCAGGAGACAGGCCAGTACACCAGGAGACGTGGAGGAGGCCGTAGGAGGGCAACAACCCAGCAGCAGGACCGCTACCTCCGCCTTTGTGCAAGAAGGAACAGGAGGAGCACTGCCAGAGCCCTGCAAAATGACCTCCAGCAGGCCACAAATGTGCATGTGTCTGCACAAACGGTTAGAAACCGACTCCATGAGGATGGTATGAGGGCCCGACGTCCACAGATGGGGGTTGTGCTCACAGCCCAACACCGTGCAGGATGCTTGGCATTTGCCAGAGAACACCAGGATTGACAAATTCGCCACTGGCGCCTTGTGCTCTTCACAGATGAAAGCAGGTTCACACTGAGCACATGTGACAGACGTGACAGAGTCTGGAGACGCCGTGGAGAGCGGTCTGCTGCCTGCAACATCCTTCAGCATGACCGGTTTGGCAGTGGGTCAGTAATGGTGTGGGGTGGCATTTCTTTGGAGGGCCGCACAGCCCTCCATGTGCTCACCAGAGGTAGCCTGACTGCCATTAGGTACTGAGATGAGATCCTCAGACCCCTTGTGAGATCATATGCTGGTGCGGTTGGCCCTGGGTTCCTCCTAATGCAGGACAATGCTAGACCTCATGTGGCTGGAGTGTGTCAGCAGTTCCTGCAAGATGAAGGCATTGAAGCTATGGACTGGCCAGCCCGTTCCCCAGACCTGAATCCGATTGAGCACATCTGGGACATCATGTCTCGCTCCATCCACCAACGTCACATTGCACCACAGACTGTCCAGGAGTTGGCGGATGCTTTAGTCCAGGTCTGGGAGGAGATCCCTCAGGAGACCATCCGCCACTTCATCAGGAGCATGCCCATGCATTGTAGGGAGGTCATACAGGCACATGGAGGCCACACACAATACTGAGCCTCATTTTGACTTGTTTTAAGGACATTACATTAAAGTTGGATCAGCGTGTAGTGTTATTTCACTATTTCACTCCAAATCCAGGCCTCCATTGGTTAATAAATTTGATTTCCATTGATGATTTTTGTGTGATTTTGTTGTCAGCACATTCAACTTTGTACAGAACAAAGTATTCAATGAGAATATTTCTTTCATTCAGATCTAGGATGTGTTATTAGAGTGTTCCCTTTATTTTTTTGAGCAGTGGTATATATATATATATAATATAATACCTATCCCAATGACTCTCAGTTTTCCAAAATGTATTTATGAACATTCAGATAGGTCAGCAAAACGTCTTGTAACCTGACATCAAATATATGGTTTTATGTATGAATTACTGTCCTCATAAAGTTACTTCAGATTTTCCTCTGAATCAGAATGAATGCTGACGGTTCGATTCTTGCCTCTGTCGAGGTTTTGTAATTGGCGAGTCACTGGAAGAATCACAAGGCTTCAAGATAACAGCTGGCAGTGTTTGGCTCTCTCATCCTGACTTATAGTTGACTCAGAAGATGGACTCTGTGTGGAGGTGCAGACAGAAACCATGACATCACACTAAATGCAGGGAGTGACTCCAAGCCCTCTGCTGTATCAGACAATTTACTGCTCGGCTGTTTTTCAGCACCGTTCGTCATCTTCCCTTCTCTTAGGGAGTTCAGATTGTTTGGACATGTTTGACCTGCTTCTGAGCAACTTCATGTAGTGGTTTCTCTATAATGTTTATTGTTTCTTTGGTTTATAATTGTCTTCTATACTGAGATCTATGTTTCTAATATTTGGTACAAATTTGAAGGATGTAAAAAATGATGAAATCCTATTTTTTTGTATCAAATTTAGACACATAGATATCACATGGATATCTGAGACCAAATATGGTCTCAGATATTTGGTCTGAGATATCTGAGACCAAATATGGTCTGAGACCAAATATGGCCTCAGATATCCATGAGATATACAGTATATGTGCATAAGGTCTCATGCACATATACTACTAACGTAGTGGCCTCAGTAGTATAATTATATGCCCAATATACCCATTTGTTGGTTTCTGTGAGACGAAGGCCACTACCAAAGCAGCTTCTGGTCAGGATTAAATTCAGACATTCCCACATACAGTATATTGCCATTTTAAATAGCTAGAAGTACACACAGGTGTATCATTTCAGATGAACATGAATAGAAAACCATTTCAGTAGAACCTCAGACAGCTAGCTTGGAAGACTGTAGCAAAGAAGGAATTCAAAGAAGTCTTATTGTTGGGTTTAGTGATCTACTGCAGAACCTGGTCAGCTCACCATCAAAAAACCAACATTAACTTCACTATGTAAAAAAGCTAGTTAGTGGAGGAAAATACTGAACCATCTAGAAATCAGTCTGGACACAGGAAGTGAAACATGGAAATGGCACAAAATGTTCAGGGAATCCACCAAAGACAATTCTGAAATGGAAAGTCCAGACAAACCCAGATCTTGATCTTATTGAGATGAAACCTGCTGTACATTAAAGAAATCATTCAAATATTAGACAGATGTCAGAAACTTGTTCAATAAGTCCCTCACTAAAGGCATTTCAACCAAAGGTGTGAAGAGTAGTTGTCAAAAATCAAAAGAAGAAATAAATACAAATTCAATCTGTTAACTTGTTTTTTTTTCATTCAGTAAAAATTTGGGTGAAATTTTCATTTACAGTTGAATAACTGAGATTAAACAACAATACCTGAACCTTACTCATAAAAAAGGACATTCTTAAAGGTGTGTCCCAATAGTTCTGAACATCTGTTGGTATGAAAAAAGTAATCAGCTCTGATCTCTTAAATATTTGTTGGAGGGATGTTGGAGGTGTTTAGAGCATGATCTTAATTTTGAACTAGTGCTGATGTTTTTTTGGAAAGACTTTATTTGGTCTCAGATTCTTTACAGGTTTCTTATTGTGTGACAGAAGAAGCGGTCACAAGGGCTTGCTGTTATGTGAAGGGGTCATGGCAGGCGTGCCGCAGACCTGATCTGCTTTTAATCAGCTCTTTGTCAGGTTGGCTCAGCCTGCAGCACAGACCGGGGCAGATCTGTGACCTCTAAGACTGGATCTCTGACTCATGTGTGGGTTGCCTCAGTGTGTCCAAAGAGATAAGACATTCTGGAATGTGTTTGGGGGAGGTGGGCTGATGAGTGACGAGAGCACAGGCCTCTCGCAACTCTCCACATGTTGTCTTCATTAAAAGGATGAAGGACCGTCAGTCATAGGTAGCTGTGATACCAGTTCTTTTCTGGCCTACCTAGCTACTTGCTAGGAAAAGTAAATCAATGAAGAGTTGTTTCAGTTGTACAGCTGCCAGCTTGTTTTCTCCTGACCACAGTGGTCTTTTGAATTGATCTTTTTCCCTTTTTTCCACTCAAAAATAATGCTAAATCTTTAATCTCAAAGTTTCTCTTACGGTTAGCAAATAGGAAAATGTCATAAATTAGGTGGAATCTTCTCAAATGTCCAATTGGTCAACGGTGTCCAACCAGCTACCAGAGTTAGCATCAAAATGTATCAACATTAGCTCCATGTCAAAGTGACACAAAGCAGTCAGTTGTTTGGGCTACGCATCCCAGGTTGGGTTTGAAATATTGAGTTTCAGTAATTTTATTTAAAAAAAACTTTGAACTTGTTTAGTTCATGAACTGCAACGTCAAGTTTTTCCTCTAAAAAAAAAATCTCATGCTTGTTTCTGCTCCAACGCATTGGTAGTTATGAAACCAATTTTTTTTTTTTCTCATAGAGAAAATCAACTCTGTGTTGTGCCAAGATACCTCAAAGTCTGCTTCTGCTGTCCTGTCTCATGGTCGCCTCATATTGTTTGTCTGAGTATAGCGTAAAGTTGAACTTAATTTAGTTTCAGTAAATTTGCCCAAGTGATTGATAAAATAAAGACAAGCGGGAGTCTGACTTGTTGTGGCCTCTGAACCCACCTGTTGATTTATGTTCTGGAGTTGCAGTGACTCATTGCATCTCTCTGTTCTGACTTGTTCCTGCAGCACAGTGACTTCATCTATAACGTGTTCCCACCATGCCCGTCTGCACCACATAGGCTGGAGGGCTTTCAGGCTGAATGCTAAACCTTGTTATTATTGTATCATTCAATCCATTCATCCACCTGATGACAGCGTGAGAGATTACAAAAGAACAACTGAAGTATAATACCCTCAACCTGTTCCCTCCTGACTGTGATCCCTCTTCTTCTGTTGCACTTCAACATGTGCAAACAGAGCAAAAGGCTTTGTGTGGTTGCCGTCAGTTCTTATCCATCATGTGAGTATGGATCTGCTATGAAACAAATCTGCCAAGTAACCGATTCTGCTCCAACGACACAGCGAGGCTCCGAAGAACTGTTAGACTCGTCTAGATTTCCGGTCTTGTCTTTGTTTCCTTAATGTCCAAATAAACATTAACAACAGAGTCACCTTCTGAAGGAGTATTCAGAAGGCTGGTGGCCAGATATGAAAGGTATCTGGGAAGGAACACCAAGAGACAAAAGCAATAAAAATTATGGCAAATAAACATGTAAGAAGGAAGACGATGCTGAACAAACTTCTAGCAGCCTTGGCTCGACTCTGACCAGAACCCACAGAATGATGATCAACATGACATAAGCAACTGAAAACACAAAAGCAGAGAATTGGACATATTCACTTGCATGATGACCAAAAGCATTTGCAATGTGTACACAGAAATGAGAAGCTGCTTTTTTGTTGTGCACAAGTGACACAATGATTTGAAGATTGAACGAGCATTGAACAAGTTTTGGACTTATTTACATTAATCTCACTTAATTCTTTTGGTTTGTTCGATGACAAATTGCTTTTTTTGTGTTGAATTTACTTAAGAGTTCTACATTTTTAACTTAAAGAAACTTTTCTTTGACTTTACTTGAAACAATTAAGTTCAATGCTTCGTTCGTATCCTGACATCTGACGTCATGACACAAGCTTCACCAGAGACAGATCCTGTACCGACTGTGATGCTGCAGTGGTGGAGCACATAAACAGGTCTTAGTCCTTGATGTGGCCATCACAGGTTCAATTCCCGGCCTGATGACCTTTGCTGAATGTCTTCCCCATCTTCCATTACTCACTTTCTTGTCTAACTACTCTTAAATAAAGGCCACTAGAGCAAAGAAATCTTTAAAAAAAAGATCCTTTATTAGTTTACTTCTTCATTTGAAGTAAACTAAATGATTTCAGAAAGACTGACTTAAATTTGCCAAGTTAAACCAACTTAATAGATTGAGTTGGATAAACGTAATTGGATTGCTTGTTACCAATTGAAGCAATTCAATTAAGTTGGTTCAACTATTTTCTTTTTTCAGTGTAGCTTTCTTAGTATTTAATGAAAGTACCCAAAAATAAACCATAGAAAGCAAATGAAGACAACAACCTCTGACTGGCAGTGTGAGGCATGTTCATATTCGACTTCATCCTCAAATATGTTGTTGTGACTTTCCGCCACCTCAAACTGAGGAACTCAGCTTCAAATCAACTCAAACCAACGATCACTTCCTGATCTGACTTCAGAATTCGTATGAAGAAATTTTAAACGTTAACTGAATTCATGCAGACACTTTTCTGCTCTTAAAAACTGGATGTGTCCTTCTAGATAAATCACTGCTCCTAATCTGGTGTGGACTGGACTGATGTCCATGACGTGGCTCAAGGGAACTTCATCAACAATTATTTGAGGAAACGCTCAGTGGGACAGCATGTCCGTTCTTGCCTCTGGTTTTGGTTTACAACAAAAGAATACCACCTAGAAGAAGTTTGTTTAAAGTCACTGCAATGGCAACATCAGCACAGATGAGCTCTGTATGTTAAGCCCGTTTTGGAAAACAAGGTTAAAATCTCCATCTCTATGCAATAATTACATGGCAGGAGAAAGAGAAACAAAGAATGTTTTTGTGAAAAAAAATGCAGCAGAAGAAAGTTAAAATACTTGTAACACCTTTGCTTAAAATCACCAGTTTAATGATTTATCATTTAAATTTAGTATGTTGGGGATGCTGCCGAGAATGACAAAATACCTCAGCAATAATTAAGAGAGAAAATGCAAGGTGAAAGCACAGTGAAATAAAAATAATTCTTTGACCAATTAAAAAAAAAAAATCTGAACTTGCACTAATGAGCGTTTTTTTCATGAAATCAGTCTGATCTGATATAGTTCTGATCTATTACATCCAGATGGAGATTGTGAGTTTGATTCCTAGCACTTTACAACTGGCAAAACCTCCCAAAACAAACTGAAACAAAAACACTTGCTTTTAAAAAATTTAAGTGTCATGTCTTGTCATTACAGCCTATGATGGGAAATCATGTTTGTTGTACAAAATCAGGAACTCAAGACAGAGATTGAGAAATTGACCTTATGAAATCAAGACTGCATCTATAGCATCAAAGTAGACTCACCATAATAAGTGAGATATCAATGCCCACCGCCACCAGGAAACAGCACTTTCTTCTGTTTCCTGTCATGACATGGTTTATTGACAGAACAAAAAACTGAACAAGTTTATTTTCTCAACTTCCAGCTCAATGTGTCATGACTGTAATCTATGAGTTTTACATATAAATGATCTGAGCTGGCCTGACACTTCTGTTCCTTCTGTTCTCACAACAATTAAAATAAATAAAAAAATCCCACTGATTTTCCATCCAACTGTTCACACCAATGACACCCAACTTATCTGCATACTAGGGCTGGTGCTTCAGCTTCAGAAAAGGTAACCCTCTATGGCACATGTGTCAAACTCAAGGTCCATGGGCCAGATCATAGCTTTTTATGTGGCCATCATAAACACTAATTGTGCTTAAATATTATTTTATCAATCAAAGCAATGTAGTTTATCTTATACTGCCAAATTTCATCAATCAGTCCCTCCAGTTTCTTGTGAATTTCACGCAAAATCAACAAATCCACGAACTTTTTTGCACTAATACTTAATTGGTGTTTTATTGCAAAAATGATCAAAAACTTTCTTACTTGTACTAAACAGCTGCCTCAGCCTTAATTGATGACAGATTATAATCCATAATCTATACAGCAAGTAATAAAAAGTTGCATTTACTGTCAAAAATAAGCTCAAATATTTCCAAATTAGTAATACAAACACTTTGGTTTTTATTGCAAAAAATCACAAGACAATCGTGTCATCCTAGAAGGACTGAAAAGATGTTCACTATTATTTAATTTTAAGAATTCATTGATATTTTAACAGTTTGTGAACGGGTTTAATCAATACATCCCGTCACAACCGACCCTTTAAGAGCATTTGTGCTCTTGATTTGGCCCAAAACAAAAATGAGTTTGACACTCCTGCTCTATGGTTACATGTTACTGTTGGAGTTCATTCATATTGTCTCTGTGCACCACCAGGTCCGTTAACCAGCTTCAGAACCTGACCAGAACCCCTCAGGGTTATTACCTTGAGAAATAATGAGATTTGGTTAAATAAAAAGAAAAAAAAACAGGCTTTAATGCTGAAAAATTGTCAAAAGTTACAAGACATGCATGTCATAAAAAAGGAATAGAGAGAGTTACATTCACTGTCCAGTGCTGGGCCACACTTAGTTCACCTTAGGGGTGACACCAAGTGAGGCAAAGATTGTATCGTGTGTTTAGCTTTTATTATTTTCTGCAAACTGTGTCCTTCCTAAAGGGTAGTCTAATCAGTTTCAATCTGTTGCTAGCGGTAGTCACACATAAACATGGTTATGTCAACTGCAGCGTGTGAGTGTATGCAGATAAAAGAGGATAAAAGAGATAGAGGAACACATAGAATCCAAAACATTACATTATTGAGGGTAAAAACAACATGCAAAGTAACCTGTTTACAGATGAAGCAATGTGAAATATTTGTGGAATTTACACCACAACGCATACTGTGGATATAAACTTACATTTTGCACGTTTCCCAGCAGTCTTTTTGCATATTTTATCAAAAGTGTTGAAGCATTTACATTAGTTAATGCCCTGTTTTCAACCACTCCTTACTGATGTATGAAAATGCTGCTCCTCTCCTTTTGGCGTGTTTGAACGCATACGTAGCATTTTCACAAAAAGCCGCTGGGATGTTTCCATGCCTGGAACTTCAGTAGTTGTTCTTCTGCCCAGACTCACCGCTCAGAGGAGCATTGAGGATGCTGAAGAAGTGGAGCGGGAACGTCGCCGAAAGGCTCGAGAATCTTTACGCCGACGGAACAGCGGCTCAACACCTGAAGACTCGTCACCAGAGAGCGAGGCGCTGGAGGAGAGGAACACGTGAGCACACACAACAAAACTGACCGTCTTCATACTGCAGCTGATTCATGTTATAAGAGACGGGCGAGTTTGACTTCCATTTTGATATATTATTAATCAGACTGCAGACTTCTCTAGCAAACAAATGGTTATATCAATCAATCAAACTGACGTCACAGTTACAAGTTTAGATAGGTCCTGTATAATAAAGCCGCTAAAACATAATTCTAGAAGTCGTGAAGTAACCCTTACTCCTGCCCACTCTCTCAAAAATGAGTGTAAAATATGTCATTCAGCATACTATCAAAAATGAGTTTCTTCTCAGTTTGCACCTGATATTGTAATGCATACTGAGATAAGTGAAGGAAATGCTAATGCTCACTGAACTGAATCAGTTTTTATCCACTTCACTGTTTTTTACATTTTGTTTTTTGCATGATTTGCCAGTGGCTGACAGTGGTGCAGTTGGTAGGTGGTAGAGCTGTTGCCTTGCAGCAAGAAGGTCCTGGATTCGATTCCTGGCCTGGGGTCTTTCTGCATGGAGTTTGCATGTTCTCCCTGTGCATGGTGGCTTCTCTCCGGGTACTCCAGCTTTCCAAAAACATGACAGTTAGGTTAATTGGTTTCTCTAAATTCTCCCTAGGTGGGCGTGTGTGTGTGTCCATGGTTGTGCCTCCTGTCTGTTTCTGTGTTGCTCTGCGACAGACTGGCGACCTGTCTAGGGTATACCCCGCCTCTCGCCCGGAACATTAGCTGGAGAGGCACCTCCTGACCCCACTAAGGGGTACAGAAAACGGATGGATGATCAGCTAGTGCCTCATTGCATGCTCTCTGCATAAGAGACTCCAGCTCTGCTGAAGGGAAGCTGTTACTTCTCCTTATCTAAATCAATACTAGATATTGATTAGGATGTTTCCTAGCTGGGTTTTCCTTCTTTTTTGTTATATAGTTTTTCAAATATTTTCTTTTGGGTGTGTTGCGAGGAACAGATCCAGACCTCTCAGGGGAGCTTTCATTAATTTTTATCTTAGCTGCTTATTTTTGTTACGTAAAACATGCTTAAACCGAGACAATTTTCTGTAAACTGCCAAACCATTGAATCAATGTGATAATAAATGATGTCATATTTATTTGAAGGTTTGGTGTCTTATGGATGAATTTTTCTGAAATCCTGCTTTCAGACTGAAAATGTGTGCTCTTGGCAAAAATATTCCTCCATAGAGCCTGGAGATTCAAACTTTTTGGAAATGCATTGTTAATAAGAACATTTTATCACTTTATATTGTCATAGCAACCTGATTTGGTCAGAATGCATCCAGGTGAAAAATTTAATGAACTACAGAAAACTGCATCACACAAACAGGCTGCTGCATTGCAACAAAAATGTTAGAGTTTCACTGAAAACCCAACAGGACTTATAAGAACAAGATATGTATATACTGTACATGTGTACACTCAATATTTTCCTCTTTTTTAAAGTATTTTCCAGGCACACAGTGGCATTTTATAGCATGATCAAGTAACTATGTTACCTTCAGTTGTTATAAAAGTGCTGTATATATTTCAAATATGACTTAAAAGACAATTTACTTTAACACCTTGAAATCCACAACAAACATAAAAAGAACGAGATGGTGTCCTACCGAGGCACCGGACATCTGTGGGACCATCTAATGTCAAACAGTCTTAGCTGATTTACCTTCTTTGCTTGAGAGCAAACAGTCCTTCAAGCAGATTGTTTGCTGCTTGAGAGAAGCAGTAAACAGTCTCTCTCCCCTGCACCATGATGATGATCTGAAGAGCGACATGCAGCTGCTTTCTTATTACATAGCATGCAAAGAATGTCTCAAGAGAAAAAGCATCACCATGCCACAACCTGTGGTGTCTCAGGAGACCTGAAATTTAAGGCCTGTAAATTACTGCTTTCACCTCCAACACCTCCTCTGTCTCATGGCAGGCTCAGCCGGCCTGGAATTGTGGTGATTCAACATTAGGTAACTCTGCTGCTGCAAGTCTGTCATTTCCATACCTCTTGTATGACTATAGCAGTGATGTAAGGCTCCCTTTTAATTTGTGGTTAGATGGGAGATTTTGTAATTCGCCTTTTGTGGCAATTCAATAATTAGTCTGTGATCGTTTTTCTAGTGTAATAAGCATCTGCTGGAATAACAGCGAAGCAGATTATAGTTACTCCACTGGCTAAATGAGCAGCCAAAGTAAATTTCCTTGTTCCTAAAGGAAACACTTCAGAGACCTCAAAGCAGTTTTAGTGACTCCCAAACAGAATTGCTGGTATTTTAGTTTTGCTACTTCATCAGGAATCAATCAGAGACTTAGGGTTCTACTGGGTGATCAAGCGATCACCCAGTAATCATCTGTGGAATGTTAATAAAATCCTCCTGCCACCTCCCGGAGACTCAGAACACATTTTCACTAGGAAACAGAGTCCTGATTAAAGGTGGCAGAGTAAGACATCATACCATCCTGCATGTAACAGCTGCAGGTAGCTCTTGGACAGCCCTGATTCAAGCCAGAAATATCATAAAGTGCTAGCTTATTTGACTCTTTATTCAAAAAGTTTCCAACTCTTCCTAGAATCTCTGAATCCATAATTTTTGTTGAACCTTGTAATCTTTTCGTGGAAGAAGAACCTATGTCCTTTAGAGTACATTGTTTCAGTGTGCTGCTGAAAGGTAAAATCACTGACCAATAACTGTTAGTTAACAATATAACGGTCTGGCACTAAAACCAGCTAATACTCGTAGGTAGAAGAATATTTAGCTGTGTTCCAGAGAGCTTGTTCATATTTACTATTAGGAATGTAGTTATAGTTCTTACAAAAGCTTTGAGAAAAAGGTTTGGCTAATAGCTCCAAGCCTCCCTGTCAACAATAACAGTGTTTCTGAATGTGTTATAAATATTCTGAGTCAGACAAATCTATACAAAACTTTCTCATTAGTCTGCTGATAAAATGCAATCTCATAATTGTTGTGTTTCCATTAAATAAGAGGCGCAATTGAAATGACACATGAACAAGTCATTAAAAAACGTTACACCATGATCCTCCAACTACTTCCTGTTATCTTCTTCTTTGTGACCCGTGTGATGCGAAAAAAACTATTTCCGTTGCAGTTTTGCAAAATGAACCAATTTTGATACAGCCGAAAAACCTACCTCCAAAACTGTTTACCAAAAAACTGGAGTTTTTTTCTTTTTGGTGTGTTTCGAAATGTCCAATTGGGCAATTATACGGTCAATGGAGACGCAGTTACTGAAATATTCCTAATTTACGTGGAAGGCCCACACTACAACAAAGTGATTTTAAAGATTTATTGAAGTGGAGAGCTTGAAATGAATTGGGCAAAGCGATGCATCTTTTGTGGAGAACGGCAGTTCCCTAAGCTAACCTAAAACCCAATTATACAATTAGAACAAAGAGGAGACGGAATAAAGGACATGAATAATAGTTTGAAAAGAAGGTCAATAAAAATGTTCATTGTTTTAAACTGTAGCTGCCCTTCAGAAAGTCCTACTGAGCTCATTATAGGCGCTACTTCTCAGTGTAACGCTGGTAAAAATGTTTTTAAAGGGTTTAAGAAGAGCCATGTTGTCTTCCTGAAGGCGGAGTTTCAGAAAGAGCAGGAGTTTTTGAAGAAACAGAGGCCCAATTTCAAGGCCTTAAATTAAGCAATTTAATTTCTTTTAAGTCATATCTTATATATGGGAGTTCTTACAACTCTAGTTAACATAGTTACTTGATTGGGCTATAAAATGGCACTATATGTCTTGGAAACACATAACACTGCCCTTTTAAGAGGTACATGGTTACAGGTGTGCCACCCAAATAGTTGAACCATATTTGTATGACTGTCTCTTGTTACTTCAGGTATGATCGTGAACTGAAACCCAGCAGTTCCCCTTCTCTTGAGGAGGATGAGGGTTTTAGTGACTGGACTCAGCGCAGAGAAAAACAAAGACAGCAGCGACTGCAGGAGCTCAGTCAGGATGGAGAAGAAGAGGAAGAAGAAGAAAATGTCTTTATGAAGAACAATGCAGCCAATAAGGCTGCTCACCCTGCTTCGACACCGTTCAGTCCAGTTCAAAGACAAGATCAGGAAGATACTGACAGCATCAGGATGAAGGCAGAGAGGAGGAACAAGTATGAAGAAGAGGTTAGGAGAGTGAAGGAGAGGGGGGAAATGAAGAAGGACAAAGTGCTGCTTTCCACAAAACAAGAGACTCAAAGGTCAAATACAGAGGTAAGAGTTTTGTATCAAACATTTAAGTGTTTGATTTCTGAAGTTGCTCAGAATTTTTTTTCTGTTTCTATTTTTTTTTGTCATTAATCTGTTTCTGAATTTATCAAGTAAAAGATAATAGTCATGAAATCAGAGAGATCTTCCTTAGATTTAGAGTGTTGTGAGAAACAATATGTAGCTATCTACACCACTAATTTCATTTAATTCAACTCAGTTTTATTATTTAGTGCAGATTCTCAACAATCGTCTTTTAAAACCACGTGAAAAAAATCCATTGTTAAAATGTGTTAATTTAGTCCAACCCAACAGACTTAAAAGTTAGTTTCATGTATTCTAACTTGATCATAGCTGGTAAACAAAGCAGTTAAGCTTAGCTTGTCAAAGCCAGCTGATCAGAAGGAGCATGTAGCTACAGTCAGCAGTGGATCCCAGAGTCACAAACGCATAGTTAGCAGCATGCATGTGACAACAGTGAGAAGGAAAACTCTCCTTTAACATTAAGAGATCTTGCTTAGAGTGAGAGAGACTTTCTTTCAGTTACTCTGAGAAACCGGGTTTAACTCAAATGTTTTACACATGTGGGCAAATTGTTGGCATGCCTCTCTGAAAGAATGGAAAGCCTTCAACGGTCACTGAAATAACTTGAAATAGACAAAAGTAACAATAAATACAACTTGACTAAAAGTAACAAATGAATATCAGACATTGTTGTTAAAAAGAACATTTTGAATTTAAAATGAAAAAAAACATTTTTTTAAATTAAAAAATTAAAACATATTTGATCAAGATTTTTAATGTCTGGTACACATTAAAAAAAAAATCTGATATGTTCAAATAGTGTTTTTTTTCCAACATTTTACCAACAGGAAGTGAAAATGAAAGAACTTAAAGTATCCTACACATCCAAGGTTTTCCTGTGTCAGAAGCCAAAACACAACAGCCAAGAGAGTGGCACGGCCCGCCAGGAAGTGACATCAGTCATGAACCAGAAGAGCAGATCTAGCAGGTGTGTGGTGGGTGTGTGCGTGTATGTGTGTGTGAGAAAATAGTCCAAACATAACGCTCTTAATTTATCCAGCATGAAAGAAATAGATTTTTTGGTAATACTTTATTTGAAGGTTTGTTCACAAGTCTGACATGACTCAAAAAAAAAACATGACATAACATCTGTCATGAAGAATACTTTATGAATATTCATGCCTATTATCATGGAAATGTCATTCGGTAAATAATGCCACTTTTAATGCAAAGTTTGCACTTTTAATAGACTTTTAATGCAACTTTTAGAGCAACTTTGCATTACAATTGTCATTATTTACTGAATGACACTTCATGACAACAGTCATAAACATTCATAAAGTCTTCTTCTTGTTCATGACAGCTGTTATGTCATGAACATAACAGCTTATGTTTATGATAGTGTCATGTCAGTCTTATGCACAACCCGTCAAATGTTACCGATTTGGTATTCCTGGACAGCATAACCTACACAAATATCACCAATATTCTTCTGATCATATTTCTGTGTTTAGAAGGGCAAAAGTAGTTATTTTGGGACTAAAGCTTCATAAAATAATAAACTCAGATAACTTGTTTAATTGTTTGTTTAATTAATGAGTCCTATATGTGCTCCAGAGCCAAAACCAAGATATTTGTGTCATATGCAGACAATTTGTGGAGTCAGAGGAGGCGAAGCCCTTCCTGGAGGCGGAGCAGAGACTGGAGAGGATTCGCCAGAGCCTGCAGGAGAAGGAGAGTCAGGAGCTGGAGCAAATTAGACATAGGCAGTTTGAGGCCGAGCAGGAGCTGGAAGAGCTGAAGACGAGACGGAAGGAGAGACGGCGAGCTCGTGAGGAAGAGGAGCGCCAGAGAGAGGATGAGGAGAAGCAGCAGCTGGCTGCTGAGGAGGTGCTTAAAGCAGAACAAGTGAAATAAAAACTATGATGCTTTGGCTTTATGTGGAGGAAATGTATCATCTCTCTGACTATATCAAATAAAATAGCTTAGAGATTAACCAATTTTTTTTTTTTGCACATTTCAGCAACAAGGCAGTACAAAGAAAGTCAATCATTCAGTAAAGGCCATTTAGCACAATCAAGTCCTAAAACTTTCGGGGTGAATTGAGTTTAGGTTGTGTTTTTGTAAGAAGGAGCTGCTGTTATGACCAAAGTAAAACAAAAACAAAAAAACAAAAAAAAAACTTCCTTTTACATCAGCCAGAATATTTTGGAAATGACGACTTCGCTGAGGAATGTTCAGGGAGGAAAATGATGTCTGTTTCATATGAGACCGTATTGCACAACATGATGTGATCGAGTGTTTTCGAATTCCATTCAGGAGGAAAGAAGAAAGATGAGGGAAGACATGGAGAGGAGGAGGATGGAAGCAGCAGAAAGGA
The DNA here is from genome assembly GCF_003331165.1 of Xiphophorus hellerii. Taxonomy (NCBI): domain Eukaryota; kingdom Metazoa; phylum Chordata; class Actinopteri; order Cyprinodontiformes; family Poeciliidae; genus Xiphophorus; species Xiphophorus hellerii. The sequence continues at coordinate 31,623,847 of NC_045673.1, read as the reverse complement.
TGAAGAGCCTCAGTACGTCCAGTGCAGAAGGAGAGGAGGCGTTCAGTCCCAAAGTTTCAACACATAAGGTGATAAAAACTGAACAGCATGACTTTGTTTTCAGCTGCAAAACTGTAAAACACTGTTTATTTTTACTTTGTGCTGTGGTATTCAGCATCATCTAGTCTTATACAACCAAAAAGTGCTTAAGCAGCATGTTTTCAGAACTTTACACTTCACATCTGACCTGCATGTTGGGTTAAAAACTGGAAAAATAATAAACTTAAGTGGAACTAAGCTTGTATCTGTTCTGGACGAAAGAAATAAAAAAGAATGATATGAATGTGTCAGATGACAATAACTGTTAGTTAGCTGACGACTTTATTTTTTGTGTTGTTAAATGAAATGAAATTAAAGTTACATTAAAACCCCATCTGGTAAAATCCTATGTTATGTAGCAAAAAGCCTTTAACAGGACACCACCATGTTTATCTTACCTTTATTTATCAGTTTAGTTAAAGATTTTGCTACCTGGTTTAAGTAATCCTCAGTTTTAATCTTGCTTACAATCAATTAGAAAGGACATTAAAAATAACCAAAAACAGAAGCACCAGACCAGGCTTTGTTACTTTGACTTTTGTGAAATAAACTTTATTGAACATACAATAAAGGAATGAACATAACTGTGTTCTCTTTGCAGATGATGAGTTCAGTCTTTTAGCTCTTGTAAGTTGCATGTGTGTGTGCGTGAGTTTGCAAAGCCAGCATGACTTGGCTGCACCTTGGCAGCATGTGACGTTGTTTTAGAGTTCACTGATACTTCCACACTTACGTTGCTTTCAAATGTTTAAGACTTTATGAACAGATGAGACCACACGTCGAGATAAACTGAATAAAACGACACACTGACCATTTTGTTTCACTGTGTGAACTTCAGTCAGATCAAACTAGAAATAGAAATACCACATTTATTTTCTTTATGCTAAATGCCACAGAAATGTGTATTTTAATCTTTTTGTCAATGAACTATGCTAACAATTTACACCTGCAGTCATCCACTGCGCCTCATGTTTCAATGATTTTTGCTCTTTCATGCATCAAAATGCTATCAGTTAATTCTTTCATGCAGCAATATTTTGACCGAAACATATTCTGATTATAATTAGCTCAATTTTGAAAAGGTACCATGTTATCCCAGTCCTGTCCTCATCATCAGCCCTGACAGAAGCTTTTATTTGAAATGACTCAGGTGTCACCATGTTGATCAGGGCTGCCTGGAAGATGAGATGCTCTGTGGCTTTCTGCTTGAAAAATCACTAAGAATCACACTGTCACAACTAAGTGTTAAACATGTCAAAGAGTTTGGTAAGCATGTGTAGCACCATGGACATCTGGGGCTTTGTTTAGGAACTTGACAGTCTGAAGGTATGACACATGACCCAAACTTTTTTTCTTTTTCAGATCACAGAGAGAACCAACTCCCTGAACCGTTCACTAAAGAAAAGGTAACTATGTTCTCAGTCTTTTTTTTTTTTTAATGAGAAGAAAAAGTTATTATTTTTGAAATATTTCAACAAAACTGTTGATGAAATATTTTAAATATTTTAAAGATTCTATTCAAAGTAAAACAGAATATGACTGCTAGTCCACGGTGTCCAAAGTGTGGCTGATGGGCCGTTTGTGGCCATCAGAATGATGTCACCACAGTCACCATTCAAGAAATGTGGTCAAACTCAAAGGCGGCTGATGCAGATACTTTTTAAAGATTTTATGGTTGTCATTTCCACTAACTTGGAGCTTTTAAAGTAAAATAAGTTAAATTAACCTTTAATCCAACTATTTCAATGACCATATTTTATCTCCTTTGGTTTTAGCAATCATAGTAAATAAGACCAATAAGAACTTCCAACAAGTAGTCTTTATTGCACCCATTCAGTTAACTTCCGTAAAGAACAAAGAGTTCTTGTTTCTGACAAAGGCTAAAAATATGCCACCAAACAAAAAACTAACCCCTAAAAGTGTGAGCCTTTCCTTAATGAACAACTCTTTAAATGCTTTGGATGTGAAGGGATTTACAGATTCACCCTCCTAACAAAACTCTGACAACTTTACACTGTTCATGTGATGTGTGTTTGGTTCATCGTTGAGGAGATGAAATAAAATATACAAGAAATGTTTTGTGTTTTTAATCTGCAAAGCATTTCAATTTGTGGGCTTTCATTACTTTCAGGTTAATGATTTTGGCTTGAATACTAAGAGGTTTGGACATCACAAGTTAAAGCAGCCAATGAACAAAGATTGCTGCCCCATCGCTAGTCTGTAAAGCTAATATTTAGCCTGCTGATATTTCTCAAAGAGGCAGCTTTTGAAACCATTCCATGCTGGAGAGACAAAATTTTCCACAATGAATTGTTTTCAGAATTAACATCAGCAGCCCTGGTCTGAAAAAAGGTGGAAGTTGCAAGAACTTTCAAATCACTTTAAATCTACTTTAGTAGAAAATGCTGTTATTAATCATTATGCCTAAAGTTGAATGGCTAAATCTTCAGTTGTTTGTCCTAACTGCTTTAGAGCTGCTGATTAACTCTTAGTTGCCTGAAGTTAAGACAGACATGGCAACACAAGGAAGAAGGTCAACCAACATACATTTCTCAGGATATAATACTCCTAGGTTGTGATTTGTAGCTCTGCTTAATGGAGTCCAGATGTCAGGGACTGTCTGACATCAGTAGTGGGTGAGGGACGGCGGCTCCAGGCAGTCTGCAGAAGGAAATGATCAGTTCTGAGGAACTTTCAAGACAAGGGATCAGGATGTATAAGTTCAAGATCATTTAACTTCCTTGTTGATAGCTTTCGAGAATTCACGCTTGATATTTTCTAAAGAAGAATAACTCAATAACATCTCTATTGAGTGAATCCAGTCCTTTCTGAAAATATGGTACTTAAACTCGTCTGCTTGAGGCAGACCTTTAACCCAGAGTGGACGGTCCAACATTGGGGAGACTCCTTTGGGATTCCCTGACTTGTCAGTTGGTACAAAAAAAAACATATGAAGATGCCTTCAGGAAATGTATGGAAATATCTGACCTACAAAGGTAAAACAGCAATTGCTTAGTCTTGACTATCTGTTTTTGTGTAGAAACAAAAAGGCTTAGTCTCTGGAAGCTCTAAAATGACATATCATGACAGCTAAGTGAAAAGTTGCACACAGACAGTTTTCTGTCTTATCTAGTTAACCGTTTGTGGCTTTCATTTTAACAGACATCAGTGTCTTATGTCTAATTTAGCAACAGTTTCAAGAAGACTCAGCCTCCCTTCCTCCTGACCAGAATCGATGATAAGATGGAGCAGTACACTCACGCTGTGGAGGTCAGCATCCCACACACATTTCCAGCATTGGACAAAAAGTACATGTTTATGTGTTTCAGTAATGTTGGATATATTACTGAAAATAATTATTTTTCAGTAATATAATTAGTTAAAAATTATATTAAAATTATATTTTATTATATTAAAAGTGAAAATAATTATTTTCAGTTGTTTATTATTATTTTCAATTATTTTTATATTACTGAAAATAATTATTTTCAGTAATATAAAATATTATTTGATATATTATCTACACACTAGCTCATTTTGATACAGTGATATATACACATTATAAGGGCCAACCATTAAAAAATAAGGCAGCACACATTTAAAACTAGATAGGTCTTATTGATCATATCTTTAAAAACATTTAAATGTGTTTACTGCATGATAACTGAACCACTTCAATATAACAATACACTATATATGAGACTTCATAAACATAGTCAGGTTATGTACATGCTGAAAACACAGATTTTCCTCTCAGAAAACCTCCCAGGAGCCGCGGGCACTGAAGGTGTCGCTCTCTGACCTTCCCAATTCCCCAGAGGTCGTTGCCTCCAAGAAGAATCTGTTTGAGGCTGGAGAGGCCTGGAGCCTGAACAAAGGAGCAACATGCAAGGTGACAAAACACACACAGATTGTTGCTTACATATGGCATAAATATATAGAATGAACATAGACCAATTTTTACGGACCTCCAACTGGGACTATGCAGACTTTACTCACTCTGGCACCTCTTGATATCTCATTGAAAGAAGCTTAAACTGTAAGAACAATGTGATGAAATTATGTAGCAATTTTGAGACTGCAACTTTTTTAAACCTTTGTATTGCTTGATTCTCTGCCTAGAGGCTGAGAAGTTGACCAGTTGTATGCAGACTAAGAAAAGTTAGATGATATTTACTTTATATGGTACCAAAATAATTCATATGTCCCGAGGTACAAAACAGATTGTTCCAACTCACTTCAGATATGTAGGATTTAAATTTAATTAAAACGATCCAATATTCAGTCGCACATTTCTCTGCTTAAAATAGAATTTTTTTTTTATAAAATAATTTCATTATCTGTCTGCTGATTTGACATCAGCAAAACAGATGACCTTTGTGTTCGTCAGTCTGTAATGAATGACATCAATAATATGAATTTGTATGATAAATTGATTGTATATATATATATAAGATTACTTTAAAATGATTTGCTAAATACAAAATTTATAACAGTTTTACTCATCTCCACTGATCACCTCAATCATGTATCAGATTAAAGAATTTGGAAATAATAAAATCACATTTTTACTCCTTCATTTTCCTTTGTGTTGCTAAAACAAAGAAATGGTTGTAAAACTGAAGTCCATGTTGTCTTTCCTCTACTTTCTGAATCAGGACACTGGCAGTCTGAAAGTGGGCGTGGCCAGCCTGATCACACACTGGGTAAAAGGCCCCTCAGAGCCCAGCAGCAAACAGTCACCATGCCGACCGTCTGTAAGTTCACTTTGAATCTACTGAATTTGTTCTCTTATGTCAAATAAAGAAAAAACATTTTTATAAACATAATCTCTGGTTTCTAAGCATAAGTTCATAGTTGTGCAGTGACATCTTATTCTGAGTGTAACATCTGATTTGGCAGTGATGTGTTAATTCTTATGATGAAGTGTCTTCTGTCTCTGTCTTTGGCTGTTCGACATTGAGTGCCATTTATTTATTCACTTTTAATCCTTTCTTGCCTGTATTTTGCATTTTTCTCTTTTTTTACCCTCTATTTTCTCAAGCAAAATCAATATAAAACTCTTATTTGGCTTGTCCCCTGTATGGCAAAACAAGATGACAGGAACACTTGCTGCTAGTGCAGCTAAACCAGCTAAAACAGCTAAAGCTAACTTGGCTAAAGTCTCTGCATGAGAACATACCATCAACAGCACGCAAGAAGTTAAACAAACTCATAAAAATGAAATAAAGCTTGGGCGTCTTTACTAGAGCTTGCATTCTCGTCAAGAACTGGACGATGCAACACTTTAGATCTGATAACTATTTGGCTCGCTTTATTAGGATGATAAAGCAGGTTTAGCTGCTGCCAGGCTGCGCCCTCCACTGAGGTAAAACCAGGAGGAGGTGTCTGTGTTTTTATACTGAGCCAAGTCAAGACAAGTAAAACTGAATTGTCCATTGGTTTTGGAGTAGCTGTTGCTTAAGTGTAATAACAACTCCAACTCAAGCAGACTCCACATGGCATTCATCTATCTCTCTGATAGATAAATCTGACATCTTGAATTCGATGCAACATTAACTAAATTAACGCAAAACGATGACAAGTGACATTTATTTCATTTGAATGACTCAAACTCATATGACTATGAGTTCCACCAGATGCTGGAGGTAACACAGCAATTTGTTGTTTGTTTACTGTTAATAAGAGGAGGTGATGGAAGAAATAAACAAAAATGGAAGACAGTCAGCATATTGCTGTTTCTTATCTTTTTATTCATGTCTGGTTGGTTGGTAGTCAGTTCAAACAAACCAACTGTGGACTGTGTAGAGATTTCAAAATCTCAAAATAAATAAATAAATAAATACTTGTTGACTAGAGTTGAGTTCTTTTCTCTCACACACTCAAGTGACACTTGGTGCTGATGGTTGGACTTTCTGAGACTTCCAGTTGCAATTATATGATTACTGTATTTATTAAAATCAGTGTTATAAAGGAGTGAATGTAATTTGATCTGAATCTGTCCATATGATTGGATTTGACTTGAATCCGGTTTATGGATAAACAGGTTCCTACTCCTCTGTTGCCCCAGTGTGCATGTTTTCACCTTAGAGTTCTAACAGTTCTCTTCTGCTTCTGGATGCGTTTTCCAGGATGTGAGGTCTGGAGGCGTGCTGCAGAAGAAGAACATGTGGGAAATATATGGAGACCCACCAGGGAGGACCGAACCGAAAGCAAAGGTTTGTAGCAACTGTTTTTTTTCTCTTTCAAAATAACAGCTGGCCCATGGCAGTAAGTCTCTTCATGTCAGAATTATGCAGCATTGTTACAGTGATGCTAAGTACATCTTTAAATTCTAGAACGTTATGTATTCTGTTCTGTATCTTTCTGTGAGTTCTGTATGTATGTAGAAGTAAATATGTAGATTAATGTGTGTGTTGTTTGTGTGCTTTTTGTACATACGAGGAAAAGGTTGAAATATTTTTCCAAAATAGTGAAATCTTAGGACTTCATGAATTGTAAGATTTTGCTTATAGTTTTATCTTGGTTAGATAAAAGTTATTCACAAAGCACCGTAGGGCAAGATGTTAGCAGCAGTGAGGAAAGGAGAGACGTTTTCTAAACAATGGATTGAACTGTGCTAACAGCAGGCACTGCATGTTGATGCTGTATGGCAAATAATACAATATTGCATAGTTTCATCATGGCACACTTCTCTTAAGCCAGTCTGTATGATTGTTAATTTATATCAACTGATTAAATTTTGTGTTTTTTGTGCCTTTTTAGTTTTGTGCATTAACCAATCACAGTCAAAATTAAACCTTATTGATTCATTTCAGAAAGACAATCAGTAAATGCTACCTGGCCATAATATTCAAGACATTTTCAATCTTGGGTAATTTGTCTGATGGGATAAGAATTTTTTATTGTCAACACTCTTCGCCAGTGGGTGGCGGTAATGCTCCTTTAAGTTATTTGCCAACGCCTGTTGAACAGAAATTGAAGAACAGCCAATCACAGTCCCTAGAGGACGGCATCACCACTAGCAACAGGCTCAATTACACCTCCTCATTCAGACAGGAGTTTTCTGTCGTCTCCTTCACAGAGTGGCTCTCAGCAGCTGAATCACTCTGATGTCTATGGATGTGTAGGGAAAACCTTAACCCTACAGGTCAAAGAGTTAATCTGAACAAAAATCATAGGGATTTTAACAGAAATAAACTTATTTCTGTCTCATCTCTCCACAGCCAGCACCACATGGGAAAAAACATAAATTTATTGTCACTGGTCATGGAAAATATGAGAAGATCTCTGTAGATGAATGTGGAGACCTCAGCCAAAATGCCGGTAGGACCTTCATCACAAATAGAACAACACAACAAACATATAGAGTTGTAATTATGAGCTTTATTTTTTGTTTCTGTGTGCATCCTAATCTATTAGAAATTGAAACTTAGTGGCAATGAAACATTATTTCAAGGTGTCATTTAGTACATAGATGGTTATTTTTTACACTGCAAAAGCTAAACATGTCAGACAGTTTGGGTTTGACTTCTAAATTAAATTCTTTCCCTAAAAAAGAAGATGAAACTTGGCTTTTGTTGATGAAAATCTTCATTTTGAAAGTAATTAGACTTTATTATCTAGTCTATTAGATAAAATGGAGTTCTTTGATAAGTAGACTTTTGTCCACCCCCCATAAAAGGTGTTGATCAAGGGGAGATGATACTTAGTGAAAAAAAAAAAAATCAACAACTACAGCCAAGAAGTGCAGAGCTTTCTACCATCTTTCACCATCTAACTAACATCCTGTACAGCACTTTGTCTGCATTTCATTCTTTTTCCCTTACAACTTTGACAACTCACAAAAAAATACTTTATTCTATATTTTCTCTACATTATTTATTTCTTTTTGACCTCTAAAATGCTGCCCATCTAATGTTAACCTACAGTCGCTTCTGGAGTGCTGTTTACAGTGTCTGCCTAATGTTCCAAATAAAAATCACAGTGATTATATAACAAAGTGGTTTGTTTATTACTGATGCCAAATTTGTAGTTATGGAGGTCTATGAGGAGTGCATGATGTACTAGTGCCTTAATCAGTGATTCCTTCCATCGTGCTGTTTTTGAGGGCCGTTAATAGAACACATTAAACATTGTTGCTAATATAAACTTTCCTGCTTTTCTCTTCTTTCACTGAGGTGAGTGTTTCCAAAGAAAAGAGGGAAAAACATGTACAAACTCTACATAAGCATTCATCATTTACTCAGAGGTGTTACGTTGTGGCAAATAATACAATTTGGTAAAAAAAAACAAAAAAAAAAAACTTGTGTTTTTTAAAATTTTGATTATGGATTTACATATAGTCTAACATTTCTTGATAAATATAAAAATACTGGAAGATTTAACACAAGCAACAACCATGTACATACATATTCAGTGGCTCAGCAGCATCTCTAGTAAAAGTGTAATGAAAGAAGCAAATGGAAATTGTCAGATTACATCAACACTTTAATGTTTTGTGATGTCTGGAGACATTTAAGACAAGTCAGCTCGTTTTTGCTTACTAATAAAAATAAAACCTCTAACACCCCTTAAGCTACCGTCATACTATAATGCATTTGTCAAGTATAAAGTTGGGGTTTAGTTTCCTTCAGCAGTGTTCAGAAGTCTTATGTTGACAGAGAAATTAATGTAGAGCTGTACATTAACTTACAGAACAAGTTTAGCCATGGTTTAATGTGGACATTTCACATCAGGCATAGTTTAAGAAGCAGCAAACCCTCTGGCCTTCCTGTTAAAGTCTTTTGGTTCCTCTTCTTTACCTTTCCGTCCAATCAGACCCATTTCAAACACAACTGAGATTTTTGACACTGGTCTTGAGGCTGCTTCTCTCAGCTTCTTAGCATCAAATCTGGGGCTGAAAAGCAACACCGGTAGCCTAAACGCAAACGAAGGGACCTCCTTCTGATCATTGCTTTTCTCCTCATTTTTTTCATCTTCACTTTTGCTTAGCTCAATCTGATGCATGATGTTCTCTTTGGAGGAGAACATCTGGAAGAGGACAGCATCCCACATCTTAGTTGCCTTTGGAGTGTCTGTGTCTTTGGGTGTAGCTAGTTTCTCATCCTGACCACTTGGCTTCTCTTCTAGCCTCATCTCTTCACTCTGGTCCTGCCCTCGGATCTCAGCTTGAGAACCTGTCTCTGGGAATTTTGGTTCCTCCTGTTCCACCACCATGTGTTTCTTTAGTCGCGACCACCCACTCGCTTTTGATTTCATCCCCTTTGACTTTTGCATGACATTAAGAAGAGATGCTGCTGCTGCGGGGGAGTCATTAGTGCCCTTTGTGTCAGGTTTATCTGCTGAACATGGTTCTGTGTTATTTTTATTGTTTTCAGTTGACTTGGTAGAAGGGGCCTCAATCGGCAGAGTAGGTTCAGCAGATTCAGATTTTGAGCATTCATGCTTAATCTGTGTAACAGGTGTCTTTGGTTCTATTATGACAGATTTGTCAACTTTCACGTCAGATTTTGCTTTCTCCTCATCGGTCTGCACCTTCCCTCTACTCAAAAGCTTTTTTACGACCTTCAGGGAATCTTGGTCGCCACTTTCTAGAAGAGAATCTTTTGTTTTTGTCTTTGTAGTTACTTTGGTTTTTTCTTTCTGGTTTTCAGAAGGCACAGCCATCGCTTTTGGCATTTCTTGAGTCGCTGTTGCTGCAACTGGACTGGTTGCTGTACATGGATCTTGTATTGATATTGTTCCTCTTGAGTCAGATGGTGTTGAAACTACAATAACTGGGACTGTGACACTGGAAAAAGCCTTTACATGACTCTGTTCCAGTTTTTCCTCACATGCAGTGGTGTCTTGTCTTTCAGAAATTTCAACCAATGATTGTTCCTTTACAATTGCTACGTGACTACTCTGTTTTGAAACTTCTTTTTCAACTTTAACATCATCTTGTGTTGGTGTCACTGAGGTTATAATGCAAAATGCAGGTGAATATGGTTGGATACCACCGTAAGCAGCGTATTCAGCTGGTGTAAGTCCACGGTAAGCAGACTTTGACTTTTGAGAGTCTGGGGTTTTAGGTCTCTGAAAGGCCACATGTGAAATAGATGATGGTAATGTCTTTTGCTTTTTGTAGCCTGGTGATGTGGTCAAAAGGCGAGATGCTTCAAAAGTTGGAGTTTTTGGCCTTTGATAAGCAGTGGCTACTTGTGTTGAAGACACAGATATAGGAGTTACAGCTCTTTGAGAGCCAGCCGCTGAAACCGAGGTCACTCTTCTTGTCAGATCAGACTCTGATTTTGACTTTGTAATACTTTGTTTTATAGAGTTGTCTGCAGGTGTCACATCAGAGTGGACATCCCCATTTAATAAAGTTTCAGGAAGCTCTGTTGTCTTCAGATTAAGGGAGGGCAATGAAGTGCTCACAGTAGAAATCGTTTGGGGTGACCTTGATCTCTCTGGATCCACTGTGATTGGCGACACCGCAAACAGAAGAGGATTGGGTCGTGAGATTTCAAAGACGGGAGTTGCGGCTCGGCTGATGTGGTATGCTGGGGTTTTAGGTCTCCTGGATGACAGAAACTCATAAGTTGGTGTTTGAACTCTGACCTCAGATGTTGGGGTGGTGGTTTTATGTTCAGCTGTTTGAGTTGGTCTTGTTGTTTCTATGTTTGGAGTTGGAGTGGCTCGTTTGATTTCTGACACTGGAGTGACTCGCAGGGTTTCTAACGTTGGAGTGACTCTTCTTACTTCAGCCTTTGGGGCGGCTCCTTTTACTTCTGATGTTGGAGTCTTTCTACCAGGATCTACGTCTAATAAAGGAGGCTGCATTGTTGTTGCTGTTGCCTTCCCTCCTCTGATCTCAGATGCTGTGAGCACTTCTTGTTTTGTTTCTGCTAATGTTTTACTTTGAGGTACTATGCTGCCAATAGCAGTTAATCCAGCCGTGTCGTACACTGGAGGTGTCCTGGATGTTTCATAATATGATGTGCTTGCTGTATACATCCTAATCTGAGGCACTTCAAACATCGGCTTTGGTGATTTTGAAGGCTCAGTTGCTTTAAATGTTGGACGTGGACTTTTGGATTTTATGAGTGGGGTCAACACAGTAAGAGGCCGAACCACAGGTTGACCCGCTGGTACCGGATGTTGAGTTGCACCTGAACTTGTGATTTTTGAATGTGGGATGCCTACATAAGGGGCAAGTCTCAAACCAGCTTGGCTTTCAGTAAATGTTTCCAGTTCAGTTGTTTGTATGCTTACCTCAGGCATAGAGGAATATGGCAGTGATTGCTTTGCTTCTCCTGGAGAGGCTAAGACTTTGGAAAACTGATTTGAAGCAGAACTTAATGACATTTTTGTGATTTGGTGTGAGTACGTGCATGAAGGGGTGGCCGCTGTGGGAGGCGACATCCTAACTGCTCGATCAAAAGCTGCACGCTGCGGGTAAGGGGACGGCACATGTTGATACAGTGGCCTGACAGTGAACCGTGGAGGTTGCTGGATGCTGTTGAGTCGAGGGGTTGTCTCTGGTTTTTGAGGGGAAGTTGAGTGGTCGCTGCGCTCCAGGTCAGGGCTTGCTTCATTTACAGGGGAAAGGCTCGACCGGAAAGGTGTAGCAGACTGTGAAGTCTGGGTGGAGGCCTTTTTCTTTGCAGTCCTTTTGAGGAGTTTCTGAAGACGGACATTGTCTTTTCCAGGCTTGGGCAGCAGTGGTGGAGGGTACTGATGGGAAAACAGGCCCATCTGGTGGATAGTGCCATAAGCAACAGACATGAATGCTTCTGCACCCTATTGGAAAAAAGAGATAAAGCATTCTTAAAACTTAGCCTAAAGTTTCACAATTGTTCATTGTTTTATGTTTTCACATGCAAGTCATTTAAATGGAAGTGTTAACCGCAAAGCAGCTGGTCAGTGGGGACGGCACATTAAACATATTTTCTTTTTTTAATGTCTATAACATCATCATCTCTTTCCTCTTTTACTAACTTAATCCTGAATACTAAAAAGTTGGAAGTGGACAAACTCAGTTTCTCTTTCAAACAGAATTTATCTTCAAAATACACCAGGTTAATAGAAGTTTCACATTTTCAATATCTAATGTTTTTCCTCTGTCCCTTTTGTAGGTTTGTGTTACAGTGATTGCTGAGGAAGCATTTCCTCTCCTGCTGCCTACGTGATCTTGCAACACCTGACATGCTGATGCAGGAACTTTGCAACAGGAAAGTCTGTATTTTTTCTGACCATCTCTAGAGGAAATGCACCTACAGCCCCAAACCCAGGCCCAAATATATATATATACCCTTGGCAGATTTAGGCTAAGTAATTTATTTTTTTTATTTATGTTTCATTAAAATCCTAGTATGTTGAAAATGCAAACCTTTCTCAATAAACAGTGGGAAATTGTTTTATTGGCAATCACACTGTTCCTTCCAATTGATGAGTAGCTTTTCACTTCTTTCCACTGATTTGTTGCTGACATATTCTCCAAGTCTTTAAGCTTAGACGCCCTCCATCACCCTAATCTTAAGCTTCACTAATGGATTCTCAATTATATTCATGTTGGTATGCCTTCTGCAGCCTACAAGAATATTAATGCTTCCAGTCAGGAGAAAGACTTTCAGAAATCTGTCAGGGGTATGAATGATTTGGGGCTCAATTGTACAAATTAAAAATTAAAGCCCACAAAAAAATATCTGATGGTTATAGGTGTGATCCTCTTTATATCTTCCTGCTTTCTGTTTTTACCATTATGAGTCTATCTAAATGTGAGTTAGTTTTCAGTTTTCTTCTGTTCAAGACGATCATTTGTAAAACGTTTACAGTTTGAATCATCTCGAGTAAATGGATCACATCAATGTTTGACCTGTTCAGCACTTTTTAGCTTGAGGACAATCAAAACTGCAAAAGCTCTGAGCACCAGCCACAGTTAAAAGCAGACGTTAGATGTTACACACTGTATAAAAACACACAACCATTTTATTCTCTGACATTAAATCTGAATAAATGTTATGTTATTTCGGCCACTTGGGATTACCAAAACTAGTTGATAGATGCCAGAAAAATAATGGAAACATTTATTTTTACAACTTTGTTCTAATTCAGACAGTTTTTTCAACTGTATGAGTTATGTAATATTGGGCATCCTTCCACGAGTTTTTCACCAAAGTTTACTAGAATTTTATTTGGATTTTTTTTTTGTGCTGGAACAATTTTGATTTAGACATTTTTTAAATAAATTCTTTACATTATTGTTCTATTAAATAATATGCAAACTTTCATGGCATTGTAACTTACTTATGTAACATCACATAAAAATCTAAATAGGAAGGGAATTGTGGACCTCCACTATTTAGTTCATCCTTGGGAACAATCTCCAAATGCATGTGCGTGCCACATACACATGTTAAAACAATTATATGTAAGCATAAACACCACAGTAATTTCCAGCTGTCTGATCTAACCAATGAGAGGGAAGACAGGTCTGTAATGTCACTCAGCCAAGAGGAGTCAGATTACAGTTTTCAAACTCACTCATGGACATTTCTTAATATCTGTCTGATTAAACTAAAATGAAACTGTGTTAGTAAAATTGCCATCATTACAATTTGGAGTAAAAATGGCAAAATCTGCAATCCTGAGAACACCATATCAACTATGATGTAAGAGGTTAACACTATGATATCTTGTGCATTTTTGGGGGAATGATGATTTTCACAAAAAAAGTTGGCATCACAAGAAAAGAAGAGTACTTTAAACAATTAACGTCTCACCTCCATACAAGAGCAAGGAAGTTAAACCTGCAAACAAAATAGTCTTCGAAGTGAACAATGAACCCAGTCATACTAGTTATGTACTGGTTACAAAGTGTATTAAATATATATATAAAAATAGCCATTTAAAACTCCCTCAAACCTATTACCACCTTTCCACAGCAGGTCTGCTGAAATGCCAGCAAGCTTGTGGAAGGCCCAAACCAACCCAACTCATACAGTTCAAAATTTTATATAAAGGTGAACATGTAAACGGCTGAATTTGAAGAAATTTACAGAATAATCTCTGACTCATTTTTCTAGCATTTAGAAGTAGTCTACCAGAAAGTCTATTTGGCTGTCATAGGGATTGGAACAGTCTTCTCTCTAAAGATAATAAAATAATTTAACAGAAGAAGCAATTATAAAGAAAAAAAATAAAAAATGCAAAACTTTTTATGGAAAAAAATTGCATGTTTTCTAATTGCTGACAAATTTTGTTAAATCATTTTTGGTGATTTGCCTTTGGTCATGTGTTCCAAGCCTTTAAAGTTGGAATCCCTCTTTGCCATCACCATAATCTGACGGCAAATATTCTCTATTAGATTCAAATCAGGATGTTCCCTCTCCATAACTTATGTTACAATGTCTGTCTTTTGACGTCCAGTCAAAATTGACATGTTGGTAAAATGAAAAGGTTGATTTAAACTTTAAACTTACAAAGGCATGAATACTTTTTTAGTTTAGCTATAAAAAACTGCTGTTAAGTGTATGTAAGAATCATAAATATTATACAGTGCATAGTTGTGACAATTGTGGTGGACATTTGCTTATTGAAATTTGACTTTGTGATATTTAGCTTAATAGTTACACCTTTGAACACTAATGTATGCTTTAGTTCATACATGTCTGCTTCTGTCTCAAAATGCTTTTACTTTTATTCTTTTTGAACAAGATTTTTTTGCTTCTATTTTTATGCCACTTTGAAAATATTAAATAAAATCAGTACCTATTCTTCTAATATGTCTACTGTTTTTATTATACCCATCGTGTCAAAAATTACAACATTCACTGTATTAAAACATTTAAATGTTTTAATAACACTTTACAAAATAATTGCTATCTTCCCATGCTTAAAAGATTCATTAAAATTCTTTTTTTTTTCAAGGAGAGACTTCATGTGTACTGTACGGAACATCCTGTAAATAAAAGGCCAACACAGACCACCAGTGATCTCAAACTCTGTCCAGTATTCAATGTAAAATCCACAAATTAACAAAATCTGTGTTTTTGAGAAGAAATTGGATAAGAGGTATTATATATATACAAAGATGGCATACACTCCTGGTGTGTGTATATATATATATATATACAGGGGTTGGACAATGAAACTGAAACACCTGGTTTTAGACCACAATAACTTATTAGTATGGTGTAGGGCCTCCTTTTGCGGCCAATACAGCGTCAATTCGTCTTGGGAATGACATATACAAGTCCTGTACAGTGGTCAGAGGGATTTTAAGCCATTCTTCTTGCAGGATAGTGGCCAGGTCACGACGTGATGCTGGTGGAGGAAAATGTTTCCTGACTCGCTCCTCCAAAACACCCCAAAGTGGCTCAATAATATTTAGATCTGGTGACTGTGCAGGCCATGGGAGATGTTCAACTTCACTTTCATGTTCATCAAACCAATCTTTCACCAGTCTTGCTGTGTGCATTGATGCATTGTCATCCTGATACACGGCACCTCCTTCAGGATACAATGTTTGAACCATTGGATGCACATGGTCCTCCAGAATGGTTCGGCCCATCTAGCACAAGTATGGGGCCAAGGGAATGCCATGATATGGCAGCCCAAACCATCACTGATCCACCCCCATGCTTCACTCTGGGCATGTAACAGTCTGGGTGGTACGCTTCTTTGGGGCTTCTCCACACCGTAACTCTCCCGGATGTGGGGAAAACAGTAAAGGTGGACTCATCAGAGAACAATACATGTTTCACATTGTCCACAGCCCAAGATTTGCGCTCCTTGCACCATTGAAACCGACGTTTGGCATTGGCACGAGTGACCAAAGGTTTGGCTATAGCAGCCCGGCCGTGTATATTGACCCTGTGGAGCTCCCGACGGACAGTTTTGGTGGAAACAGGAGAGTTGAGGTGCACATTTAATTCTGCCGTGATTTGGGCAGCCGTGGTTTTATGTTTTTTGGATACAATCCGGGTTAGCACCCGAACATCCCTTTCAGACAGCTTCCTCTTGCGTCCACAGTTAATCCTGTTGGATGTGGTTCCTCCTTCTTGGTGGTATGCTGATATTACCCTGGATACCGTGGCTCTTGATACATCACAAAGACTTGCTGTCTTGGTCACAGATGCGCCAGCAAGACGTGCACCAACAATTTGTCCTCTTTTGAACTCTGGTATGTCACCCATAATGTTGTGTGCATTGCAATATTTTGAGCAAAACTGGGCTCTTACCCTGCTAATTGGACCTTCACACTCTGCTCTTATTGGTTCAATGTGCAATTAATGAAGATTGGCCACCAGGCTGGTCCAATTTAGCCATGAAACCTCCCATACTAAAATGAGAGGTGTTTCAGTTTCATTGTCCAACCCCTGTATATATATATATATATATATATATATATATATATATATATATATATATATATATATATATATATATATACAGTATATATCACAATTGTGTGAACTCTATATGTTTCTATATGTTATATATATATATATATATATATAGAGAGAGAGAGAGAGAGAGAGAGAGAGATTTCTAGAAACATATAATATAGTTCACACTATTGTGTGAAACTTCATTTCAAACAATGTATTGAAACAAAACACCAGCGGTGGGTATGTTTCAACAAAACATGTCAAAGTCTTAATAACAATTATAGCTTGAAGTGCTGTTCATAAATCGACTTATTGAGACATGGCCCTTCTTCATGAAGGACAGCCCTCATGTCATTGAGCTTCTGGTGTCCAGAACTACAAGTCCACTACATGGTGACTCAGCTGATTACACAAGGCTTCTGTAGGATTCAAGTCTGTAGAATGTCCAAGTTCTCCATTGAAGAACCCCAGTGTCCAGCAATCACTCTCTTGTGATGTGACCTTGATCATTCTCATCCATGATGATGACATTGTTCTTCATACAGGGACACCATGACTGAATTAATGATGTTACTCAAGTAGTATGGGTTGTGTAGGGCAGCCCTTTATTGGCACACTAGTACACACTGTAACACCACCACCCAGGTTCGTCTGGTGACGCAGCACTCTTCTTGATGTCTCCAACATCGCTGGCGACCATAGTTTCTGTTTAGAGTGAATCAACTTTCATCAGAGAACTGCACTGAAGCCCTCTGGTCCCTTATCCAGGATAACTTCCCCCTGCCAGAGTTCTGGGTGGCTCAGCTGATAGAGCACACACACTGTGCAGAAGCTAACTGTCAGTTTGCTGTTCAATAAAAGCCACTATATCCAAAACATCTTTTAAAAAATTGTCTCTGGTCAATGCAAGATGATGGCGCCTTTGCCTGATGATGTGCTCAATATCCTTGCAAGTTGTCTAATACACAGACTATGCTGGTGTAGACGGATTTCAATGTTCTGACCTGACATTTGGGTGATTCTCAGTTCATCTAAATTTGCTCAGAGTTGAGTGTCATTAATCATCCAGTTCCCCAGGGCACTGCTCACAATGAAGAGGTCATCCGTGTGGGATGTGGTCAAAGAATGTCCACTTTTATGCCTTTCTCCGACTCTTCCGGTCTTTCTGTATCTCTGTTGCAGCCTTCTGGTGACACTCTAAGCTCAGGGTCCAATTCCGTCAGAAAACATCCTCGACCTTCACAATGCCAAGTTACTGTGGATCAGTTCTTAAGTGTTGTCCTGGTCTCATGATGTTAAATGTGAACAGCACGATGAAGAAGAGTGGACTCTTGATGTTCCTGCATTCATTAAAAACTAGAGAGCCTCAGTACAGAGTTAAAAAATTAACATTTGATGTTAAATCTGAATTTTATGATGCAGTTTTGATTGATTATTGCAGGTGCAGCTTCGCCCATAAACAATGTCTCTGTCACAAGAGTACATCACCTGCTGGAAAGTAAATGTACAGGTGCATAGCGTCTGTACATTTCAATTGTTCTAGCAGTTGGTTCCATCTTGTAATAAATATTTTTTTTATTGCAGGTGTCAAGGGCATCAAGACACCTGCAATAAAAGCTAGACCAAAAATACTTGGCATGTTTTTGTTTTTTTGCAGTGTCCAAATTCAATGCAAGGTTCAGTGAACTATATTTATAATTCCAAGATTATTGTCATTTAAAGTTCTTCTTCATCATCATCATCATTGCTGCTGCTGCTGTCCCAAGAGGCAAAGCTCGTAGACCCCTGAGTTTTGGTTCCATTGTAATGATGGGACGTATTATTGGACTGTGACTAACTGCCCATCAGGTGTTTGCTTTTTTATTTATAACATGCTGAAAGTGAACGCTCATTATACCTTATGATCTCACATCTCACTGACACTGGATAATATCTTTGACATGTGACGTCACCGAGGAAAACATGAGGGCCAATTAGGCATGAATGCCCCATGAATATGCAGCTTTGGCACACGGCCTGGGAGCCATTATTTTAGGCCTAAGAAATAACACTCTGTATGTGTCACACTGCCAGAACATTGTGTCACCAGCCTTAACCCTGATTTACCAGATCAGAGAACCATCCGGGCAGTTTAAGGTTCTGGCATAATTAAGTTCAGTGTTTGTTAGCCTTATCTTGCTATGTGTCACCCCCTTGATTTAGAGGCACAATCTGATAAATGTTTAGAACTCTCCCAGCTCCCCCCTTCTGCACTTAGCCGCCAGCCTGACACATGAGATACACATTCCTCCTTTTAAGGCTCTGCTAGTGTTGGCATTTGTAGTTCTTTTAGGATGCAGGTTCAAAAGAGGAAAGTCTAATAATAGATGTGCAACAAAAAACTCAAACAGAAATGACCTGCTTATGCGCGTGAATACAAGCTACAGACTTGTAGCTTGTACAAACTTAATGTCAAGCAATAAGTTTGGACGTAAATGAAAACGACTTACCAGGCGAAGAACTTATTGGTGGAGTTTAAAGTGCTCCAGGCAGATTTCCCCTGGCAGGACAGGACAGTGTTTTCATTAATGGTAAAATGTCAAGGTGAAAAGTGAGCATTTATTAAAGCTGTTCAATTGAAATTACAAGTGAATGTTACACTGTATTATAACCGGGACATATGATCAATGGTAAAATTAGTGTTTAAGCTACGGGGGGTTGAAACATTGAAATCATAACCCTGTCAGTGCTTCAGTTTTGCAGAGGACAAAAAAAGTTACCCTTCCACACACGTAAGGTCTCAGCGTGTATCCAAAAGCAGCTGCCTCCGTAACATAACGCTTTTCCTCTGGTCTGGAAAATAAAAGGTGTAATTGAAGGGAATTGTTACCTGTAGGACTGCTGCTTGGGGGTGGCCGGCCAGCTGCTGCCTGCTTGTCCCAGCCTGGAGTGTCAGAACGGCAGGTTCATGTTGAGACCAACTCGACCCCCCTTCCTACAAATGGAAGGAACGGGCGCCATGGCATTCCAAAAATAAACCCTGAGCGCTGTGGGTTGCTCAGAAGCTGCAGCAACATTGTGACCCCAGAGAAAGTTGAGGCGAGATGTACAGTACAGACCAAAAGTTTGGACACACCTTCTAATTCAATGGGTTTTCTTTATTTTTATGACTATTTATAAGGCAAGAAATCCCACTTATTAACCTGACAGGGCACACCTATGAAGTGAAAACCATTTCAGGTGACTACCTCTTGAAGCTCATCAAGAAAATGCAGACTGTGTGCAAAGCAGTAATCACAGCTAAAGGTTGCTACTTTGAAGAAACTAGAATATAAGGGCTATTTTCAGTTGTTTTACTTTTTTTTTGTTTAGTGCATATTTCCACATTTGTTATTCATAGTTTTGATGCCTTCAGTGTGAATCTACAATGTCAATGTCAATGTCATGAAAATAAAGGAAACTCATTGAATTAAAAGGTGTGTCCAAACTTTTGGTCTGTACTGTAGCTGAAAGGCCAACACCCAGTTTTTACAAACACAGAGCTCTGAGTGAGCTTTGAAGCCCACCTAGAGGTCCTTGAGAAGATAAAAAAAAAATTAAATGCTACAGAGTTAAATTTAAATGCTACAGTTTTTTCAGCTGGGCCATTTTACAAAATAAGTTATCGCAAGGAATATTGCAACAGCAATATTGTCAGACTCTTCCAGTTCATTCAATTCCAGTTTAGTCCAACACTAACCAGTCTAACTCAGTCAGAGTGTTATTCTTTGAAGGGGAGAGTTTGGAATAACACTCTTTTTCCCAAAACACTATATCTCAATATTTCAGTTTCCTCAAAGACAGCAAAAAAAATATAATAATACAAATACAGAAAAATTTTAAGTAAACTTATCTATCATCAGCAATGATGATAGATAAGCAATGGCAATGATGATAGCAATGTTGTCTCAAGGCACAATTAATCTAGGATCTTGATTTGCAAAGGAGAAAGGAGAGAAACAGAGGGGAAGTGATCATAAGTGTAAATTCAGATACTAATTTGACACTGTATTATATCATCACTAACCCGACGCTGTGTGAGGAAGGGTCGGGTTTTATGATCATTTAATCACGACTGGCTACAATACACCCTTCAAATTATAGTAATAGCAATGATGCTGATGAATGTCTATGATTCTGGTCCTTTATCCAACTTATGATTGCTTACAGTGGATTTGACACACTCAAGTAGTGAAGTAGTGAAGTGTAGTGCATGCACAGGAGTGTATGCCATCTTTGTGTTTAAACACTTCCTTTACCGTTAGGAATATTGTCTTCTTCTGAGGTTAGTAAAGTAAACCACCCTGTGACTGATAAAATAATCTAAGGCTGACCTGTTATGAGTCACATCGCCTGCGCAATCCTGGTTCTGATCGCTACCTTAATAAACAAGTGATAGGACTTGTATGGTGAATAGAATTTATTATAACACCATATTATAACATCTATTTGGTTATTTTGTTCAATTATTTTACTTTTTTTTACTAATTATATACCCAGTAATTAAATCACTGCTAATAAACAAGGTGTTTTATGAGATCTTATCAGCAAATTCAACACCTGAAATCCCAAAAATGTCAATTAAAGCAGCAAAAGTTCTCAAAACAAACTTTTGCTGTGATGTTTATGTGAAAAGGGAACACACGGATTTAAAGAAAGTGAGCATTTTTTATTGTGGTAGATGAGTCAAGGGACATTGCTACCTAAAACTTGTATTTGTTTTCTTAGAAGAAACACAAATCCTATAAATAGCTTATGTGTTTTTGTGAACATTTTGTTGACTCACTTTACATAGAGAGGATTTTCACAACGCTGAACCTCCTGGGTTCAGCTTTGCCACCCAGGCCAGACCTTTTCCCCTCCCCAATGTAAAATGTTCTAGATCCCCCACTAGGTGACAGATGTGGTAACTAAGCGAACCTAGAACTAAAATAAGCAGAATGTCACTGTGTGCCAGAGCTATGTCCAGTCACATGTTGGGGAGCAGAGGAGCAGCTCCCAGCTGACAAAGTGGATCAGCAGCCCAGAACCAGGCAGAAGCTGCAAACAGGTCTGACTGAGCAGCAGATTTCAGATAATCTCCAGCCACGCAGAAAGGAAAAGGAAAGGTTTAAGTTTAGTCTGGGAGCTGGTTCCACAGGAGACAAGTCTGAGAATTAAAGGATCTGCCTCACATTCTACATTTTGAAAGTCTAGGAGTAAATCTGCAGTCTGAGAGCAAAGTGTTCTGTTAGGAATATATGAACCGATGTCTGATGGAGTTGATTATTAAGGGCTTTACATGAGAGATGGAGAAACATAACTTCTGTTCTGGATTTAACAGGGAGCCAATAAAGGCAAGCTAAAATAAAATAAATATGATCTCTCTTTTTAATTGTAATCAGAACCTTTACTGAAGCATTTTGTATGGAGCTCTCGAGGGGACATGTGGAATTGTCTGAATGGTTTAAAGGGCACTTCTCACACTTCTCATGTTCAGTTCCATCTCAACCTTAACAGACATAAACATTCAGTGAATAAATCGATTTTCAATCAGTTTTTTTGCACCTAAGAGTTAAAAATAATAAATACGTTTTATTATTATAAAACACGGCAAACTAGTTGAGGTAGAGGGCCGAAATAATTGCTTATTTCCGATGAGTGTGTCAATCATCTCCAGGCCTCGTCTTTGTTCTGTCACAATTATCGATTTATTCCATTTTGATTATCATGCTTCAAACTTTGCAAGGACTGACCATCCCGCTCATCCGCTTCCTCATAAACACAAAGCCAGCAGTTCAATAACCTTCAATTCATACTTAGAGACAGCCACGCCCACATCGACACGCCCACCACCCAAGTGTCAAAGCCTCGTGCTTCTGTTACATCAATAGTTGCTTATTTCATTCATATGGCTCTCACAGAGCCTCAGTGAATTTTTTTTTATTATTATTAACTCTTTGGTGCAAAAAACTGATTGTACCTCTCTTTTCATCAACCTTAATGGGGCGTTTCCATTAAGGTTGAGATGGAAACGGCCCTTTTAACCGTTCAGACCAGCACAATAGAGACACAATCAAAACTGTCAGATGATTTATTACCCCACGATAATAACTCAGAAATAGTCCAAATAGTTTGGACACATTTTTATTCCTTTCCTACTTAGAGAAAGTTTCTGTTTCTATCATAGGTTTGTGGTGCATTTCTATAATGACAAAAAATATATAAAACTTCAGATATTCCACAACGAGATATTAAAATACAGTACAGACCAAAAGTTTGGACACACCTTTTAATTCAATGAGTTTCCTTAATTTTCATGACTATTGACATTGTAGATTCACACTGAAGGCATCAAAACTATGAATAACAAATGTGGAAATATGCACTAAACAAAAAAGTGTAAAACAACTGAAAATACCCCTTATATTCTAGTTTCTTCAAAGTAGCAACCTTTTGCTGTGATTACTGCTTTGCACACACTCTGCATTTTCTTGATGAGCTTCAAGAGGTAGTCACCTGAAATGGTTTTCACTTCATAGGTGTGCCCTGTCAGGTTAATAAGTGGGATTTCTTGCTTTATAAATAGTCATAAAAATAAAGAAAACCCATTGAATTAGAAGGTGTGTTCAAACTTTTGGTCTGTACTGTACATGGAAAAACCTTACATGACCTTGTATTAAGGCAGAAAGTACGGCGGCCCGTAAGAAAGGCTAGAGAACGCAAAACCTTTTTCGAGGGAATGCCATAGAAATTTTTTTCCCCCATACCCCCTTGAGGGCTGACAGCTTTTAATTGTATCTTATAAACGTTCTGACAGTAAAGAATTACAGCAGCCCAGCCTTGAGGTAACAAATGCATGAAGAAGGTTTTTCAGCATCAATTCTATACAGGATGTTTACAGTTTTGTTGATATTCTGAAGATGAAAGAAAGAAATTCTCAAAACCTGTTTAATATAAGATTTCATTGACATGTTTGGGTCAAACACAGACATTCTCAGCTTTATTATTGGAGGCCAGTTTAATGTCATCTAGATTCAGAGATTGACAAAGCAGTTTATTTTTCAAAGTCTGGTACAAAGAGAACAACTTCTGTCTCATTTACATGAACAAACTGGAAACTGTCAGACAAATGAGATTAAATCTGTTCTCTTGATCTCGGCAACATGCTTAACACTTTCTATGAGAATATTGTTGATCAACTGTGTCTAAAGCAACCAAAACATACAACTTCATTATCTGAGGCCAAGAGAATATTATTTGTGACTTTCAACAGAATCATATAGAAAATGAGTGCAGTAAGTTAAAGGGAACACTTCTTTGAATAATTTGTTGGGATTGGGTCCAACATCATGGCAAATTAAAGGTTTAGACGAAGCTAATATTTTTGATAACTCCAAAAACAAAAACTGAATCAAGATAGTCTTTTTAAGTCATTTTTGTTGCCATAAAAGTGCAGAGCAAATGCATTTTTAGTATCAATTTTAGAAATCTTGAGTGTATACTTTGATTAAAAGCAGTACAGAGCTGCTCCTGAGGCACCAAGTTACCAACCAGAAGAGCCGTTTTTCTCTTTCCTACATCCTTAATTTATATTAAAATTAATCTAATGTTTAATCAGAAATATTTCTATTTTGAAGTGGAGAGAGTTTTTTTTCCATTTCAAATCAGTAATAACTATATAAAAACAGTCCCGGTTTCACACACCACCACTTCACTATGGCGCTGTGTTGCAGAGCAATGACTTGTCAAGTTCTCACATTCTGCCGTCTCCCTCTACCTACATCAGGCCATCAGTCTCAACGAGAGCTACGAGGGACCACATTTAGTCAGTAAATATGAATACCTGCCCTTGTCTTCTTAACGGTTTAGGAAATACTTCACTTGGTAAACTGAACACAAGACTGAATGAGTTGGCATTATCCAAATGTGAAGCATTTTACCTAGTTCTCCAACTGCCAAGATCTCAGTTTGTTCCCTTTTCTCATATTACTATTAGGCTTTATTGACTTGAGCAGGGTAACACTACAGACTCCTGGTCTGAATTCTGTTATTACAACACCATCTGGTGGAAGGCAAGGTCAACTTCAATGTGAGAAGATTTTACAAAGCCCCACTGTATGCAATAGGCCACTGATAAGTTTCCTGGATGACTCAAGCTGCAAATCATCACAAATACAAATCAAATTCTGCTGTTGCTTTCTATCAGACCTGAATTCATTCAAGAACAATGGTAGGAGAACAGCACCTCTAACATAATGTTGGCTATGAAGGATGTAAACTACAGTCAAATCAAAATCTCTACCATCAGTATTACTGTGATAAACACACAAAGGAACATGCAATTAAAGAAAACCAATAGAGAAGGTTCAACACGTTTGATGGAAATTTTGGTCTAAAAAAATTTTCTGAATGTTATTATTTTTTTATGTAAACTGTACATTGTGTTTGTCTGGATTAGTTTCTGAAGCACCACCTGCTGTTCTCCCTGACTATCAGCTCCCATCTCTCGCTTAGATGAAATTTGCTTGCCTAATGCAGCGACACCAGAATAGCATCCTACAGGCATCTTCTCCATTGCTCTCACCAAACTAGAACCTCCCTCCTTAGAATTCGAGCCTTCCATCTCCTTATTGAGCACTTGTGTAGGGCGTGGGTGCACAGTGAAGACGTGGATCCTGCCCCATGACAGGGCCGGGCTTGTCTTCAAGCCCGGCCTCTGGCCAATAGGGAGGTTGAACAGATCAAGTGTCACTATAACAGAAGGACATAATCACGGTGGTAAGTTTGCAGAACCTTACAGCCTGTCTTGGCCAACAGGGAGCTCACTTCATTCAGCTTTTCTGAGGTAAGGCAGAACAGGAGTGATTGCATGTGTGGATGATGGTGGGAGCTCAACTGCAATGTCCCTAAACATCACCTAAAGTCAGGTGCAAACTGAGTCCATGTATCTTAAAATCACTCTCACCACCAGTTGAGGCATCTACAAAGATCAGAGCTACAGCTACTGGAAGACATGTTTGTGTTTGAGCTCTATCAAGCAAATATTTGATGTGTTTCTGCCAGAAGAGCTGATGATCAATCGGCTCACTGTACTGATGTACTGATGTCTAACTTTAGCTGAGCAGAAAATATACTG
Source organism: Xiphophorus hellerii (assembly GCF_003331165.1). Classification (NCBI taxonomy): domain Eukaryota; kingdom Metazoa; phylum Chordata; class Actinopteri; order Cyprinodontiformes; family Poeciliidae; genus Xiphophorus; species Xiphophorus hellerii. The sequence continues at coordinate 31,598,257 of NC_045673.1, read as the reverse complement.
TTTATTTAGCACTTCTAATGGAGACACAATGCAAGCCGGTGAATCTCAGTTTCTTGTTAGACGTTCAACTGGACTTTGTTGTAGTTTTTGTGTTGTCATGGCTGGAGTCAGGTTTGATTGAGTGGGGCAGAGATGCTGAAGGGATTTACAGATGGCTCAGAACCTTAGCTTAGCTTTCCACCTGGGCCGCAAAAGATACATGATAAACCTTTGTAATGGTGGTGGTTCACTGGGTAGATTTTCTCCTTACCTTAAGTAAGCATGCACATTTTCTCCACTGCTGCAGTTTTTATTTGACAATTTTGCATGTGGACAGTAAAATACTGACTACAAGACTGAATGTGTTGGCATTATCCAAATGCCAACACAGCTAGTTTACTGACATCACATTAAAATGTGGACAGAAACTTCATCTATCGAACCGTTCAGGACTTCGCTGTAAATCTCAAGTAAAGCAGCTTCAGTCAACAAGGCGCCTGGAGGATGATTGAAGGAACCATGTGAGAGCAGAAAAACTCCACATAAGGGAATGATGCTGGAGGAAGTCCAGCGGACGGAATATAATATTTTACATCATGCAAAGTGAAACCAAATCTGAGACCTGTGCAGCTGTCATCTGGAGAAAGTGGTGATGTCAGAAAGTTTTCTCGGTGGCCCTGTGCTAAAGAGATTTATAATGTAGACAAATAACCAAAAAGCTCATCAGGTAATGGATTTAATGATGCGTAAAGTTGGGTACTGTGTGTTTGGTGTTGGGTTTTGATCGCACACTGTACCGAGACATGCTCCCAGATGAAATGCTGAAACAGATTTACATGTGGATTTTGTCCATTATTGGCATAAAGACAAAATCATCTTTAACACATTACCTGCTGATGAGGGAGGACAGCAGGCTGACCTGTAATACTATCACTGGACCTTTTTTTTCTCTCCACTGCAATATTAATCTCCTGCCTCGGTAGTTAAAAACAGACTATTGGCATAAATCTATGTTTAGTCTCCTTCTCATTTATCATGAGAGAAGCAAATTCATGACTGTGGCTCAAATTTCAGTCCAACGTTTTACACCAATTATATAACCAAGCTGTTCAGATATCATTACGCTAGAAAGATGTGACAATAAATATTATTGGGAGAAACATTTAAAATAAATCAGATGTAATAATTTTTGTTCATTTATTTCTACTAAGGAGGATTGTGTGAAAGTAAACAGGTTGGGGCTCATTTAGGGTGGGGTCTGCTGCACATATTTAAGGCATCTGCTACTCAATCCTGAGCTATAAATACAACAGGAGACTCAGTTGCTCCTTAAAGACAGACTTTAAGTTCCTGTTTTCTTTGGTTTTAAGGTTTTAAAGTCCACTGCCACCATGTCTGATGCAGAGGAAGTGTAAGTCTTCTCCCATTTCCTCTCAGAAATAAAAATGTTTCATTACATTTGTGAGTATTTTTGATTAAACAAACAAAATAAAATCTCAACTTTTGCTTTAAAGCAGCTTTTATTTCCTCTTGAGAAATTTTCCAAAATACTCTTTACACTTTAACATATTGCTGTATTCTATAGTGGTGAGTATTTTTTGATACTAAGCTGTTTTTGTCTTGTGTTTTGCAGTGAGCAGGTCGAGGGTAAGTAGTTATATTTTCTGTACTTAAATGTATATATATTTTTATTGCCAAAGTATCTTGCCCAGGTACAATTGGGAGCTCCATGCTAAATCCAGATGAAATTTCTGAACATTCTCTAACTGATTTTCCATTTCCTGTAGAAAGTTAGCACTGGACAGTTTTGTCTGTTTGCAGGTTTGGCTTGACTCCTCCAGATTGAAACTGTGCAGACAGAAACAAAATGTTTTTGTTGCTGTAGCATTCTTGCTGGTTGCAGCACTGGCAAAAAAACCCATAAAAAACAAAACAATTACCATGCTGTTTGAAATCCAATTGCCCTGTTTGCAAATATAGTCTTCTAGTTCTGCATGACTATCTGCAGTTGTAGCTGTCCTTCTGAGCTGAGCACACTTCCATCTGAAAAGTGATTGTTTAATTCATCTTAAAGCTCCGATCAGCCCAGAATGACTGCTTTGTTTTGCTTAGCATGGATTCCCACTGTGCCCATCATTTCCATTTATACTTTTTTAAAAATGGGTACAAATGGGATGAAATGATAATATTCTTCTGCTCCTTTCTTTCTTGGATCAAGAATACGATGGTAAGACAGCCGGCAAACTACCAACCACAACATTAAAACAATAATAATAACTCATTTATGACCCACTTGTGAGTTCTTCTAGATATACTTTATGCAGCATGCTGTTTAACATTAACAGTATTTAAAATTAAAAACATTCAAGTGGCAGTGCAGCTACAATCCCATTTCATCCAACAATGGTCCTTTTTGTATTTCTCTTTCCGATGCCTGCTGTCTCACGTGCTTTGGCGCCATCTTGTGGAAACTGACCAAACAGCATTCTCATTAACTCACATGTTCCCTTCCATATCCACAACTGAAAACATCCATCTCTTTCCCCCTTTTCCTCTCCCCCGCTTCTATTAAATATCTTGCTACCCCCAACCCCCACCTCCATCTCCACGGTGATTTGCTGCATGCTGTTTAGCTGTAGAAGTGGAGGTAGTACAGGAGGTAGAGGTTGCCCCTGAGGTGGCCCCTGAGCCAGAGGCAGAGCCTGAGCCTGAACCAGAACCAGAACCAGAACCAGTGGTAGAACCAGAGCCAGAGCCAGTGGCAGAACCAGAACCAGAACCAGAACCAGAGCCAGTGATTGAGCCTGAAGGTATGTGGCAAGAAGGGGGACGGGGTTATTCTATCATCCCTTTCAATGCAAAGACCCCACTAACGTCTTGATGCTGTCTGCACATACTACCTTCCTTTCACCTCTGGACAAACTCAAACACTCGGCTTTTACGCAGAGCTTAGACAGTGCAGGTTGAAAGACCTCTTGAAGACATATATATATAGAGTATATACAGTATATATATATATATATATATATATATATATATATATATATATATATATATATATATATATATAAGTCATACCATTCTGCCATGACCTAGTGACAGTTTCAATAAAAATCTAAAAAATATATATTTTTATAAAATGTTACATTCTGCAGCTTTAATGCTGCTTAGTTAGTTTACATTGCTGAATGACGGTTCTGTGAAGTATTGGTGATAGTTCCCTTACCTGCAGTAGGAACATGTCATTTCTCCATCAACAGTTTGTCTGTTCGAGGCTACCAGCTAGTTGGTTGTATGCCTACTGTTTTAGTTGACTTTTGCAATTTACTTCTATATTTTAATTTCTATATCAGCTTTTTATGTGACAGTACCTTGGTTCAGGAAGTTGGGGTGGTACCACCTGTACAGGTCGGCAGTCCGTCCAGCACAGGGCAGCACAGAGACACAATGCAACACACCTAATGACGATTTAAGCATGACCAGTTAACCTGCCGGCATGTTTCTGAACTGTGGGAGGAAGCATGAGGACCTGGAGAGAAGCACCTGAGCGTGGGCAGAAGTTGTTCCCCATGATGTTTGTCCTAACTGACAACAGAGCTGCTAAGAATACAGAAAGTGACAAAACGTTTCCTTAGTGTGTCATTCTTGTAGGTTGACCCAAATGGATCCTGCAGTTGAATCATCGATTGAATGTGACTGATTCAGTTCAATTTTACTCTAATACTTCTAGAAGAGAAGCGTCTTTGAGAACCCTGTGATATCTCTACATAAGTCTGCCATTTCATTTGATTTTATAAATAACATATTTAGTTTACAGTAACAGTAAACACCACTAGCTTTAGCAAATCTGGGGGATGGTTTAAAAAGATTTAATTTTGTTAAAACCATTTTGAAGGGCGCTCATCTAATTTGGTTATAGACCTACTTAATAAGCATAACGTACTCACAATACTAAATGATATGCACACAGAAGGCTTGACTAACATGTTTGTCTCCTACTGACAGAAATGGACATTGCTTTCAAAATTTTTCAAATTTTAACCTCATTAATGCCTAATATGTGTAAATGTTCCATTTATATATGTTTATCCAACAGAAATAACAGAAGTGTAATGTGGGATACCCATGCAAACTACCCAATTATTTTTATGAATTTGATGTTTTGGATAACCGTTTTTGTTTATTTTATTTTCCTTGCGTTGAATGGGTTTACCTATTTCAATGTCAAATGTTGCTTTTCTGTGTTATTTGATGCTTGTTGCATGCTGACGTCGTTGAGCTGAAGAGGAAGGTATGTAGAGTTAAAAACATTTGATGGATATGAAAGGGATTCTTCTGGTTTTGGTGGGATGTCAGTGTTCTGGTTTGAGGCTTGTTTCTGTCAGTCATCACTAAGTCAGTCCATGAGCACCAGTTGTCAGGGTGCCGGGGTTTAACACATAAGAATGAAAAGAAAGTGATTTTTTAAAATCTGTTTTTAGGGAAAAAACAAAAGTGTTATTGGAGAGGAAAAAAAAGGGTGAACGAATATGGATTCCTAACACATGCTTTCCTGCACAGCAAACGTAGGGGGGCTTTCAGACCCAAAACAGCAACTCAACACTGCACTCCAATACTTCTATATTTATTTATGCTGCCAAAAGTCTTCAGATATCCATTAAACTGCTGCCAGTAGGGCTGAACACACTCTGCCGAAAACAGAGCTCATGTTTCTCTTCCCTAAAACTCAACTCAACTCCTCCAGGTCTGGAAGTCCGTCTACGTTTGCTCTGCAGCTCATCATATGCATCATATGGCTAACAGACAGAACATGGAGAAATAATTTGTGTTAAATAATTTTGGGGGTCAAGCCAAAAAGAAAAAAAAGGCTCGAAAGAAAGAAAGCAAGAAAGAAAGAAAAAGAGGAAGGAAGAAGTAAAGAAAGAAACACTAACAGAAAGAATGGTTGTATTAACCGTTCAGATTTAACTGCCTCTTGATTCTCACACAAGTTTTATTTAATCCATGTTTAAAGTTCACACTTCTGCCCATATCTGTTTCATTGAATTTTGTTTCATTTCCCTGTTGTGACTCTAACCTTAGCTGTTAATAAGGCAAGTTTTTAATTTTTTTCCACAAATTAATCTCTCATTTAAAATGATTGTGATCTGTGAGGAATGCCCAAAAGAAGTGCAGTATAGTCTGTGTCTCTCCTAACCCAATGACATGTACTCATCCCCTCTTCATTTCTTAACCTGCAGAGGAGAAGCCAAAGTTCAAGTAAGTTTCCTCCTGTAGTCATGTGATCATTGGCATCAAAACAACAATAATAAAAAAAATGGCACACATCAGTAGACTCAAAAAGTGAATCCACTCTGTTGCAGGCCCAGCGCTCCAAAGATCCCAGATGGTGAGAAAGTGGACTTTGATGTAAGTGAGAATTAAATGAGAGTAAGAAGGTTTGTTTTGGTTTGTCTGTGATGTTTCCTGCTGAGTGCTGGGTCCATTTTATTATTATTATTTTATTATTATAATTTTTTTACAATGCAGGACATCCAGAAGAAACGTCAGAACAAGGATCTGATGGAGCTGCAGGCCCTGATTGACGCTCACTTTGAGTGCAGGAAGAAGGAGGAGGAGGAGCTGATCGCACTCAAGGAGAGGATTGTGAGTTTGACTCGTTGATTTGATTTAAATCCAAATGTTGCATCCAAAATGTCCTGCACAACAGAGTGAAAACATACCTTTATTGCCATATATTAAGAGGAGTCAACAATGAAATAATTTTTTTAATTATATTTTCCTTAATTCTTCTTACTTCTGCTCAATCAGAAGTAAGACATACGTATATACTGTATATATATATATATATATATATATATATATATATATAGATAGATAGATAGATAGATAGATAGATAGATAGATAGATAGATAGATAGATAGATAGATAGATAGATAGATAGATAGATAGATAGATAGATAGATAGATAGATAGATAGATAGATAGATAGATAGATAGATAGATTTTTTTAATAACCTGTCAGTAACTGAAGGACAAAAACATTTTAGGTGAAACAACACAACATGGATGAGTAGATGCAGTCACTTACTCATCTGAATTTGTCAGTGCGGTTGCTGTTTTATTTCTCTGATGTTTTGAAGGTTTGGTGTCGTCGACAGAGAACTGTCTGATTGTTAACAACCTGCTGGACGTAAAGGACGTTGTCCTTTTCACCTCAGCACTGCCAAACACTCTCCTCCTGACTTTGCTGAAATTTTACTTACCTGCAGTCAGTTTTATAGTGCGTGGCGTGTGCTATATGAAGTTTTAAACTGCAAAGATATAAAAGCATTTTTGGACTAGTTTCTATGGTATATATCTTAGTACACTTGAAATAAAACAAAATTAACTCATAAGTAACTTTTGAGCAACCTACAGGAGCTTGTTTAAAGTCTATATCTCCTTAATGTTGATGAAAAAAGTATTACTTCCAAAGACAGATTATTTCAATTAAAACTTGGGAAAAACATATTGCTAAAAGTGGAATTATCTGCAATGCAGAAAGTACTTTCTTTTAATCAATATTAATGAATTATTGACATAAAACAAGTTTATATATCTTGCTGAAAATTTACTTGTAAGTCAGTTTTGTCTTATTTCTAAGATATTTCTTCTAAGATATTTGCTCTAGAAATTGGACCCAAATGACCTGATAAGATTTAGTATTTTTGCAGTGCAAGTGTTTTTGCACAGTCTCCATGACTACTCTCGTCCTAACCCTGCAGGAGAAGCGTCGCGCTGAGAGGGCTGAGCAGCAGAGGGTCCGAGCTGAGAAGGACAAGGAACGCCAGGCCAGACGTGAGGTCGGTCGACAGAATGTGATGTCACAATGCCGGTCAGTGAGTGTGGACTCACTGTGGGTTTATGTGTTGTGAACACAGGAGGAGAGGCGGATAAGGGAGGAGGCTGATGCCAAGAAGAAGGCTGATGAGGAGGCCAAGAAGAAGTCAGCTCTGTCCAGCATGGGCTCCAACTACAGCAGCCACCTGCAGAGGGTCAGCACACATACGCATGCTCACACCGACGGAGGCATAGTTAGAATCGTGATTCGCTCTGAGCCTTCACCTATCTCCAAAATAAACAGGCTGACCAGAAGAGAGGAGGAAAGAAAGAGACTGAGAGGGAGAAGAAGAAGAAGATCCTGGCCGCCAGGCGCAAGGCGCTCAACATCGACCACCTGAGCGAGGACAAGTTGAAGTATGACTCATTTTCTCTTCCAGGAAGTGTCTTTTTGTTGTTTCTTATCTACAAAAACAATCAGAGACCAGTAAAAACTCTTTGTGAGCACATGAGAGTTAAAGCTGTTATACATTGTGATCTAACCTTCTGCTTCCAAACTAAAAACCATTCTACTGAGCAACAGTCTGATGTTTATTCCTGTTTGCTGTCTGCTTTTTTTACACTAGACAGTAATGCTTTAGACTACCTGTGAGTCGCACAATGACAGCAGCAGTCAGAGTTTGTAAAAAGCTGATTGGTTCTCCTGCAGGGAAAAGATCAATGAACTCAGTGACTGGATGCGTCAGCTGGAGTCTGAGAAGTTCGACCACATGGAGAAACTGAAGCTGCAGAAGTACGAGGTAAGAAGAATTGATTACTCTGCTGCCTTACACACATCAGACCCCAATGGTCAATAAAGGTTATAATAATTACATTTTGTAACTAAAAATGCAGAATGAATGATGATTTTTTTAAAACACAGATTCTACGTGACGTCTTTATTTTGTTAGTATTAAAATACTGATTCAACTTAATTCAGTTCATTTATACCAACAATTCACAAAATCTGATTTATACACAGAAACATATTAAATCAATTCAATAGTATGTAATAGACAAGTTCAAATTCAAATTACAAACTGAGTTCTAATTATTATACAGGCATCTAATAGTGGATGTATTACATGTTACTTTTTTATATGATGTTATTTGTTCAGTTTTATTCCATGAGATGCAAAAAAAAGAAAGCTAAATGTGGTTATTTGTAGTATTTACTCTGATTTTGCTTTTACTGTTTTGATATGTATTCCTTAAGGTTTTTGATATGAAAGAACTCCAGAAAATGAGCATTGAAAGCTTGTGTGTATGTGTAACACCTCCACCTGCTCTGCTGTACGCGCTGTCCTCCATCACCTCATTATCTTCAGAGATTAAAATTCTTTTTTATTTTTTTTTCTTCAGGTTACAAGACTGCGCAAGAGAGTGGAGGAGCTCAGTAAATTGTAAGTCACAAAAGTGAAGTTGTTCCTGCATGTCAGAGAACAGTGAGAGAGACACCACAGTTTCCCAGAATCACTTTGTTACCATGGAAACTAAACCTCCACCCATGAGTTGGCTAAAGAAAGTCAGAGATGGTAACTGGGGGAGTGTGGATCTGTTGCTAGGGTAGATTTCCTGCAACCTGGAAGTTGTGAGTTTCATTCCAGAGTCTGCATACGTCACTGTGACCCTGAGCCAGGTACTTCACCCAAAGCTGTGCATCAGTTGTGAATGAGTGAATGTGGATTCAGTGTAAAATACTTTGAGTTGTTTGTAGAACTAGAAAAGGCGTTGGTTCGTTTTATGACCTTTGTTGACTCATCAGATTTATAGTGTTTTTTATGTGAAAGTTGGGTACAGCTCCCTTAGCTGAGATCATCTTTGAGTTTTTGTTGCAGTTTGCAGGTTATATTAAAGCTGTAATTGGTTTAAAAACAATATTTTTATGTTTGGCCACCCCTCCAAAAACGCGTTAGATTGCAACCCTTCATTTACACCTGAGGTTCTCCTTTTGCTGTCAACCTGTTTGGGGATTTGTCATGTATGCTGGCAGGGAATCAGACAGGTCAGTTAGAGCCTGATGGGAAATCAAGGTGTGTTGCTGGAGGTGTTTATATATGAGACTGGTACTGTAACATCACAGCCAACAATGGATTTAATGAGACTGTAAGATTAATGTATTATTATACTTATATTTTTCCTATTACTCAGTATTTGCTAAAACAAAACTGGAAAAATAAAAAGGATTTCTGAATCTTTCAAAGCATTAAAAGTTGATTGTATTGGATGTTTAAACTTTAGATACTCACATAGCCAATCTGTTGTGCATAAAATAAAGAATAGATATATAGGAATATTTTTTTTCTTCACTTTACATATATGTTCCCCAGCTCACAAACTAAACATAATAAAAACTACCAGACTAAATAAAAAGGATCACAATTTGCAAAAAAGGTTTGAAGTGTCCCTTTGTCCAAAACATGCTTCATCTTCTCATGTTTTAACTCTCAAAATTAGGTTTAACCTCAATATAAATATACTGGTGCCTATCTCCAGCTACCGTTTCGGGCGAGAGGCGGGGTCACAGGTTGCCATTCTATCGTAGGGCAACACAGAGACAGACAGAACAAACGACCATGCACACACATCCATACCTAAGGAGAATTTAGAGAGACCGATTGACCTGACAGTCGTATTTTTGGATGTGGGAGGAAGCCGGAGTACCCGAAGAGAACCCACCATGCACAGGGAGAACATGGAAACTGCATGCAGAAAGACTCAGGCCAGGAATCGAATCCAGGACCTTCCTGTTCCAAGGCATGCTACCAACTGCGCCACTGTGCAGCCCTAGTCAATAAACTATTTCAGCCAATTAATCAATGATTATGTGGGAAAGGAAGGAGTTAAGCCTTCTGTGAATAAATAATTGTATCTACAGCACACTGTTCTCTACCTATAAATGTTCATACGTGCTTTAAATGGTGCCAATCTGTTTGCCTTTACGTTTCACCAACATGGAGTCTTTGGGACAAATGAGACACAAATTGCTTCTGTTTGGAATTAAAAATGTGAAGTCGCAGCTCTGACATGTCTCCCTGTTTTCTGTTTGGAATTGCAGCAGTAAGAAAGGTGCCGCAGCCCGCCGCAGAAAGTAGATTGGCTGAACCCATGAGTACTTGCAAACCAAACTGCCATCACTATGGACACACGCAGGATGAAGCAAATCACACTGTGGAGAAGGTTGCACCTCTGAAGAAACTAGTAACGCTGAGGTCCGCCCTGCGTTTTCTCAGCCATGTCCTGAAGAAACAAGGAGCCTTTAGCTGCCATTTAATAGGAAGAAAACACTACTCAACATGCTTGCCATCACGCCTCCTCACCCTCAACTCTGTGGTTCTCAGTAATTTTGTAAATAAAGTGTGACTCTTCAAGCCATTTCTGTAGTTATCAGAAGCCAATAAAGTTCCTTCTTTTCAGATGTGGAATCTTAAAGTCATCTGTTCAGCTCTTATTTCAGTTTTGCCAAGCTGATTCAGTCAAAAGCTTCAGTCATTCAGAACATGCTTTTTCACTTCAGTCAGCCTAACTTAAATTATTTTCAAGGGTCTGCAGTGCAAAAGAGTGCAATGTGCTTGAAATGCGGATGTAAGCGGGGATGTAAAAACTTCAGATCAAAGTGGATGGGATGTGTCTGAAGAATATTCAGGCTCAAGAACATCAGGGATGCTTTGGCCATTCTCAAGAGCTTCTATGCTACATGATCCGTGATTCATTATCCTTCCTGATCAGAAATTAATTACATGGCTCAGCATAGAGAAATATTTCAAATAAAATTTTAAGTTTGTCCTGCTGATTTTCTTTAATTTAGCAATCAATTTACTGTTAGGATATTAAAATACTGGTGATAATTGAGACAGGGGATTCTTATGCTTATTTAGTATTTTGTATGATGGGATTTCAAGTGTTGTGAATGTAATTCATTCATCAGTAGTTTTAGAGAATTTAGAGAAATACCTGGGTGTGGTACAACACTTCCAATTTTCTGCTGCCTAAAGGAAACCAAGTGTCAACTTTGTTCAAAGGCAACATCCATGTTGACTAGGAGTCGTCTGGAATGGACCATGACTCTGGGAACATGGATTGTTTTCAGAGCAGATAAGTGGCCCTTAGAAACCCAAAGCATGTAGATCAGAACCAGTCAAAGTTCTGAGTCAGAACTTCTGACTCTCACTCTCCATCAGACTTTACATTTAAATTACACCTCACTGTTTTCATTAACACACAAAAAATTGCTCCTGTAATCAATAATGCAGAAAAGAAAAGTTTTATAGAATTTCTCCTAACAGTCAAATATAGTTTTATTGTAAGCAGGTTTAACCTGTTATACAGGAAACTAAACTTTTATTGTCTAAACAAAAGACTAGAAACAACATTTAGTGACATGGAAAGAGTTTGTGTTTCCTCTGTTTTCCAATATCTTTACTTTTATTTCAAATAGATCAGCGTGTTTCAAGCTGTTTTGTCCAAAATGGGTTGTAACATTTTGTCACATTCTAATGCATTTCAAAGAGTGAGGCACACATCAATGAGCGATCAAAGCTTCTTGATTAAATGTCTTCTTCTATAACGACTTACTTGAAATCCAAAAAATGTTTTTAAAAGCTGGGGGAAAAAAAACATGGTACTTTCTCAGCTTTACCAGCAGATGACGCTGTCGACATCCTTCCTTTGTCAAAACCTGCTGGTCTGTGTTGAGCCAACCTGAGGATGGGTCAGGTTACATCCATCCAGAGGTAATTTTTAAAATTATTTTAATCTTTAAATAAAATTTCTTGAAATGCGATAAAGTATCAACGTTAGGCTTTTTGTATAAATAAGCCAGTAGATTTATTTTCCTTAAAAATTTCACACAATTTTCAGCAGTATAAATATAAAGGTGGCAATCTTCTCACAACAACAAACAATACAAACAGGAACATTAAATACAAATGCATGACTTCACATGAAACAAATCAGCTCTTATTTACAGGATATGTACAGAAACAAGAACTAAATAAAACTGAATGGTCCTGATGGAGACTTCTGGGTCTGGATTTGACAGGAGATTAAAACCAAACAATAAAACACAAACAGTAGATTACTTCTCCAACAACTGCTGCTTCGTCTGTCTCTGTTATTTTGTCAGTAGGTTTTCTCTGCAGGAGTTTTTTTTTTTTTTTTTTTTTTTTTTGTATTTTCAGATCTACTGGAACCTTCAGGACTTTAGAAGGAAGGATGAGAGTGGAGGAATGTTACTGGATGCTTGTCGGACTCATTTCATCAAATGAACAAAATAATTCTTTTTTTCATATAACTTAAATAGAAAAAAAGCTATTAGTAGAATAATGTTGAATCCACTCACTTAACCCAAAAATTGGAATAATGTAGTCTTTGAAAATCATCTGTGGTGAGAAAATAAATTATTCTTATTAGTTTAGCATTCATACAATCAACCTTCTGGTACCAAAGTAATGACAAGTTTCTACTTAGTTATCTCTTCAACAGGGATGAAAAATGTATAATAATAATAATAATAATAATAATAATAATAATAATAATAATAATAATAATAATAATAATAATAATAATAATAAGTTTGGTCTATTCACTTAGTTTTTAGATTTTTATTTGGAAAAATATGTTGAGATTCATTAATATGTTTAAAGTTTCAATTAAGACTAGTGAAATATAAAATCACATTTAATTAAATTTCAAAACTAATAAAAAAAATGTCCACTGTCCTCTGATAAACACTTTGACAGGTTTAGTTAGTTGAGATAAATTAGTTTTTTCTTCCCAGCAGGAAGGAGCTTTGACATGATGGATGCGTGTCAGGCTGCTAACAGCTGCCGGAGACTCTTTAAAAGCAGAATAATGAGGCCATTTTGTTACAGTACGTGTTTTCCAGTAATAACTCTACAACAAGGCAGCGTGTTATTTTCCAGCTGTGCTGAGCGGGAGGCTCTATAGGACTTGGTAGATGAGGTTTGGGTCCTGGTTGTCGGGGGAGGAAGAGGAGGGGATCTGAGTGGCCTCTCGGGCCTTTCCTGCCTCGCTGAGCGGAGCTGAGGAGGCCGGGGAGCCGGAGGCTTCAAGCCCGAGCTGCAGGCTGCTGCCATCCGTGGAGATCCGCTCCACAATGCTGGACAGGCAGTCCAGACTGGAGATCACAGAGCTGCGACCCCTCTTCGGACCAGCTGCACAGACAGTACAACAAAAATGCATCTGATACAAATATATTTATTGATATTTTTATTGGCATTTACTGTAGATAAATTTGTTGCTTCCCCCCTTGTGCTGTACAAATAAAGTTACTTGATTTTATTTTCTATTAGGGAATTGGACTCTTAAATTTCTGACTTTGATGCAACACATTTTCACTCTGAATTTTTCAACGATTTAACTTAGTTATAAATTATGCGACCGGAAGTGGTTCAAATTCATAACCAGTTAAATCTAATATTCCATAACACTCATTTGATTGATCGAAAGGCTCTGAGAAACGCGCTCACCGTTTGGCGTCTCAGAGAAGAAAGAGCTGCTGTCAAAGCTTCTTGTTCTGCTCGGTCCGTTAAAATCCATCTGGAAGGAATAGAAAGGCCGCTTACTGACGTCAGACAGCATTTTCACAGGAAAAGTGAAAATGGTCTCCGGAAGTATTTTTCCGGAGACCAGTTTTTACATAAACCTCAGTGTTTGACTTTCTTCAAGTGAAACAAAAGAAAACTATAATTTAGTTCGTTGACCTGACGTGTTTCAAAATAAATCACACATCCTGTGCCTGCGCTGAAATATTAACAAATCATGTCTCGTTTTTATGTATCTCTGCTTTTGATACATGTTAACACTTAACATCTTAATGTATTTCTCCATAAACCTTTAGATTAAAATGCGCATTTGAAAAGAATGGGAAAAAACAAATAGCATTTTAGTTAATTCAGAATACACCAATCAAAGGAAATGGTCTCAAGTTAATAATAATAATAATAATAATAATAATAATAATAATAATAATAATAATAATAATAATAATAATAATAATAATAATTTTAGCGGACCAGGTGTGTGCGTTGTACTGTCTGCTTCATAAATCACAATAGTGGACTAAAAAAATTAACAAAAACGAATAATCGAAAGCAGGTGAATGCAGGTAATTTAACATGTCAAATGTCCGTTTGAGATTTTAAGTAAAAAAATAAAATAAACGTGTGCCACCAATAAAGCACTGCTCATCTTATAGTGTTCGTTGAAATTAAAATAGTCTTATAGGAAGGAAAGTTACAACTAGCCTGAGACGGTATCAGGTCAGCAGGTAGAATGCTAAAGATCGTCGGTGTGTAAAAGCGCACCGACCATTCCTGGACTCACCATCCCATCGGAGCAGTTGGAGCGGGGACTGGACGCGTCCGAGTCCCCGCTGTAATGCTCCAGCACTGGGTAGAAGCCCTCCTCCTGGCCGCCGCGCAGCAGCGCCTGCAGAGACTCGATGTAGCTGATGGCGTTCCTCAGAATCTCCACCTTGGGAAGCCTCTGGTTGGGGTTGGCCGTCGTGCAGCGCTTCAGTGTCTCGAAGGCGTCGTTCACTTTGCTGAGCCGCCGGCGTTCACGCAGCGTCGCCGCCTTCCGCCTGTCCGCGTTGGTGGTCTTCCGCTTGCAAGCCTTGCAGGCCCACAAGAGGCACCGGCCCGCCTGGTGGTGCCCGCTGGGGGCGCGGACGTGCTCGTCGTCCTCTGCCTCCGGGTGTTGGAGCTGGTGATGCAGGTGGGAGCACGGTGAGGGCGATGATGAAGACAAGGAGGAGGAGGGGGAGAAGGAGTCCTCGGGTTTCAGCGGGACCCCATGCACCAGCCGCGGATCCAGGTCCTCGAAGAAGTGCATGTCAGTGGTGTTAAAGCAGGGGTCATCATAGAAGTCATCAGCAGAGGGAATGGAGAAGGAAATATCCGACAGCTCCATGAGTGAGTCCAAACCAGAGCAGAGCAGGAGACAGATCCGCCGGAGCAGAAACCAACAGCTCGCTTTCAGTCGATGTGAAGTGTTCAGGCAACAGCGAAGAAGAAGAAGAAGAAGAAAGAAGAAGGAGAGGAAGAAGAAGAAGTGATGTTTGATTCCTGCTATCATAGCAGCTGTCAGCCTGGGGCCCCTCTGTCTTATACATGGCCCCGTCGCAGCGGGCAGGGTCAGGGCACTGGGGGTCCGCCCGGACCTGACCAATCTGCTGCCAGCAGGAGGGGTTTACAGCTTCACGGTAATTAGCTCAGTCCTGCAATTAACCCAAGAGGAGATTTTTAAAAAAGTGCAGATGGAGTCAGAAACCCGCAGCCGAACAACACGAAGACAGAAACAACGCAAATGTTCATACGGGAAACAGCTCTGCATGATTTTTTATTTTTTTTCGTTTCCGATTGCTCTTGTGTTTTCATTAATTTTGCATCATTTTACAAGACAATCCGTTACTTATTTAATCAACAACGCGCAACGATTAGAGCAAGAAATGAACCAGATCAAATTATGCAAGAGCAAGCAAGAGGATTGTTAAAAATTATTCTCATTGTAATTCGATTGTAAAGTTGAATGTAAATCAAATTAGAATTGGGTCAGAGAACATTGGGTTGGTTTGTTACATAAAATCTGAATAAAATCAATTGTGATTGTAAAATGGTTCGAAAAATCATAGGGTAAATATTTGTACCAATATTTCTTGTACTGTAAATTTTAATTCTTGAAATAATATCATAAATTATACATAAAAAGGAGTTTTAATGTCGGATTTGTGGAAAATAAGTTCCTCAATAAACTAAATTGTAAATCTTGTAGAAGTGAAACAGTGTTGATAAAACAAAAGGGTGTTTTAAAATGTAATCTTTGTTATTATTAATAGTAGTACTGGTAGTAAAAGTATAATGTCATCATACTATTTTTGGAAACAGTCATATGAGTATAAATACAATAAAACTAACTTAATGAATTTCTCAACCAACTCTAAAACTTCACTCCGTCCCAACTCAGAGAAGCTCATGTTCATATTGGAAATACATCCACGGAGAATGTAAACACTACATGAAAAAAACAAACAAACAAAAAACATCTAATGTCAGGGCGTATTTTTAGACAGATGAACCCCTCCCCTGCTCTCTCGGGGGTCGTTCTCCTCTGGCTCCCTGCATCCCACCCCTCAGCTGTTACTACTACAATTTCATCCATAATTCAAAATTTCCACTCACAGTGAACACTGATTTTTTTTTTCCGTTTTTCTGAGGATGTAGTGAGCTAACCTTCCAAACACGACAGAAACAACAAAGTTATATATAAAATAAAATATAAAATATCTGGGAAAAAATTATCTTAAAAAATGAGGAGACCACTGATCTGAACCCCATTGAAAACCTCCTGGTTGTTCCACCAAATATTGATTTCTGAGCTCTTCCTGAATTGAAACATCAATATTGTTGTTTCTGAATGAATATGAACTTGTTTTCGTTGCATTATTTGAGGTCTGAAAGCTCTGCATCTGGTTATTTTAACCATTTCTCATTTTCTGAAAATAAATACTAATAAACCTTTACTTGGAACCTCAGAGACATGTTATTAGTTTATAGAATAAAAGAACAATGCTCATTTTACTCAAACATATACCAATAAAAAATAAACTGATTTTAAGTAGTCTTTTAATTTTTTCCAGAGCTGTATCCTACCCTGCTAAACATAATTCAAGGAAGTATTAAATATTCTCGTATATAGTTTGATTTTAAATACTCTATGAAGTTTCATTTTCACTGCTGCACCTAATTTTGTCTACATTTACAATTGGCATATCTCATATAATATTTTCTGCATAAATTAATCACACTTTCAGCTTCTGGATTTCTGAATAATAATTAATGCACTTGTATTACCTTCCAAACCTTAAGCCATACACTGTATAACATTTATAGGTGGGTTAACTTGAAAATGAAAACCCAACTGCTGCCCTGAAAATACAATTAAAGTCACCATGAAAATTGTAATGGTTTTTCACTCAGAAATTAAAGTTCATGAAGGTGATTTAGCAAGAAGGAACAAGTGTATAAACATTGTTTTTTGTTTAATTTATTTTAAGTTAATTAATCTTGAATTGTGAGTTTTAACTGAATTTAAATCAAATAATTCTTTCACAACATGCAAGAAAAACTGTCCTCGTCTACTTAAAGAGCCATATTTCTCTGTTATTTTCACTCACAATATCAAGATAAAATAACGATCTAACATTTAGAATAATATATATTCTTGTTTCAAACTGCATGAACAAAATTTCTGATCTGGTAATGAATTCTGCTCAAAAACATTTAGTGTGAACAGGACTTTATCCACAAGCTTTGCAAATTGTCAGTTGCATTAAAATAAACATTTGCCTTAATAACACACAAGAGTCATATCAATGTAACACACACATGATACAAAAACATGCTGTTAAGCATTCTGGGAAATAGTTTCCACTCCTTTCTTTTTCTTCTTTCGCTTTTTTAAGTGCTAAAAATTCTAGTTTATTAAACTCTTGGAGGTATTAAATCCCACATCTTCAGAACAACATTACCCTTGTAAAGTATGAAAATAATAGACACATTTCTAGGAAATGTCCTTTTGAGGAGGAAGCCTTCAGAGTTCTGCTGCTCTCATTTCTAACTTTAAGTATTTGTCTCATGAGAATGCTAGCATCACATTCTTAGCAATATGTACTCCTAGCGTCTGTGTATACCTTTTAGCTTATGTACCTTATGTACCTTATACATTGACAAATCTATTTTAAATTCAATAGTCAAGTTGGAAAAGTTTGAAATACTTTGGAGCTCAGTTAGATTCTCTCCATATTTTGTCTTGTTGACTCATCATTTATGAGTAACAGAAAGAAATCTGACATGACTTGTGGTACACAACACCAGAACACGAGACAGTTAACAGGTGTCAGAGAATTTTGTTGTGCTAATCTGGGGTTTAGCTAATAAAGTTGGGGCAGAGAATGGTCAAAGGCCATTCTGTGACAAACCAACACCACCGATTCATCAGCCACCTGGAAATGACATTATCACCGTTCTATCTTTGTGGCAACATTAATCTTTCCAGTTTTCTGGAACAATTGGGGAGGTCAAGTCATGTCAGATTGGGGGGTTAAATGTACGATCTGACATGCTTACTTTAAATTAATTAACCTGCTTCTATATCTTTGTTATTAAGATCCAAATTACTAAGTTGGGGCACAACTTGATGATAAAGGAAAAAAGCAAAATAGTTATTCTTAGTTATTGTTTAGCAATTATCTAATAATTTAGAATAGCACAAAAGCAGCCTAAGTCAAGACAAAGACTTTAATGTTTTGCTTATTAAACAATCTCTTACGTTCAAAGAACCATAAATAACAATATTGATTGTCTATGAGCGTCAATAGTTCACTGCCTACATGAGCAGCATGAGGATATGCTGCTCATGCTATAGTAGACGTCAGCCACATGTAGCTTAGCTGCCATTAGATTTAAGAAAGTGGGACATCTCAGAACATTTTTAGAACTATCTTATGTAACTGAGTGGCCAAATAAGGGGACAAAATTAACCATAAAAGAGAAACTCACCTTACATTAAAAACACTCATTGGAAAGAAGTTTGAACAATCCAAATTCTTATTAGCTTTAGATGCACCAAGCTCTCAGGCCATTTTTTCTGGAACACTTCTAAGTTTTTAAATGGAAAAATACAATGAAAATACAAAATAAAAACACTTACACTGGTCTTCCTAAGATATTATTTCTGCCCAGAATCAACGGACTGTGAATAGAGTTCCGATGAACAAGGTGGGCTTAATTGTTCACCTGACTGCATCTTTGTCAGAAGCTAGCTGCTTGGCTAACAGCTTGTGGAGTGTGTTGTACACCAAGAAGACTCGCAACGTGGCATTTTTAGTTCCACATCAGGCTGGCATGAGTGTCCAGCAATGGTAAAATGTTGTTTCTCAGCTCAGGTTCTCAAAATAATCAGAATGATTAGCACCAGCTATGCATGGCTAGTACAAGGTCAGCTTGAACCGCTGAGGCATCCTGTTAGCTCCTGTCTGGCTGTCAGATGGTCATACTCGGTCAAGTTGTGACTCTCAGCTCTGGAGTTCAAAAGGCTGTT
Source organism: Xiphophorus hellerii (assembly GCF_003331165.1). Lineage (NCBI taxonomy): Eukaryota > Metazoa > Chordata > Actinopteri > Cyprinodontiformes > Poeciliidae > Xiphophorus > Xiphophorus hellerii. The sequence continues at coordinate 31,579,293 of NC_045673.1, read as the reverse complement.
TCATCTTCTCCCTTAGAGGGGCTAGCAACCAGTTTTTGGTTGCCAGCAGCAATTTTGGGGAACCTGTAATTCCAAGGTTCCTTTTGCAGAATTCTGAATAAAGGATCCAGCTGTAATTAGGTACTGGATGCACTAATAGTAACAAGTATTTTTGGATCCTTAGCCCAAAAAGGGCTAAGGATCCCTTAGCCCTTTTTGCCCTTAGCCCTTTTTGCTAAGGATCCCTTAGCTGCACGCTGGCAGCCTTCCTCTGCCAGCGTGCTTTGTCTACTCCAATGTAGCAGTGCCACAGAAAGAGACAAGAGTTATCCTAGAGCTGGGTTATCTAAACAGTGTTGTAAATTTAAGGTGCTCTAGTTAACTAGAGAAAGTTTACTAGTTAAATAGTAAGACTTCCTATTAATGTAGTAGAGCCCAACTCTGAACATTAGGGGACGGAGCAGGACTGAAAACTAAACGTTTCCTAACCTGGGAAGGTTTTTTTCAGGTTTTGATAGCTTTAATTCAACTTGTTCCTGTTCAGGTTTCCAACAAAAGCTCCTTTATTTCATGTAATTAACATGGAGGAGCAGAATTAACAGAACATTTGTGTTAATATTTAAAACACAGTTTAGAAAGTTACAATTTTCTTAGGAGCTATTATTTCAGAAAACAATGTCTCCTACCGTTATGATAATATGTGATTTTACAGATTAAAATTCAGGTACATATATTACAGTACAATACAATACAATGTAATGCAGTACAATGTAATCAAATGTAGCGTCTTCCTGAGCAAGCAGGCAGCAGCAGTGGGAAGGAATGACTCACTTTTTATAAATGTGAACGGCATCTGCATGCGTGTGGGGGTGTATGTGTGTGGGGGTGTGGGGGTGTGTGTGTGTGTGATGGTGTTAATCACTCAAGTAGCCTTATACACTCTGCTGAGAATGTCATACAGCAGTTAATGTTGTGATGACCAGAAAACAGATCACAGGGACCCTTTACACACTAATGACACTCAGGTTACATTTTATGTTTGTGATCTTTTCTATGTCATTGTCTATGTGTGTCCATTTCTCTCTCCTGTTGTGTGTGTGTGCCTTCATGCATGTATATGTGTGGTCATGAAGTCCCCCAGCTCTCTGTGTGGTCTGTCACCCTTTACCCTTTCAGTGTCTGAATCAACACACTCAGTCTCTATGTCCCTGCTGCTGCTCTTCACACGTTAAACATCCAAACATCATCTTCCCACAGAGTGACAGAGTGAAACCAGCTCACAGTGGTTGTCTCTGAGGACCTACACGTTTCTGTAAGTTTAAGAAAATTATCTTGGTGTCTTGAAAAAGAGAAACATGAATAATTAGTATATTTTGAATAACTTTTTCAATCCACAATCTGCATGTTGCTTACATCTCATCACCTGAAATATAATAAGCAATATTGGGGGATTAAAGTTTCCTCCCTCCACCAACATTACATCATTGCACCACCTTGGAGGGAGGAACAGGGCATTGTTACCTATAAACTTGTGAGGGCAAAATGGGAAACTTTATTTACAGAATATGCAGTCAAGTGTGAGAAAGTATAGTTAAAAAACAAAACACATTACACCACTAGAGACGAGCGCAACAAAATCAAAAAGATATAGAGTAAAAAAAATAAAACAGAAAAACTTTGTAATGAAACAGTGTAAACTTATAATAGAACTCAATTGAGTTGAGGGAAAATCCAAAGTTTCTATCAATCTATCTATCTATTGATAGAAACTTATATAGTTATCTATAAATAGTTATAGATAACTATTTATCTATAATTATAGATAAATAGATAGATTGATAGAAACTTTGGATTTTCCCTCAGGGAAATTGTAGTTCCCATCTCCAACAGAGCACCCAAAAGTAAAATATTAAATTAAAATATTGAATTTACAGAGAGAGGTTGGTAATAATTAGAATTCCTGAGTTACATGCATCTGAATAACTTTGGAAAAAAAATCCAAAGTTGTAAGAACAAGCTTACAATATTTCCAAAAACTTTCCAAAAGTCAAGAGGAATAATAAGATACATGTATGTCCTCCATGCTTGAACATGCTGAGGGTCTTGAGGTGAGCGATGGGATACACCCTCATCAGGTCTGAGCAAACAACACATAGTTTGAAAGAATAAATTAGAGAGGTTAAATTTCATGAGGGTTCTGGTTTATTTATATTTTGTACAATATAAATTTCTCTATCTAACAGTACCTGCACACAATGATGGCTAATTGGTGCCCACCCATTGCACATAGCATTGAAAGGTTAAATCCCACAGATCACAGTATGAGGGAGCAGCTGATAACCTGAGCATAGTTCTAAGACTGAAGCATATAAAAGGCTGGACCCTCCTCTCTGGCTGGCTAACAAGAGTGACTCCTGGGGGTCCCGCCTTCTCTGTGCCTTTGGCCTACACACTTTGTTACATTCTTTATTTGTTTAAATGGTGCCGAACATCATGTGTCTATTTTACAAGCTCAGTATTGACACTTCTACACAAGGTTTCATTAAATTATGTGAAGATATTCTATTGAACTTCAGATCATTTCAAATGACATACATGGACCTGACTTAGAAGTCAACATCATTTCATAATATTCATATGTTATTTATAATTCTGGATTAATTCAGCTGTGAAGATTTGTTGTAAAAGTCAAAAAATAGATTTCTTACCAGGAAATTATGCCAAAGAATACTTCACTTACCTTATGAGAATTAACCTGTTATTTCAACAATATTGATCTAAGATTATAGAACTAAATATCACATGACTAACTGCAAACATATTAAATTTAATGCACAAACATTCATTTTGCTTTAAACACTCTGGATGCAGCAATATTTTACAAAAGCCTGACTTTGTCATGATGGATTACTATTTTCAGACCCACATGCAGAACACAATTCAGGATAGGTATATATGGTAACAATTGGTTTATTGTAACACGGCAAGCGAAGGTAGTGGAAGCTCTGGTCTGGTCCAGGGAGGAAACGGGTTCACGGAGCGATCGGCTCACTAAAGAGGCAGAGCAGAATGGTGAGTTCAGGGTTGTCGGAAACGGGAAAGTCACAGAACAAACTAGACAGAGCTTACTTGTGGTTCGATGGTTCGAGGTCTTAGGAGAGTTTACTGGAAGGTTCGGGATCTTAGTCTCTTAAGTGGTCCAGGTGGTACGGTGCTTGACGGCTGGTGACCAGGAGGAAAACAGAGGATTGTGTCAGAGGGCGAACAGGTAGGCTCGGGCTCTGCGGGGACAAAGGAGCGGTGCAACTGCCAGTCGTGGAATCCGGGGGGAACTTGTAGTCAGACTGAGGAGGTGAGTCTGGGAACTCAGGCAACCAGTGGGTAAGACCCACGGCGTCACGAGGGGAATCTCGATCAGAGAAACAGACAGGATCTGTAAGGGCTTCTCCAGGGCTTCACCAGGGAAAAACCGTTACTGGCTAACACTCGGGCGCCGAAGGACTGGCAGAAACCTCCTTTAGTACATGCTGCTGATAGGTTGATCAGGTTCAGGTGTGCTTGATGACGGTCCACACACACACTCCAGTCGGGTGAGTATCGCGCCATCTGTAGTAAAAGGTGAGTGTATGCACAGAAAACCCACAAAGAAGAACCAAAGGACCCTGAACCATAACAGTACCCCCACACCCCCCTCAATGGCCGCCACTTGGCGGCCTAGAAGAACCGGATGGCAGCGAGGAACGGTAGTCGGTGATGAGGGATGGATCTAATATAAAAGAACCCGGGACCCAGGAATTCTCCTCCGGACCGTAACACTCCCAGTCGACGAGGTACTGCCAGCCGCGACCTCGCCGACGGGAGTCCACGATCCGGCGGACGAAATATGCAGGGTGGCCATCAACTTCACGGGGGGGGAGGAGGGGTGTCGGCCAGAGGGCGGAGCGGGCTGGTCCGGACAGGTTTAATGTGGGACACGTGGAAGGTGGGATGGACGCGGAGGGAGGTGGGCAAACGGAGACGGACAGCGGATGAATTGATGATGGCTTCTATAGCAAATGGACCAATATAACGGGGAGCTAATTTCTTAGACATAGATTTGAGGGGATTGTCTCGGGAGGACAACCAAACCTGTTGACGTTTAATCTGTTCGGCGGTGCGGTTGAGATTGTGTATAGTCGTCTTCCAAACCTTCTGACAGCGACGGATGTGGTGATGGACGGAGGTGACAGAAATATTCTCTTCCTCGGATGAGAGTAGAGGTGGTTGATAGCCGAGGGATGCTTCGAATGGGGACAGACCTGTAGCAGCGGACACATCCCTGTTATAGGCATACTCCACCCAAGGGAGGTATTGGGACCAGTCGGAGGGGTTGGAGGATGAGAAACAGTGAAGGGTGGTTTCGAGATCCTGATTGAGACGTTCTGTTTGGCCATTGGACTGTGGATGAAAACCAGACGTGAGTGAAACATTGGCGTGTAATGCTGAACAAAAATTCTTCCAAACCTGGGAGATGAATTGTGGTCCTCGGTCTGATAGGATGTCCTGCGGGATGCCATGAAGCCGGAAAAAGTTTTTAACCAGAAGTTGTGCTGTTTGGAAGGCTGTGGGTATAAAAGAATCCACAGGGGGGAATGAAATGGCAGGCTTTGCAGAAGCGGTCAACAATGGAGAGGATGGTGGTCATGCCTTTAGAGGGTGGTAACCTGGTGACGAAGTCTATCGATATGTGGGACAATGGGCGTTTCGGAATGGGAAGTGGCTGAAGGAGACCAGACGGAGGTTGATGGGATGTTTTATTACGGGAACAGACGGTGCAGGCTCGAACATAATCCCGGACATCTTTGTGGACGGATGGCCACCAGAACCTTCGGTTGACCAGGGCGACGGTGCGACTGATGCCGGGAGGACCAGAAAACCTTGATGCGTGGATCCACTGAAGAAAACGGGCCCGGGCGGAGGAAGGAACGAAGATCTTATTGAGTGGACAGAATAGAATAGAATAGAATAGAATAGAATAGAATAGAATAGAATAGAATAGAATAGAATAGAATTCAACTTTATTGTCATTGCACTGTCACAAGTACAAGCAACGAGATGTAGTTTGCATCTATCCAGAAGTGCTCTACGAGATATAAATATTTATTTACAGATGTACAAGACTATGTATGTATGGACTATAAGGGGTTATAGCAAAGAGATATAGATATTGTGTATAAATATAAATAAAATAATAAAAATATATGGGAGCTGTATGCACAGATTATACAGAATATACAGAATATACAAGAATGTTAGGGAATGGATTATATATGTATATAATATAATACAAGATAAATAATGGCAGACAAAATTTACAGGTTGTATGTGTGTGTGAAGAAAACAGTCCGTGATGTGTGTGTGTGTGAGGATAGTTCATGTGTTATTGTTGTATGAGAGGATAGGGGAGTACAGTCCTTATAGTTTATGTTTTATGTCAGGAGGTGTTCAAAAGCGTGACAGCTGTGGGGAAGAAGCTGTTCCGGTGCCTGGTGGTTCTGGTCCGTAGGCTTCTGTAACGCCTCTCAGAGGGCAGGAGGGAAAAGAGTGTGTGTGCTGGGTGAGTGGAGTCCTTTGTGATTTTCCCGGCCCTTTTCAAACACCGCTTCCTGTAGATGTCCTTGATGGCAGGGAGCGGTGCCCCGGCGATATACTGGGCAGTTTTCACCACCCTCTGCAGCGCCTGCCGGTCGGAGACAGAGCAGTTCCCGTACCAAGCTGTAATACAGTTGGTGAGGATGCTCTCAATGGTGCAGCGGTAGAAGTTCGTGAGGATCTCTGAGGACAGGTGGTTCTTCCTCAGGGTCCTCATGAAGAAGAGGCGCTGATGCGCCTTCTTAATGAGTTTGGAGCAGCTGGTCGTCCAAGTCAGGTCCTCGGAGATGTGGACTCCCAGGAACTTAAAGGTGTCCACAAGCTCCACTACTGTCCCCTTAATGTGGATGGGTGGATGTAGGTCAGCTTTCCTCCTGAAGTCCACGATAAGCTCCTTGGTCTTCTCGGTGTTCAGCTGCAGGTTGTTTTTGTCGCACCACTCAGCCAGACGTCCTACCTCCTCCCTGTAAGCGGCCTCGTCATTATCTCTGATGAGGCCGATCACCGTGGTGTCGTCTGCAAACTTGATGATGGCGTTAGAGCCATGGACAAGTCTGCAGTCGTAGGTGAAGAGGGAGTAGAGGAAGGGACTCATCACACAGCCTTGTGGCACTCCGGTGTTTATGATGATGGTGGATGAGAAGTGGTTGTCCAGCCGGACATGTTGAGGTCGACTGGTCAGGAAGTCGAGCAACCAGTTACACATGAGTGGACTGATGCCGAGGTCTGTGAGTTTGGTAATGAGTTGTGATGGGATGACAGTGTTGAATGCTGAACTAAAATCTAAGAACAGCAGTCTGGCGTAAGTGTTCTTACTGTCCAGGTGAGAAAGGACAGAGTGCAGCGCTATAGAGACTGCATCCTCTGTGCTCCTGTTCTGCCTGTATGCAAATTGGTGGGGGTCTAGTGTGGGGGGAGACAGGATCTGAGGTGTGCTAGGACCAGCCGCTCCAAGCACTTGGTAATGATGGGGGTAAGGGCTACCGGGCGGTAGTCATTGAGTCTGGTTGGGTTGGGATTCTTGGGGATTGGGACGATGGAGGTAGACTTGAAGCAGGTCCGTACCAGGAGTCAGGAGCTGGATTGGACAGTTGTGCTTGTTTTATAATGTCTTCTATCTCCCAGGTTATCGCTGCAACTGTGCAGCTGGGAGGAAGGATGGTGGCTGGAACCTTCTCAAAGTCGTTAGGTGAGTAGAGACAGGAAAGGGCATCAGGTTTTATGTTGCGAGATCCTGGGCGATATGAAATAGAGAGGTTGGACCGTGAGAAGAATAACGACTAGCGTGATTGTCGTGGGTTTAGCCGTCTCGCGGAACGTAGGTAGGACAAATTCTTGTGGTCGGTCCAGACCAACACTGGAAGCTCTGCCCCCTCCAGCCAGTGTCTCCACTCCTCCAGGGCCAACTTTATGGCTAGTAGTTCCCGGTCCCCCACATCATAGTTCCTTTCAGGTGGAGTTAATCTGCGTGAAAAAAGGCACAGGGGTGAGTTTTATTGTCTTGGGGTGATATCTGAGACAATACTGCTCCAACTCCGGAATCAGACGCATCCACTTCCACAATGAACTGTCTTGAGGGTCCAGTTGAATGAGGATGGGTGCGTTGGCAAAGAGGTTCTTGAGAGAAGAAAACCCACAAAGAAGAACCAAAGGACCCCGAACCATAACAGACTTTATTTTTGTCATTTCTCCTCCATTATTCTGCACCTACCAGCTTTTCCTCGTGTGGACAGTTTCTGTACTGATCAGTTAAATTAAATAAGCTTTGAATTTACCTGATCTTTACTAACTTACCTGGTCTTTACTAACCTACATATCCTACAAAGCAGGCCAAGTGCTCCCTTGTTCATGTCATTAACACTTTTTCCATTTTTTTTCTGTCTTTTATTTTATCTCAGTAATCTTAAGTAAATAGTCAATTAATTAATAGTTAATGAATAGTTCTACAATCTATTCATGTCTTGACATTTTGTTAGGCAATAGTGAATACCTCAAAAATTTTACTGAAGTAAGTGTAGCACTGCTTTGGCTCAACTCAAAGTAAAAAGTAGTCATAAAAACATAACTCACTTAAGATTTAAAACAGTATACTATAAAAAGGCTCCTGGAGTACTGCGTACTTGAGTTGTATTCTTAAACCTGATTTGTGACAATGAAGTATTCACACAAACCAAACATACAATTATATTTGCTGCGGTACTTTCAATAATAGCAAAATTAAATGACCTCAATTCAAAATAACAAATTCAGGCAGAAGAAACACCTTCCAAAAATCCCAATTTTCCACTACAAGCAACTTTTGAAACCAGTATTTACAGCAGGTAACAAATACATACAGGTGCAAAGTACTTTCAGTGAAAATATTTAACAGGTCAGACTCATCAAACAAGAAATAACATCCGAATAGTAAAACTTGTTTTCAAAACATGTGTCTTTTCAGTTTAAATATGTTTGTCATTTAGTGTAGTAACTTGATTTTGGTGGAGTATCCAGAAATTGCAGAGTTGAAAATGTTCTTACTCAAGCAGAAGTAAAAAGTATGGTGCAATAAAACAGCTGGACTGAAACAAAACAATGGCCCTGGCATTTTTGCCCTGCATGACTATTTAAACAATATGTGAGGCAAATGACCAGCACTGGCATAGTTACTTTAAAAAAGTAATTTTATTCTATTTGCAACAGTTAGTCAGCATTGAGTTATGGACTGAGCAAGCAGAATAAAAACAGGGTCTCATTTATAAAGGATTCCATAGGATTCATTTTAAAAGTGCATAGCCTACACCAAGACAAAAATGTCATACGGCAAAACATTTTTCTAATTTATAACACCATGCACACCCACACCAGCATTTATTTTTCCCTCATGACTCACAGCTGTACCTCAAAGTTTGTGCACAAGATCCCAGCCCAGCATCTGTCCTCGGTACGCCCACGTTCAACATACAGACGCATTTTATGCTATTGTTTACATCTGAAAATTTTGCACATGTGAATAAAAAGACTGCTCTTTTATTTGCCATCTATTAAAATAGCTTTTTGTAATACCTAAAAAATCATAATTTCTTCAAAAAAGTTATATATACTGTATATATAAATATATATCATTTTTCACCCATGGATTTTGCCATTTTTTCACCTGTGCAATGCATGCTGGGTTGATGACATGGGTAGGTCTGTTTTGTACTGGAATCTACAGAGTAAACACAGAAAGGCTAACATTAACTGAGTTGTTGTTTTATGTTGTTGTTTTTTTTTCCAAATATCTAACATAAATAAAGCTGTTCAATAATGCTTCCAAATTTTAATTTAGCATTTTTTGTAATTTTACCTGAGACTTGTTTTATTGTCTAACCCACACTCATTTGCTTATTTGACTTTAATTCTGTTCAAATGTTTAAAAAAGTATGGAAATCACCTTTTAATGAAGTTTCACACTAAAATTAGATAAAGGTTCCACAAACCACAGTCTAGGTTTGAATTATCCAACTATTAGAATTCACATGTCACTCTTTCAACAACTCCACCCACTCTGCCATTAAGGACATTGAAACAAGCAATACTTGCTTGTTTCAGACATTTGTATCCTAATATTGCTTCTTTTTAGCTGATTTCACGTTAAAAATTGTCATAGGTTGCTGCGCAGTCGGCTGCACAACCAGACAAGGATGCAAACCAAACTTGTCATTTTATTTAACTTTTAATGAAGAAAAATTGCATTGTTGCTTTATTTAGCGTGTTTTTATTTATTTGCATATTATTGGAGGCCTGTGGCTTGGTGTGGTGCATAGTTTTTGCATTGTCCTACACAAAGTGTGTATTGTTCAGGTAAAGTCGACGTCTATTGAAGGCCCTGACTGAAATCCCATGGCACGCCACTGACTACTATAATTCATGCCAGAATTTAGAGTCGTGTGTAAAAATACACACAGAAAAATATGTAATCTTCCCAATTTGGCTGTTAAACATTTCATCCAGTATTGAACTGATACGGGATGCGATTTGTCCGAATTGCCCGACAGACATGCCTATCACACACATTTTATCAACCCTAAGTTCAATAATAATTATCAAAATAAAACACAAGGAATGGAATGTTAGGTCAGCTAAATTGTCATGGTGGGACCTTCACAGGACCCCCCCACCCCCGGAACACTGTGGACCTGAGCTATTGTCACGGTTGCCCAGAGATGGACACTACGCAGCAGTAGCAAGCTGGCATCAACCCACGTTTCACAAGCTAAAACTCTTACAAAAATGCAGAAGTATTTTTGCACATCCCAGGCTGAACATTGTCAATGAGGATGAATACAGGCAATTAAAAAATATGTGTCCATCATGGCACAGTGTGCTGTATGATATCAGACAGAATGGATCAGGAGAGGAACACAGCAGACCCGCCAAAACCTAAAAAAACAGACATTCATCATTCAATCATCTCCTGAGGCTGATATGGTAAAGAACATTTCATGATTGATTCCGCTTTTTATTGTGCTTTTAGTAGAGTATATTGGTTTGATTATTTGCTTAGGATGTTGAGTTTGGATGAAACATTTTTTTCATATATAACAGTGTTAGCCAAATAATATAAATGTCCATTTAAATAACAAATCATACTAATAGATTAACAGTAAATACATAAATGTTTCCCACATTAAAAAGTTTGAGTTCTGTCGTGGAAAAAATATTATTTCCAAGCACTGTTCAGGTGAAATCACTCAATCAGGTTTATTCATATATTGCGCACAATACAGGGAGCTCATAGGACAATCAATAATGAAGAAGGTCTGGATGAAAAGCTCTGTCAGGCAGAGACAACACATGAGTTTTATACCAAGGATAAAGAATTAACAATAAAGGCGAGACAGCCTGGTTCTGATGCAGCTGTAGAAAACAACTTCCAACCTTCTACATGTAACCCAAATAGTTCTTTTGGTGAGAGTTCATAAGCATTTCATATAACATCACTAGCAGATGTGACCTTATTGTAATTTTTCCATCACAGTTCATATCTCTATTTACTCAGTTCATCAGTAAAAAAAGTTTTTGACATTAAAATGTTGCATATTTGTCAATATATGGTTGTTGATTCAAATGCAATTAGAAGGCCCTGTAATTAACTCGACTAAAATTTTTTATTCAGTTATCTTGAAATCTAGTCCCTCCACATTTCACTAGGCTACAATTGTGAATAATTACATAAAAAGACTGAATTTGGATTAAAACATTGTATAAATGTAAAACACAAAACGTCACATTTTAAAGTTTTTTTCCTTCATTTGACATTCCAATTTAATTTTCAAAATTATGTCTAGTACAATTTTATTAATGATGACACATTCTAACATTCATATTACTGTACTATTAAGGAGAACATCAAAGAAATAGCATTTGACATATTGTCATGTTTGTTAATGTAAAGTACAAAATGAAAAAGTCCAGAAAGCTCAGAAATGTCTACGGGCGCAGATTTGTTTTGGCTCAGCTCACACACTGTCACAGACAGACAACTCTTGTTTCTGTGCTTATGCAGTTAGAAAGCACCCCACCCTTTCTTGACTCAAAAGCTGTTTGATGCCACTACTACCAGTACTTAGAATATAAAATTCACCAAGTTCACTGTGAACTTGGTGAATTTTATATTCTAATCACAGCTTGAGGTTTGCCAACAATCCCTCACCAGGAAAAGGAACAGCTCTCACTTCGGCTGATGCCTCTCACTTCCTGATGCCTCTTTGTAGCCTGACATTCCATTGCATTTACATATTTTTATATAAATCAAATAACCATTTTTATACTGTTTTATCAATCACAAATAATGAACATGATAAAAAAATGGGAGAAATTGTTGTGCTCTATCCTGTTTAAATAAAGATTTGCATTATTTCGACAAGAATTGGTTTTTATGGGCGTTCACGTCTGACCAAAATCCGAAAGTGTCAAATGAAGCCTGTTTACACCCTCACCTGTGGTGGCGCTACAGCAAGAACCACTGACAAAAACCAACACGAAAACTTCTGAAGAAGACACTGACACTTAAAGAGGAAATATTATGTATTTTCCAGGCACATTGAGCCATTTTATACCACTATTAAGTAGTGCTATATTTCCCCAATCAAACAAAAATTGAAAGAAATTTGACTTCGCAACACCTCAAACATGTACAAAAGAATCCAAGTAACACTCAAGGTATGTTTTTGATGATTGAGTAACATTATAACATGATGTTGCTCATGTTATAATGAGTAACATCATTATGTTATGAGTAACTCATAATTATGTTTTGAGTAACTCATAACATAATTATGAGTCCTTTTGTTTTTAGGATAAAATCAATCCTAAAAAAAGGATTTTATATGATAGTGCTCCTTTAAAAGAAGAAAAAAAATACATCAGTAAATCTGAAATCTTTGAGTTACGGGTAGTGTTATTGCAATTAATAAGCAAATATTCTGATACTTATGTGACAAGAAAAGAAGATCATTAGTAAACCATGATATGATAAGCACATCCTTCTTGTCGTGTTTGTCAGCTCGTATTCAGGGATCTGATAATGTTGAGGCTTATGAGAAATGAAGAGAAATGAAGAGAGCGTGGCAGAAGCCAAATGGAGATGACAGCTTACTGCTTCAACTTCCTCAGTTACCCTCGGCACACTCACGCAACCATCCCTGCTTTTTTTCGCCTTCATAATTTTGTTTTGGAAAAACATGGGTTCATGTTTCATCTCTGTGAGAGCTCTAAAACTTGAATATCTATTCTGCTCTGGCCCTCTGCTACTTAAGAACCTTTGTTTGGCTCAAGGCAGAGTTTGGCAGGCAGGCATGTGCTGATGTTTTTGTGAGTAGTTAGGTTGGTGATTTAGCTTGTGAAGTAATCTTTCAGAAGAAAATAGTTGAGTATTTAGGATGAACACCCTTTCCTTTTGAAACATTAAAAACATGTTAGCAACAATTTTACAATTGTTCTACTTCTGAGACTTCTCTCTCTTACTGGCATAACTGAGATTTGGTTGATGAGCCAGGATTTAAAAAACAAATTGGCTGCACTGTGCCAGGCCAATTCAATTTCATTTTTCTTGTAAGCCAACATTGTTTTTCCTTGTTTGTTTTCAGTATGAAACTGTTCACTTGAGAATTAATGGGTAGTGTACACAGTCTTGTTAGAAGTCCCATGTAAACTTGTGAAGCTTCCTTTGAAAATGTACAGTATCAAAGGGGATGAGAAAGACATTTAGTTTTTCAAGACAGGCACAAAAACGTTGCAGCAATATTGTAATCTTATTGTCCACTCTTTACGTATCGCTTGGATAAGGGCTGTCAGTCATCAGTAAACTGCATTTTTGTTTTGGACAGAGGACTGAGGATTTCTATATTGTTGGAAATAAATGTTGATAAGCTGACTGGAGATACCTGCCAGATGGTTATTAACCAGTTGGTTAAAATGCTGGATTGTTATAACTACACAATTTATAACCCATACCTCTAACACTGTAAACATAAGCTGTACCTTGTCAGGCCAATAGATCTATTTTAATATAGATCTATAAGTCTATAACAAAATACATGCTACATTTGCTCAAATGCAAATGTTAGACTAGCAGCCACTAGTCCTGTATGTACAGTGTGGTGCACAAACTCCACTTTTCCTCACAGATAAAAATGACGTCTCCGTTACCTTGGTCCATCATCACAGCCACCGCTGCAAGCACATCTGGTCACATCACATCCCTCCAGCATAACCGCTTTGCTGCCCGCTACTTCGCCGATCAGAAAAGAACCCCATCACCCCAGTATACACCTGGTCAAAAGATCTGACTCTCATCTCATAACATCACATTAAAACCCATGTCCAGAAAACTATCTCCCAAATTCATAGGTCCAGATGAAAACCTCCCCAGCTCTGTATCTCCATGTTTCCTTGAGCCTTGGGATCCATGCTACCCTTTCATGTTTCACAAATCAAACCTGTCCAGTCGTACACTAGAGGGTTCGGACTCTTGGCTGTTAAGGAATGATTGTTTCCTGGAGGCGTGAACTCTTTTGATGTTTTAAATTTTAATCAATCACTAATCCTTGTCTATGACCTATGCAACATGACAGTTTGATACTAGAAAGCTTACCAGAAATTGCCTGCACTGTAAACAACCATCCTCTACTGTAAAGTGAGAAGAGCTGATTTGAATGAGGCAGTTATTAAGGTTAATTTGACATTTGGAAGCTTAACCAACACTCTTTGTTCACTTCCTCTGTTCTCATTGCTAAAACTACGGGCAACTAAAGTTCTAAAACAGTGCAGAAAACTGATATCAACATTCACAACTTCTCCTTCTGTTCACAATGTGAGTCAAGAGGAGAATTCCCAAACTGTGCTGGAAGCAAGAATTCGTTTTGAGCAGAGTTTCACAGGAAGACAATGGCCAGCACCTTGGAAAAACCTGCATTGAGAACTGTAAGAAGGGTCCAGAATCGATTATTCTTCAAATTCCACAACTTACCTGTCTCCCTCTTCCCAGTCCTCCTGGTTTTCCCGCTGTGCCTGAAGAATTTCCCGATCACACCTCCTTACTTACTTTATTATTTTTATAATAAAGTTTTCTAAAACTCCGCCTGCCACATGCTGACCTTTTGTGTGAGGCCGTCACCCACACAAAACAGATCATAAGATCACTGTCTGCTTACACCTTGCTTCCATGAATAAAATAAGAATTGTAGAACCATTTGTGAGTTAGTTGAATACCTGATCACTTGAACAGGTTTGCTGCTTTTATTTACCCTCAGGTGAGGCCAACAGCCAGGTTGAAAGTGATACTTCAACTGATGTTTGCTCAACTGTTGTATCCTAATCCCTGCAACTACATATATGGCCCTGACACGATCCACCTTAATACTGAAAAATAACTTTCTGACCAAGAAATAGACTTTGGGGTTTTAAAGCACTCCATCTCAAAAGATTTTGCTGAGATTTCTTTTCAGAGAAGGCCTGAATTAAAAGCAATCCTTGTTATTTTAACTTAATGACAGAAATCAACTGTCTGTGAAATATTTTGGGAAATTGTGGTGTTAGACTTAATACAGCTTTAATAAGTCTGTAAAAACCAACACAGCAATGATATTGTTTTTTTACTTTCTAAAAAAGTTGCTACCGTTTTTCAGGAGATTGATTAACTTTTTCCAAATTAAAACCACTTCATCAGAAACATTTGTGGGGAAATGTGAATGGGATTTGGAATTCTAAAGTGAGATATTTACTGAGTTCTACTGATTATAAACACAGAATTTAACCAACCAAAACAGTGCATCTATCCTGTAAGTCCAAGTCAAAGGGTTCATGCCTTTACTAATGTGTTAAACTATTCACTTTTAAGCACCACAGCCAACCACTTTACTGTGGGCTCCATTTTTCTTCCTCTCCTAAGAATTTAGCGTTTCAGAAGGCATAGGTGGATGGGACTCCATATTCACTTAGAAACAAGATGAAGTTGTTTTAAGAAGGTTTTTGTCATTGGGAGATAAATTGAAACCATTGTTTTCAGTGTGGTTTTGTCTGAGTTCTGGTTCTTGTGTTTTGAGTTTTTCGTGCCTTTTAATGAGACTTTTTTTTAAACGTGTATCAGTTCTTACTTCCTGGATTATAGAATTTTTTCATAGTTTGTGACTTTAGTCAACTTCCCAGAGCTCCACCGTCTATGAGCTGCTGTTCCGGTGCCACTAATCCCCTTCCAGTATTTGTAAGCCTTTTTCTGTCACTCCTTGCCAGATTTCTCCTTATTCCAGGCTGATCCGTTTATTCTTCTCTGGCCACACTTGTTAGAAGAATTATTATCTAGGTTCATTTACTTATGAGTTTATTTTAACAGTTATGTTTTCATATTATTATTCTGTTTTATGTTTACTTAACTTCTCTCTTTTGTAGTACATTATTAACTTTGTTTGGGATGTTTGCCTGGAAGCTAAAAACGTTAAAACATTCATGTGTTATCAGTTTCCTGTGAAACTGATTGGTTGTGGTCAGCCTCATGCCCTTGTAAGGGCATGTCCACAGAAGGTTCCAGAACATCCTATAGTAAAGATCGTTGGTCAATTTTCTGTGTGACTGTGTAAAGAAGCCCAACCACCTTTTTCTATACATAATAAAGAGCAAATGCAGAGAAAGATCTGGTAGAGTTGATCACAGACACTGTTTGACGGCGGCTATCCTCGTCTGTTTTCAGCTCTCCTATTCTGCAGAAAAGTAATTTGTGTCTCTGGTTGATTCTTTGCAGGTTAGGACCTAAAATACCAGGAATCAACACTGTTCCATTCCTGGTTCCAGATTTATGTCATCCCTGCCTTGAGATTTCTTAGGACTTTTTATTTTTCTAATTCTCTTTCACATTATTAAATCTTCACCTGCATCAAGATTCTTCTGCTATCTCCACAACAACTCCACCAAACAGGTAAATTTATGGATTTATATGTTATTTATGTGAATTTAAAATGTGGTGAAAATGCAGAGTATCCCTTTAAGCCATAAAGGAACGAAACAATAGATGTTCCATCCTTAAACACCTGTCTCTTTTGACTGATTTCTGCCTTTGAGAAGATGTGTTTTAGTTAATCCCATGACTGTGCTCTGATTAAACCAGCACTTTGCCCTCTGTGAAGGTCAAACGTTCACAGGGCAAAACATAATCAAGGTGTAGGTCACTTCCGTAGGAACAAACGCCGCGGCCTCTTACGGCACCTCATTCTTCTTCAATAAACCACACTTTAAAGAAACAATTAAGCGTTTTAAAATATTTAAACTCCTCATAAGCACCAACAATTGTTAGATATTTTCCTATGCCATTTTTATTGAGTTATCTGTAATTGATGTGTCCTAAAATTCAAGTGACCTGGGAAACTGAAGAAAAACATTGAATGATTTGTGATTTTTTTTTCTTGTTATTGCATGATTATGCCAGCTGGATATCAAAGTACATAGAACAGGTCTTTTCCTATGTGCTGCTGTAGGAAGGCCTGACTCTACTCCCAGTAGGGAATTTTCATGGCAGACTTCCACTGTGGAATCAGATCCAGCGTTATGTTTCCTTGTTGTTGGACTGATGGGGAGCCTTTTCCTCTGCCTCAGTGGGACTGAAGGAATGGTGTTTACTGCACATAGCCAACTGGCCTGTGAGACTACCACAAACACTGCAGCACAGCTATTAAAACTCAAACTGGGCTTCAAAGCCCATCAAACACACTGGAACAGAACTGGAGCTCCTTTTCGGACACATCTTGGCACATTTCTTTAATAACCTCACTTCAATATTTACACTTCTTACGACCACCAACACACACTACATCATATAACCCGCAAGCACACCCATGCATGAAACTCCAGACCCCTCCCCACCCCAATCCTTATTGGCTCAATATGTCGTCACAGAGACAACAGCTGTTTCCAGGATGAAGAAGCTACTTTGAGGGTGCCAGCCAGTCTGCAGGCCTGCAACTAGAGACTCCCTTGGGTCTCGCATGGCCTTCAAAACGCACTCTCACACACGTGCACGCATTCACACACAGGCAGCACAACAGCACTAGGTCCCTCTCAGGAAGAAAGGAAATGCACACTTCATCCATAATCTTAATGGTGAGTAGAAGACTACCTGGTTAGTCATCATCATGCAGTCTAACTGTTGATGTCTTTTAATATGTTTTTGAGATGGAGACCAGGGGTCCCATCCCTAATAAATGAGTATTGATATTATGTTTAATTTATTTACAGAACAAATGCTTTTTGTTTCAGTTCTTTATTTCAGTTACATTGTGACATTTAAACATTCTTCCAGGCAGAGGGACTGGCCATCCTTCCTGTACAGGGAGATTGTAGGGAAAATGTCAGTTTGTTTCAATTAGAGGTAAATTGTTTGAGTCTTACCTGTTGGGTGTGTCTCCTCAGCAGGGTGGAGCAGCAAAGGGAGCTCCAGGTGCTGCTGAAAAGTTCCTGGCACATACCATTTTCAATTAAGAGGGGTAATACTCCAAGGAGTTATATTAAGTTAAATTTATTCTTTGATTGACCTTAGATTAGTTTAGTTCTAATGATTTGCATGCATGTAAATATTTATTGGTACCATTTATTGTTTTGTGTTAGGTTTGTGTAAGTAATGTTTATTTCTTTTGTTTTATCATCCCTTTACCTGGTATGAGTGTTGTAATTGTCCAAAGTATAAAAGCCAGCTTCTTTGTCTCACTGTGAAATGGGTGTTGATGTAGATGTGACCTGCAGCTCCAAATAAATCTACCTCGACTGCATTTTGTTGCCTTGCCTCCTTCCTAAACACTGAGCCTCTGCTGATCAATGGGACAGTTTTCATGCCTAAAGTTTACAGCTGAGAGTAATTGTATATAAAAATGCTTAAACATGTTTATAGGATGATTCTTTCACAGTATTTGTTCTTAACAACAAAAGTCTGAAACTGAAACATATTAGAAAGAAAGTGCATGCAAGTTACAACAAAAAGACTTTGTGGTGGAGCAGCAATAATAAATTGTAATTTAAACTCGGGATGTCCCGATCAGTTTTTTTTTTCTTTTTTTCCGCCATTCTGAGTCCTTTGATTTTGAGTACTGACCGACACCAAGTCCCGATCCAATACTTTTGAAGAAACAGATCCAGGATGTCCCTTTTTTCACCTTTTTTAACATTTAACAAAAAACTGAGGCTGTGTAAATTAAATGCTGTAATATTGTTTTAGTCCGATAATTTCAGTAAAAAGAAAAAAACATTGAGCAACATGAAAAGCTATATTCATGTAGACTAGGGAAAATTTTGCTTCACATGAGACAATAACTGGGCTTCTTAATGCACAGGGTTTTTTTCTATTTTCAATCATAGAAGATTACACAAAACTGTCCTGTCTGTTTAGTTCAACAAGCAGAAGATAGACTTGTATTTGGCTACCACAGATAAAATATTGCAAGTTTCCAGAATAACAAAATGCACATAAGAATTTACAAGATAAAATTAAAAGAAGTCAGTGGTCTTTGGCTGCACAAGCGAATAGAATAGAGAATTAAAATGTACTTTATTGAAACCCAAAGGGGAACTGTTTATTAGTTGACAAGCTTCCCCATCCAAGGTGTTAAATATTAATAATACAATATAAACATAAAATATAAAATTTGTTAAATAAGTGGTGTACGTACTTCAATATGACTGAATATAAATAAATAAATAAATAAATAAGCATTCACATGCAAATATGTTAGTCTATAAATAATCTATAAATGAGTGCAGAGAAAATTATATTTAAGTAAAGTTACTAAGAGTTTGATGGCTACTGGCAGAAAACATTTTCTGTGCCACTCTGTGCTGCATTTTGGTAAAATGAGTCTCTGTAATGAATTAATAATGTAATGTAATGTAAATGAATTAGCGCCTTATGATAAATGACAGTTCACATCCAAGCTTAGTACAGCAAAACAGAAAGTCCCAAAATGCATTTCTTGCCCAGTCTTGGGAAAACAGTAATCAATTTTCAGCAGTGCCCTCTGGTGACCAAAATATGCTACAACAGAGACTTCTTCTGTGGCGTTTCATTGACAGCTTAAAATCTAACAAACAACATGCTATCCCTAAATGAGCTGCATAGATATTGCCTTCTCATCCAAAATTCCTAATATTGTGACCATATTCCCAGCATTTAACCAATAATGTACTGACAGTTTCATTCGCCTTAGGTCCAATAGTATTTCATCAGTTTCCATCTGAAGGGCAGGGATTGCAGAAATTCTAAAAGAACCAGAACATATCCGGAGTGCTTCAGCTTAGATCCTGTCTAAATCTAATAAAAAGGAATTAGCAGCTAATTAATAAACAATGTATCCATAATCCAACACAGATCAAATTAAAACATTATACATTGCGTTTATCAATGTTCTTCTGTACATGTAACTTAAATTAGAGTTTTACATCAAACTATACACCTAAGTACCTTATGTTATTGTTACGGTGCAAAACAATCAAAAGAGATTTGTTGATTGATGCTCCAACATTTAATTGAAAGTCTGTAACACAAAATAACTATTAGAAGTACACTCTCTACACAGTGGTGCTTATACAGAATCGTCTTAGCAATGGTTATCTTTTTATCTAACGCATATTTCCCAAGAAAATCAACATAGAGTCAAACATAGCAGACATTCCTGATATTTTACATATCGCAGTTGGATTCAGAAAGGCAGCGGGTTTCTCCGCCTAAATACACACACACCGTGTTACTATTTTTATAACCAAAGTTATCAAATCTTTCTGATCTAACCCCAAGGGCACGACAAGTAAATAACACAGAAATCAATATTAATTTACATCGACTATTACACCAACATGGCCTATGTGCCACATTACCATCTGCTTCAGTTTTTGCCCATCTAATCTAAGATCCACTGTAGGATTAGCCCTTTTCCTTGAGAAGCATATTGTGTATTTTCAACATACAAATAAAACCCCATTCATGTGACCATCTATCAACTCTATCATCGCTGATTGCATTTTATTTTTAAGATTGTTAATATTACCACCTCTCACCCATAATGACTCATGATCTGCATAGTGCTTACTGATGCTGAAATCTATATTATTAAAGATTTCATTAATCATATTAAAAAGTATTGGTCTACATACACTTCCTTGTGGAGTTCCATTTGTATAGTTCTCTCCTTTCTACATCTGATTCAGTTACTTTTCTTATTTCCTTGATTCATCGTTTGCCAGTCTATTTGCACTTCTTTTACATTAACCACCATTCATGCTACAATTATCTGAATCATCTAATACTTAGCATCTTTCCATCTCACTTTATGGTTTGATTTAATCTGTAATGAAATCTGGTCACACCTCTGTCACTTATAACTTTAATAAAACCTTCAAGCTAGTTTGTCTCTTAGCACAATCATCTGTGTCCATCCCTGTGTGCCGATTGTACTTCTTTTCTTCCCACCAACCTCTGTCCAACAATAGAGACCAACTACATGGACGTATTTAAGTGTGCAACACATGCAGATAAGAAATAAACATGCATCAGCAAAAGAAAATCACTCTGTAGCGTTGTTGCTGTAACATAAAAGTAAAAGCTGAGTTACAGTTGCGCTTTTGAAAGTTTGCATTAAGCACACGCTAGAGAATATAGCAACGCTTATGACGCTTATGGTTAATGCGTAAGTTGGAGCCGTATTCTCAGAAAATGAGGCTTCATAGAAGGTTTATATAAATGCCAATGCAAGAGGACCTGCTCTGCAAGAGCATCTTCGAAATCGTCCATTTGTGTGAACGGTGATTCTTTCACAGAGCACAGTAACTTGTAGATGAAAAGTGTCAATTCAATTCCAATTCAAAAACGCTTCATTGATCCCAAAGGGCTGTGACAGACTGGCGACCTGTTCAGGGTGTACCCCGCCTCTCGCCCGGAACGTTAGCTGGAGATAGGCACCAGCACCCCTCCCAACCCTACTAGGGACAAGGGTGTAAGAAAATGATCCCAAAGGGAAATTAAATATTGTTGTAACTCATTAATTCAAAGTTTTCAAACAGTTATTGTAGATAGTGATGGCTGCTGGCAGGAAAGATCACTTTCTGTATGACAGTGAATTTGAAGAAGCCTCACATGAAGAGGTTGGTCAGGATTGTCCATCATTTTCTTGACTATATGAAGAATCCTTCTTTGCATCATTATTTCCAGACATTACTTTGCTTTGTTTACATTAAAAATGAGATGATTGTGTATTATTTCAATTTTACATACCACTGCTCCTTTGAAGGAAGAAATAACTCCCACTTACAATGTCTGGAGATGGAAATGGAAGAATGCTTTAATCAAAACCTCCTAGCATATTTAACGAGGAGAGTAATATCTGAGACAAAATGTAGACAGATGATGAGGAGATCAACTTGGAACAGAGTCTAAGTGTTTTCCCCATCTTTATTTTTACAATTTTGGTATTTTTTTCAAGAACACGCAAAGCTGGAGAGATCACACATATTACCCCTACCAAACAAACAAAAATGCTGGTCTAACAAATTGATAACACATTAAAATGAACCAGGCACTTCACTCAGCTTATGACATTTGTATAGATCACAGGTGTCAAACTCCAGTCCTCAAGGGCCGCTGTCCTGCAGTTTTTAGATGTTCCACAGGTACAAAACGCTGGAATGAAATGGCTTAATTACCTCCTCCTTGTGCAAATCAGTTCTCCAGAGCCTTGCTAATGACCTAATTATTCTATTCAGGTGTGGTGCAGCAGAGGCACATCTAAACGTTGCAGGACACCAGCCCTTGAGGACTGGAGTTTGACACCCCTGGTATAGATTGATGTGTTAGCATGTTTTCAATCTATTCATTTCATTCTGTTTCTGCTCTAGTTCTCTATAAATAATAATTGTGTTTTCCAGATATTGTGAACCTTTGTCCTTCAATTTTGCAGATCAGTCAGTGAATAAATGTGCACGACAATAACCAGACAATGGTACTGGAGGCCTACACAAATCTATGCAGACTTAGTAGATTTTGGTATTTCCCCCCCAAAATTAAAAAGCTTAGCAGTTCTAGTGTCAAACAGGCACACACTGCACACACACTACAGCTTTGTCTTTCAGAACATGTTGCACATGTTGTTTTGAGTTAACTGCAACTGTCAGGACAACCAGCCATCTTATCTGCACCTGCCACTGACACAGCAAATGCATGTCCACACACAGGAGAACAATGTCCAATTGATTTACTACAAGGCATGCTGGGAGACTGACATCCAGCTAGATATTAATCAGCTGGGGAAAGTAGGGACCATTAGTGTTTATCCTTTGTCTTTCAACAATTCTCAGTTTTGTTTTTTGTAATCAGAATATTTAGTGAAATTAAAAAAGATTCAACATGTACAGAAACTAAGAATTAGCAAATTATTATTGTGACTGTGTAACAATATAGCTCATAAATTTATTCATCCACTCACAGAAACAACAATGAAAACCTTAGCAGAATATATTTGAAGCCATGAATAATCACTTGCCTCGTCTCTGCTGTACATTTGTCTGACTTCTCAGTCCAAATCTGTGCAACTCTCATCTCATTCAGAAAAACATTTGGCGTTCTTACTGCAAATACACACTTGTGGCTGTACGCTGACTGACAGGCGTGGCAGGTGGGGCTCCTCAGTAGCAGCGTCCCACCTGTTGAGCCCAACCCCCTCCATGCCCACAAACATGCTCCCTCATAACTGCTTTCCCCGCCCCCTCGACTTCTGACCCATGACCAACTTCCTATCCCCATGGGCAAGGTAAAGGCCCTCCTGTCTGTACCAGCAACCAGAATCCCAGCTTCATAAATAAAACCTGATCTTCCCCTGCCTGGTGAAGCCCACCGCTGCCGTTCACAGGAACCCCTGCCACTTGGGACCCCCTCCCTCCCACCTACTCTGACACTTCTTAACTTCCTGTTAATATTAAACCTTAAAGTAGAGAATAGCAGACTGATGATAGAAATAGCTAGTGCTTAAATGTCAAACTTAGTTTTATTTTATTTCACAAGAAAAGATAAAACATAAGAAAAAGAAGTGGACAAGGAGACAGAATATACTTATCACAAACTGATAGGATTAAAACCTTCTCCTTTATAAGTGATGAACTCTACTCCCCTGTAGTAACCCTCATAACTGAATTTGTCAGCTTGGTTGGCTTAAAAAAAATTTAAATACTGAGTTGTTTTTTTAAAACATTTTTATTTTTACAGACCAATGGCATGTGGACCACCAAGTGTCTTTTTTTCCCATTATTTTGTGTGTGTGTGGTGTTTATTGTGTGTGAGTGTGGCGTTTATCTCCTCTTGTCTTTTTTATTTTTATTTTTACCATGATATTACAACCTGTCAACTTTTCATATTCTCATTTTTTCATTTACTTCTGACTATAGTATAGATACACTATAGTACAATGAGTGGTAAGGTTAGATTCCTGTCCTGGAATGTGAATGGCCTAAGCAGTCAAGTGAAAAGATCTCAGTAAACATGTTATTTTTTGTTATTTATTTTATGTTATTTTTTTCCAGGAAACTCATCTGTGGATCTGAGACCAAAGCAGACTAAAATCTCCATGGGTAAATCACATATTGCATTCAAATTTTTATTGTAGTGTCAGAGGCTTGGCAATTTTAATTAAGAATAAAATACACTTTTCTTTTGATAAGATAATCTCAGACAACAATGGGAGATACTTAATTGCTGCCCTGATGAACAATCCATCAGGGTACCCAGTGATTGTGATGAATGTTTATGCTCCAAATTTTGACAGTGTTCTATGTGTAAGTAACCTTTTAGCAAATAGAACATTTGCTAAACTATATAACCTTTTTATGTCCAAACATTTGTGGGAGGATCTTTTTGAGTTGAAACCCAACAGTAAGGTTTTCATATCACAAATACATACTAATATTGCTGCTTGGGGCAATCATTCAATAAAAAACATTGCTTCTAAATGGGAGCAGGAATTGGGTTTTAAAATTGGGAAAGATTATTGAGACAAAATAACTGACCGGATTCGTATATCATCATCTTGTGCTTGTCATGAAGTGCGGTGGTGTTGATGGTGAGGCAGGCGCAGCGGACCCAGGTCAGATGAAAATGATGATTTTTTAATGAAGAATAAGTCAAACAACGGACAGCAGGCACACGGAGACACTGAAGCTAACATAGACGACGACTAGACTGGACATTGACGTTGACATAGACGAGGACCCGACGAGGAACAAGGAACACAGGTGGAGTTAAATACATGGGAGGGTAATCACAGAAACGAGACACACCTGGGAACAATCAAGGGGAGGACAGGACAACGAAGAGACTAAGGACACAGAAAACTCTAAATAAACACAGAAAAACACAGATCCTGACAGTACCCCCCCCTCAAGGGCGGCTACCAGACGCCCAAAAAACAAAAACACAACAAGGGCGGGCGGAGGGGCGCTGGACGGGGGGCCAGAGTCCAGAAAAAACAAAAAACAACCCACCATCGTGGGCGGAAACACAAGAAGGGTCAAGAGTCCAAAAACAAACAAAAAACTACCCACAGGGTGGGCGGAGGCAAAGGAGGCAGGAACCACGGAGGTGGTCCGGCGGTCGTCCGCGGCGGCGGGAACCACGGAGGCGGTCCGGCGGCCGTCCGCGCGCTGGAGGCGGGAACCACGGAGGCGGTCCGGCGGCCGTCCGCGGCGCTGGAGGCGGGAACCACGGAGGCGGTCCGGCGGCCGTCCGCGGCGCTGGAGGCGGGAACCACGGAGGCCGTCCGGCGGCCGTCCGCGGCGCTGGAGGCGGGAACCACGGAGGCCGTCCGGCGGCCGTCCGCGGCGCTGGAGGCGGGAACTACGGAGGCCATCCGGCGGCCGTCCGCGGCGCTGGAGGTGGCGATGAGTCCCGGGGGCCGCCCACAGACGGCGACGACGAGCCCCCCGAGGCAGGGTCTCTGGTGGAGCACAGGGGGTCTCGGTCGGAACGCTGGGGGTCTCGGTTTCGGGTGGAACGCAGGGAGTCTCGGTCTCGGGTGGAACGCAGGGAGTCTCGGTCGGAGCACAGGGGGTCTCGGTCGGAGCACAGGGGGTCTCGGTCGGAGCACAGGGGGTCTCGGTCTCGGGTGGAACACTGGGGGTCTCGGTCTCGGGTGGAACACTGGGGGTCTCGGTCGGAACGCAGAGGGTCAGGGTCTCGGGTGGAACGCAGAGGGTCAGGGTCTCAGGTGGAACGCAGAGGGTCTCGGTCTCGGGTGGAACACTGGGGGTCTCGGTCTCGGGTGGAACACTGGGGGTCTCGGTCGGAACGCAGAGGGTCAGGGTCTCGGGTGGAACGCAGAGGGTCAGGGTCTCAGGAGGAACGCAGAGGGTCTCGGGAGTCGGGGTCTCGGAAGGAACGTAGAGGGTCTGGGTCTCGGTAGGAACACAGGGAGTCTCTGGAGGAACACAGGGAGTCTGAGTCGGAGCGCTGGGGGTCTGGGTCTCGGAAGGAACACTGGGAGTCTCGGAAGGAACACTGGGAGTCTCGGAAGGAACACTGGGAGTCTCGGAAGGAACACTGGGAGTCTCGGAAGGAACGCCGGCTGGAACGCCGGCTGATTCGGCCTCGGGTGCGCCGGCTGGAACGCCGGCTGATTCGGCCTCGGGTGCGCCGGCTGGAACGCCGGCTGATTCGGCCTCGGGTGCGCCGGCTGGAACGCCGGCTGATTCGGCCTCGGGTGCGCCGGCTGGAACGCCGGCTGAAACCGGCCGCGTAGGCGAGCCGCAGCGAAGCCTTGGAACCGGCCGCGGAGGCGAGCCGCAGCGAAGCCTTGGAACCGGCCGCGGAGGCGAGCCGCAGCGAAGCCTTGGAACCGGCCGCGGAGGCGAGCCGCAGCGAAGCCTTGGAACCGGCCGCGGGGGCGAGCCGCAGCGAAGCCTTGGAACCGGCCGCGGGGGCGAGCCGCAGCGAAGCCTTGGAACCGGCCGCGGGGGCGAGCCGCAGCGAAGCCTTGGAACCGGCCGCGGGGGCGAGCCGCAGCGAAGCCTTGGAACCGGCCGCGGGGGCGAGCCGCAGCGAAGCCTTGGAAACGGCTGCGGGGGCGAGCCGGAGCGGAGCCTGGGAACCGGCAGCGGAGGTGACAGCTCCGGAAGGCGACGAGGGGCCGGGTCCACCGGCGGCTCACGTCGCTGTCTCCGGGCTGACCGAGGAGGTGGCGGCTCCGGAAAGCGACGAGGGGCCGGGTCTGCCGGCGGCTCACGTCGCTGTCTCCGGGCTGAACGCGGAGGTGACGGATCCGGAAGGCGACGAGGGGCCGGGTTCACCGGCGGCTCACGTCGCTGTCTCCCCCGGCGTGAGTAACGGCGGGGGCCGAATCCGGAGGGCTTTGGGGTGGTGACTGGTAGGATCTGGCGGCTAATCGCCAGGGTGTAGTCCGACTCCAGTCCCAACTCTTCCAGCAGCAGCGGAGATGGCAGGATCTCTACGTCCCTGTAGAGATCCCGCTGAGCCAACTCCAACTGCTGCTGGAACCATACCTCCGGGTCATGCTGGGCCATAAGCTGCTGTCTCACCATCGGTCTGGTCGGGTCCTTCTGTCATGAAGTGCGGTGGTGTTGATGGTGAGGCAGGCGCAGCGGACCCAGGTCAGATGAAAATGATGATTTTTTAATGAAGAATAAGTCAAACAACGGACAGCAGGCACACGGAGACACTGAAGCTAACATAGACGACGACTAGACTGGACATTGACGTTGACATAGACGAGGACCCGACGAGGAACAAGGAACACAGGTGGAGTTAAATACATGGGAGGGTAATCACAGAAACGAGACACACCTGGGATCAATCAAGGGGAGGACAGGACAACGAAGAGACTAAGGACACAGAAAACTCTAAATAAACACAGAAAAACACAGATCCTGACAGTGCTAGGCTTTCCCTTATTCAATTTAAGACAGAATACAACCTTCATTATCAAAATCAAGACTATCAGAAATATATCCCAGTGTGTGTGAACTGTGCAGCAGATGGAACGCCTCCCCTTGTGATTTAACTCATATCTTTTTCAGCTGGTCATTGATTCAAACTTTTTTTATTATTTTGTTGTGCTCTCTATGGTTTGAATGTTACACTAAAACCCTGCCCACTAGTGGTGAATTTTGATTTTCCTGAGAATTCCACGATGAACCTTGGTCGAAAGCAAATGTTATCACCTTTGCCTCATTATTGGCACGACGCCGAATTTTATTGACTTGAAAAGCTGCTCACCCCCTGGTGGCAACACTCTGAATGAAGGTTGTCATATCTTTCTCAAAACTAGAAAAAAAATCAAGTTTAGGTAAACAGGAAATGCTGACAAGTTCTTCCAGATATGGAAACATTTTTGTTTGTACTCTTTGTACAAGAGTACAAAGAGTGGCAAATAAATTGCCACTGAAAATAAATTGCCACTTCTGTGATCACCTCACCACATTTGACTGATCCTCCAGCAGTTGTATTTCAGGTCATATTTTTAACATTTGCCTTTACAGGAGTTCTTTTTTCGAGCACACAGCTTTTAATCTTTTCCTTTAAGATTAAAGGAAAATCTTAATCTGACAGATAAACTTTAACATTACAGTTGCGTTTCTACTCTTTTTATGTAGTGAGTGACGTTTCAACTCCTTACCGAGAATAGCTGTACTCCACAAGTGGACAGACCCTCAACCGATCGTCCTTCATTGGTCTTTTGGGGAGAAATGTCCAACTGTCATTCTGCTACACACTTAAAAGTTGGATGTACTTTTATGGAACAAACCTTGTTGTGCACCTGGGTCTGCTCCCCCTCTGGCAGCAGACAAGGCGCCTTCATCATTATTGTAAAAACATGTTTGAAGTATGAGCAATCCTTACAAATGTATCGATAACACAGTAAGAATATATATATATATATATATATATATATATATATATATATATATATATATATATATATATATATATATCCCACATATCCTGTGGGACTTCCAGATCCAGACAGACAAAATGGTAATGGCGAACCAACCAGACATTGTCGTAGTGGATAAACAACAGAGGAAAGCCGTTGTGGTAGATGTAGCAATACCAAGCGACTGCAACATCAGGAAAAAGGAGCACGAGAAACTAGAGAAATAAAGGGCCTCAGGGAGGAACTGGAGAGGGCCTGGAAGGTGAAGACCACAGTGGTGCCTGTGGTCATCGGGGCCCTCGGGGCAGTCACCCCCAAACTGGACCAATGGCTACAACAGATTCCAGGAACAACATCAGACATCTCAGTCCAGAAATGTGCAGTCCTTGGCACAGCCAAGATACTGCGCAGAACCCTCAAGCTCCCAGGCCTCTGGTAGAGGACCCGAGCTCAGAGGATAAGAACCACCCGCGGTGGGTGAGAAGGGAATTTTAGAATTTTAGAAATATATATATGTATATATATATATATATATATATATATATATATATATATATATATATATACAGATATATATATCTGTACGTTTGGTACAGACCAAACGTACAGACGTTTGGTCTGTACTGTATATATATATATATATATATATATATATATATATATATATATATATATATATATATATATATATATATATATATATATATACAGTACAGACCAAACGTTTGGACACACCTTCTCATTGAATTCAATGAGAAAGTGTGTCCAAACCTTTGGTCTGTATTGAGTACAGACCAAAAGTTTTTACACACAGTTGTGTCCAAACATTTGGTCTGTACTATATATATATATATATATATATATATATATATATATATATATATATATATATATATATATATATATATATATATATATATAATGCATTATGCAATAGTATTGAAAATGTATGCAGTTGTTTTGATTGAAGTACTTGTAGAAAACCCATCAGTGCACAGGAGGATTATGCAAATTCACGGATCCTAACCCAGGACCTTCTTGCTCCAGCAAGAAGGTTCTTGCTCCAGCAAGAAGGTTCTTGCTACAGCAAGAAGGTCCTGTAGCATTACAATTCTACAGGGTTAAATAGCACAGTTTGTTCTTATTTATGTGAAAAGGACAGGGAAGAGCCAAATGAATCATCAAGCACCGAGGTGTTGGGTGTTCCATGAAGCCTACCAGCCTCTTACCCTCCGATGGAAAAAGATGAGTGAAATTGTGAGCAACATGAAAATAAACTGCCATACTTCTCAAGACTGTGGGGAGAGGAGTGTGTTAGCTGTTGGCATGCATGCCGCTGTGTAAGCTGATACGTTCGACTGTGTGTGAGTGTGCTCTGTTGGTAGTCAGGCCAACTGTGAGTCTGCTTTGAGTCGATGGATTTTCAGCAGGCTGCGGGTTCAGAGAGTTGTGATCACGACAATAACAGGTGCTGTGAGATGGAAACATGATCAGTTGGACACATAGCAGATGTATGCTGTAATTGATTAGAATGAGTTTTATGACAGTCAGGCCTTAGACATCCAGCAACAGCTCATGCCTCATGGTGGTTCTTTATACCAGGACTTCTTTTTAGAAAGCTGTGAATCTTTCTTATACTTATTGTAAAATAAAAACAATGACAAATGTATTTTCTTTGTCTCATTGAGATCCAAACTTACACTTACAAGAGATGATTGTGAATCTTCCTGACTGAACTAGCGTAATCTACTGGGATAACTGTAGCCTGATATAACTATCCCCTTGTACTACTCTTCAGAGTCTGGGCTGTCAGTTGTTAAGAAACAATTGCTTCCTGGAGGCGTGGACTCTGTTGAAGTTTTACATTTTACCCGTGACATATGTAAGCGACAGTTTGGTGCTAAGAAGCTTACTGGAAATATCCTGTGCTTTAAACATCCGTCCTCCACTGCAAAGAGAGAACTGTGGAGTTGAGCCAGATGGCTAGTAATCTTAATTCAATATTTGGAAGCATGGCCAACACGGACTGAACGACTGCTTTCAGTACGTGTCATTGCTAAAACTACAGGTAGACTACAATTCTGAAACAGCATAGAAAATGTATGTTATCATTTACAACTTTTGCTTCTGTTTGCTGATTGGCCTGTAGAAATTCTACCAGAGGAATCCAAGATAATGGGAGAAAGTCTCAATTGAGATGTAAGCGAGGTTTGAATCGAGTGGTATAGCACATGAAGGCAATGTCTGGGCTAGGCAAACTTAATTATGTTTGAGAAATGACTATGGGTGCAATTTTAAAGTACATTTTTAAGATTAAATGTCATTGCTAGAAATAAAGTCGGATTGAGAAACCCTTCAACCTGCAAGAATGAAAACTTTTAGTATCTATTTCACTGGAAATCCAGCAAACACTGATACCTGATTTTCTACAAGTGTGTCATGGGCTGAATGTCAGAACTGAAGGAACGATTTCACACGTGGATGCATAAAGAATTTGCTTTTGTTGTTATGACGATCTGTGCTACCTTATCAGGTTCTCGTATCATAGCCCATCTAGATAGATATCTGTCGGTGCTATCTGTTGAAACTGCTGGAACTGCTGTTGGGGTTTATTAATGATGCAGTTACATCTCCAGGCCCTGGTGAGGAGATTAATATAAATGACTCTGCAGTCGGGCCTTCTTGGTGTTACCTCTTCGGGGCGGAGCATAGTCACTCCTGAACATCCTGATTTAGAGCATGGACATTGTGCATTAGAATCTGCCAACAGACTTCCACAGTTTCCGTGAGTGAGTTGAAAAGCAATTGAACACAATGAACATGAATAAATTCCCTCTCATGTTTCACAATTTCTAAATAAATGCACTACAGTGCGTCTCATATATGTTTCTTTCCTCTCCATCTTGTGTTTTTTGACTAATGCAATGTATACTCCGGAATGACTTATAGACTGGAAAATATGATACTTAGTCATATACTTGCAAAAATAAGAGTTTGCAAAGGATGAGCAGACAGTGAAATTAGGTAAGTGTGTTTTTTTGTGCATCAGTATGCCTTAAAAGGGTCCCGTTTTCTAAAGCTAGGGATAACCACCACAGTGTTGACATGAGAACTGGTGTATAGTTTTTTGCAGGTCTTATATAGAAAGTTATTTTTACATTTTGATAAAGTTGTACAGCGCATTGACGGTCTGCAGCAAGGGTTTTAGCCAAATGGGCATCTCCTCCTTCTTTCAACCCTCTGAAGAATTGTTTTTCCTCTCAGCAAGCCAATTAGAGGAACTGATGAGAACAAACTGTGCATTGGGACTTAGCTGGATGTGTCAACAGGTCTGTTTTGATCAGGGGATGAGAGTGTCTTGGTTGCAGAGCTTAAAGGATTGGTGAAGAATGTAAATTCAGGCCTGCTATTGTGAGGGGTCAACATGGATGGAAGGGGAGGAGCTGACCTCAGTTAGATTACTGAGAGGCAAAACACTCAATGTCAAGGGCAGAGTGTGATGAAACAGAACATAAACAACCAATATTTTGGACTGGAGCAGGAGTTACAAACTGCAGTCAACATTCCTTTGTAACAATGTGAAAGACTGATGAAGTCCTTGCTGCTAACTTGTGTTAAAGCAGGTTCATGAGTGATGTGAACTTTTTTGGTGAACTTAGAACTTAAGAGTTATCCCTAGCAGCAGAAAAAGCAGCTCTCTATACTAGTGACATTTTCCATAAAGGTGAGAGTTTTGTGACTGCTGTATGTTTTATTTAGTAAAAAAAAAAAACACAATGAAGGAATTGAAAATTATTTGGACTTGTACTGTAAGTATGAATTTGAATTACAAATATGAAGTAATTTAGTCATAAACTCTGAACGAAGTGATTCTGGGCAAAAGAGAAGTTTTCATCACTGTTGATGCTGAAGGTTCTTCTACAGTTATAGTGGGAAGGAACTTACACCTGGTTTACACCCGTCCTGTTTGTCTTCACTGGGCTTTTTAAAAGAAACTCACATTCTCTAGGGGAAGTGTGCTGTCATTCTGGCCAGTCGTGCATATCCACATTATTTTTCTTACTTTTCTTTACTCTTAATGCGAATCCTTATTTTCTTTAATTGCTGAAGGCACTAGTGACCTTGAGACAAAAGAAGCTGGACAGGAACAACAGGACAACTGCACCAAAAATCATAAGACCTTGCAGGGCCGTGCAGAGACCTTTGGGAAAATATTCTTGTCCATAATTTGATTGTTAGAGGGCACAGTTCCGCCTCTATTTACCATGAGTCGGGTGTCTTAGCAACATGGAGGCAGAGGCACTGAGAATCGTTCAATCATCTTTAGACAGAGGGTAGCCAGAGTCATTTATTTTTCTAAATTTGTATTTTTAACTAAGTACTTATTGTTGAGGGGCACAAGCAGGCCACCTGATGCACAGATTAAAAACAATGAAAAGAAAACAAAAATTTGAGGCATCAAGTATAAAAATGGGGCCTGAGACCTTGTATCTTCTACCCGCTCCTTTTAGAACAAATTGTGTAATATTGGATGTCAGTTTACATGACTATTTGTCATATCATTATCTGAGAAATGTATCCAAGGAACTTTGTGTTTTGGTTAAAACGTAAAACCATCTGGAAAGTAGATTCAAAGCAGCACTATCCTGTATGTGGGGGTGTGTGCATGTGTGTGTATCAGGACACACACACGTTCACCCCCACATATACTGTCATGGTGAGAGGTTACCAGGACTCGAAGGCAAGCAACAACTATGGACACCAAACGCAGTTTAACAGATTTATTGAATAGTTGAGTGCAATGGGGAGAGAATGGAGAGGCGTTGATCTGCAGCAGCAGGGAGGAACCGGGCCAGAGGAGGAACTGAGGAAAGGTGAGCGGTTAAACAAGGAAGCAAATGAAGGGAATGATGGTGTAACCTGGTGATGGCTTACTGTCTGAGGGTTAGGATGAGCAGAGGTGGGTACATGGGTTTCCCAGCAGTTGGTGCAGTGTGGGATTTCCAGGTGGAGGAGTTCCAGCACGAGACTGAGGGTGCTGGCAGTAGCTGGCTGGTGGTCGTGGAGGTATCCAGGAGCTAGGCCTAGTGGAGCAGCGAGGATCAGGTAATTCAGGTAGTCTGAGCACCAGGGGGTGATCAGAGCTGGTTCTCTGAGGAGGGAATAGATGAGAGAGGAATCAGAACAAGTTAAACACAGTAACGGCAGCACAGAGAGCCAGAGTGTACCACTGTTGAAGCAAAATCATCTGGCGTCTGCCTCAGGGAAGCCGCTCCTATTTAAGGCCTTCGCTGATGCAGAACCCAACATATACTATCTATCTATCTATCTATCTATCTATCTATCTATCTATCTATCTATCTATCTATCTATCTATCTATCTATCTATCTATCTATCTATCTATCTATCTATCTATCTATCTATCTATCTATCTATCTATCTATCTATCTATCTATCTATCTATCTATCTATCTATCTATCTATCTATCTATCTATCAGCTATAGAGCTGATGAGAAAATTAAGAGACCACTTAAAATGATCAGTTTCTCTGATTTTATGTTTATGTTTGAGTAAAATGAACAATGTTCTTTTATTCTATGCACTCCTGACATCATGTCTCCAAACTTCGAAGCAAAAATTTTGTATTTTAGATGTCTACTATGTATTTTCGATTGTTAGTTTAAACTACACTGCTGTGTGGATCTGTTCCATCAGTGCTGACTGATGCTTTTTGTGTGTTCCAGCAGTTCTGATATCACACAGCAGAGTTGCAGGCCCCTCTCCTCCTCTCATTATCCCATGCAGATGTTCAGTCGGAGGTGTCAGGTGGCAACAAATTTAATTGATATCAAAACTCTGTTGTGGGAAACCTAAGTCCCTTTGTGATCTCAGGTTACAGCCCATTATAAGCCTGATCTGACTTTTGGTAGCCACTTCCAGCATGAAACTTGCATGTCTTCACTACAAAAGAGGTAGAAGATGAGAAATTATGTTCTTACAACACCTACAAAAAGACATACTGCGACTTTGTGTGAATTTTCAAAGCTTCCAGACCAGTTTGAGACTAAATTAAATTAATCAAGCTCATCAATCTTGCATGCCTGAGTAGAGGACACTGTCCCTGCAGAGAAAAGCTATAGCATTAATAAGCAAACAGTGAGTTTAAAATGGAAAAATGATCCATGGTAGGGTATTACAATGCAGCTGAGGGGAATTGGAAGCTTAAGGAAAGGATGTGAAGGTAATGACTTTAAACCAGCGTAATCCTTCCCATCTGGGTCGAGAAATTGTTTGATATTTATGGCTGAAGTTCAGCACTAATAGGTCTGTTATTTTCTTCTGAGCAAATATAAATGAAAAAGAAAACTGGGAGAACGCTGTGATATGTTTTGTTTTCATTTTGTTTTGACTTCAAACAACAGATCCCTTTCAGAGCTGTGGCTAATCTTCGTCTGTGTGTAGATCGGATGGAATCAGAATCTCAGTGTTATATATACACAGTCTGCATGTCTGAGGTCAGATGACGGGACCAGCTCTCCTGTATGGCTTGTTTGAGTAGAAAGGGATGACATTTCTTAATATCATTCTTTTTAAAAATTATTCATATACAGCTTTAGAAAACCTTAAGAAACTACTTGAAGTTATCAGTTGATCTGATTTTACTCTTTATGTTTGAGTAAAATGAACATTGTTCATGAACCACTGACAACATGTCTCCGAAATTCCAAGCAAAAATGTATTTATTTGCAGAAAATGAGAAATGGTCAAAATAACAAAAAAGATCCAGTGCTTTCAGTTTTCAGACCTCAAATAATGCAAAGAAAACAAGTTCATGTTCGTTTAGAAATAACAATACTAATGTTTTAATTCAGAAAGAGTTCAGAAATCAATATTTGGTGGAATATTGATTTCTGAATCAATATTCTACACCTGCAGAAAATGACATTGTCAGTTTAATTTTAGTTTTCAGTTTTCAACATTGCTCTTAATTTAGGTTTAGTCATAATTTATTTATGATAATGTTTCACAAATGGCACCCCCAGGTCCTCTTCAACGGGACATTTGAGACCAGTGTCTATCTTTAAGAATGTAAGTCATTCAGAAATATCTTAAATGAAAATAGAAATCCACCTAACAATCAGATATGAGTCCTATTACCTTGTCTTGCATTAAACAGAGAAATTACTGGATGAAGGAGTGCTTGTACCAGTTACTGTTCATTCAGAGAGGTCTGAGCTGGAGGCCAGAAGGCAGAACCTGGAACTCAGAGCATAAAGGGAGGACAGCAAGAGTGCTTTCAGTCCTCCCTATGTAATGTCACTATGTGATGCACAGATGCAATTAAAATTTGTCTGAGATTTTAGGGTTTTTGATTTGTTGTAAAAGACAACCCTGTATCACTACAAGATAAATACATATAAAAATACAAACAGTTGTGATAATTTGACTTGAACTTTTATTGAGCTGCTGATAATGTCAGCAACATTATCTGTTTCATTACTGTATGGCTACTACCATTGTGTAATTTCATTTCTGCTCTTTGAAGTGAGCAATAGGTCATTCTAAATTAAATGGCGTACTAAGTACTAACCTATTTTTATTGTTGTGCATTTTGATAAACTGTTTTTATAGAGTTGGAAATAAAATGTGAGAAAGAAAAATCATTTAACACTTTTATTAGAAGTAATGACAATCTGGAGAAACTGTTGTAAAGTATTACTTTGGGATACATGTATCAATGCTCCATGCTAGTTGCTGGGACTGTAATTTTCTACATAGAATCAGCCATTATCTGAAAACAGATTCTATGAAACTGATGTTTGGCAGCGATAAAGAGTTCGCTGCCAATTTACAGGATGACCTTAGCACATGCTGTGTTCGGTCTGAAAGCCACATAATGCTGCTTCATTCAGCCTGTGGTATGTGCATGTTCATGCTGTACATGGGTCAGTGTCTGTGTGATTAATAAACTATTTGAAGTATTGAGGTTCTGGAG
Source organism: Xiphophorus hellerii (assembly GCF_003331165.1). Classification (NCBI taxonomy): domain Eukaryota; kingdom Metazoa; phylum Chordata; class Actinopteri; order Cyprinodontiformes; family Poeciliidae; genus Xiphophorus; species Xiphophorus hellerii. Next base: position 31,543,261 of record NC_045673.1, on the reverse strand, counting down.
TCCGTCTTGGTTCTTGCTTTCTTTGGTTTGAGACATTTGTTCCTGCAGCTGTACATTTTCTCACTTCTTCCAGCAGTGGACAGCTGCATTGTGAATTGCACTAAAACTGAAGTTTTACAGGGATTAGGCTGTGCACTACTTCCATGTGTGTGTTTCCCTAGAGACGTTAAAACCCTGCACACAGAGCGCTTTAAGTTCTAGTATCAAGGCCGGGCTTCAAACTTTTACTACTTCTTGAAAGGAAAGCTCCAGGAGCTTTTATTTTATACTTTTTTTTCCCTAAAAAAGGCCCTAAATGACCAGAAGCAAGGTTTTCTCCACTCTAAATCAATTTTCATGTCACAATATGTCCCAATTTTTTTGCTTTTTCTTGTTCTTTAGTTGGATGGCTGCAAAAAATCAAGAAATGTGTTTTTTTCATTTCCATATCAAACAACTGATTCATCACAATTAACTTCTGAATGTAACTGGAGTTTTTCACATAATACTAAGGGAACAAACGATTGCACCCTGGACTCTGTTGAGGTTTGAAATTTTACACAATCAATAACGTTTGTCTGGGACGTATGTAATGTGCCAGTTCGACGCTATGAAGTTTATTGGAAATTGCCTGAACTGTAAACAACCTTCCTCCACTGCGAAGAGAGAAGCATTAATCTGAACAAGGCGGCTTTGAATATTAGTTCAATATTTGGAAGTGTGACCAACATGGACCGAACGGTTTCATTCACTTCCTTTGCTGTTATTGCTAAAGCTACAGGCAGACTACAATTCTAAAACAGTGCAGAAAATCAACATCGTCGTTCACAACGTCTCCTTCTATTGACTGATTGGTCCAGTAGAAAATCTCCTGGGGGAATCCAAGTAAATGGGAGAAGACCAGACTGTCTGTAAAGAGAGATTTTAACCACAAAGGAAGGCAATATCCAGCCTAACCTGATGTAAGTCTTTACATGTTTTTCCATATAATGTGAGTTGCAGGTTTTGACGTTTCTGCTGCTCGTTGTAGTATTTTGAGTTGTTGGTATTTTTTATTCTTTTCCATACAACCTTGTCTTGTTTTCAGTCTTGATTGGAAATCTGTTATAGGCAGCTGGAGACTTGGTCAGAGGTTTATCTCCCAAAATAACAAGCAGAAAGAGAGTGGCAGGACATGAGAATAATTTGACATCTTGAAGCCAGCAGGGGTACGTCCTTACTTCAGAGATAACTTCCACCAAAAAGATTCCAGTGAAAAGAAATCACTCCAGTACTGCTTATATGATCAGAGGAATTTATGTCTGCAGGAATACTTTTCAGTTTCTGGGTGAGTTTCAGATGTTTTACTGTTTTTAGAACACGATTACCATACATAGCATACCATCGGCACATAGATCTGGAACTGAGCGGCCTGTCACTGCGCTGTTGCAGCTGTATGGATGCACTACGACAGTGACCACATGGGTGAGCTGTGGTGCACCCTGCGCTGACTCACTGCGTCTAGTAACTGTAACACCTAAAATAAAATGATTGTTTGTGTCTGACGTTCCTCATGATGAAAGCAAACATTGTCTGACATGTTGTATTTATGCCTCCAAAGTTCAACATTCACAGATAACTCCATGACAAAGGCTCACAAAACAGAAACTGACAGCATTATTGGAAAACGGGAGAAGAGCTGAAAAAAAAATTCTATTCTAACTACATAAACATAAACCAGGCAAAAGCTGACTTTTGTCTGCCAACCATCCCAGGCATACCTGTTGACAGTCAAAGCTGAGGGGTAGAATGGAGTTAATGCAAAATAAGTAAATGGACAGCCTTTTTTAAGGCTGCTGTATGTAACTTTTATTAAAAAAATGTTGTTGCTGTTTTTTAATACATATTTGTTAAAACTGTTGCTATGTTGTGACAGATAATCTGTGAAGAGATGGCTCTCCTCCACCTCCACCCTGAGCTGCTATTACCGGCTGAAGAAATGCAAAGCTCCCGACCAAAAACAACCAATTAGAGCCAGGAGGCAGGTCTTAACGCTGTCAATTAGCCTCATGTACTCACAGCTAAGTGTGCTAATGGTGGAGAAACAACTCACCATTACTGGAAAGCAGTTTATCCACTGTAATCAGAGCATTCACAACAGGCTGTGCCAGCTGCAGCGCAGCAGAGTGCAGGGGGAGAGAGAAGGAGGGATGAGCAGCAACATAGTGAGAATGATTGAGAGTGATAAGACCCGCTTCCTGCCTTTGATTGGTTGTTTCTTGTTAGCACTGGGAGAAGGCAGAATATCTCAAGTTTTTCACAGATGATCTCATAACATATTGTCACAACATAATGACAGTTTCAAGAAATATACAAAAAATATATTTTTCATAAAAGTTATATACTGCAGCTTTAACACCCCCAGGCAGCTCATCAGATACAGGACAGTTCTTCTGAAACATGGAGGTCTGTTTTCTCTCTTATCTTGTTTGCCGAGTTGTCAACTTTCAAATGGCTATATCTTCCTCTGTTTGTTATTTCTGCATGAATGACATCATTATAAATCTTAGAATCCACACTTTCAGTATCTGTAAATAACTCAAAATGTTATTCCTGGTTTTGTTGCTGCTTATCTGATTGATTTGTGATCAGCTCCAGCCATGGAGGACAAAAGAGCTTGCATAAAATAAACTATACACATACAGTTTTTGGGTATGACTTTAGGCACAAAACTTTAAAGTTTAAGGAAAAAACCTCAAATCCTCCTCAGCTTCTTATTCCTTATTTTAAGTTGTCCTACAGCACTGACTTTAGAAACCCTTTTCCTGTTCCGTAACAAAACACCATGCAGCAGAAAGAGAATTTCTGATATTCTAAGAGCCAGTTGTGTGTTGAGCATCGACTCAATCTGCTGAACCCGAGTGTCGTGCCAAGTTTCTTTTCATGCCTCTCTTAATGTAAGCATTAAGAGAGGCATGAAAAGGCAAAGCACCAGGCCAGGACTTCTGAAAATTCTGCTGAATTTGACATAGGCCCGCTGAAGTGAAAAGATCATGTCATGTGTTTCTCCATGAACACTACTTCCAAGAAGACTTGGAAAGCTGAAATTTTGTAGCAGGAAGCTACCCAAGGATTTATCCAAGGAAATACCAATTTCATTTACCAACTTCAGACAAGCATATTAGAACTGGATAGAAAGTCTTGGAGAGCTTCCAAATAAAGTTTAATCTGTGGTAAATTATACAGAGTTGTAACTTATGACTGGCCAGATTTGATATATTGATTATAATTCAATTTTAAAAAAGCCTAAATAGGCTTTTGCACCACTGCAAGCCACCTTGAACCTAATTATGTCAAGCAATGAGTCACAATTTCTCTGACAGAACCTCCTGCCTTCCCTTGTCTGTCCACTGGCCTATTGAACAGCCAAGGATTTATCAAAGGTAAATATCTGAAGTAACAAGAGGTGATCACACAAGTCTTCCTTCTGACCTGAAAAACATGCTTGTTTGTGAAACAAAATAATCAGATTTGCAACAGAACCCCCACTCCACACACACACAGAAACTCAAGTTTCAGTGTGTGTGGATAGAAAATCAAGCTTCTGTGTGTGGTCAGTATTTTATTGTTATAAAATACTCTGATATTTTATAAAAATATGATCTCAGATATGTCAGAATTTCTGTGTTCTGATCACTTTGGAATGGTTATATAAAAAACTGGTTGTTGCCATGAGAATTGAGCCTTGTCACTTTATGTATTAAACTAAAAATAAATGTGTTCAAAAGTTTGAAATGTTATAATTTATGTGCATGCAGGGGTGAAAAGTGTATAGGGGGGGAAATTTATGATAATTTCAAGGGCACTTGACCAACAGGGCCACAATTTTTTATTTTTTTGTTCATAGAAATAAAAAAAATGGGGGGCTGTCAATTACAAAATTAATTATATTGTGTTTTCTAAAGTTGTTTTTAGCAGTAAAAATTAGATGTTATCCCTCCCAGACCAAAAAGCACACATTTGCCCTAAACACCCCCCTATATCTGCATGAAATGGTACGTTCCTGCTTGGACGGTGACGGTGTTCAGTAGCAGACAGTGGAAGACAAGAACGACTGTGGCAGTTACTATACTGCTAAGAAAAATAATGAAGTTAGTTTTAAAAAAATAGAGAAACAGAGAGAGAAAAAGGTAAAAGTGCCAATTTGTAACCCAGTTTTTCTCCGCGAGGTGGATAGACTGTGTGAGATTATCAACCATAATCTCACACAGTAGTTTAGCTACAGACTGTTTGCCTCCATTTCACTAAAATTTAATGAATCAAGGAAAGACATTACCAACATATTCGTATATTGAACTTGTACCTGTACCTTTTACCAAACTTAACAACAGGTGAGTCAGTCAGCAGCAGCTCTAACCCATGTCCCTCCTGACCCGTCATCTCTTAAGTGAAATTAAAGCTGCAGTATGTAACTCTGTAATTTTTTTTTTTTTTACATTTTTGTTAAAACTGTCATTATGTTGTCACAGTATGGCATGAGAGATAATCTGTGAAAAATCTATTTCCTCTGCTTTCTCCCAGTGCTCTCTAGAAACAACCAGTCAGTGGCAGGAGAGTTTTAGTGCTGTCAATCACAATCTTATGTGGCTGCTCATCCTTTCTCCTCCTCGCTCTGTCCTATGCTGTAGCTAGTACAGCCTGTTGTGAATACTCAGCCTAGTTAGCATAGCTACCAATGACAGCAGATAAACATTTTTCCTGTAATGATAAGTTATACAGTATTATTAGCACTATTTGCACTTTTAGCAGTGAGTGAATGATGTTGATTGACAGTGCTAAGACCCTCCTCCTGGTACTGATTGGTTGTTTTTGGCCAGAACATTACAATACTGTGGCTAGTAATAGCAACTCATAGAGCAGGTGGAGGAGATTGATTGTTTTCACATATTATCTGACATGGTGACAGCTTTAACAAATATAGAGAAAACATATTTTTTATTAAAGTTATATACTGCAGCTTGAAGAAAATGCAATAACAGCATTTTTTCAAAAGTCTGGATTGCTTCATGTATATTTTGCATGTTGCCTATGACTGTTGCTCATGGGGAGACATTTCAATAATCTAAAACTAATGGAAAAAATTTAAGCAACCTACCTGCATACTGTATGCAGACTGTTGCATGTAAAATTCATGAGCAGTAAATATTGTGTTAGTATTAGTATTGGACCAAAAAAAACAAGGCAGTTGCAAGCCTTTAAAATTGTGACGCTTCTGATGGGTCAGATAAACTCAAGAAATTGTAAAGAAATTGAAATGAGGCGGTTATTATGTGACCTACTGGTCACCCAATAACCGCCTCTTGCCCATTGATCACTGGAGGCACCAGCATCCCTCCTGACCCCACTAGGGAGAAGGGTGTATGATAATGGATGGATGTTTGTTTTTAAAGAAGCAGTTCTTTTCTTGATCAACGAGGAACAAGATCTCACAGGTGTGTGTCCCCAGTGCAACCTTTTGTGGGTAAAAGAGAACATCCTTATGTTTAAGATTCATGCTGTGAACTGATGATATTTTTGCCCAAAAATATTTCTTACTGCTAACTGAACAATGAAAGGGTGTGGGAAGTGAAATGGAACCCGAAAGGATGTACAATAGTTAATTACATTAAATTAAAACTGTCATTAGGCAAAATAATTCTTTCTTATTCCTAATGGTGTTTTGTCCAGATACCTTTGGTTATGGGCTGGTTTTGTCCGAATGAACCTGATCTAGAGCTGATTGTTACCAATTCAACCTTTATCTTCCATTTATCCAGGATTACAACCTAAACCGAGAGACCTAAACTCTGCTCTCCCCAGCTACTTGTTCCAGCTCCTCCAGTGGAATCCCAAGAGGACCTGAACCAGCAGAGAAGCATAGTCCCTCCGGTGTGTCCTGGGTCTTCCTCTTGGTCTCCTCCTGGTGGGACGGGGCCGGAACACCTCACCAAGAAGGCGTCCAGGAGGCATCCTAACCAGATCCCCGAGCCACCTCAACTGGCTCCTCTCCATGTGGAGAATCAACGTCTCTATTCTAAGCCTCTCCCAAATAATGAAGCTTCTCAAACTTATCCTATAAGTTAGAGCCCAGACACCCTGCGGAAAAAAATCATTTATATTCACAATCTCATTCTTTTCAGTCACAACTCAAAGCTCGTTACCACAGATGAGGGTTGGAACGTAGATTGACCGTTATAACAAGACAGATCTTCACCACAACAGATCAGCACCAAGCCCCCCATCAATCTCCTGCTCCATTTTTCCCTCAATGGTGAAGAAGACCCCATCTGATGGCTCGATCCATGATATCTGATGCTTTTCTGTCTGAGGTCAAACGGTCTGTTGTCTGTTTTTCTGAGAGTTGAGGATGCCCAAAAAAATATGCATATTTCAAGCTGGGCTTTCACAACCTTTTGCATACAGTGTTAAGGATATAAACACCCCAACACTCAAAGTGTGGCATGATTCACCATGAAGGGCAATAAAAGCATGGGCCAGCTGGGTGACCTGAAGCTCAGAAGTCTGACAGGAGAAGCCTACGCTCAGGAGATGCTGTCCACTGGTCTACCACCCGTTGCACCTCTCCAGATGCCCAGTGATGACAGAGACCCCCCACTATTGGCCGCAGCAGGATACTTGGAACTGATGTGAGCTGTCTGTTCTCTCTAAGGCCGGAGCGTGCCAGGCAACAGCTGCAGGGCTCAAGGTCTGTCCCCTCCTCTACAAAATCCTCAACATAATTCCGAAACACTTACATAAAACTCTGACCATGCCAAGCCACGTGGGGGAAAATAGTCCATCAATACAGCCATTGTTGTGTTCCAAGCCAGCTAAGCCTGGGATAGAAGAGGGATGAACCCACCTTTTGACCCCCCACCCCCACTCCACACACACACAGCAACAGTCATTAGTATGGTGATATGTTTTGAAAACTCTGCAGCTGTTTGCTGTATGAGAACAGAGAACGTTCACTGCTCAAAACACACAACGTTCTGTACAGACAAGAACAGAACAAAGAAGCATTTTATATTTTACAGATCAAGCTTCAATCTGTACAAACACTCTAATGCACTCTTTGATTGGAAAGAATGCTAAATGTGAACTTTAATAGAGCTTTATCAAAGCTCTTCACACTACATTCAGTTAATCACCCATTCTACTATCCAATGGTGAGCTACTGGATAGTAGCCACAGCGGTCTGACATAGGCTGCCATGCATTGGCAGCACTGTGCCCTTCTGGTCACCACCAGACATGGCGGGTCAAGTGCCTTACCCAAGGACACAACAGAGATAAACGGAGCAGAAAACAACCCAACAACCCACCAATTGCAGAACAATCTCCTACCACCATTGTTGCACTAAAAGTTGCATTAAAAGTCCATTAAAAGTTTACTAAAAGTGTCAACTTTGCATGAAAAGTGGCATTATTTACCAAATGATACTTCATGACAACAGTCATAAATGTTCATGAAAACTAATTTATGTTCATTACAGGTGTTATATCATGTTTATAACAGTGTCATATCCGTTTTATGCACAATCCTTCAAATAAAGTGTTACCCAAAAAACTCAGAGCCTCGAAAACTTGCTGTTCAGCACTTAGAATAAATCAAAGTTGGCTCCAGCTTTTGTCTCCAGCGCTACAGGGTGGAAGTGAACAAACAGCAGTGTGTAACCATAACATGACTGTAGTTGCATGTTGCACATTTGGTCATTAGAGGGCAGTACTGACTCATCATTTGGAGAAAACTTCTCCCTCACATGAATGTCTGAAAAAGTCAAGAGTACAGACTTTGATAAGTTGCTATAACAGAGAAAATCTTTTATGGGATACTGAGGAGAACTGTAGTCCTTTGGCACATTGGCATTTTCCAATTTAACATAAAACCCCTGACAGCCTGTGAGGTAATTTAGGATTTTCTCAGCAGAGCTTTTGAGAATGTCAAGATATCATAGATTGCATCTTGATATAAAAAGGTCAGTCATAGCAGGCAGGGATCAGATCTTATCTGACACTTTGCTCTATTGATTAATCTGTGGTTATTCTAGTGGCTGTGATCAATTATTCATGGGAATGTTTGATTTTCTGCCAGTAGACCTGTACATATAGTTCTGGGGCATTTCAGAGTCTGAACATCAGACCCTTCTGTGAGAGGTTCTGGGTTGAGTGTGTTTGAAAACTTTGGGTCGAATATTTAGATATTAAATATTGCTTAAGTGACAGTCTTCTTAAATAAACTTGAATTTCTGAATTTGCCAGATAAATTCTAATGGCGGAGACATATATGTTCATATGAAGTATATAGTACAGTCTTAATTTGGTTAACATTATGGATTGTGCTTTATGATTATATGATGTGACTGGTTCAGTTTGCAGATTTTACAAAATACAGGTAAGTCAAACTATTACAAGCACAGTTCTAAAATAATGTTTGAATAAATATAACACAGTAGTACTCATGCAGCTTGTAAAGACATTTTCTTTATGCTATTACTTTCCCACTTTTAATAGTTTTTACAAAACTTTTACAAAAGTCTAAATATCTTTTTTCCTGTGGAAAAAGATATTTACACAATGTACCTTTATAATGAACAGCTGAAGGGGAATCCACGTGGAGTACTCCTCCTCACTACAGCTGTTAGAATCCTCTTGCATATTGTTTTTAGTTTGGCATGTTTGTCTGTTTACTTGTCTCCTTTGGTTATGCTTTCTTTTGGATCTTTAGCCTATAGTTCAGTTTTTCTCAATTCTGGTGCTCAGGGGCCACCGTCCTGCATGTTTCAGGTGTTTCCCTTCTGCCACAAGCTTGACTTGAATAAATGGGGGATTAACAGACTTCTGCAGTACTTGATGACATGCAAAGGAGGTCACGTAATCTTTTTGTCAACATTTTGAGATATTCTTATGAAGGATTATTTTTACTCCACTCACCATCTAATAATGTCACAACATAAACTTGACTGTTTTCTTCTCTGCTTTCTTTTACAATGTGTGTTTTGGTTTCCCAGTAAGCACATTTTTGTCCAGATAAGTTTTGCATGTGGTCTCCAGGTTGAAGTTCTGCACTCCACGCTTTTTGGTTATAATATTTTTGCCTCTATACTTGTTTTTCTCATGTCTGCTTGTGTAATTTTTTTTTTTTGGCACCGGCACAGCTGGCTGCTTGCAGACGCAGCTCCCGTCGTGTGTGTTAATCTGTGTATATTTGCTGTAACCGATTAAGGATCCATGCTTCAAGAACCCATAGACCATCAGTTAAGCTTTCCACAATGGCTGGATGTGGTTCTGTCGCTGTTCTCCGCGTTCTTCTGCTACTTTTTCTACTCTTTGTTACGGAGAACCTCGCCGAATGGAGTAGCGGCATTGTTTACTCGCGTGAACAGCTGATTGCGCTGTGTAAGCCTCTGCTGCTGCCCGGAGACAGGCCTGTGGTCCCAGAGGAGTTACGGAGGAGACGACGGGGCTGCAGGTCTGGAGTTAAACGGAGGGAGAAGAGGAGACGGCACAAACCAGCGGTACCGGCGATTATTGTGGGGAATGTGAGGTCTTTGGGGAATAAGACGGACGAACTCACAGCGCTGGTTAGGACCCAGAAGGAGTACAGGGAGTGCAGTATCTTCTGCTTCACGGAAACCTGGCTGCACTCGCTTATTCCGGACTACAGCGTGGAGGTCCCTGGATTTTCCTTGGTGCGGGGGGACAGGGACTTTTCCAAGAGTCGGAAGAAGAAGGGCGGCGGGATTGCACTTTATGTGAGTGAGAGGTGGTGTAATCCCGGTCATGTTAACGTGAAGGAACAGATTTGTAGCCCGGACATTGAACTTCTGACTGTGGGAATGCGGCCGTATTATTTACCGAGGGAGTTTACGTCCGCCATTTTGATCGCTGTTTACATTCCCCCATCAGCTGGCATGCAGCGGTGGCCTGTGACGTCATCAGCTCTACCGCTGCCAAACTCCAGACTCAACACCCGGACGCCTTCATGGTCATCACAGGTGACTTTAACCATGCCTCATTGGACAAAACTCTACACAACTTCCAGCAGTATGTTGACTGTCACACCAGGGAAAACAAAATGCTGGATCTAATGCCAAAGATGCATACAGCGCCACAGCCCTGCCCCCCCCTTGGCAGGTCGGACCACATCTTGGTAAGGATGACTCCCAAGTATGTCCTTCTAGTGAGTAGGCAGACTGTGCGCATTAGGACGGTGAGGAGGTGGACACAGGAGGCAGCTGAGGCACTGCAGGACTGCTTTGGGTCGACAGACTGGGATGTGCTCTGTGGGCCTCATGGGGAGGACATCGACAACATGTCTGACTGCATCACGGACTACATCAGATTCTGTGAGGACACTGTCATGCCAGCCCGGACCGTGCGCTGCTTCTCCAACAACAAACCCTGGATTACCAGTGACCTGAAGGCACTTCTAAACAAAAAGAAGATGGCTTTCAGGTCTGGAGATAAGGAGGGGCAGAGGAGAGTTCAGCATGAACTCAGAGAGACACTGAGGACATGCAAGGACAACTACAGGAGGAAGCTTGAGTCTAAACTTGAGCAGAACAGTGTGAAAGATGTGTGGAAAGGAATGAAGCACATCACTGGGATGAAGGGGAAAGACACACAGACATCTGGGAGCCTGGATAGAGCAAACCAGTTCAACCAGTTTTTCAACAGGTTTAGCTCACCTCCTGCTACTCCAATACCACCACCATCCCCCCACACATCCACACTGCCCCAAGTTGTTCAAACCACCTACCGGCATTCTCCTGCACACCACCTCTCCTTCAGCCCCCCACCCCCCCCTCCTCCTCCATCTCCACTGCAGACAACAACACCTACCCCCAGCTAACGGTGACTACAGGCCAGGTTAAGAGACAGTTGGAGCAATTACACCAGGGGAAGGCTGCAGGACCTGATGGCATTACAACACGGATCCTGAAGACCTGCTCTGGCCAGCTGTCCCCTGTACTGGCACACATGTACAACCTGAGCTTGAGGCTGAAGAGAGTCCCGCTGCGGTGGAAGACATCACATGTGGTTCCTGTTCCCAAGAAGCCAAGGCCATCCGACCCAGAGGACTACAGACCAGTTGCTCTCACATCTCATGTGATGAAGGTCATGGAGAGACTGGTCCTGGCCCAGCTGAGGCCTCGGGTGAGGACGTTTCTAGACCCCCTGATATTTGCCTACCAGCCCCACTTAGGAGTGGACGATGCCGTCATCTTCCTGCTGCAACGAGCACTTTCGCACCTGGATGGTGGAGGAGACACTGTGAGAATCACATTCTTTGATTTCTCCAGTGCCTTCAACACCATCCAGCCTCTGCTACTGGGTGAGAAGCTGCGGAGGATGGGTATCAACGACTCAGTGATCTCCTGGGTTACTGACTACTTGACAGGCAGGCCACAGTTTGTCCGTCTGGGCAGTGTCCTGTCTGATGTGGTGGTCAGTGACGTAGGAGCTCCACAGGGAACTGTGCTTTCTCCCTTTGTCTTCACCTTGTACACCACTGATTTCCAGTACAACTCTGAGTCATGTCACCTACAGAAGTTTTCTGATGACTCAGCGGTTGTCGGGTGTATAGGGGATGGAGAGGAGGGGGAGTACAGGACACTGGTGGACAGCTTTGTGGAGTGGTCTGAGCAGAATCACCTGAGGCTCAACATTAGTAAGACCAGAGAAATGGTGATTGACTTCACAAGGAAGAAGACATCTTCACGGCCACTGAAGATCAAAGGGGAAGTGGTGGAGGAGGTGGAGGATTACAAATACCTGGGAGTTGTAATCGGCAACAGACTGGACTGGGCATCTAACACTGACGCTGTGTGCAAGAAGGGGATGAGCAGACTCTATTTTTTAAGGAAGCTGAGATCCTTCAATGTGTGCAGCAAGATGTTGGAGACCTTTTATCACAGTGTTGTTGCTGGTGCCATCTTCTTTGCTGCTGTGTGTTGGGGAAGCAGCATCAGAGCCAGCGACTCTAATAGACTGGACAAAATCATCAGGAAAGCTGGCTCTGTACTGGGACTAAGGCTGGAGTCCCTGGAAACTGTGGTGGAGAGGAGGACACTGAAGAAGGTTCTGTCTATTATGGACAATAAACAGCACCCTCTCCACCACATAGTGGACAGACAGTGGAGCACCTTCTCACATAGACTGCTCCAGCTCCGCTGCCGTAGGGACAGATACAGGAAATCCTTCCTGCCACATGCCATTTCACTGTACAATAAAAGCTAAATCATTGTTCTGCACTAATCAGTCCAATTTTGCACAACTGCACTGTGGCACACTTGCTGTACATATATTTACATATACATATCTGCATTTTTTTTTTAAATCTTTGCAAGGACTGCTCTAAGTTGCTTTTTATATTAACAGCATTTTATATTTTTACAATTCATAGCATTTTATATTTTATTTTTATTTTTTATTTTATCTACAACTACTACTCAGTGGTAGTTGTTATTGTGTCTTGTCTCTATGCTGTAACTGCGAAGTAATTTCCCTGCTGGGATGAATAAAGTACTTCTATTCTATTCTATTCTATTCTATTCTATTCTAATATTGTATAATCTTGATCAGACTGTGACAGCTCTTGCTCTCTTGGGAAAAATAGGCCAATAGTTAGTGTCTGCTCTGCTCCAAATAAAAGATGTAAAAGTGAAGACAGTCAATTCATGAACTGTTGGGTTCTACAGCCAAAATCTATACAGACAATATACAGCAGGAGACGTCTTTAGAGATATATTTCTAATGTACTTTGGAGGCCAGTAGATTGTTACAAATATACCATCATTTAAAGATTTGAACTATATGCAACAGTATTCTTTTTTTAGTTCTTAATAGGTAGAATAATAATAAAGAATTAAGAAAAACCCAAAAACAAACACCAAGATGAGATAATACACTAAATATGTGTTACATTTGGTTTGGGTTGAGGACCTTTTTTTTATAAGTTAACATTACAGGCTAACAGAATTATGAAAGAAATTGAATTTCTGCGATGCTGAGCTGTGTTTGTTTTACTTCTCAAACGACAGAAAGATATTTTAAATCTACACATCAGAATGTTTGACTTTAAACATTCATCCAACAACTAAGTTAGGTCCAGGAAGTCTAAAGGTGTTTGTGATCATAATCAGATAATTGCATGAGAGTGTCAGTGTGTTAGGGCACTGTAATGCTGCTCCCCTCTGACAGCTGATTGGTTGCTGGAAAGGCTGTCTCCAGCAATCACTTTAATCCTCTTAGATAAAACAGAGCCTTCATCCAATCCCCTTCACCAATCCTTTTCCCCCTCCTACTTTTCTCTCTCTCTCTCCCTCTGTCTGCCTGCCTGTTACATATGGAAGCAGAGTTTTTAATCCAAATGGATTGTGCAGCAAATTTGGCAGCCATGGAGAGGAGCAGAAACCACTGCGAGTGTGAAAAAAAAGCAAAAACTGAAGGAGCCAAAGACAGATAAAATTGTCTTTGTCAGGTCCTAGCAGTCTGTGCTAGGTTTTCCATTCAGTTCATTGCAGATGGCTCTGAGATCTTCAAGGACTGCCTTTTTCCATGACAAGGATCAGAGCTGACAGAAGATGCCACCTAAAGAACACGCTTACCAAGACAGTACGGAAGCCACAAAGGGTCAAAAGTCCATCAGCAGAAACCTTGGTACTCTCTGCCTGCTGCAAGCATGAGGAAACCATTTTCTTCAAACTCCTGATTATTCCTTTGAACTTTAAATCTGAATTCTCTGAGACATATGAACTGGGAATAACTTTGGGAAAGCAGGATGGAAACAGGAACATTGGGAATAAGGAGCTTACTGAGGATTCTGGGATGTTTCTGCTTGTGGATTCTGGCTGATGCTCAAATGAAGATCCCACCAGAGACGTAAGTTCTACCTTGTACTGTTTCTAATGGATGTTAATTTTCTCTTCTCAGTCACACAAAATGGAGCACCGTACAGTAAAGGGTTTTCCAGCAAATGAATTAACTTCTCTTGGATGTGATGGTCAAACTTTTAAACCTTGAAAGTTTAAAAGTTTCTTGGCAAACAAGTTTCTTCTGTCTAGAGCAGGGGTCTCAAACTCCAGTCCTCGAAGGCCGCAGTCCTGCAACTTTTAGATGTGCCTCACCTGAACAGAATAATTAGGTCATTAGCAAGGCTCTGGAGAACTGATCTACACAAGGAGGAGGTAATTAAGCCATTTCATTCCAGCGTTTTGTACCTGTGGCACATCTAAAAACTGTAGGACAGCGGCCCTCGAGGACTGGAGTTTGAGACCCCTGGTCTAGAGTAATACTGCTGACTCTGAATCTGTGGAAGGAGATCCAGATTAAGGTGATGCACAGAGGCATTTCAACCTCAAAGACTCATCATTAAATTTGAAACAATGTGAAATTACTAATTTCTGTCCATTAGACATAACTGATTTGGAGACGTGCAGTAGCAGAAGTACTTGATGACTTTGACTAAAAAAGTCCAGTAGATTCCCAAGTACCTAATAAGTTGAGAAAACTACTCATCAGTCTATTCAATAACTTTTGTATCTTGCAATGGATGTCAGTTCATCTTTCAGTTTAAAAAGTTTTCTATTAAAGGAAACCCAGGAGACTGCATTGAGAGTTGAGCACGTAGCAACAGCAGACAATTGCTTGCGTTGTGTCGTTGACTTTGCAGCAATCCTTCATACTGAGCATGTACCATATGTAGCAACAGCAGAAAGAAATCTTCAGCAGAACCAGTACCGAGCCCAGTACAAGTGACCAGCTGCCATGACTGACTGGAGGTTTGAGAAGACAGAGCAGGATTCACAAGAAGAAACAGAAGACCTTATGTGGAAGTACTTTTATGATAGTGAAAAGTAAAAAGTTAGTAGAAGAAGAGGGAAAATATAAAGTTGTTGGCAGCATTATCAGTTGATGAAGGCTTCCTGGAAGGTATCACAGCCAAACAGAACACCAGACCCAGATGTATACTCTACGAGAGGAAAAAACTCAGAGAAAACACAGTCAGCTGTTGAGATAACAGCAAATAATGCAAATAGGAAAGAAGAAAGTAGTAGAGTAACAAAGTGGTCAGTTTGTCTTCCATCAGCAGAAACCCATAGCAGCATAACTACAGAGATTGCTTTCCATTTAGTTTCAAAGCCATAGTGTTAAATTCATAGCCATAGCCAATATAAAAGGAAACTCCATGAAGTTGTAATTGGCTCCAGATAAAGCAGAATCACAAATAAGAGGGTCAGAAATCACAGTAATGTGGTAGACATGGTCCAGATTCTGTTGCATAGCGATGCTATCCTTCTGACTGCATGTCTACCTTCTGTCCAGGGTGCAGCAGTGGGCATCTGTGTTCTCTGTTCAGCTCCGAGACTTTTCAACCAAATTCTCTGGCTCTCTGCTACTTCAGAAGGTAAAACAAAAACGCTTTAATGGATGGACAAACTTCACAGATGGATATGATTTGATTTTTCACTAAATTTGCTTCATTTGCTCACACTTAGACAAACATAAATTCCCTTTTTGAATAATCCAATACAGGAGTTAAGAATCATCCATCCATCCATTTTCTGTACACCCTTGTTCCTACTGGGATGCTGGTGCCTATCTCCAGCGAACATTTCGGGCGAGAGATGGGGTACACACTGGACAGGTCGCCAGTCTGTCGTAGGGCAGAGTTAAGAATTAGCTTGAGGGAATCAGCTGAATACCCAACAAGTGTATATAAATGAAATCCTGTGGCAGAAAAATAACAAAATATATTGTTAAATACATTTTTTTTAAAAGTAAGCGAATATAAAGCAGGTCTAAATGACAGTAATGACAGACATGTTATAAGGCTAGGTGTTATTAGATTTTTACACACACAAACACACATGTAGGAATCATTGTGATTCAGGACCTGGTCTGATCTGATTTTAGACAAAACCTGTTTATCTTTCAGGTTTAAAATAGTCACCTCCAATCAGTTAGAATAGAATAGAATAGAATAGAATAGAATAGAACAGAAAAAGTGTTGGTCCCAATGGCTAAATTTAAGTGTGACAGCAAGAAGTTAAGGTAAGTGGGGACAAGTAATATAAGTAATAAAGGTAATGTGAAGCTGTCTTTGTTAATCCAAAGCAATATGTCACCTTAAGCTTGTTGACAAGCTTAGGCAACTACTGTAGTTTTGTTGTTGTTGTTCAGAGGTGGGTAGTTCTGGTTACATTTACTTGACGAACATTTTGGAGACATAGTGTACTTTCATCAAACCATTATTACTATTTTAATCACTGAGCATATCTTCCTTACGGTTTGAACCAGAGATATTTGGGATTACTTGTTGGGTCTTTTACAAATAGTCCAGGTAGCGAGGTGGATAATTTGACACCAAAGATAACTTAACGTAATTTGAACTAATCTGCTGTTGTTTCTGCTCAAACTGAAACTAGATCTGCTTTTCTTTTCAGAAACTAAAGGATGTAGAATCCATTATCAAGATTACGGAGCTGAATGGAGATGATTTACTGAGGGACTACTCTGAGGAAATCGAACGAATGTTGGGAAGTAAGATGAAGTCTGTAAAGGTAAAACAAAAACCCCTCCTAGGTTATAATAGAGCATGTTTAAACACAGTGCTTGAAAGACCTAGTTCTTGTTGTTAATGGCAGAACAAAATATTAAAATGTAGCTGAATGTTGGATCAAAGAAAAGTCTTAAGTTTGCTTCCAAAACCGAGTTGCTGGGTTTTCTGTAAGGCTGTTTCAAAGTTCTGTGTTTGTATTAAGCGTATCGGTTCTCAATGTAGGTTTTCATTCTTATGTTGGGTATTTTAAATTCAGAGCCATATGGGAAGCCTGCCAATCAAAATCACATCCAATAAATAGAGCAGACTGAGAACCTTAGTCTTTTTAAAACATCTTTAAACAACATTAAAATAAATTCTGAATTGTACATGTAGCAAATGCAGTGACTTAAAAAATGGTTTCATATGAGCTCGCTTTCTGGTCTGCGTCTGTGCAGCTCATTTTTTGGAACAGTGGCAGCAGAGCTCCATTCTCTGTGGGAAGGCCAGAGCTGCATTAATCTATCAATTACAGATTCATTGCAGTTTCTGCATTAAATTGACAGAAGATGTCAAACTCTCCAAAGGTTCATGCAATTTTTGGGTTTCAGATGACATAGCACCGAGGTCACCCAATGCAGATGGAGGGCAGGAAGTAAATGCAACCCATTTATTTCTGTTGATCCAGCATCAAAATGTCTAAAGTTTGTGTCCTGTACGGTTGTTCCACGTTCTAATAGCGACAAAGATAAACATTATGTTTGTGTTTCGAAGGTAGTTGGTCACAAGGGAGTTAATTTTAAGAAAAACTTACCGAAAAAAGAGGAGAAAAGTGGATCAACAATCTACGGCTAAAAACAGGCAGTGTGAAAACTATCAATGCCAGAGTTTGCAGCGCCGACTTTCTAACCGGTAACGATCACCTCATTTAAATTGTATTTTCAGATATTTTATTGGACAGTTACTTAGAAAGATAAGCATTCATATGTAAGGTAAGATATATTATTTTTACACGTTGGTTGTTGTCCTCAGAGTGCTAATGTTTTTAGCAGCTAGTTACAACTAAAAACCAGCGATCAGGCCCGAAACCTGGGAGTAGTGATGGACTCTGACCTGAACCTCCAGAGCCACATAAAGACAGTTACAAAGTCGACCTTCTATCACCTGAAGAACATTTCCAGGATTAAAGGACTAATGTCTCAGCCAGATCTAGAGAAACTCATCCATGTGTTCATCTTCAGTTCTATTGATTATTGCAGCAGAGTCTTCACAGGTCTGTCCAACAAATCAATCAAACAGCTGCATCTGATCCAGAATGCTGCTGCTGGCGTTCTCACTAAAACCAGGAAGATAGAGCACATAACACCAGTTTTAAAGTCCTACACTGGCTCCCTGTAGCTCAAAGAATAGACTTTAAAATACTGTTGTTAGTTTACAAATCACTGAACGGCTTAGCACCACAATACATTAAAGATCTGCTGTTGTTGTATCAACCCTCCAGACCTCTCAGGTTCTGGTTCTGGTCTGCTCTGCATCCCCAGAACCAGAACCAAACGAGGAGAAGCAGCTTTCAGCATCTATGCACCACAAATTTGGAACAAACTTCCAGAAAACTGTAAAACAGTTGAAACACTGACTTCCTTTAAATCTCAACTAAAAACCCACCTGTTTAGAATTGTATTTGAAATGTAATCAATTACAGATTTATTGATGGAACTTGACTTAATGCTGTGTTTTGATTGTTGATTCTATCTTGCATGGTGTTTCTGTGTTTGTAATGATGTAAAGCACTTTGAAATGCCTTGCTGCTGAAATGTGCTATACAAATAAAATTTGATTGATTGATTGATAGTTCAGTGCCTAGTCCCGTACAGAAAATATAATGTTTATTCAGTGGGACTTTCATGATAAAAAAAAAAAAGCTAAATAAATTACCGTATTTTCTGGACTATAGAACGCACCTTACTATAAGCCGCACCCACAAAGTTTTTAAAGAAAACTGAAAACGTACATATATAAGCCACACCGGACTATGAGGCGCTGGTATCTCCGCCGCTCTTGGTTTTCCACATTAAGAAGGGCATTTACTTCCTGCCCTCCTTAATAAATCTGCTATTAAGGACCCAGTCCTGCGTCAACACCGAACCATGGATTTGTTCACGCCGAGCTTGCCTGCAGTGTAAGAGCAGATCGATAGTGCCAGTTATTTGGATTTCAACAAAATGGAGGAATGAATGTAAAGAGTCTCCTTATCAATTTACTAATTATTAAGGCTAAATTTCACCTACATAAATGCAAATTTTTGAAGAAAAAAACAAGTTTTTTAGTTTTTTTGATCGAACTTAAACATTATTTATTAACAATTCAATCCTCCACTAATCAAAAAGCAGAATCAACAGTACGGGCTTGTAATCAACCTGTAATTTTGGATTATCTTTTATGTTAATGCACTGTGACATCTGGCACACATATCACAATTTGTGCTATTTCCTTTATACATATTTACATTGATTGTCGTTTTCTTATCTTCTTGCTTTATCTTATGCTCCCCCTGATAAATTATTGTTATTATCTTCCTGAGTTTTGTTCACAGTACAATTGTATTGTTGTTTATTATAATAAATAAAGTAAAAAAAAAAAAAGATCGATAGTGCCAGATCGACAACCTTCAACTTAAAAGTGGCATTATATGAACTTCTGCGTGTTGTTACATGATGAGAGGCTATAAGTTTGAAAACATTTTCCAGTCGTGCCTGCCTTGATAATTGTGATTGAGTTCTAGCTTAGTTCAAATCAGTTCTGCGTTGTGTGAATAAGGGCCAGGAGACAGGATGAGATGAAATGATGTTTATCTGTACGGAACAGAATATGGACTGATCAGGAATTAGGTTCATCACAGCGGGTACAGCACCTTACGAGTGCCTTATGGGTGCTATTTCACCCATTACACATGAACCCAAACTTGAAAGTAATGACAAGTGGAATTCTATACAACATTAACTATGTTACACTAGCATGTGCTTGTTCTAAATGAAAATTCTTTGATTTCCAATTTTGACTTCCAGTGATTCACTTCCTGCTAAAGAGCCCAGTGGCGGTTGAAGAAAAATCCACAGAAAAGCCGCACCGGGCTGTAAAGTCACATGTTTCAAAGTGTAGGGGGAAAGTAGCGGCTTATAGTCCGAAAAATACGGTAAATATAACCTACCCAGCCATACAGTCACCATGAGCTGTGACTCTATACTGGATAAATTCTCAAGATTGTAAGAGAAGTCCTTTTTACTTCTCTTAAAGTAAAAAAGACATTTTTTAAAAAAAAAGTCTTTTAAAGACTTAATAATAAGTCTTTTAAAATAATTTTAAAAGTCTTTTAAAAGACTTTTAATACGGATCATATCCTAAATATACGGTATTTTTTCCGAGATGCCTCGTCTGTTCTAGCCTATTTAGGGCATTTTAAAGCAAAATTGTGATCAATTTTGCTTTGAACCGAAGAAATCCACTTCCAGACCTCCATCTGAATTTTGAGCGTCAACCGGGTCACAAACCCAGCAATAAAATGCTTGCTCTGTGTTTGTTAGTCTTATGTCTAAAGAAAGAATTTCATGGAGTTTAAAACCATCATCTGTGAAACAGAAGTAATTTTGGTCTGACAGACCAAGGTAAACACAAGAGGTAATGCATCTATTTGCAGACAGGCTTTATGTTACAACAAGATCTGGGTTGTGGTCTTTGTTGTGAGCAGATTATGTCAGGCTACTTAAAAGGTTTAGAAATGGTTAAGGCTCTCACTGATTGTCATTATGCTGATTCAAATAACTTCAGCTGTATGAACAAATTAGAAACTGAAGGTGATTTGTACCTTGGAAACAGTTCCAGACCACTGGAGTGTTAGAAGTGAAACAGGGTTCTCCAGGTGAGACCACAACAAACTACATAGAAACCAGCATTGGTGCAAAACCAATTCTTTTGTTCTAGTCACTGTACACAGAGGTTCTAGACATTGTTCATCCAATGTCTAGTTTTAATTTAATATTATTTTGTCTGGTCTATTTCTTGCTAGAGGTTAGCGGAGTCTGCAGAAGATGCTGACCTGTACCATGAATACAACAGTTCACTTAAGGTTTGTGGATCCTCCTTTTCATTATCACACACATCTGTCTGTCTAAAAACCTTGTTTTTCAAGCAAGGGAGATGCTGCTCCACACAACACTGCCCACAAGATCCATCCATCCCCTGGGGTCCTGCCACCGAGGAGCTTTTTAACCACCTCGGCGACCTCGTCCACAGAGATTAGAGAGCCCAACCCAGAGTCCCCAGGCCCTGCTTCCTCAATGGAAGGCATGTTGGTGGGATTGAGGAGGTCTTCGAAGTATTCTGCTCACCGGCCCACAATGTCCCAAGTCGAGGTCAGAGCACACTTACCCCACCATAAACAGTGTTGTGCTGTACTGCTTCCCCCTCCTGAGACGCCGGATGGTGGAACAGAATCGCCTCGGAGCCGTGTGAAAGTCTTTCTTCATGGCCTCTCCAACTCCCACATCCGAGTTTTTGCCTCAGCAACCACCCGAGCCGCATGCCACTTTGACCGCCGGTACCCATCAGCTGCTTCTGGAGTCCCACAGACAGGCCAAAAAGTCCCGATAGGACTACTTCTTCAGCCTGACAGCATCCCTCACTGAAAGTGTCCACCAACGGGTTCGAGGGTTGCCACCGTGACAGGCACCAACAACCTTGCTGCCACAGCTCCAATAAGCCTCCTCGACAATGGAGGCACGGAACATGGTCCACTCAGACTCAATGTCCCCCTCCTGCCCTGGAATGTGTTCAAAGTTCTGCTGGAGATGAGAGTTAAAGCTCCGTCTCACAGGAAACTCTGCCAGACGTTTCCAGCAGACCTTCACAACACGTTTGGGCCTGCCAGGTCTGACCGGCATGCTCCCCCACTACCGGAGCCAACTCACCACCAGGTAGTGGTCAGTGGACTGCTCCATACCTCTCTTCACCCGGATAAAAGCCCCCACCTCCAGGCCTGGCTCAAGAGTGGGGCCCCGGTAACCCGGGCGAGGGTAATCTAGATCTATTGTTATTGTTCATCATAAGGGGTCTTTGGACTGCGCTTGGTCTGGTCCCTCACCTAGGACCTGTCTGCCTTGGGTGACCCTACCAGCATAGCTCCTAGGATCATTGGGACACTCAAGCCCCTCCACCACGATAAGGTGGCAGGAGAGGAGAGGCTGCTCACACCAAAATCTGTTTTTCATTGACAGAATCAACTTGGCAGATTTTTCATGTAAACAAAAACCTATTTACTACTCAACCCACAAAAGCATTTTCCTTTAAAACGTGGTGCCATTTAAATGGGAATACTGACACGTGTGTGTGTGTGCGCGCGCAAGTGTGTGGGTGTGTGTGTGTGTGTGTGTGTGTGTGTGGAGGGGGGGGGGGGGGGTGAATGAATAGGGGCATGTATGAGTGTGTGTCTATCTAATTTGTTAGTCAGAGGTATAATTGGCCTTCACTGTTAGATAATGGATAATGCTGACTGTGAGTGAACTGGAGGTAACAGCAGGTTTGTTTGGAGCTGGGGCTGCACACACAGGAGCTTTACGACTTCAGCCGACACCTGAAATTAGATTACATCAACTTTAGCTCGCTGTGAGGAAAATGGGTCAACACCAATGCAAGAAGTCCTAACAAAAATCCTATGTGAATCCACTAACATAACCGATTTCTGCTGGCTACTATAAAAAAGAAAATAGCAACAAAAAAAAAAAAATGTTTAAAGACATCCATGTCGTGATATAGAAGAACTAAAGATTCACAATGCCCTTTGTGCTTTTTTTGCAGATATTCATCTTTTCTAAAGTTACCCATCTGACTTTCAATGTAATGTTACACTAATTTGGCCCAACATGAAGAAGTAATTGGCCCATAAACCTATAAACGGG
This sequence comes from Xiphophorus hellerii, assembly GCF_003331165.1. Lineage (NCBI taxonomy): Eukaryota > Metazoa > Chordata > Actinopteri > Cyprinodontiformes > Poeciliidae > Xiphophorus > Xiphophorus hellerii. Next base: position 31,520,768 of record NC_045673.1, on the reverse strand, counting down.
TTGTGCCACCTTTGCTTTTAACACCTCCCATTTAGTGCTTGCAAAGACTGACATCAGATTTTTCTATCTCTGTGGAGTAGCATAGGTCTTCTCTTCTTCATGAAACTGTTTTATATCTGCCATAGTGGAAGGTTTTAAAGAATGTTTGTAGAGTTTAAAGTCGTGTCACAGAATTAAGTTCAGAGGTTCACTAAACCTCTGAACTTAATTCAGAGGTTTAGTGAACCTCTAAACCAAAATGTACTTTTTTTCCCCATCAGTTCTGACAAGGGCGTCCCAGTACATAGCACCATAACTACCCTAGACCCATCACATTAGCAACACCTTGTTTGTGAGCATAATGTTAAATTTGTCTGTTTGATGATAGATAATATTTAAGTGTGATAAAAAGGCAACAACAGAATTCTGTAGGAGGAAAGACTTTTTATGGCACTCTACAACAGTGTCTTTGGTGATATGACTATTCTTTGTCATTTAAGCAAAAGATGAACTACATCTAATTCTTCTGGAAAACCCTTCACATTTTTTAATTTGCAATGATTGGTAAAGAAAAGTTTAATTCCCTTTTACTGTGTCTTTCAGTTTGATTATTACAACTCCATGCTGATCAACACGATGGATGAAGACGGGAACTATGTGGAGTTGGGTGGAGAGTTTCCGCTTGAAGAAAACGAACATTTTAACAACCTGCCTGTGAATACTCAACAGAGCAACATCCAGGTTCCCACCAATGTCTACAACAAAGGTTGTTAGCAGGATCACATCACACAACTGCTCGTGGAAGTAAAATTGTCCAAATCTTTCTCACAATTTTGTCATTTTCCCAAGCAGATCCCAAACTGCTTAATGCCATCTACAACTCCGAGGCTTTGAATGATGTCTACATTAACAACTTTCTGAGAGATCCCACACTTACTTGGCAGTACTTTGGCAGTTCCTATGGCTTTTTTAGAATCTACCCTGGTAAGTTTATCTTAACCTTTCTTATGTTCCTGGTTATTATGTTCCAGTTTATTATACTGCAAATAAATTTGCAGTATAATAAACTGCAAATTTATTTCGATAAGTTTCTTTTATGTTTGTTTGTGCCTGTTTCAAATGTGGGATTATCACATCAGGTTCAAAGAAGCTCTTTCTGAAACATATGTCTGTTTGAAAGTTTTACAAATGTGTCTTTTTAGCACTTTTTAAAACATCAGCATTTGACCAAAGTGCTCCACAACAACCATGACAACCACAAAACAGTATATAGAATAAAACTAGAATAATGTGGAAAAACACAGAAGAATTAGGACATCTGGGAACTATTAAGTATCTCATACTTAATCAGTCAAAAAAAAAAAGCAATGAGAACATGTAGAGGAATATTTGATTACTTCTATGTTTTAATTTTGATCTTGTGATATGAAGGAGAAGCTAGTTAGTTTATCAAAGTCTTCTCTAAGGTGTGTGGATGTTAGGAAGATGCCAAAACATAGAGGAAGCTTTTTTAGATGACAATGTCCACAAAAGCATTGTTAGAGGTACAGGAAACAAACTAAATTCTGAAGGATGCCAAATATGAGATGGGAAAAATGCTACAAGCTACACTACAACACTGATGATTAAGAGCAACTTAAAAATGTTGGTAAAGCTCCTGTATCTGCAACACAGAAGTAGTAAATCTCCCTGATGACATGTTAATGTTATTAGTGTAAGTATTAGTTTCATGGTCACAGCCAGCCCAGTCATATTTGAGTTATCCAATTGAGATTCAATTCTCAGGTGCAAACTTTCAAATGCACAACTCTTCATTCTAATTATACAATTGTCTGTTTTTATCATTCAAACCTCCACTCCATTCTGGAACGAATTAACCCAGAATAATTTTCATGACCTACTAAATAGTGATGCGACAAAAGAAACCAGTGTGCCCCCCTCTATTATTCTTTAATTTAAACTTTAGTTGTAACAGCATTGGACTGAACCTGGCAAATAGAGCCGAAAAATTAGGAAAATGTTTACCAAAATTTCTAGAAACACAGAAACTGTACAGGCCAGCAGCTGAATGCAACGACCAGATACATGTTTGCTCTTCAAAACGCATGCTTTATATGCACCAGATGCATGTTTGTTTTGAAAAGTGGTTATGTCATATAGAATAATTCATTGTTTCCCTTAGTAGTAATATCTGTTTGTATCAACATCAACTTGAAAGGAAAATGGAAGTGCACATTAATAAGACAATTAGCAGCTAGCACTTATTTATACTGTTATGTTGTTTCCTATTTTACAAAAAAAAAGAAAATAAATGACACATTTAAGTCATATTTTCTTAATTAGAAAATATATTAACTAAGACAAAACTGTGCCTTACTTATTGGTTTTGCCCTAATTAAGGAAGTTGAAATATTTTCACCTTGTAAGTGCTCATATTTAAACTCATGTTGCAGAAGTTTTGAGTGATATGAATCTCAAGTAATTTTCTTAGTATTGGTATCAAATTATTACTTTTTTATTGTGACAACGTTCATGACTGTAAACTACCTCTGCCAGGTATTAAATGGACTCCTGACAACAACGGTGTGGTAGCCTTTGACAGTAGAAACAGAAACTGGTGAGTACTATCCAGTTCTCAGAGCACACTGACGTCAATATTAGATGTGTATTTTCACATTTTTTGGATTTCTTATTATGTTTTGTGCCCTGGTGTCTCTGGAGTAAATGTGGAGAATGAATTTTGGCTATTGAATGGTTCTTAGGCAATAGATTGATGTGGTCTAATAGATTCTCTGGTTCACTGACACTTCATTAGCTACTTTACTCTTTCGACTTGTTTTTTACTAGACATGGTCTTTTTCTGCTTACTTGTGAGATAAATAAACTGCACATGCAGAATAATAAAGTCATGGGAATTTATTATTATTTCAATGTTTCACACCAGAGTACTGTGTTGCATGGTGCATATTTTTTTTAGCTCATTGTTTTTTTAACAAGCAGGAATAACTCTGCTCTGTAGAGTTCTGGTCAGACAGAGACCTGGTTCCCCTGAATGTGAGTAGACTGAATGGCGACCTGGACCTGTGATCCTCTCTAAAAGACGTTAAGCTGTTTCCTCAGCCAGGTCACTGCAGCCGACATGGCACCATATGTGACTGTTCATGCGCTCTAAATAAAACCAGAGAACTGTATGTCCCTGAACATTTCACCACAAAGCGAGTTTTCACCTGAGACCCCAGACACTGCTAGATCTATGAAAATGTGTTATAAAAAAAAAATGTGAGAATACTTTTTTAATTAAATAATTAACTCTAGGTTTCTGATAGTGATATAAATGTGTCTTTTGCTCCAATGTTTCACAGGTATATCCAGGCAGCTACATCTCCCAAGGATATTATCATCATGGTGGATATCAGTGGCAGCATGAAGGGATTAAAGATGACCATAGCCAAACACACGATTAACACCATCCTGGACACGCTAGGAGAGAATGATTTTGTCAATGTCATTGCTGTGAGATGCACTTTTAACAAGTCTCCTTATTCATAAACACAATGCTACTTTGCAAGTGATTGCTTAGATGTGCTTACTGAGTTGCACTTGTTTTCTTTATTCATATTACACCCTGTTAGTCTAGGATGTAACATAGGTGTTACATCCCCACAGTTCATAAGTGGGGGCTCGTCCGGGATCTTTTTGTTGAACATGGTGAAGTTTAATTTTGAAAATTGTGTGGCAGAGCCTACTATTGAACACGTTATTGACTGTAGGAAGGGTGATCTGTTTGGCATTACTGATCATTATGAAATGCCTTTGTTGAAATCATTACTGAAGAAAGACCTTAAATCTGTTATTTAAAATGGACGACCTGACAAAGGAGTGTGCTTTTTTTGGCCTTTCTTATGCAAAAAGCTAACAATTTTAATCTTTTCTAGAGCCGACACTGAAATGAATTTGAATTTGTGTCTCTATTCTAGACACTGTGTTAGTTAGAAGGGGTGGGACAGATTGATCCTTCAATTTTGTGCTTGTTCCACCATAACACTATTATGTATCAGACTTTCATTGCAGAAGTGTTGGAAGGCATGAGATCATAGCAAAATACTGTTCATATATTGTCAGTTTGCATACATAAATTGATCACTAAATAAACCATGTTAGCAAAATGTAGTTTTTGGACATACTGAAAAATTATATTGTAAGAGTACCACAAGTCCCACACATGTATACCTCATATGTACACCTTTATTACAGAAACACCACAATTGTGATTTAAAAACCGTAACATTACATCCAGACATTTGTCTCACTTCAAAATACCGAATGCTTGACACTGAAAGTTAATGTGGCTATTTTTGACCCTATAGAGCATTAAAATGAAATTTCCAGACAATCAACTGTTCCTTTAATATAAAAGACATCAGACTGCACTGTTACAAAAAAGAAACACTATCTGTCCTGGTACAACGGAATTCTGTAAATTTCAATGAACTGATGCTAATTCAAAGGGACCTTATGAGCGCTTTCACATGTGCACATCATAACGGGAGTGAATCAGAAGCGGTACATATGCTATAAAGCCTCAGCAGGAGCCTCAGTAGTCTCACACATGCTTTCTGAATGTACTTTTTTTTGTGTCTGCCTCTCTGTAGTACACTGACTATGTTCGATACGTGGAGCCATGTTTTAGAGGAACGTTGGTGCAGGCTGACTTGGACAACAGGGAGGTAAGATAATTATCATCTTCTTTAGAGAGCTTAAAGAGCTGAGCATGCATCTCAGCTGACATTTAACAAACACATACAAGCACGCATGCACACACACAACTTCTAAGATCAGTTTCATGGTCTGTTCTAATGCCAGGTCAAAATCTAGGTAAGAATGTTATCTGACCTCCAGGGGATGGGGCATTCCCAGTGGTAATTAGGTGAAAGGTGGGGTACATCCTAGATAGCTCATCAGTCCATCAAAGGGCAACTCAGAGACACATGGGACAGACATCCATACTTACAGAAACCATCAGTCATTTGGGCACTTGGAGAGACAAATTGAGCTAGTATGTTTATATATATAGATTACAGGAGGAAACTGGAATATCTGAAGAGAACCCACTCACTCCCTTTTCTGGAAGCCTGTTACTATGGTTAGTAGCCTCTCAGCCTCGTTTCCACAGAGCATTACAGTAAAGGTCAGTTCTGTATGCTATTTTGTCTATTTCTATTGTAAAAGTGGTTTATATACAGCTGACCCATACTGCAACAAGCTCAAGGCATTGTAGTGCATTACAATTGTTGTTGCACTTGTATGATGCCATGTTGGACGTTTTTTTTAGCCCAGTTTGATACCAACTGGTGGTGGAATTGATTTTGTGATAATAAAATAGCATCAGAATAGCAGTGACCCATGGTACTGTTCAGTGCAAACAGAGTAATACTGTAGTATAAAGATTATCATACAAAATGTCTTCATCTCTAAATTACAGACTGAATAAAACAGAAGAGCCCAAGTATCTTTCCTTGTTAGAACAGTAGTGACACATGTGTTTTACTATCACAACTGAAACACAGTTTCTGCCATGTGGCCAGAATTCTGTAAGTGTTGCATGTGGTGTAAAAGAGTTTGCCATTTCTCTTTTAGCACTTTAAGCTTCTGGTGGAGGAGCTGCATGTTAAAGGAGAAGCACAAATAAAGAATGCCATGAAGGAGTCCTTTAAGATCCTAAATGAGGTTTGTTTATTTTTGGAATGATGGGTTGGAAGTCAGTTTTGCTGTTTTGTTATTTTTCAATCATTCAGAAAGGAATGCCTTGAATGTGGGGAGGAGTTTTACTGATCATCATCTTTTTTTGCCATCTGTATGTTTGCCCACAGGCGAGGATGAATGGTCAGGGCAGCATGTGCAACCAGGCCATCATGCTAATCACAGATGGAGCCATGGAGGACTTTGAGTCTGTCTTTGAAGAATTTAACTGGCCAGAGCGCAGGGTAAGGAATAGGAAGGAATTCAATAATGTTCTTACCAATATGATTTTAGCATCAAGGTTTCCATCTTTCCCTAGAGACTGATATTCATTAGCCTGGTAAAAACCAGTCTCTTGTTCTACTCTTTACTGGACCTTTGGCTATGGAGAAAATATTGCATGCTGGAGGCCTGAACTCTGTTGAGGTTTTAAACGATTGAATCTGATTTTACCCAATCGCTAATGTTTGGCTATGACCTATGTATTGCGCCAACTCAATCATGATGGAAGCTACGCTATGAAGCTTAAATTTATGAAAAATGAAATGCTGTAAACAACCCCTCCCCCTACTGCAAAGCGAGACGTCCCGAGCTGCATCATCATCAAAAACAGTGGTTCCCAACCCCCGGGTCCAATTGGTACCGGGCCGCGGAAGAAATAATTACATTTTTTTAAATGTTAGATGATGTATTTTCTTTTCTACTTATGTTGTGAATATCACATGTGAATATCACATAAATGCATATAACTTCATGTTAACAATGTGCAAAATAGGAAAATGTTTATCATATGTTTATAAAGTTCTACGTTTGTGACAATAAAAGACACACTGATGGTTTTCAACTTGTCCAGTAGAGCAAAAACATTGTTTGCATTTAGAAAAGCTCACTGACCTGGATTTTTATGGATGAAGTGTTTTCCCTAAACCCTCTCATCTGGCTTCTCTCACAATACTGAACTGTACTTTTTATGTGAGCATGATTCTTTCTACATCAAAGTTGAAAACATCTTCAGCACAACATGTAACAATTTGTGAATGTTGTATAAAACACACCTTTCCATTAACATTATTCTCTGTTTAGGTCAGAGTGTTCACTTACCTGATTGGTAGAGAGATGACATTTGCTCAAAAAACCAAGTGGATTGCTTGCAACAACAAGGGTCAGTCCAGTGGGGGTGGGTGTGTGTGGGTGTGTGGCTGTTAGATCTTACCACTCTGTGAACGGGCACAGTCATAGAGACTATGATCTTGTGGTTTTGTCAGGTTACTACACACACATCTCAACTCTGGCTGACGTTCAGGAGAATGTCATGGAGTATCTGCATGTTCTCAGTCGACCAATGGTTATCAACCACGACCATGACATCATCTGGACAGAAGCCTACATGGACACAGTGGTAAGCTGAGCCGTCCACAGTGTCCTTTCCCCAAACATGCTGCACATTGCTCATCATCTTCATTTTCATCTTCCTCATGTCTGTGACTTCATGTCCATCTTTCTACTTCCTTAAACTGTAATTGGACTCATTCTCCCATGAACCTGCCGGCAGCTTCCCAACACAAAGGAGGTAAAAATAAATAAATAAATAAAAAAAATAATAAAAACTTTTCCTGTGAGATGAATGTTGAGCGTTTCTGTCATATTGATTTCTTCAAGTTCTTTTTCTGGCCAAATATTTGATCCTATTGCAAACTTTGTGCTCATAGTTAATTTCTTCCATTATGGTAGAAGCCAAATATTTTATCAACATGTTTATTATGTTATTAGTTACTGTCTGCTAGTAAAGTTCAAACTATCTGGATTCCAAGCATTAAGTCAGGGTAATGTTGCGCAGCACAAACTTCTGCTGAAAAGAACTTCTTTACTTTCCACTTATCAGGGAATGCAGAAAACATAATCTGACGTTCTTCACACTACAGGCTGGGATGGGCAGAATTGTCAACATGCATTTAAAATGTCCTTTATTTTACACAAAACAAAATTCAGCTTCATGATGCTATCTGGTCAATCAGTTTTCTGCTCTCTGAAATGATATTTCTTTGTAAATGCCTTGTTGTGAATATGCACGTATATGAACTCAATTGAATTAATGAGGAACCATGTTCTATTGTCTTTTAGCTTTTCTACACCAAAGCTCAGAGTCTGCTGCTGATGACTTCGGTGGCCATGCCAGTTTTCAGCAAGAAGAAGGAAACGGTCAGTTCAACAACTCGCCCGATGATATTCTCTGCAAATCAGATTCATATTTATTTGATCAGCGGTACAATATTTAATCCATATTTCGGTGTAAATTGTAATGGAACAACTTTCTGAACAATTGATAAGTGAACTTTAAAATCATTCATACATGGCTGAAAGAAATAGCTTTTTTCTTTTCATGTTCAACATAAAAAACATAAAAGACACAAAAAACAATATGTGGACTGTTACATCCCCAAGGCAGTCTAGGGGTTTTGGAGGGGGGCTGTAACAATAGATAAACCAGGAAAAATTAAGAGACAAAAACCAGGAGGGTAAAATTAAAGGGTTTATTCTTTAAGGGGGATCCAGAGAAATCTCAAAGATGAAAATGAGAACCTACAAGAAAAGAAAAGGGAGAATAACAATGAAAACCAGGGTTTCTAGTAGACCAAAATCCTCATTCACAGCACCACAAAGCTGCAGCACACATGCTGCCCAATTGGCCAAGAGGCACTGAAAGTCAGTTTCCCAGCTAGTCTTATACTCTGCTCATCAAGAGGCAGAGTGAAACCAGCTGGGCCTGCTTAACCCGCCGGAGTTCAGCAGCAACCTGAACTGGGGGGGAATGCAGCCACCACTGCATGTAACATGGACATTACCCACAATATAAATTATGTAAAGTAGGTTTAAAACCAGTCAGTGAATAAAATAAATAAGAAAGGTAATATTACAAATTGTTAAAAGATGTTCAACTTATTGCTTTGCACACATTCAAACAGGTTTAAGAATTTATACCAACGTCCGACCCAGAATAGAAACAAATCCAAAACAAAAAATCATCTTAGATCTAGTTAATAGTTTTCATAGTTGAAAATATTCATATATTAACAGAAGACATTTAAACACTGACATTACCAGAGAAAGAAATAACTGAATCACTGAAACAAGACGTTTAAGAGAGGTTGTGTGTAAACTCTGCCTTCATGATGCTCCTGTCTTCAGCTGTCGCATGGCATCCTGCTGGGTGTGGTTGGCACTGATGTTCCCCTCATGGAGGTGATGAAGCTGGCACCGAGATACATAGTGAGGCCGAGTGTTCTTCACTTCTCCAGCTTTTCAAAACTTTTATTCACACACTTGTGAATAAAGCTGAAAGCAGTGTTTTGTGTGTTATTAGCTGGGCCCGCATGGCTATGCCTTCCTCCTCAACAACAATGGCTACATCCTGGCTCATCCTGACCTCCGACCTCTGGTGAGTTCAGCTTCTGAACACTTTGTTTTTTGACATAGTGATGGATAAGGCAGTGCTGCTGAGCATCAAACTAAATCCAAACTTAGTGCCCAGAAATAGAAAGATGTAAGAAACTGTGGCAGTCACTGTCACTGACTGCTTAGCAACAGAACAGACTTTAAGGCAACTTAAAATCCTCTTCAGTTAGTGGCCAAAGACCAGAACAGGTCAGACGCAATCTTTTATTTATTTTTTCTAAAAGCAGAACATTTCTGCCTTCCTTTCTTACTTTATGCTGACAAAGCACATTCATGACAACAAACTCCAACACTCGATACAGTCAGAACATGAGGAGGCGCATTTATCCAAATGTTAGAGGGATGTAAAATTATTATATTAATGTATAGACAATGGAAACAAAAGTATGCTTGTATATTATTCACTAGATCAATTTTGATGGAAAATATAGAACAGTCCGCTCTTCAATAACACAAAATTTAAGAAGGAAAAAGTTCAAGTATGCACAAAGAATTTAACAAAAAAGTAGAAGAAATTATGCAGAAGAAGGAAATGAAAAGGAATGATCTGAACTCATATACCACACATTAACATAACCCAATAACATATGCATACACATACATAGTTAGCACAAAAGTAGAGTAATATGTGTTTGGTCTATCACTTTTTTCATATCAATTCTTCTTTATAATAAATCTTTGCAAAATCAACTGGTGCCATAGATTAGGTTCCTCTGTCCATGTCAGACAGTTTATTCTGCTATTGACTCTGATTTTTTGTCCTGGGTGAATGAAGTCTGGCCAGCCCTTTGAGTATTTTAGCAGAGACCCCAGCTCAGATACACAGTAATAGTGATCCTCTGTTCTACAGTATAAAGATGGCAAGAAGCTGAAGCCAAAACCAAACTATAACAGTGTGGATCTGTCAGAGGTGGAGTGGGAGGACACAGAGGAAATGGTAAACACACACAGGATTAAGACTAAAATGGCTGCAATTTAAATCTGAATGTATTCAAGGAAAGACCCAACAGATTGTGTCTATGGACCTGATTTAGTTATGTGAAGAATCTTTTTGCACTATTATTGCAATTTTAAAGTGTTACGTGTGTAACGTGAAGTACAGAGATGTTGTTGAGTCACTGACTGAAAGACAGGCAGATATTTGCTTAGTAATTGTTCATGTGGATGCAGATGTCGTGCTTTGGTATTGTTCAGTTCTATCTAGTCTAATCTGTATTTTTATTCTTATAGCTGAGGACACCTATGGTGAAAGGACAGACAGGCAGCATGACCCTGAACATCAGAGCCTCTGTGGATAAAGGGGTGAGAAAGTTCTGTACAACGAAAGCTTTTTAATCCATCCTTAGAGACGACTGTAGTCAAATAAAATGTGTTATATTATTAACTTTAAGTGATTCTTGTGTTGACAGCCAATATGGCCCCACACTCTGTCCTTGGTACAAGGGAGAGCAAACAACTCAAAAACCCAAATGGCAAAGCGATCAGGCGCAAGGTATTTTATTACCAAAAAAATAATAAAAGTCACGGATAGTGGCACAATAAAACCGCCCTCTTGTCCTCAATAAAATCCAAGGCTCAGTAATTGTCTAAAAGTCACCAATCCGAGGCCACAGGCTGGGCTCCGCTTCTTAGGTTGCTCCTGGTGGAGGTAATCCGTCTGCAGCGCACTCCGTTGCCAATCCCCAGCTGACGGGACGATGCTCCAGCACCGCTCCACTCTTCGGCGCGCAACGCCCCTCTTCCGCCCGATCCAGCTAAAAGAAAGAGCAGGAAAGCGCCAGCATCCCCGCACCAAAACTCCGCCGGAAGACGTACTTCCTGCTAATGGCTACTCTCTGATCAAAATAGAGCGCTACTTACAGGCGCGGGCAGAGGTTCTCCTCTGCCCTAATCCTCTGTACTGGGCCGTTTATCTAGCTCCCGGTCTTCTGCGCCTGACGTGCAGATTCCGTCTCCCCCTCGCTCCGCAGCGTGTCGGTTTCTGTAGCCTACAGAAACAGGTTGTTTGTTCCTCTCCCCTCCTTCCATCCAGGCTCCTTTTATTTTGGCTTTAATCGGCCTCTGCTGACACCTGTATCGGCGGCCAATTAGTGCGCTCCGCCTCCCTAGACAAGCACCTTCAGTCTAGTGCGTTTGGATTGTTAACGGGAAAAAAAAGAAAAACAAACCCCAAGCATGCAAAGCACAACAAAAATAAAAACACAATCATATTTTCCCCTGTACAACACTTGCTCACCCACAATGACTGTTTTACCAGTACTGTTGTTGTAACTCTGCTCACGCTGTAAAAACTGGAGCTTAAAAACTGGAGTTAACAACTGGGCATCTCACAGGCAAGGAAGTAGTGATATTATTCTGACTGTGCTCAGGGAAATCTTCAGAAACTGGAAGATTAATAAACAAGTTTCTTTCATGTCAGTAATTCTAATCATGTTGACTTAACCCACAATTCAGTTTATCATAAAATTAAATATTAAATCAGAGCAATAAGAAATGATTTTTAACACTGAAACTTGTGTTCTCTGTACGTATCTGGAATCAGTTCTTCATCAGGGCTGCTTCTGCTATAATCATTGCTTGTCAGTTTTGTTTGTCTGAAAAGAGGACAGTCTGCCACTGAGCAGCAGTCCACAGTCCTTTTTGATTTATCCCAGCTGTCTCTGTGTCAGGACTGCTTTAACAACGTTTCTTTTATCCCTGTTTCTTGTCCTCGCCTTTTTCTACCGCACAACTTCCACACTTTGAACAGCCAACTTCCCCATAAGATGACCTTAAAATAAAATGTATAGATTTCAAACCTCAGATTCTTAGAGCTGCCACCCAGGAGAAAAGAAAAACAGAAATATATTGAGTTAAAGCGTAAAAACTTTTTGTTATTTCTTCACTTTTATATGCTTTTATATTGATCTTATGCAATGTTATAATATTCTGAGAAACTGAATTTTGGGGTTTCATAATTTTCAAAGCTAACAGAACTAACTGCTTGACATATATACAGTATCACTGTGTGTAATGAATCCATATAAGTGTGAGTTTGAATTGAATTCCTGAAATAATGTTTTGATGTTATTCTGATTTATTGACATGCATCATGTTCTTTACATGCTATGGGCAATTTAATTACAATTTCTGTTTTGAATATTGCATGATCAGATATGTTTTTTATCCAACAGAAAAGACCAATGTACCTCATCAACAACTACTTCTATACAGACATTGTTGAAACGCCTTTCAGGTATAACACAGTTCATCTTTTCATTTTGTCATGCTGCAGAAAAGTTATATATATATATATATATATATAAGATTTCCATATATACAAATGGAAAAAATCTACTGAAATGAATGTCCTTTTCGTGGCTTGTGTTCTTCAATAACACCAGTGGAATCTATCGGTTGTTTATTCGGTATAAAGTTTACCTTTGTCCCTGTTTTACCCGTTAGCTTTGGCCTGGTGCTGACCAAGGGTCACGGCAGTCTGATGTTTACAGGAAATGTATCAGTGGAAGAAGGTAGGATTTTCGGTTATGTTCTACACACCAGCAATATTTTATCTTGTCATTATAAGAAATCAAACAATATGTTGAACTTAGTTGAATTATCTGACAATTCTCTTGAATGCTGTTATTAATGCATAGCGAATGAAACTTCAACACATAACAATACGATCTTCAACTGATATCATCTCCTGTGATTTATTTTCCTGACTTACATATTTTTACTTTCCAATATAGGTCTGCATGACATGACCTCCCCTGACCTCAGCATCGCCTCCGAGTGGTACGTCTGAAATGTGAACTGATATTTAGAGTAAATCTAGAGAATTTACAGTCCTTCTAATTCTTTTTAGTGACGGACAAATAGCTATTAAAATTACTCCCAAAACAACTCTAAATTATGCAGATGTTAAATTACATTTTACAGCAATGGTACAACAGCATAGGTATTTACATTTATATATTTGAAACAAAATTACTGAAAATATGGAATAAACGTTTTTCAGTCCCACTTATCATGTCAGTGCTGAATGTTTTTCATGAATATTACCACTTTTAGCTGCTTATATTTGATACATAATTTGAATGTTAAAGTTGGAAATGATTTTGCATTGCAGTTGTTTAAGAACTTTTGGAGTTAAGTTACATGCTACAATAGCAATTTAAACAAGTTACTTTCCTAACGTTAAAATGTAAACATAGTTTAGAAAATTATTATAATGTGCACTGAATTGTTCTCAGTGCCCATGCTCTTTTCTCTATATTGTTTTGTATACTGGATGTTGATTGTCCGGCTGCTGTGCATTCTGCAAATGTGTGCTATAGTACCTGTAGCGCACTTCACGCCTCGGTGGGGAGTGTTACAGAAAAGTTCCATTGTGAGAGCTGGTTTCAAATACTCTGATCACTGGTGACATGGTAACATAACAAACAGCTGGATCTCAACAAAAATGTACTGATTTCACTGAAAATCAGGCCTGCTTGAACAAAAACAGCTACATGAGCTCAGATCTGGGATGGGATATTGAGAATAGCCATCCAAAATGAGTGTAGAACCATAATTCCTCTCGTTCGCCAGTGGGAGCTGTAGGTATCAACAAATCAGGCTTCCAACTGGATCAACAGTCCTTTGCTTTGTTTATCCAATTGACAAAATCGTTTTTTCTACAGGACTTACTGTGAGACAGACATCGACCCAGATCACCGAAAATACACTCAGTATCAAGCGGTCATCAGATACCTACAGGGGAAGGAGCCTGACCTGGAGTGTAGGTTTTACCTTCTCACAAAAACATCTCAACATTATTTGAGTAAATGCTTTCAGTTTGCAGAATGACGTGCTTGTATTTGATTCCACACGTGTTTTGGTTTTAGGTGATGAATTGTTGCTCCAGCAGATATTGTTTGATGCCGTTATAACAGCCCCACTGGAGGCTTATTGGAACTCAGTGATGCTTAATGACAGGTCAGACCCCTGAAACTGAACCTCGTGTGAACTTACAACTGGACTATAATCTGCTGCTGTAACAGTAATTTAAGTTCTCTGATAGAAATATGTATGTCATTCCTGTCTAATGTATTGTGTGTGCAGGGTGGAGCCGGGGGTGGAGACAGCTTTTCTTGGGACTCGCTCGGGCCTGATGAGGTTAATGAGATATGCAGGAACGGAGAAAAGAGTGGCAAAGTAAGGATGAGAACACCGACTTGTCATAGTCTGTCTTTGTAGCAGAAAGTAAATCTCACTTACATAACAGAACATGTAGATGATACATCATACTGGTGGCTCTCATTAAATTAGAATATTATCAAAAAGTTTGTTTATTTCAGTAGTTCACTTCAATAAGTGAAGCACAGTATATAAACTGAACTTTTATTTCAGTTAATTATGATGATTTTCCTCTAAAAACTACTGAAAACATGACATTTAATTTCTTAGAATAGAAAATATGTTTAATGCCAAGTTAAAGATTTTTTTTAATATGTACTTTTAATGTAGTAAACAGATTAGAAATGCATGTGTTTTATTCTGATGTACTTTTATCTGAACAAATCTGATGTTCAGTGATGCTGAAAGTGATATTGGACAAAATCACTTTTTTAATTTGTTTAAAACAAACAAAGTAAAAGTTGATCTAAAGTTAAATTTATCACTTACAGAAAATTCCTGACTCCATCAGACAAAGACAACCTGTTCACCATTGACCATTTCCCCCTCTGGTACCGCCTGGCGGTGGAAAACACTCCTGGGAGATTTTTGTACTATGCTGTTAATGACAAAGGTCTACACTCATATCTCTTAACTAAACATATTTGGTTTTTATTCTTTGCAAATAACCAGTCAGTAAATATGAGTTTATTGAGAATTATTGTTCTCCTAACAGGAGTGAAGTATGTTATAGCAACAACAGCTGTCACCGTGTCATCTGGAGAAAGAATGGCCATGGCTGGAGGTCAGTGTCACTGCTGTAGTCCTGATCCACTTTCTGGAGAACGTCGTGTCAAATACATTTTCTACTAACAATATGGATTGATCACGAGAAAGGAAATAAAAAACAACATTTGATGTTAACATGAATTCATGCTTTATCAAAAATCAGAAGCAATTAGTTTCTGATTTTTCTAGGTGAAGTTTTTAAATTTCACCTAGTCTGAATCCCTTAATCATTTTTAAGGGATTCAGGTCCACTTGTCTGAAGTGGACCTGCTGGAAAAAAAAACAAACATATGGCCACCTTCCTAAAAAAAAGTGCTAAGTCAATTTTTTTTGCCAAAAGTATTTATTTATTGATTATTTATTACCTAAATAAATCACTTTTGACAAAAAATTTCTTATTTTAAAAAAAAGTGTCAAATTTAACTCAAATCTACTGATGCTCCTGATATATTTTTGTTTACATAAAAAGAACAAATTCAGACATAATTCAGAATGTGTCGCCTGCAGCTACAGAATATTAGTTGCTGGGATTTAACTGATCTTGCTAATGGTGGGTTACAATATAACCTCTCTCTGGAGCAGCTTGAGAAGGATCAATTCAGTCCCTGACAGATCAGTCACTACAGAGAATCACTGGTGTCAACTTGCCACCTTTTAATGGCATAAAAAAAATAATTCTTCCAAATCTAGCATTCTGTAGCATTCAGCTGAAAATTAAATAAAACGGGAAAAAAAAGATGTATCAATCTGGTTGCTAAAGCATGCATAGTCTTAAACCACTACTTCATGATTTGCTCAGTCATCTGAACATCACACCAAATATTATTTTACAGTAAATCCAATGAAACTGAAATTTGCTTCAGCTCTCATTGTAGATTTTTTTTGATAACACTTTGTTTGACGGATTGTGCATAAGAGTGACATGACACTGTCATAAACATGACATAACATCTGTTATGAACATGAAGGAGTCTTCATGAATGTTTATGACTGTTGTCATGAAGTGTCATTTGGTAAATATTGACACTTTTCATGCATAATTGATTTAAATTTTGCACTAAACGTTCACTAAATGTGTCAATTTTGCATGAAAAGTGTCATTATTTACCAAATGACATGTCATGACAACAGTCGTAAACATTCATGAAGGCGCCTTCATCTTTTTGTTATGTCATGTTTATGACAGTCAGCCTTATGCCCAACTTGTCAAATAAGTTGTAACCAATTTTTCTAATTGATTAAAATGAATTAATTCATGCTGATATTCATCATTTGAACATGTTCAATAAGTCACCAGCTTCAGTGTTGAACCACTGTGAGCTGTGTGTCTGTTCCTGTTTTGATGGTGGCGGTTTTACATTTTGGATGTCATCCAAGTAGACATGACACAGCTGTGAGAGGAAAGGTTTACCACTGACTTTTATCCACAGATGTTAGATGTGAATTCATTTTCTAACATAAGTTCACTTAAAAAAACAGAATAACCTAAAGAAATGTTGCATTTTGGTAATGAAAACGCTGATAATAATAATTTTGATAATGATCAGAAATTTCCCTACAGTAGTGTAAGTAAAGGATATTTATAAAAATTCTGACCCACCTTTCAAAACAGCAGGGGTCTTTGAGATAGAGATCATCCAGAAGAAATAAGGACAGAATAATGCTCCAGGTTTATAAATAAAACCTACCTCAGATGATTCACAACTTACACATTTTTAAGGGATTCAATTGGAAATCACAGCAGATGCTGTCATTGTGATGTAATTTGGCCAAAAACTGAACTTTGTGAAGTTATTTTGAAAAAAAAATACTGCTGAGAGAAAATGAATTGCTATCCTTAGCTTGATGAGGAGTGCAACTGAGTTTGAGGTAATGTTTCAAACAAATTCATTCCTCAAAAGAGAGAAACTTCCAGAGAAATCCTTGATTATTAAGGATTGGTCATGTGACGTCCTCACATGTTAATGCAGCAGTTGGTATTTAAAGGGAGAGTTGCCATAAATGTCGTACCTTGACAGAAGGGGTTTGTAGTTCAGAGCTTCTCCTCTAGGTGACAGCAGAAGTCTGTAAGTATTTAGATGTAGTTGTTACATTAAAGCTTAAAGCTGTATTCACTCATATATCATTGTCTGTACTGAGAAGATATGATAGAAAAATACTAAATTAACATAATTTTACAAGTTGTCAAATATTAAACGGACACAACTGGTGGGAAACTAATTTAATTTGTATTGTTATGCATCTTAAGCTTGTAGTCAGATGCTTTGATAGAGAAAGGAAAACACAAATAAAAAAACTAGAATGTCCAGATGTGCCAATCAGCACACCTATATGTTTCATATGAAGAACACCAATGCATTTCAAATGTGCTACAGTTTTTAAATTTCACCTAGTCTAACTTTTTAAAGTAGTTATACAATCACTCCATGCCCAAAGAGTTTTAGCACAGTGACAGAATTGCATAGTTTCTCCGTGGAGACACTGTTTGAGAACTGAAGAGCAAAGTTGCCAAAGCAATTGGATCTCGGCGTGTCAGAAGCTGCTGATTCGATATCCATACACAAAGTCATAGCCGTCTTTGGGTGTGTCAGTAGATAAAGCTGGGATGTCATCCAGGTCAGTTTCAGTTCCAGACTTGGCTATCAGAGGCTGCCCACGGCTCTTCATCTTTCTCTGGTACCGAGCCATGAGTGAGGCATAGATACAGCCGTAAGTTGCTGCAACAACCATCATGATGCACACTGTGCCACACACCACTCCCGCCACTATTTGTGTGCCATGTGCTCTGCGTACGCTGACTGGCCTATGTCGCTGCCGAACACACTCATCCGTGCTGCTGAGCCGCCCTGGCGGGCAGGGAGGCTTAGTGGCCTGATTCAATGCAACATCCTTGGTTGGACTTGCACAATAAGTGAACATCTCTGCTGGAATGCTACGGATGTCCCTGCCCTTCAGGTTCCTGGGGAAATTGCACTGCATCACATCTACCTGCCCATCTGTAAGACAAAGAGACAGGTGAGTAGACAACATGACAATGTTGTATCAAACTACTCTCATCGCCTATTTTGGACATGCTGACCTGCTTACCTCTGTAAATTAACCACTCCATCCAGTTCTTGAAATCCCTCAATTTGCAGTCACATTCCCAATGGTTTCCAGCCAACTGGAGCTGCTGGAGGTTAACTAGGGGCTCAAATGTAACTCTGTCCAGGGTCTTAAGCCGATTGCGAGCCAGGGACAACCAGGTGAGTCTCTGAAGCCCATCCAGGAGGCCCTTTGGCAACAATAGAAGGCTATTAGAGGACAGATCAAGCCCCTGAAGCTGCCACAATCCCTGGAAGACCTCCTTGCTTAAACCAACACTTCCATTCAGTCCGTGGCCAGTCACTGTGCTGTTAGGGAGGTCAGAGGCTGTTACAATAACACCAAGGTAGTTAGAAGAGAGATTTAACCACTGAAGGCTGCTCAGGCCAATGAAAGCTCTAGGCTGCAAGCTGTGAAAATGGTTGTGGGACAGATCCAGGAGCTCCACGTTGCTGAGGTTCAGCATGTCACTGCTACCCAAGGAGGACAGGTTGTTCTGAGAAAGATGGAGCACTAGTGAATCCAAGCCTAGCTGCTTTTGGATGGGCATCAGAGAGACGAGCCCCACAGCAGAGCAGTCAGTTGTGTTGTGATAGCAGGTGCAGATAGTAGGACAGCCACTGACTGAGCCCAGAAGCCCCAGCAGAACCAGCACCACTCCAGTGGAAGCCTCATAGACTAGAAGACATGAACAAATGAAGAATAGCATTCTTAGAAACACTCCTGTGGACAGAGATATTAAAATTCTTACAAACTCGTTCTTAGTTTGGAGTTGCACAACAACAGAAGGAGTAACTGCATTCCTACAGTGTGAAGGGTGGGTTTATAGAAACTCACCCAAACTCCCATGGTGACTCTGTCCATGCCTCATGTCTTCAGCATTAACTCTGCCGTAAGCGCTGGTTTACATTTGGCTGGTCTTGCTTGTCGCTGGGTAACCCTGACATCCAGGTTCAACCTGAAGAGGTAGTTAAAGAAAATGTTAAAGCACAATGGGGTTATGAAATTGAAGTAGAATTGAGTTTTTGATGGGGAAAACATAAAAAGACATGTTTCCAAAGTATAACATTCAGATGAGTCCATCACTTCCATAGACAGGTTTATAAAATCTGGGATGCAGGATACTTTTCATAATATTTGTGGCAGGATGAGTCACTCTCAGGGGTTTAAGAAATTGCTGTGTTGTACCATGACAGGATGTCACTAGTGGATTAACTACAGTAGAGAGTTTTTCTCACTACTAAATAATTTATAGTCAACTGTTGATGCTATTACAAAAATTTTGAAGAAACTAGTAACAACTCACCTCTAATGCAGTAGGGCAGAAAAAATTACAGAGCTGAATCAGTTTACTATGCTGTCAGTGCAGCATAGTGCATCCTCAAATTTCTACACACTCGTTAGCTACCAACTTTCAAACTTCGTACAACCTTCTGTTGCCTGGAAAGCTTAATTTAACTTGTCTTGCTTGTCACCATGGCCAAGCAGATGGGTCTAAATGTTGCAATGAAAGGTGATGTAGAGAACTGGTTTGTTGAGCATCAGACTTTCTCTCAATCATGCCTTGCTGTTTGACAATATGATGGACAAATATGAATTTGACTGTTCCCTGAAGAACAGCACTTGTTCGACTCGGTTGAGTTAAATGTTAAGGTTTGTTGTAGGGAGGATTATGGCGTAGGGTTGATTCACAGGAGCCGGTCTCAGGCTCTTAGTTTCAGTAAAAGGAACTCTTACTAAGATACATTGGAAAGTTTCATGCTCCCAGTGATTTGGGATTTGGGGGTGGCCCTATTCCTTTTCCCACGTGACTCCAAAAAAGTGAACAAAGCAAAACAATAAAGACAAAGAAAGAGTTTGGTGTGGAAGAACTTGACTGGCATTCATCTTTTTCTGTCTTCAACCCAAAAGACCATCTTTGGTATGAATTAGTATTCTAAAGGTGGTAAATTATTAGTGGAGTAGATGCTGTAAGCCAGGCCTCATCCTATGTCTGTGTCTATCCTTATAAATGTGTTTCTGTAGTTATAAAACACACTCCTAAATCTTGTGAAAAGTCTTTCTTGATGAGCTTATGCAGGGGTGCACAACCATCATAGATTAAAGTTTGAAATGATACTTACATTTGTATGTGGGCGAAGGCAGACAAGTAAATACTTTTGGTGATTGTAGCAGCATGATCAGTATGACCAACTGCTGTTGTAAAATGGGTAAACAAATCTGGATGAATACATACCCAATACTCAATAATCACCACCTCCACTGCAGCCGTCCTACATCAGTCCCTTCCATCCCACCACATAAAAATAATACTAAACACTGTCTTATGTGTACATGCACCATGTATGTTTTGTACATCACTCATATTGAAACTCAGGAAACCCACTGGCTACATTAGATTATTGATATACAGTATCTGTGTGACCAAAATCTGAATTCAAGTTCTCATTTTTAACTGTATATTGTACCTTCTAGTAAAAAAAAAAAAATATTTTTTCATTCATTCTAAGGACTGTTTAAAACCAGAAGTAGCCTAGCATGTCATGTCATTTAAGCTTCTGGTCCACATAAGTTAGATGCTCAGCAGACAGGAAAAAAGCTCAAAAGTTTCTTTAACAAAGAACATGCAAATGATGCAGATCTTTGTCCAGGTTATCCTGTTGAATGGGAACAGTAACTTCTGGAAGAAGACAAGACTGGGAAGAGATATAGAAATTATGGAGGAGAAAATGAAGGAGCTAATGGAGGGAGAACACCAGGGAGAAATAAGCAGAGCTTAGCGTGTTTGGTTTGAGTAGCTGATGATCTGATGGGGCTGGAGCTAACCTGATAGGTGTAGCCAAGGGCGTAGGTTTGGTCTAAGTTTTGGTGGGACCTTACAACTTACTTACTGACCCCCCCCCCCCCCCCCCCCCCCCCCCCCCCCCCCCCGCTCCCAACCATAACCATAACTTCGATACAGTCATACTCAGCAGATCAGTTCAAGAACACTTTACTTTTTCCTGTTCAAAATTCAGCAAACATGACAAGTAAGATCAAAAGAAATATCCTCTGGATCTACTGATTATACAACAAACACAATTGCAGATAACAACATAAAATTATTTGAAGCTCCAGCCACCTCTCCATCGTTCTGCTCTGCCCCTTGCTCTGCTGTCTGAGCATCCTATGTGAAAAAATATTACATAATTAACAGACCTATTCTACCTCACATTCAGTGCTGACCTTACTAAACACCGGACTTTACAACAAATGCGTTGCGTGATAGATATCTAACTTATGGGTCCACTCACTGTACTTACAGCCGAGGTAGCGAAATAACTTCTAATGTCTGTCGTCCTTTTCTTTTTTGGTGGCGACATGGTCTCGGAGACTCATAATAAATGTCAAACTCAGAAGGAGACGCGTTCACTTTCAGCACCATGGACCAAGCTTCCGTTCCGCGTGTGGCCAGCTGGCCGCCGCCTGTCAGCTAATCAAAGTACGGAGATCCACGTTCTTTGAGCCAATAGCGGCATGGGTCGTCATAGTTCATAACAGCGAATTTTAAAATGAATGCTACCACTGCGTAGTATATTGAAATATTAAACTAATCAATCTAGATTTTCGTTTATTTATTTTGTTTTTGTTAAAAAATACATATGTTGTTTTTTTTTAATTAATATGGCAAAAATTGGTCGGGACTATTTTATATCCCTTGAATATTGGTCGTGACATGTCACGACCGTCCATACCCAAACCTACGCCCATGGGTGTAGCCAAGTAAGGATTGATCGGTTGACCAGCGTTTTTCTCCAACCAGACCAGCCCTGCAAACGTTCCAGTAAAAGTTTGTGCTGTTGCTGAAGAGGAATGATGACTAGAGGGCCAGTGAAACAGCTGTGGCACCAGCAGCTAGTTTAGACAGCTAACACAACAGTTGAAGGGTGTGGAGTAAGACTGAGGCTCCAGGAGCCTGTTCAGATGGTGGTCAAACACCTGGCCCGGTCCCTCAAATGAATTCTTATTTACATGCAATCTAATTAATTTTATTCAACATAATTATTTCCAATGCAGTCATATTACAACTCCCTGTAAATCTGGCATGTTTACTTTTCCATTTTTTACTTGTTGGAACAGATATAACATTTTCTACTATAGGCTAAGTGACTAAATTAGTTCTAAATCATCTACTTCCTCTTTAAATATTCTTGAAATGTGCAGTAGCTTTACTCCTATGACAGCCCTTAGTCACTTGTGGCCCTTTGGATTTGTTTTTTCTTTTCCCAAAGAAGTTTTATTTTATACCACAACACCTACATATTTGAAGACAGCTAAAAGAATAGAAAATATCTTTACCTGCTGCCACAATGTTATCATAACACAAAGTTAGACAACGCAGCTGTCTTACCTCAAGCTCACTTTTGGAGTTTTAGGTCCTCCCTTTATTTGTAAAGGGAGGACCTTTACGAATAAAGGGGGCAGGAACCTTTGGCAGGAGGCACAAGTAGCATTCTGTTTCATGAAAACTAGCAGTCTGTCTTTATGATTGGAAGTTTTACTCTTCAGAGTAAAACTTCCAATCATTTTTGGAAGTTTTGCTGTTTGCAATTTCTCCACTTTCCTCCAGTTTTTAGTTAACATCCCTATCTCACTAACACCCCACTCCCCTGAGCCCCAGTGCAGCAATTTTTCTTTCAAACAGCTCGAGAGAAACAGCAGGGCAAAAGTTCTGCAGTACCATCACACTGCAGCATCCAGACTGAGGCAGAGATGAGCAGGGAAAAAAGTATGCTAATGCATTTACACACAGACATACACACTCAGTGTGATATAACGGTGCGCCCATTTTACTTTAAATCACAATGAATTAATGTCACCAACATCATGGGGATTACAGACTATACTGCTATATCTCTGTGTGTTACATGTGCTTGCTGATCCTCAGGGTCATGCTGCTGCTCCTTTACAGAACATCAATAAAAAAGAGAAGCTCAGCACTGAAGGTCTTTCTCTCAGCCAGCATAACCTTACTTGTCAGGCAGTGGCTGCGGTGAAGGTAAAATCTCTGCAAATCCTCCTACATCTTTCCCCACTCACATCGGCAAACCGACTTTTGCTGTTTTTATTTAGCAAACAGAAATACTAACATTTGTCACACATCTGCAAAATGTTTGTACTGTACAGAAGTTTAGAAAACTAAGATATAGTTGTTTTTTCAAATAGTTTTCAAACTAGATAAAGATAATAAGAAATAGATTGTAAGCTATTATGATTACCATATTATGTGTGGTTTATTGCAGCATTGAAATTTTACAACGTCCAGAAGAACGACTTAACTTAGGTTATTGTATTTTGTGCACATAATCTGGACAAAACTGTCAAGCAACTCACCGTCTGCTCGGCTTTTTAGACTCCAGAGAGAGGCAGCGAAGATAGATCATTCCTGTTCTTCTTTATCTGCATTTTTCACTGAGGTACCTGCTATACAGAAAAGGGTTTTAGCTTGAAAAAAATCTTGACTCTGAACGAGCTAGAATTACCCTGAAAGGGAAAATGTATAAAAGCTACAGGAACTTACTCTTCTTTGTAAAGTAGGAATCTATAGCTGGATTTGAAATTGAGTCCAGTTCATCCACCCGTGATTATTGCCTCCTCCTCTTCATCGTCATCACTGGCTCACTGAGCTTCCTAGGTCAGGCAGAGCTCTCCATCCAGCGTGCAATCTGCCAACTTACTGAGCAGAGGAGAGAGAAAGAGAGCAAACAGAGACTAGACAAGACACACAGTGCTCCTGCTGTGTGTGTGCGGGCGTGTGTTGGGGTGTGTGTTCTTGCACACACACACAGAGTTCTCCACAGTATTTCCCAACAAATACTATGTTTTTCTTCTTATCGTTCCCGAAGCCTGGGCCTCATAAGAAGTGCTGCTTTTAGATTAGGTTTAGTACTAAGTTTTGGAAAGCTTTTATGCTATTTTAACTCCACCTAGTTTTCCAAAATAGTTCCTAATCTAATGTTTTCTATCATGAAATATTTCTTTATAATACAGATGAGTTATCATCAGCATCATCATCATAATCATTTCTTTGAACATTTAATGACTTAAAGGTCATTCTTTACAGATGACCTAAAAGTTTTCACTTGGAGTTTGACTAATAATTTATGTTCTATAAAAAAATAAATATGGTTATCTCTGTTGAACTTAAACCTTCTATCTCCAATATGAGTTTATTAATGGGAACCAGACAGCAACACAAAAGATGACCAGTAGATTGGATTCTTACACAAAAACTAAATTACTTAAAATTAGGACCAGGATAAACCGTGGTTACTTTTGATTAAATAATTGCATTGATTTTAACACATTGAAATTTTTTACGCAATTAATAATTTTTTTTTTTTACATACAAAGGTGCCTTTGTATTTGTGTGTTTCTGGTATGCCCATAAATCTGATGCACAATCAGCCTTTAGAAACAACAGCGTTGACGATTAAGTTGCTTCTCCCAGTGAGAGCTAATTCTCTGTAAGACTGTGTTCAAGGTTTGCTAAAAGCAGTTAGCCTTGCAGTGAAGCTTTTCAAGACTAAAATAGCATCTCAATGTTAAACATCTAACAGCAGCACAGATGTCCCCAATGCTAATGCTAACACTCACAGTTCACATTTCCTGAAACACTTGAACTCTAATGGGTATAGCAACACTTTGCACCATTCTGATGCTTAAATAACCTAAATTTTGATAATAAATAGTTTGATTAAAACGTGATTAATTATGATTAATTATTTACAGACCCTGCAATTTTAATAGAGTCCCACCACTACCTAAAATGAAGATACAGGACTTTTGTCTGACAGCTTCTATATTTATCATGGAGGGAAACAGAACACATGGCAGTAAAACTTTACAGTCATTTAAGCAAAGGTTAAATTCCTATTTCCATAAATCCATCCATCCATTTTCTATTCCTATGAGAAAAGGTAAGTCCACATTGGACAGGTCGCAGGTCCAACACCGGACAAACTAGAGACACAAAAAATAGACAAAAAAAAACATGCACACACTCACACTTAATGGCAACTCAGAGGCCAGTAAACATAACCTGCATGTTTTGGGGCAGGGGGAGAAAGCTCTTACCTGTGCATGTATCCTACCAATTTATGCACAGGTGGGATATGCTCATTTCTAAGCAGAAAGATGCCACTGTAAGCAAAAGTGCTAACAGCTCCGTCCTCTGTACAGACAGAGGTAAGGCTTTGGGCGATTTTCTGCCCTTAGTCCTTCTTCAGCAAACAAAACAAAGTGTTACCTCTGCAGATTCCAACTTGTCTTGCAGCTGTTCTGACACTGTGTGTGTGTTTGTGTCTCCTATTTTTAGCTATAGGGGTGCAGATGTCCTTGGATTGGCTGGAAAAAAGGTTCTGGGCCATTGCCAAGCAGGTGAATGCAAGACGAAAGCACTCATGAGCAATTTGTGGGATGTTTGATAAACTGAATGATGTTGACTGTTAGTCGTCTCTTTTCATTTTTAAGTGCCCTCCTTTGCTCAAGTTCATATTTATTAGGGGTGCATCGATAAATCGACCAGCTGATAAATCAGCCTTGATTTCTTTAATTCTGGGGGATTGATGATCGGCTGATACTTACATGTGAAGTTGATCTTATTCTCTGATCTTATCTACCTCACCAAAGTTCTACAAATCAACTGTTCTCTTCTGCTCTGCTGTGAGAGAGGCTTGACTGACCTACCAGGTCATGTCCAAACGTTCCCACTGTTATCAACTCAATAACTTTCTTGCTATATTTAGCGACATTTCACTCGGCAGGTCAGGCGTTTAAAGATTGGTAATTGGCCAGAAAACTGCAATTGGTGTACTCCTAATAGATACCTCACACTACCATTGAACCTTCCTTATTTTATTGTGTTTCTTGATGCGTCATCCTCAATCTGTGAGAAAAAGTGAATAATTGAGATAGTTTTTCTGTAAACATAAAAACATCTTTTTACAGACTGCTTGTTGCACAATGTAGAACTAAACATATCTTTGCTTAGTGACATAACAAAGAATCTTTTCCACAATGTTATTAACATTTCCAAAAATCCCTTTTTAATTTCTGGTACTTACATTCACTAAAAAAAAAAAAAGCAAGCTAAAGATACTTTTTTCCAGCTGTTGTTTTAGTAGCTAAGTATATATTCTGTATTAAATATCTGTCCTCAACTAAACTGAAACTCAAAGTCTAAATGTCTGGTGAGCGACAGCAGCTAGCTCACAGACCCCCAAAAGACTCATACAGGGTTTTTTTCTTTCTTTTTTTTTTGTTGGTTTATCTGCTTAGTGTTTTGCTGTTCACTGGTCAATACTGTTTGGGTAACAAAAATGGAAGACAATCATGGAACAAGATGTTAAGTTATATTTTATCTTGGTGCCTTAAGATAATATGAAATAGAAGATACAATCATAATCATTTTTATTATCATTATTAATAGACATTCCTAAATTAACCATAACCAGACTTATGCAAACATGAAGATGAGATAAAGCAAAAGTGAAAAGAAGGGAATCAGTGATTTGCTCTGTTGATTAGAGGTGGGAGGGACCAGCCACAAACCTGATTTATCTCTAACTAAACTAAATCCCTCTACTGGACACTCATGATTCTTCTTCACTGTTCCTGTCTGGAGCAGACACCATGCTGAAAATATGTATGACAATATGCATATGTGACATAAGATTGTATCAAAAGAGATCACTGTTAGATGTTTTTTACCTGTTGTGTTCGGTAGGTAAAGGTTCAGGATCAGGTTTTAGTGGAATGCCTATTTGAGTAACAAGAAATGTTTGGAATCATTAGCTTGACTGGCTTCTGGCTTGCAGTGTTGTTTTTCATCAACCTCCAAACTGAAACTTTTAGTATTGTTTTATTTTTTTTATTTTTTTGTATTTCAAGTAATTTCATTTCATTGTCACTCATTCTGCCCATGCCATGGATCCTGGAAAAGTGATTCTGTTTTTTCATGTTATATTCAACATCAAAATGCCCAGATTCTCAAATCATGAAGATAATCAAATTTTGTCTTTTGTAAATAAAGTCAGAATCATCCATCTTGATGCATCAGAAAATACTTTTGTTTTCCCATTCCCTCAAATTATTCCCTCCCAAGTCATAAATATAGGACTGACTGGTGTGTGGAGCATGATAATGTTGAACTGATTTAAATCTGTAGCTTTTGGTCTTCATCACTTTTCTTTGTGTGTGTTTCTTCTAGCCCAGTGACACAGATGTAAGTAATTAGGTTTTATTATTATTATTTTTACTACTCTCATCAAGTTAAAATGACCTTCTTTCTTTTGTTTTCAGTGCTCAAATGTTGAGGGGGTGTGTCCTCTGAGCTGTGAAAGTGATGTAAGTACATGACTTTACCTTTTTATATGATGATCTTCACAAAAGCTATTCCCTTTGATTTTAACAACAAATAACTACAAGAATTAGTTTTGCTCATATTTTATCAGGACCTGAGTTGCTACCTAGTTGACAACAATGGTTTCATCCTGCTGTCTAAAGAGAGGAATGAAGTAAGTTTCATCGGCAATTCTGCTCTTGTTATAACTCGGATGTAGCTTTAAACAAATACCACAGTTGTGCAATAACAGGTAAGTTATATTTTATTTACAATTAAACCATGAGAGCAGCTAAACAAGAAGTAATATCTGGTGCCTGTCTGTGTGGAATCCTTACGTAAGTAAGGCATATAAATGTGGTCATAATGGAGTTAAAACACTATGATATTCCTCTTTAATAAAACCTTGATTCTGGAGACTTTATTAGCCTTTAGTTATTTATTTCACTTTAGCTGAAGACATCTTGTCTCATGTAGTAATTTAAAGACAACAGTTTTGTATTCGTTAAAATAGTCTGAGAGAGAAGCGCAACAAAATGGCAGCACAACCAGACAATGAAATGTTTAATCTGATTCTTTGAGTAATGAATTCTGCTCCCAGAGGTTTCTTAATCTAAAACTTTGGAAGCAAAATATGAAATCACACATGGTTCTTTGTGCAATATTGACAAATTATCAATATGTTTTTTTGTATTTTGGTTTTTCTTCAGTAGGTATTTCAAAGTGTCTTAGTACCTTTCTCATTTGCAATGTCACTGACTACGCCAACAAATAGAAATCCTACTAAATATGACAAAACATTTAAAGTAACATGTTGACTTTCTTGTGATTATTATTAATATTGTAATTTTCTTATTAAGTGGGAATCGCCTCGATGTGAGTCTGTTACATTTAAATAGTTACTCCCGGTCAGCTGATTTCTCAATGCAATTATCAAAAAACAAATAGTTTTTTGAATATTTTGAGAATTTTGGAACAGATGTTAATATTTCTTCCAGTAAAAAGAAAAATGCTGATAAAAATATGACTTTTTACCAAAGTCTCCCAATGATTTAAGTAGTTTGGGGTTTAACCTAACATAAGAATAAAGTCATAAAATGCATCAGTTTCATCTGCAATGCTCAGTAGTCCTGTATTGTATTTCAAAGATCTGCATTAAGCAAAAGGTACATATTGATTAAGTACTTTCTAAAGATATTTTTCCTTATGGTGGTGAGCAAAGTCTTTTTGAAATTAATTTAAGTTTTATTTATTTTTGAACCAATAAGTCCAGGCTACTTGGAATCCCAAAGCTGCATTTTTTTTATAATTATTCAGATTTAGTTGTGGAACTGCTCTTCATCTCTCTGACTGTTATTTTGGATGAAAAAGGAATTTCAGGGTTTTGCGACTCTTTGGATCATTTTATGGTCTTATCAAAAACATCTGGATGGTTCATGGGATTTAAATGCAGATTAGGATTTAACCCACGTGTTTATGCTGCATTAAGGAGATTACAGCAGCTGTTACACCTGCTAGCGTCATCTGACCTTGGTGGAGCATTATAGAGAGGTGCCAGTTTGCAGAAGGTCTGATGGTTTATATCCATGCAGGGAAAATTCATCAAACCTGCTTTTCAAAAAACTACAATGTTATGTCTGTCAGACAAGACTGAACAGCAGGGCCAGGCCAAGCCTCCATGGGAACCTAAGCAAAATTTGGTTTTGGGGCCCTCTAGTTCTGCTAACATTGTGGACTGGCTGTAATCAGCAGTCCGATCATTAGACCATTCACACACCTGCTATAAACGTATTGCATCTCTGGCAGTGCTGTTTACATTATATACATGTATAATAGGATACATTTATTGGCCAACTGATTTATCGACCAGTTGATTTCTGGGCACCTATTTCCTTAATTTTGGGGGATCATGATTGGCCGGTACTTACATGTGAACCCCATGTTATCTCCTAATCTTATCTTCGTCATCAAAGGTTTAAAAATCAGTCTCTGTCCTCTTCTGCTCTTCAGTGAGAGGTGTGACTGACAGACTGACCCACCAGGTCAGGTCTGAACATTTAGACTTAGCAATATTCACTGTTGCCAACTCAGCGACTTTCTTGCTACATTTAGCAACATTTCAGACAAAAAAAAATTCATATCAACCAAAATCAAAATTGGCAGGTCAGGCTTTTTAAAGATCAGTAACCAGGGATCGGCCAGAAAACTGCAATCAGTGCAGTCCAACTTAAGATGGAATACATGCACACATATTCATAACATTCTTTGATTAAATAAATTTCTCTTAAGCGTTACTCCAATAGCTAAAAATGTAATTTATACCAGGCGAGTTTTTCTCACTTGATAATGTGGACCGGTACCGGTTCTGAGCCTTCAAATGATTTTAACAGAAGTTTCACATAACTTAGAAGTTGATGTAAAAACAATGTTTGTTTCAGTCACAAAATAATTATGCTCAGCAGCAAGAAACATATCCCCAACTACAGCATAGAGCAGTTCATCCATGGACCTTACCACAGGGACTGTTTTTCATTGGCTGATGCCCATTCTACGTGGTCACGTGTGTGGCCGTCTCACAAACACACGCTTCCCGTTACAGCGTAATGGCAGTACTGATACAACTTCTACACCTTGAAGCCTGTCTGCTACACAGTCTTACGTTAGCTAAACAGATCAATATCCAATGTGTACTGTATCTGACATACAATAAAGATTTTATTTTAGCAGAAAGGGCTTTGGACTGTTAGCCACTCTAGCACCAAGTACAGCTAGTCAATCAACCATCGTTGTGTTCAGGGAAGCGCTGATTAATAACCGAGAAATAAATATCAAGCCTGGAAACTTGATATCGTAACGGACTGAATGTTATGTTTTTAACGTAATCTTTGCTTGTCTTTCGGGGCACAGGCGATTGCCACGGTAACAGGTGTGCTTAAACTGCAAAGAGAGAGAGAGAGTAAAAAGGTAGGAGTGGTTTTGAGTTGGTCACCTGTTCGGGTTATTTTACCTTTGTTTACCTTTGCTGTGGCGCATTACAGCCACTGTAGTTTCTAAATGTTGGACTAATTACCTCGTTCGTTTGTGAGTATACATCATTCACAACAAACATCAAATAGAACAAATATATTTCATTAAATTTTAACAAACAAATGGCTTCTACCGCGATAATTATGTGAAATTAAATTAATTATATCCCAACTTCAGAAGATTTGCCTTTACCTTTACAGAGCTCTTTGGTTCCTCCTATCAGTCTGTAGCTTCTCATATTTCAGTCAACAAACCAAATTTCAGATCTACCATAACTGACTGACACCTGCTGGCCTCAGGTGTGCAACCAGCTTGTGACTGAGAAACCAGTAACCTGCTCCCAGATGATGACATGAACTTGTTAGTTCCTCTGTCCATTGTAGTAGCTGATATATTGTGAAAATCCGGTAGAAATGATGCACTAATCAAGTCATGTTTACATAGAAACAACGCGCTGCGAGGCTTTGTTTGTGAGACTTGCGGTCACGTGGGTCGGTTGTGGGTGGAGCTTTTTAAGGTCCATGTAGCAGCTATGTAGCCTGACGTAAAAACATTTTGCTAGACAATGTCAAACATTGACAAGTTTTAATTATTGTTATCAAACGTTATGAAACACACTGTTTTCAAGTCAAAAATACCTCAGAAATATACAGAGCCAAGCAGGAGAATCAACTCCTTTAAAGTTTAAACTCAGTTTCATACAAACACAAAGACCCTAGCATAAATGTTTGGCTGTTGAACTGGACCATTCCAGGCCGCTATCAAGCTAATTTTCTGTTAGCAGCTTTATAAATCTTTTACATTACATTACGTTACCAAGACACATTAAAATACACCTTTATCTTGGCTTTTTCTATTTTTCCTCTTTCTTTTCTCCCTCCCTGAAGGATAAGTCCTTTTGTGAGACATTGTTTTGCTATGGGTCTCCATGCATTGCATGGCAGGCACCTATTGTTCTACACCCAATAGAACTCCTCTTTATTGGGGCCTGCCCATAGCAATGCATAAGGAGAGCTATTTGCTAGTAATCAGCACTTTTGGTCTTTCAGGATTTGGTTAGAATCTGCAAATTGTGCATTTATTTTATGCATCAAATAGTACAGCTTGTTTTTAGACTTATTAAATTATGTCAGTAGACTTTTTACGTTCCTGATTGGGGCAGGATTTGTAAAATTTTGGAGTTTGTGTAGAAGTGTAATACTGTATACTCAAGACAGAAATGGATTAGTAATCAGATGTCCACATTACAGCTGCCTGTGAGATCTGGATTAACTGCTAAGAATCATAGCATGAGGATTAATCCTAAACCCACCAACTTGCTATAAATATACTTATTCACCACATTCACACACGTCCGGCAGGTCGGCTGTACTTTACAAAACAGATAAATTATTCTATTTAAACCTTTTTTTAAATCAAAAATGTTTAATCGGTAAGGTTTAGACTTACCAGCTAAGTGGTGTTCAAATGTAGAAAATACAACTACGTACCCAGATATAGTCTGATCTAAAGTGACCTGCAGAAGAAGCTCATTTTTCATTTGCATGTTGACTGTATTCCCAGTGGCATTACTAAGCATATGACAAAGTGCTGCTTTGACGTGTTTGCTGAGCTCTGAGTTTTGCAGGCAGGTGTGGAAACACTGAGAATCTACCAAGTGCTACACCACCATTGCGTAAACATTAGGCCTATAGAATATTGCAACAAACACTTTTACAGTAGAGAAATGACATCACTACTAATAAGAATAAACAAGAGCAGAGAAAATTGTAGGGAGCATGGCGACCCAGCAAAAAACAAAAAAGGCTTGAGCAGAGATTTTAAGTTTGTGTTGCAAAAATGTTAACTATTATATCCAAATACCTGTGATTCATCCTCTAGATTAGAAACTAGAAAACTGAAGGAATTAAATATTTTTCTATATAAAAATAGATTAGACAAGTTTAATCTGAAATGTCTTTTCAGAGAACTAACTCCAACATTCATAAGGTGCTTAAAATTTTCTCCTTGAACCGTTAATGACAATGCTAATTGTTTATGAGTGCTACAGCTTATTGCTGAATGAACAGTCCATTTTTACATCAGGTAATTGCTCTTTTGGGCATTATATAACTGATTTTAACCAACCATTGTTACACATGGGATTAGTGTGGCCATTTAACATGAAGCTTACTGAAAATGTAAAAATAAAAGCCTTGACAAATTTTACATGAGATTATTGCTCTTTTGAGCATTATAGAAATGATTTAACCCAATCACTGTTACTCATGGGATTTGTTTGGACATTTAAAATGAAGCTTACTTAAAATTTCAAAATAAAAGCCTTAATACTCCCCCCTGGTTAGTGCACCGCCATAGGCGGTGCAATAATATTAGCCGTAT
Source organism: Xiphophorus hellerii (assembly GCF_003331165.1). NCBI lineage: Eukaryota > Metazoa > Chordata > Actinopteri > Cyprinodontiformes > Poeciliidae > Xiphophorus > Xiphophorus hellerii. The sequence goes on along the minus strand of NC_045673.1, from coordinate 31,487,791 downwards.
TATCCTTCTCTCTTAGGTTAGTGCACTGCCTTGCTTAGCAAGGCAGTATATTAACATTAGCAAAAACATTAACATTTCACTGTCCCCCACGAGTGCACCGCCACAGGCAGTGCAATAATATTAACCTGCATTATCTTTTTCTCTCAGGTAAGGGAGCTATGCAAGGCAGTTCGCTGGGTCCATTAGCATTAACCTTTTAGCTTAAATAAGGTATTAGCTATTTTTCTGACTTATTAGCCATGTCTAGCATACTGAATGGAGTAAGTCAATTATAGACAACATCCTAGTGATGCCCCACATGCTACTGACAGCATTCATGCTAACATTAGCATTTTGGCTAATTTTAGCTGATACACTTACTTTATCATACTGAATGGTGCAAGTCTATGTTAGTAGACATTCTTGTCATTCTCCTCATGCTATTGATTACATTGCAGCTTTTTTAAGCATTGATGCTAATTTTTAGCATCAGAACGCTGGGTCCAAACCTACGGGCACACTTTGGCAGGCAGTTAAATTTCTTCAGGGATTTTCTAGTTGGGCCCTGCCCATAGCAATGCATAGGGAGAGCAGTTATTATACTAAATGTCTCATGTTAATATTCAGTGGTGGATTTTTTTAACCTTCACAAATTTACTTTAACAATTAATTAAAAATTATATTGCTCCACTTTTAGCTACTGTATATGATCATGCTTTCCATCTGCCAGGGATCTGCAACCTGGATCTCTGGTGACACAAGTGGCTCTTTGGCTCACTTATTCAAATGAAGTATTGCTCTGTTTTTTTTTGTTTCATTCTTTTTCAAGTGTTGCCATGGAAAACCACTGACGACCTATTCTAACTGACCTCTATGCATGAACGACTGCTCTATGGATCACTCAGACAAAAAACACTGCCATAAAATAATGTCTATCACTGCACAAAGGTATTCAAACAATATTATCGTTTATTGCAATAATTTTTGAGACAATTAATCGCTCAGCAAAATTTGTTATTGTGACAGGCCTAGGTAGGAGTTCTTCCTGTAACCGGTGGGTTGGCGGTTCTAACTCCCACACTGTCTGTCTCAGTTGTCTGCCTTGTCTGCTGGTGGCCGCCGATGGTTCATGGCAGCTTCTCTTCTGTCAATCTGACCTCGGGCAGCTGTGGCTATGATGTAGCACGACACCATCAGGGTGTGAATCTGTGTAAATGTAGTATAAACTGCTTTGGGGTCCTCTGGATTTGATAGAGCACTATAGAAGTAAAGGCCATTTACAATTAGTTTGTACTTCATAAGTAGAAATCAGTGATTAATCCAGCTAGGCAGAGCAGAGCATGCTGTCCTCCTAGAAGCAAACTGTTTGGATGACCAAATGGTGTATAGTCCAATAAAGAATCTCAAATCTCTGTGTAATAAATGCCCTGTTGGGTCATTTAACCTGACCCAAGTTTAAGGAAAGACATATGAAGGGTTCATGTAACTTCTTAAGGCTCTCTTTATTGCTCCGTCCAAACCCCTTACACTTTTTCCAGTTTCCAGAGTGAGGAAGGTAGTGAGACAGACCTAGTATCACTAGGTCTAGCCATGGCATTGGCTAAGACATTTTTGCCAGTTTTGTTTTGTATAACTTTTGTAGGGTTCCCTTTGGGATCCTTTCTTTTTGGTCGTGGATGTGACAACTCCTGTTTCTCCCTGGGTTAATGTTTGTTCTTTTATGCCTCTGGTGAAGTGGGTGTGGCAGCTGACTGGGATCACATAGTCAGCTACTAACTCCACCACAGACTGCTCTTACTCTCCCCATAGCAAGCAGTTTACTGCTCTGTTTTGGCATGAGCTGAGTCATGACAGTTGCCTAATAATTCTGCACAATGACAGTGATATACAGATATTCTCCTAAGAAAACCAAAACCTCATTTGCTTTCTTAAACGTTGATGTTTGCAGTATATAAACATTTTGGATTAAGGGAGCCCTGTAGCTGGCAATTAATTGATCAATTCTCAAATTAAGACTTGCATAATTGTGCGCACATTGTAGAATCAATTTGGAATGTATGCAACTGAAATGCGTGTGTGTGATTTGAACTGTATGATTTGAGTGCTGTGAAAAATGCATTGTGAATCGGCGCTACACTATAAATAAACTGAATTGGTTTGCGTGTATGGTCGTTTGTCATACAGTCTGATGGACTAGAGATTTGTACATCGCCTCTTACCTAGTGACCGCTAGAGATAGGCACCAGCTTCCCTGTCCGGATAAGCAGATCTAAACAATAGTTGGTTATTTATGTAAACAGGAAGGTCACCTGTGGTCAGAACTCCTTCTAATTTAACTCCTTCTAATTTAGAAAGCTATAACAGTGTTATAGCTTGGGCTACACTTGTAAAAGCATAGGGTGACTTTTATAACAATTTTACAAGAAATTTCATTAAACAGTCCGATGTTGTCAAACTTCTAATATGCAAAAAATGATAATCTCTCCTTCATTCAAATGGTATTCCATTGATTATCACAAGCATAGTCACATTTTTCACATAAGTACTGTTATAGGTGACCGCAGACTGGATCTTCAGTGTTAATGTGCTCTGACTTGTATTTTTTACATTCTGACAGAAACCAGTCAGAAGAGCAGTACAGTGTACAGTACATGAAGCACCTGTTTGCTAAATGCTAACATTAATTTAAATAGAACTGTTCTATATGTCTATGTTATGGGAGTGTAATAAAACACAATATTCTTTGCAGGTTGGTCGTTTCTTTGGGGAGGTGGATGGGTCCGTCATGGCTTCACTGATCAAAATGGGAATGTTTAAAAAGTAGGACTTTGTCAGACACCTTTCAGCTGAGCCGTTCTGTTTGCTGCCAACCTCAACCCAACCTGAATGTTTATTTGCAGAGTGTCTCTGTTTGACTACCAGGCTATGTGCAAGAACAGCCACCATCATGCCAGCAGTGCTCGACCTTTGCTTAGTGTAAGTCTCTCCGCATACTTAGCAACTTGTGATATAATATAATAGAGTTCTGACAGCATAGATCAGAGTGAATCACAGGAAATCATTTATTATGACTGTTATTATTATTGTGTGTAGTTCAACATATTTTTTTTCCTTTGAAATCTGCAAATTCCTTCCTCCTGTTTAGCCGTTCTACATGATTTTGGCTTTGATGAGATGGCTCTTCTCCAACGCTTTGATGTAAGTATCTGTATCTGTAATGGAGGATCAGTGCCGTATACTCTGTGATTACTGTAGATCTGATTTCCACCACTCAAACATTGGTATCACAGAAAGTTTCAACTGTTGGGTCAGTAACAGAGAAGAAAATTAGACTGGCCCCAACCCAGCATTTTAATGTTCACATTCAGTGACTCCTGGTAAATCAAACTACAGTTTTTTTCTAAGGTGTGTGTCTGTTTTATCCTTTAGGTTTGTGCTGGACTTCAACTTCTGCGGTCTCTGGCACTCTGACTATTTTGTTGATGGTAAGATGAAGTTAATATGGTCATCAATCTTAGTTATTGTATATTTTTAAGCTCTCCCAAACACAGTTAAAAACAGAAAAAGTCTGAATAAAATATTTCAAATAAAAATGTGTGTACTCATCCAAAAATGCTAAGCTATACATGAGAACTCTGTGAAGTTAGTTTAGTAAGAAAGCGTTATAAACTGATTGCAATGGATGTTGCACCGAACATCCATTTTTCCAATTTGAGATGAGTTTATTTCACAAAATGTCCCATAACGCCAGGTGATCAGAGACATTTTTTTCTGATGTTTGCAGTGTGAGTTAGAACTTTGAGGCACAGTCTTCTACCGTGTTTCTGAAGCAGGGAGAGTTTGGCGTTTTGAAGTAAAGGCATATGACTTTGAGCAGGTCTAGCGTTATGCTTCTTTGCACACATATTGGAAACCAGTTTGACCTGGATTTATCATAAAATAAAGCAACTAGTGAATAGCTGTTGTGGTGGGATGGACTTAAGGTAAGATTTAACATCTTTTACAGAACTGGAACCTTAGAGATTATAATTTTAGAAAGATCATATTTATTCTATGTTCTCCTGTTTTAGCCTCTCTTCATTGTCTCCCTGTTAAATCCAGAATAAAATATAAGATTCTCTCAATAACCAACTTCATCATACACCAGAGACCTGATTGGTCCATATATTCCTAACAGAACACTTTGCTCTCAGACTGCAGGTTCACTGCTGGTTCCTAGAATTAGCAAAAGTAGAATATGAGTCAGATCCTTTAGTTCTCAGACCCCTCTGCTGTGGAACCAGCTCCCAGTTTTAGTCTGTGACACAGACACCCTGTCTTGTTTTAACACTAAGCTTAAAACTTATAGCTTAGGCTATACTACCTTATAGTACTCTTATAGTAGCTTAGGCTAACCTCTGTAGCTATGCTGCTATACTGTAGATCTAGTCTGCAGGAGGACAAACTGACCATTTCTCCTGGATCAATCAATCAAATTGTATTTGTATAGCACATTTCAGCAGCAAGGCATTTCAAAGTGCTTTACATCATTACAAACACAGAAACACAATGCAATATAGAATCAATAATCAAAACATGACATTAAGTCAAGTTCCATCATTAAATTTGTAATTGATTACATTTCAAATACAATTCTAAACAGGTGAGTTTTTAGTTGAGATTTAAAATAAGTCAGTGTTTCAGCTGTTTTACAGTTTTCTGGAAGTTTGTTCCAAATTTGTGGTGCATAGATGCTGAATGCTGCTTCTCCTCATTTGGTTCTGGTTCTGGGGATGCAGAGCAGACCAGAACCGGAAGACCTGAGAGATCTGGAGGGTTGATACAATAACAGCAGATCTTTAATGTATTGTGGTGCTAAGCCATTCAGTGATTTGTAAACTACCAGCAGTATTTTAAAGTCTATTCTTTGAGCTACAGGGAGCCAGTGTAGGGACTTTAAAACTGGTGTTATGTGCTCTATCTTCCTGGTTTTAGTGAGAACACGAGCAGCAGCATTCTGGATCAGCTGCAGCTGTTTGATTGATTTGTTGGACAGACCTGTGAAGACGCTGTTGCAATAATCAATACGACTGAAGATAAACGCATGGATGAGTTTCTCTAGATCTTGCTGAGACATTAGTCCTTTAATCCTGGAAATGTTCTTCAGGTGATAGAAAGCCGACTTTGTAACTGTCTTTATGTGGCTCTGGAGGTTCAGGTCAGAGTCCATCACTACTCCCAGGTTTCGGGCCTGATCGCTGGTTTTCAGTTGTAATAACTGAAGCTGTGCATTGACTCTAGATCGTTCCTCTTTAGGTCCAAAAATAATAACTTCAGTTTTGTTTCTGTTCAGCTGGAGAAAGTTTTGGCACATCCACACATTTATCTGTTCTAAGCATCTGTTCAGTGATTGGATGGGTTCAGAGTCCCCTGGTGACATCGTAATGTAGAGCTGTGTGTCATCTGCATAGTTATGGTAGCTAATATTATTTCCTGTTATAACCTGAGCTAGTGGGAGCGTATAACTATTGAATAAAAGGGGTCCTAGGATTGAACCTTGGGGTACCCCACATGTGACCTTTGACCTCTTTGATGAAAAGTTTTCAATTGAATCAAAGAAATCCCTGTTCTTTATGTAAGATTCAAACCAGTTAAGCACTGGACCGGAGAGTCTGACCCAACTCTCCAGTCGATTCAGTAATATGTCATGGTCAACAGTGTCAAAAGCTGCACCGAGGTCCAACAGAACCAGCACTGTGGTTCTCCCACAGTCCGTATTTATATGGATGTCATTGAGCACTTTTACGAGGGCGGTCTCCGTGCTGTGGTAACCATGGAAACCAGACTGGAAAGAGTCTAAGCGGTTGGTTATTGTTAGGAAGCTAGTTAATTGTTTACACACAGCTTTTTCAATAACTTTGCTGATGAATGGGAGGTTGGAGATCGGCCTGTAATTCTGCAGTAGTGATTTGTCCAGATTGTTCTTTTTTATAAGTGGTTTGATTACTGTTGTTTTCAAAGCCTGGGGCAAAACGCCTGATGAGAGTGATGAGTTTACTATTTGGATCAGATCAGTAGCAATAACAGGCAGGACTTTCTTAAAGAAATGTGTGGGTAGGATATCCAGACAGCAGGAACTGGAGCTTAGTTGACTTATAATTTCCTGTAGGGTTTTATAATTAAGTAGTTGGAATTGGGTCATTTTTCCTGTATTTGTTTTGTTTGGGCACAGCACTGGTACTGGCTTTATAGTGGATGTACAGATTAATCCTCTGATTTTTTGAATTTTCTCTGAAAAGAAGCTGGAGAACTGGTTGCAGGCGGCAATACATTGGAATTCAGGCGGTAACACCACAGGAGGGTTTGTGATTCTGTCAACTGTTGCAAATAAAGCTCGAGCATTGTTAATGTTTTTGTTTATGACATCTGCAAAGTAAGCCTCTCTTGCATGTTTTAGTGTTAAATGATAGTTACGTAGTCTTTCTTTATAGATGTCACAATGAACATGGAGTTGAGTTTTACGCCATTTTCGTTCTGCCCTACGGCAGAGTTGTCTTGCAGATCTAACTGTTTGTGTATTTCTCCATGGAGATTTCTTTTTTACCAGACACAACCTTCATTTTAATTGGGGCAATGGAACCAATAATATCTGAGACTTTAGACTGAAAATCATTTACCAACTTATCTACATCATTACAGCTTAAGGGTGAAGAAGAAGAGTAGATTTGATTAAAAGTTTCTGCTGTGTTTTCAGTGAGAGAACGTTTTGTGATGGTTGCTGTTTGTCCAAGTGGGTTAAAAGATAAAGAACTTTCAAAGATAACAGGAAGTGATGCGACAGGGCGACATCAGTTACAGAGAGATTGGAAATATTCACACCCTTACTGATAACCAGGTCCAGTGTGTGTCCTTGAGTGTGTGTTGCTTGTTTGACATGTTGTGTTAGACCAAAAGTCTCTAAAATATTAGAGAGCTTTTTTGCCCCTCTGTCTTGGGGGTTGTCAACATGAATGTTGAAATCACCGACAATTATTAAACAATCATAATCAATACATATGAGAGATAGAAGTTCATTCAAGTCAGTAAAGAAATTTTCCACAAAAGTTGGAGTTTTGTATAGAGTTACTGTCAAAGTTCGTTTGTGGCCTATTACCTCAATTCCAAGACACTCAAAAGAGGTGAAGTGACCCAAAGAGATTTTACTACAATTTATGGTATTCTTAAATATTGAAGCCATGCCTCCTCCTTTTTTATGTTTTCTATTCTCACTGAAGAAATTGTAGTTAGGAGGCGCAGATTCAATTAGTACGATCGGTTCATTATTATCATTCAACCATGTTTCTGTCAGAAACATAACATCGATATTATGCTCAGTGATGAAATCATTAATTAATAGAGCTTTAGCACAGAGAGATCTTGTATTTAAAAGAGCTAGTTTAAGTGACTTGGAGCCAAGAATTCTTCAGTCTGAGGTTCCTTTAGGCAAGGGAACAGTCTGATGTTTGAATTAAAACAGCTGTATTTTATGTTTCTGTTTCTTGTAAATTTTCTTGTAGTGACCCGGACAGGTAATGTCCTGTTCTGCAGTGCCGGGGGGCCAGACACATTCTGGAGTAAGAAGGGTGTAAAGATAAAATCTGGACCCCGGCCTCAGACCTCAGAAACGCAGAGTGATGGATCCTCTGGGAAGTTAGAGTCAGGTGGCTTAAATGAAGTGAGGTCTGCTACGTGAGCGCTGGATCTGCTCGTCTCCAAATTAACTTACTTGCTGTTATTTCAACTTTAAGCTTTATGTTCTCTATGTCTGTTACTCTTCATTACAGCCACATCTGATCTGGCAGTTTTAATGTTTTCTTTCTATACATGATACAGCTGATCGTGTTTTTCAGTGTTTAGCCCGGCCTCCTGTAAAGCTGCTAGTCAAGCTTTTGCTGTGACTAACTGCATATCTTCTCTTTTACCCTCTAGCCTTTAAATCCAGCTCATAACTCATCTCAGAGATGCTTCTCTCCTAAATGAAGCTACTAAGAGAGCTACAACTGCTATTAATGTCTTCTTTTTGACTTATACACAGTACTCCGGAATTAGAGCTCCTATTTCTTTTTTGTGTGTGTGCTGTGTATTCTCAAACCACCAGTCGGTGGATTGCTGCAAAGTTACTGACATAATGCAGGTCGTTGTCTGCTGTTGCTATGTCCAGGAGTGGATGCAGAAAGTGAATGACTCGATGCAATCTACTGGATTTCTTAAAACAGAAAACATTTTGAACCAATTTTTTAGTAATTAGAACCTGAATGCACTGCACAGTAACTAGGCTCAATTGGAATGTATGTATGATTGGAATGATTTCTTTTTTATTATTTTGAATTTGAAACAGTGTCTGTGATCATCTAGAGCTGCTTTATGCTCTAAAACCAGCTGCTTTAGAACATAAAGCAGCTCTAAAGTATTTAGATGAGTCTGCATCCAAACACAGACTGAGTGAAACCAATCATATGACCACTTGTATGTTGTCGACTAGATGAAGAATTAGATTAGCTTTAATTATTTCTGATACTTTTTATGATGATTGTGTTGTACTTTCTTTGTATTAGATTTATTGACAACATTTGTGAAGTTAAGTCATTTTAACCTTGTTTTGTAAACATGCAGTGAATAAATCAGTTTTCAATCAGTTTTTTGCACCAGAGTTAAGAATATATAAACACGTTTTCACTGAGTCTCTTACTTGAAATTTTGAATTGACATTTCTGACTGTATACAAAATAGGTTTTGTGAGGGAATGCAAAACTTATTGAGTGGTAACGCAATAGTTCCTGCAAAATTTTCTTTTGCAAGGGAATGCAAAATAATTTTTTTTCCCCCCATGCTCCCTAGGGGACTCCGTAAGATATGGATGAGACTGAGTGAGCAGCTGTTGTCTTGCTGCAGTAGTCAGGCTCATCTGTTGCTCCTGGAATCATTTCAATAGGAAGTGTTCATAGTTAATGACAGGTGCTGCTTCATTAGTTCTTTTTGTCCAGAAACCCAACTCATTCCGAAACTGTGTGTGATAATCATGATGTCTGGAGATGTGATATTTTTGCTCTACGTTTCGTCATATGACAGCTTTATCTCTCATTTTCAAATGCAACACGCTGTTTCATTTTCATCATCATCATCATCACTTCCAACACCATCCTCTCACTCTGTGTGGTCACTACCATTCTCCATGCATTCAGCCAAAGCTGGCTATCACACATGTGAGTACAACATGCCTGAGTGTGTGGTGGTATTAGGACAACTACTAAGAAAATCCTGTTTTAAATTTATCTCATCTGAACTGATCAGAAATGTAAACATTCATTCATGTTGTGCTTTTGTATTTTCAGCTCATAAGCAAAAGAAAGTGGATGCGCTGCAGCCCTGTGACACTGCTTACCCCGGCTTCATGTATGACTCATCGGTCAGGGAGGCCAACAGTCTCATCAAGTGTGGACGCTGTCAGAAGTACGAATGTTAACACACACACCCACACACACACATGTCCCCACAAGGTATTACAAACAAAAACACACACACAAATCTAAAACTTTCTAATAACTTCCTGTTTTTATGGCCTATTTCTTTATTCAGATCATCTTTATAAGGGACCAAACTGCGCTAACATCTTTAAGCAAATTTTAATATCAGATATACCTTAGGTTTAAATAAATTGCAGTTTTCAAACAATGGTTCCATGTACTGGGGAGAGAGATGTCCAAGTAAATGCCCCTTTGTTAAATCAAAAATGAGCTATGATTTCCAATTTCTTGGAATCAGTCTTATTAGCCATGCACATGGTTACTTCTACAATCAATAATTATTTAAATAGATCCCATCTGAAGGATGCTGAAAGACCTCAGGAAGTAACATATCTTACTTCCTAAGGAAGTAAGACATAAGTCACTAGACTTTTCTTAAAGTCTAGTGACATTTAAGAATAAATGAAAAACAAAATAACTGACATCTATAAGTTTGGAAAACCATTTCTAAATATTTGGAACTTCAGTGAACAACAGTGGTGGAGCTTCCCAGCAGGGTGTGGCTGAGCAAAATGGCTCCAAGAATCCAGAACAAACCTACAATGAAGACACAAATTATCGTAGAGCGTAATATGGAGTTATGGTCTGAGAGCCTTCAGATATTATGCATGCTGCTGCTGATGCAGCACAACACCTGCATTGATAGCAGGTGTTGTTGTGGAATTGTGGTATTTTACAATTCAGGATTTATTTTGTTAAAACTGCCAGCTCTGCAGCATATCGCCATCTTCAATTGATTTATGACTGGTCATAAAGAGCTTAGAGGCAGTTCAACTTTGCGAGTTTATTGCAGAACTGCTTTTAGAAAGGAGCTAATGCTTTTATTGATAAACCTTGCTTGTGCAGATGTTTAATGTATTGTTGTCTGTCAACACAGTTTTGAAGGGAAAGCCACTGAATTATGAGTTGTTATTATTATGGCTAGGTATTAACTTAGTCCGGGCTTTAGCGAGGCTGCATCGTGGGACAATAATCAGCTTTTGTTTTTTTTACTCATCTCCGTTCAAAAAATTCTAAGCGACATATTTTTAATAAGATTATGTTTAACTCTTCTATGGTTTATTAAACCATAACAAAACTCATAATCAAAATCACTTTGTTAAAAAAAAAGATATGCTTAAAACTAAAACGCCTCATCGTTTTGTTCCCTTATCAACATCACCAATTTTGAATTTCTGAAGTTTGCATTCAATTACTGTTCAACCTTTTAAGAAATCTGATATAACTTCATTCAAATACAAACAAATAGCTCCTTAAAAGCAATAAAATAGACCTTTATTCAATATATGATCCAGATATTAATTTCAACCTCCTATTAATCTTTGTCAACATAAAAAATAAGGAGATTAAGGCTTGTGGCATATAGATGATACTAATAAAAGAAGCAGCTTTTAAGGAGCAGTATCTATTTTCCAGACACATCGTGCTATTGTATATGTTGTGCTCCCTTTATTTTGTGTGTTAGTTCCTTAAATAGTACAGCCACCACGAGCATCCGGTAAAGAATGAGGAGAGTTTTCCGGTCTTGGTTTTTTAACCGAGCTGAGAGTGGTTCTACAAGAAATACAGAAGACAACAAAAAAGCCATTATTTTTCGCTCGCTATAAACGGTTATTTCCCATTTGTCCACCAGATGGCAGCAAGAGATCACAAACAAACCAACCACAAAGCACATTATCACAAACTTAACTCTTTACATTGCCATACATGTTTAAACTGCACAGGTATACAAATGCTGATCGAACACTAACAAGACTTACTTTCATTCATTTACACGCTCTCAGTCTCTTGTACAACAGCTCTGAACGATCTCCAACTTCTTCAACTTTCTGCTTGTCTACCACTGAACATGTGCTCTCACTATCAGCTTAACATTGCTCAGAACCAATCACAGCAAACATTACTCAGGCGGCTTCCTGAGCTCTTAAAGTGCTACACACACAGTTATATTAATTAGTCCATTTTCAACAGTGTAGCATAATCAAGTTACTATGGTGCCTTCAGTTTATATAAGAATGATATATATATCAAATAGGATTTAAAAGGAAATTTGACTTTGTAATTTAAGGCCTTGACAGTGGGTCTCTGTCGCTTTAAATTCACTTGGCATCATCGTTTGTGTTTCAGGATGTTTGTGGTGCAGCAGGTTCCTGACAGTAACTTGGTTCTGGTTGTGACACAAGCCACCTGTGACTGCTCCCGTCAGTTTGGACCCATCCTGCTGCAGCCAAAGGAAATTAAATATATCCTTCTACTGTTCAAAACGGCTCCCAACTAAATGCATACATAGGTTCTGTTCTGGTCTTGGAAAAAGAATAAAAAATAAGAGCGAAATCTCTGATATCGTCTCGTCAGTAGCTTCTGTACCTTGAGATCTGCTCAGCATCGGCCCTCTGTGTATGGAAAGCTTTTCTTAATATCTGTAAACATAACGCAACTGTGAAGTGCAACAGGATGAAATCTCAGAAGGTGCGAAGGCGTCCAGAGTCCTGCCACTCCTACCACCCAAAGGTCAGTGCTGAGAGTGAACATGTTAATGTTGTTGCAAGTTTATATTTTTAAGTGCTGAGCAACTACATAGGCAAAATCTGGGCATGTTTTAGCAAATATTATTTTTAACAAAATGTCAAAATGTGTGATTGGTCCACCAGGAGGATGCCAAGGACTGTGGAGGAGCATCTGCCATCTCCATGTCTCTTTGTCTTTTTGCTGCATCTCTGCTTTTCTCAGTGCTCCTCCAGTGGACATAAACCAGGAAAAACCCATCAAACCACCAGAAGACAAGAAAACACCAAGCATTTTTTGCTGTAGTCAGTTTTAAACAAGCATTCTGTGTTTTTCTTTGCTAACTGTGTGTAGGACTATTTTTTTCCGTAATATTTTTTGTTTAATTCAATTTAGAATATTTTTGAAATAAGTATTATCGGATCAAAAATATGTAGAAGCAGAAACAGCAGCCAACTCTCCTGAGCTGACTTGTGGTGGGGGAAGTTGTTGCCTCCTGCTGGTCAGGGTTAAGAAGTGCAGCTTCAGCGTGCGAGTCGTTGCCGTTGTACTCAGAGATGTAGCATTCTTGTTGCTTTTTCATACAGAAATGTTGTGTATGCGTTCAGATTTACATTGTAAAAAAAAATCTGTTGGTCAGAGGTAAACGGGAACACACCACTCTGTAAATATCACAAGACTTTCCAAGTCTTTTAAATTTATATTTATTTTTTTGTTTGTTTTTATTAACTCATGAAACACTCAGTACCCAAAACACAATGGATCAGCATATTCCTGTGGACTTCCTTGAGTTGAACCTATAAACAAAGACAACATAGTTATTGACAGAAAAAGCTATTTTAGCACCAACAGGGTGAGTCAGAAATAATCTAGTTGCTAGCTGTAAACTCAGAAGACATTAAATTATCTTGCACCTAGTAGGTCCTGAATCTTCTAGAATTTCTTCTGACCTTAACTGATATTTTGAGACATTGTCATTAATATATATTATACTAAAGGCTGGATTACAGTGATGACAACTGAGGCAGGATGTTATGTAAATTGTGAAGGGATTAGCAACCCAATGAAGCATACTGTCAAGTGACACTGTGGCCATCTCTCCAAGTAGTGAAAGAAGATCAAATATAAATATATATATGCTGCTTGGAAGCTTGTGAACTGGTTGAGTAGTTTAGATTTTTCTTCTTTTTTTAACTACAATTTTCTTATTTTCTCATTACCAGTTTTTGTATATGAAATGTCAGGTTTATGTTCATCGATTCCATTTACCGTACTTGTTTTGAGGGAAATGTGTGAGTTGCAAGCAGACTACATGAAACATGGAATTAGAGCATCTGCAAAAGTAATTGAACCACAGCTGCACTGGTAAAGTCAATTAGGTAAAAGACTCAGGTGTAACACATGTGATTGCTCAAGTAATCAACTAAGCAGACCAATCAAATGAGACATAATTGGGAAAAGTTTTGAGGCGCAAAGGAGAGGAAACTAACCAAACCACTGTTGGGTCAAGGCATAAAGAACAGATCAACAATGACGAGAGGAAAGGAGACATCTGAGGACATCAGGAAGAAGGTGGTGACTGCCCATCAGTCTGGGGAAAGCTACAAGACCATCTCTAAAAGAGTCCAGCTTCATCCATCCACTGTAAGAAAAATCATTTGCAAATGGAGGGCACTAGGAGTCACCACAACTCTGCCAAGAAGTGGATGGCTGTCAAAACTTACACAAAGAAGCATCAGAAAAACAATAATGCAGGTAAAGATCAACCCACACATCACCTCCAGAGAGCTGCAGACCTCTGGGATAAATGTACATGTGTCTACAATCAGGCGAAATATCAATAAACATGGTATTCATGGGAGAGTTGCTAGAAGGAAGCCTCTGCTCTCAAGAAAGAACAAAGTTGCCCATTTAAACTTTGCCAGAAAGCACTCGGACAAAAAAGAGCCTTTCTGGAAGTCCATTCTCTGGACAGATGAGTCCAAAATTTAAGTATTTGGCCACAATCACAGGCACCATGTTTGGATAAAAATCTACACTGCATTTACACTGTGTTCCAAATTATTATGCAAATTGGATTTGTCATAAAGATAAAAATTTTTTGTTGTGCTATTAAATTTATAGATGGTATTGTGTGTCAGGGCTCTTTGATTCACTATAATTAATTTCAGAGAGCTGGTTGATTAGTTTGTCTGATGAGCTCAATTAAAGGGAATCTACGTAAGAAGGATGTTCCACATTATTAAGAAGGCCACAGGCTTCAAGCAATATGGGAAAGAGAAAGGATCTCTCTGCTGGAAAATCATCAGATAGTGTAGTGCCGTATGACAAGGTATGAGAACATTAGATATTTAACGAAAACTGAAGCGTTATTGTACTGTGAAGAGATTTGTGACTGATTCAGAACAAAGATGGGTTTATGGGTTTGTACAGATAAAGACATAATGAGAAAGGTTTCTGTTAGACAAATTCATCGGATTAAGAGAGCAGCTGTTAAAATGCCCTAACAAAGCAGCAAACAGTTATTTGAAGCTGCTGGTGCCTCTGGAGCCTCAAGGTGGAGGCTCCTCCAGAGGCTTGCAGTGCATGAATAGGCCTATATTCTTTGCATGAATATTTGTATAAATATTTTGGTAATACTCTTTACAATACCAGAATGTTCACATAACTTATATGCTTTTAGCAGTCTGAGGATACATTTTGAATATTAAATCAGGTGTTATGATCAATTACTCAGTACTTGAGAAGTTTACCAAATACTTTTTACACTTGTTTAAGGTATGCTACCCTAATTGGAGCACAATTTGGGGGTATTCTAACTGACCTCTATGCATGAACGATTGCTCTATGGATCACTTAGACAAAAAACACTGCCATAAAATAACGTATATCACTGCAGCGGACGTCCCACCCCATGAGAGTAGGACGAGGCGCCGTCCCTTATTTTGATTTCTGAAAGTTATTCTACACACTTCATTCTCATGGTAACTCCCAGTAATTTTACTATATAAACAATATACACTGCTCAAAAAAATAAAGGGAACACTTAAACAACACAATATAACT
Source organism: Xiphophorus hellerii (assembly GCF_003331165.1). NCBI lineage: Eukaryota > Metazoa > Chordata > Actinopteri > Cyprinodontiformes > Poeciliidae > Xiphophorus > Xiphophorus hellerii. The sequence continues at coordinate 31,472,699 of NC_045673.1, read as the reverse complement.
CCAAGTAATTCAAACTTCTGTGAAATCAAACTGTCCACTTAGGAAGCAACACTGATTGACAATTAATTTCACCTGCTGTTGTGCAAATGGAATAGACAACAGGTGGAAATTATTGGCAATTAGCAAGACACACTCAATAAAGGAGTGGTTCTGCAGTTGGGACCACAGACCACTTCTCAGTACCTATGCTGTCTGGCTGATGTTTTGGTCAGTTTTGAATGTTGGTGGTGCTTTCACACTCGTGGTAGCATGAGACGGACTCCACAACCCACACAAGTGGTTCAGGTAGTGCAGCTCATCCAGGATGGCACATCAATGCGAGCTGTGGCAAGAAGGTTTGCTGTGTCTGTCAGCGTAGTGTCCAGAGGCTGGAGGCGCTACCAGGAGACAGGCCAGTACACCAGGAGATGTGGAGGAGGCTGTAGGAGGGCAACAACCCAGCAGCAGGACCGCTACCTCCGCCTTTGTGCAAGAAGGAACAGGAGGAGCACTGCCAGAGCCCTGCAAAATGACCTCCAGCAGGCCACAAATGTGCATGTGTCTGCACAAACGGTTAGAAACCGACTCCATGAGGATGGTATGAGGGCCCGACGTCCACAGAAGGGGGTTGTGCTCACAGCCCAACACCATGCAGGACGCTTGGCATTTGCCGGAGAACACCAGGATTGGCAAATTCGCCACTGGCGCCTTGTGCTCTTCACAGATGAAAGCAGGTTCACACCGAGCACATGTGACAGACGTGACAGAGTCTGGAGACGCCGTGGAGAGCGGTCTGCTGCCTGTAACATCCTTCAGCATGACCGGTTTGGCAGTGGGTCAGTAATGGTGTGGGGTGGCATTTCTTTGGAGGGCCGCACAGCCCTCCATGTGCTCACCAGAGGTAGCCTGACTGCCATTAGGTACCGAGATGAGATCCTCAGACCCCTTGTGAGACCATATGCTGGTGCGGTTGGCCCTGGGTTCCTCCTAATGCAGGACAATGCTAGACCTCATGTGGCTGGAGTGTGTCAGCAGTTCCTGCAAGATGAAGGCATTGAAGCTATGGACTGGCCAGCCCGTTCCCCAGACCTGAATTCGATTGAGCACATCTGGGACATCATGTCTCGCTCCATCCACCAACGTCACGTTGCACCACAGACTGTCCAGGAGTTGACGGATGCTTTAGTCCAGGTCTGGGAGGAGATCCCTCAGGAGACCATCCACCACCTCATCAGGAGCATGCCCAGGCGTTGTAGGGAGGTCATACAGGCAAGTGGAGGCCACACACAATACTGAGCCTCATTTTGACTTGTTTTAAGGACATTACATTAAAGTTGGATCAGCGTGTAGTGTTATTTCACTTTAATTTTGTGTGTGGCTCCAAATCCAGGCCTCCATTGGTTAATAAATTTGATTTCCATTGATGATTTTTGTGTGATTTTGTTGTCAGCACATTCAACTTTGTACAGAACAAAGTATTCAATGAGAATATTTCTTTCATTCAGATCTAGGATGTGTTATTTGAGTGTTCCCTTTATTTTTTTGAGCAGTGTACTATGTATTTGTTTTTGTTTTTTCTTCTGTACATAAACATTCTCACAGAAAGACATATGGCTAAACAGATCACAGGTAACATTCATAACCAGTGATATCAGTAACGCGTTACTGACGTCGGACCACTTTTTTCAGTAACGAGTAATCTAACGTGTTGCTATTTCATATCCAGTAGTCAGACTGCAGTTACTTATCAAAATCATTTTTGCGTACTGTGCATTACTATTTTCTTTTGGAATTTTATTTTATTTCCTCTTCGCGTCTTGTCGAGTGATCGCCGTTTTTATGCTACAGTATCAGCAGCGACAGAAACGTAAACAATGGAGGGAAGAGGGAGATGCGCATTTTGTTGGTAAAAAAAAAAACAGGAATTATTTTGAGTTTCTGTCGCCAAGTCCGATTATTATAAGCGGTTGTGGGTTTTTATTTATTTTTTAAGTCGCTAGCAAATTTAATGAGTCACGGGTTGCGCTTTTTGGGCTCGTTTTTGAACGTGAAGTTGCTCATTTGGGCTTGAAAATAAGCAGACATAAACCCCAGAATGTGTCCGACCTCCAATTAGTTTTACTCAGGCTCTCCCTGTCCATTTCCCGGATGATCCGTCCCGCTGTGTCTGTGTTAATGTCAAGTTAATACCTGTCAATTACGTCAAGCTATCCAGAACATTGGAAACATCGAGACTAATATGAACAGCGCAATAAATGTGAAAACAGCCACGAATGAACGAGTCCGTAAAGTTGTGCAACTAAATGCCATTATAATTATTAATATTAAGATAAGTGTCACAAATCTGTGCAGCAGCCATCTGAATTGTGGAGCCGCAGGAGGAGCACTGCGCTCTGACACCAAACGCAGGGCCGTAACGCAGCCTGGAGGCTGGGGGGTGGGGGGGATTTAAAATCCTTCTTAGAGTTTTCCAGACAATAGTGGACCATACAGAAACATGCACAAATTACTAACGTTTTTTTTGTACTGTAACCATTAAAAAATCTCCCCTTCAGTTCAACCTTATGGAGACACATTGTTGATGTTACCATTATAAAATAGCTTTCAATTAAGTATTGGCAAAGATCAATGTAATTTTCACAGTGTTGTTGTTAGCAGCTGCTGAAAGTAACTAAAAAAGTTACTTTTAATGTAACTTAGTTACTTTCCAAATCAAGTAGTCAGTAATCTAACTGAGTTACTTTTTCAAGGAGTAATCAGTGATCCGATTAAAGTTACTTTTTCAAAGTAGCTATGCCATCACTGGCTACAGATATGAATTGCGGTACTATCGGAGACGACAAATAGCCCTCTAATACATTTCAAACGGATTTTGAATACATCTCTCGGTTCCTGAATGGGAAGGAGTTGTTCGGACTGCTTTTATCATATAAACTGACTGGGTATCTCACAAAGATAGAATTCTTTCTCCACCTTTCTGTCTCACACACACATGACAGCTGAGCTGCTCTTTAGAACTACAATGACTCAAGGTTAGGACTACAACATGGAGGACACTCAGTGCCTACAAAAGAGGTCAGAGCTGAATGTAAGCACTACAACATGGTAGAACTGTCAGTTACTATTGAGGAGGACTGAGCTGGCTTTAGAACTACTTGTGTTTTGGGCTTTTTATAACTGATTTTACCCAACCATTGTTACACATGGGATTAGTGTGGCCATTTTAAATGAAGCTTACTGAAAATTTCAAAATAAAAGCCACAATATTCCTGTCAGATTAGTGCACCGCCATAGGCGATGCAATAATATTAGCCTGCTTTATCTTGTTCTTTCAGGTAAGGGAAAGGGTCAAAGGCTAATGCTAATGGATAGGACTACAAATACGCCATATCTGTAGTTCTAGCTAACACTCAGTTAAAACAGAGGACTGAGCTGCCATTTAGAACAACTGGCTGTTTGCCAGTAAATAACTCATTTAACCCAAACAACAATTCTATATGAAGCTTACTGAAAATTTCAAGATAAAAGCCTTAATATCCCTCTGAGGATAATCACAGATTGACTTCCATGTATTTCTGAAAAATTTCTGAGCTCAGCGCACACCATCTTTCTCTCATCACTGTTATTACTGAGTGAGCTAGAGATATGAATCGTGGTACTATCGGAGATGACATATAGCTCTCTCAGACGCTTCAAACGGTTTTCGAATACGTAGCACAGTTCCCAAACGAGAAGGAGTTTTTCGGACTGCTTTTTTCAGTCAAACTGGCTGGCTCAAAGAAATAGTATTCTGTCAGCTGTGAGTGAGACACACTCACAGCTGACAGACAGGCTTCATTACCAGAGAACAGAACAAAGAGCAGGGGAGAGTAGCTGATTAGGACTACAAAAACGCATCACTGTAGTTCTAACTAGAAAATTTCGGAAGAAATTTAGCCGGGGCCTGCCAAGGCGTGCCCATCGGTTTGGGCCCGGCGTTGTCACGCTACAAATTAGCATCGATGCTAAAGAACGCTGCAACGTAATCAATAGCATGTGGAGAATCACAAGAACGTTAAGTAAGGTGGACGTGCACCATTCAGTAAGATTTAAAATTTTCTCAAGGCTTTTATTTTGGAAGTTTTGTTAAACTTCATTTGAAAGGGCCAAACTAATCCCATGCGTAATAGTCATTGGGTTAAAATAGTTATATAATGCTCAAAACACAAGTAGTTGATGTAAAAATATTAAAGGCTTTTATTTTGAAATGTCTGTTAAGCTTCATTTCAAAGCGCCAAACTAATCCCATGTTTATCAGTGCTTTGGATAAAAAATTCACATAATGCCCAAAAGAGCAAATACCTGATGTAAAATTGTCAAGGCTTTTAATTTGAAATTTTCAGTATGCTTCATTTCAAAGGGCCAAACTAATACCATGTGTAACAGTGCTTTGGATGAAAAAGTCAAATAAAGCCAAAAAGAGCAATTACATGATGTAAAAATATTCAAGGCTTTTATTTTGAAATTTTCATTAAGCTTAATTTTTATTGCCCCAATAAACCCATGTCTAATAGTCATTGGGTAAATCAGTTATATAATGCTCAAAACACAAGTAGTTGATTTAAAAATATTAAAGGCTTTTATTTTGAAATTTTTGTTAAGCTTCATTTCAAAGGGCCAAACTAATCCCATGAATAACAGTCATTGGATAAAATCAGTTATATAATGCTCAAAACACAAGTAGTTGATGTAAAAATATTAAAGGCTTTTATTTTGGAATTTTCGTTAAACTTCATTTCAAAGGGCCAACCTAATCCCATGAATAACAGTCATTGTATAAAATCAGTTATATAATGCTCAAAACAGCAATAATCTCATGTAAAAATTCTCAAGGCTTTTATTTTGAAATTTTCAGTATGCTTCATTTCAAAGTTCCAAACTAATACCATGTGTAACAGTGCTTTGGATGAAAAAGTCAAATAAAGCCAAAAAGAGCAATTACGTCATGTAAAAATATTCAAGGCTTTTATTTTGAAATTTTTGTTAAGCTTCATTTCAAAGGGCCAAACTAATACCATGTGTAACAGTGCTTTGGATGAAAAAGTCAAATAAAGCCAAAAAGAGCAATTACGTCATGTAAAAATATTCAAGGCTTTTATTTTGAAATTTTCAGTATGCTTCATTTTAAAGCTCCGAACTAATACCATGTGTAACAGTGCTTTGGATGAAAAAGTCAAAGAAAGCCAAAAAGAGCAATTACGTCATGTAAAAATATTCAAGGCTTTTATTTTGGAATTTTTGTTATATTCAAGGCTTTTATTTTGAAATTATTATTATGCTTAATTTTAAAGTTCCAAACTAATCCCATGTGTAACAGTTACTGAGTTAAATCAGTTATATACAGCCCATAGCAGCAAGTAGTTCTAAAGGCCAATTCAGTCCTGATCTGTTTCAACTGAGGTTTCCACTATAGATAGAACTACAGTGATGCGTATTTGTAGTCCTAATCAGCAGCCAATAGCCTCTTGAGTTCCGTTGCTATGTTAAATAAGTTTCTCACCAAGGTGTGAACTGTTAGTGACAGAGCCTGAGACAGCCTAGAAAATCCTGTCGCATGACTTTGCTCTGAAGCACCGTGACAGAAAACCGTACGATCTAGATAAATTTCGAAAACATTTTACCGGAGCAGACATGCGTATCAATGTCAGGACCGATTTTGATACCAATCGTGCGATATTTGTGGGCGTGATGGCGATTTCAAAATTATTTTGGGGTGAAAAAGTTCTCTTGATTTCTCACTCTAATCAGTGAGAGACGCACTCTAATTTTAGGAAAAATGAGAAACTTTGGGTCGCTTAGAGACAAATTGTGGACAAACCGTAATTGGTATCGATGAGCCGTCTTCACTTTCGAAGAGATCACAGACGTATCTACAAAATGAAATTTGAATGGCATTTCTACGTGAATTCGTGACGACACAGAAAATCCTCAAAAATAGGGTATTTCTAGGATTTTTCCCATTGACTTATAATGGGTTTTTTTTCGTAGTTTTTTGCGAATTATGTCGCCATGTTAACCCCGAATCCCACCAAAAGTAATAGCTCCAATGGCGTGAATTTTCTGCACGTTTTGATACCTCATTTGTAGGTGTGCACGCAGCGGTACGAGCCGCATTAACGGTTACGGATGAAAAATAAAGAATTGGGAGAATAGCAATAGGTTCCTGCCATTGCTTTGCATGGCAGGCCCCAACTATGGAACTGTGGCAGAACATACAGGTTAGAACTACAACATGGCAGAACTGTCAGTTACTACAGAAGAGGAATGAGCCTGCCTTTAGAATTGCTTGTGTTTTGGGCATTTTATAACTGATTTTAACCAACCATTGTTACACACAGGGTTAGTGTGGCAATTTTAAATTAATCTTAATAAAAATGTCAAAATAAAAGCCTTGTCAATTTTTAAATCCGGTTATAGAGCTTTGGAACTGACATCACTGCGTGTGACGTTTAGATCTCGCGCAGTCGCTCTGCGCCAGTTTTTGAGGCCACAGATCAAAACAAACTTCATTCCTGTTTTCATTGTGCTACCGACCGCATTGAAGTTGTTTTCAAGTTGGATATTGAATTTTCGCGCTCCGCGGATTAAGGGGCGTTTAGCTCAAGGTTGATCCAATTTATGAACGCTAATTCCGGCCAGCTGTTCTCTACCGCTCCCTCCTCAAGCTCTCTGGTTCGGAGACCGTCAATTTCCGAACCAAACACTCCTGTAAATAAATGCCTTCCCTTGTGACCAACTGATACAAAAAAGTGATCATTCATGCTATTACACGAGACACACTATCCTCTATTAAAATTTTAAGTCATATTCAGTATTTAAAAAATTTGAATATTAAATAATGTTTTCTTCAATAGTTTCCAAATCGTGTGCCCCATTAACTCAAAATCAGTGTGAAATTGTACTACTATACTGTACACTGTTAAAAGTCATGCCCTCGATTAGTTATCATAACATTTTTCTATAAGTTACTTCCAATTAACATAATGAGTTATGTAATTTCAACTTAATTTCCTGAGTTATTGGCATTTCAACTCGAGGATGTGAGTCAGTTCAGTGAAATATAAATTTAAATGTGTGAACATAACTTGACAATATGAGTTTTAAAATGGTAAGAGGACTTGTGCGTAATTCTGTTCCCCTGTGAAAATCTGTTCACCCTGTGTCGGGAGCGCGCACTACAGCCGGAGAGGCGGATCTGACCATTTTCACGGCGCTTCTGATCGATTTCTCGGTAAAAACAACTCAGTTAATCATGTCAAGCTTGTAACATTTAGTTTAATCGGCAGCTATTGTTTACAAAATTGTAAAAATAATTAAATAAACGAGGTCTTTTTACGCTGTTTTGTGTTATTTTAAACGCCAAGAGAATCGGTCTTTTTCCAACTTTTGTCACTTACGCCTGACAGAAATAAAAGTCAGTCACCAAAACACAGTTTTTCAACACGTAGTGTGTATTTATAATTTTTCATTGCTGATATAAGAGGATGGCTGAAAGCATGGCACAAAAATTAAGACTTCCTGAAAAGACGAGAGTGTAGACTTTCTGGTAAATCCCGTTCTAATGTAAAATGTGACAGATTACTGTATTAAAGCTCCCAGTCGGGGAAAACCCCTGATTTAGATCGGAGTGGCAACGACGATCTACCATAACACACCACACACTCTTAGAAAGACCAACGTTCTAAGATTGTCATAAGGGGAAAAATAGTAGCAAAAAATCATGTAGTGTGAACTATTGCATCAGGTAGTCGGATGTGCCCATCTTCTCTATTTAAATCTAATTATTACTGAAGGGCAACATAGTATACAGACTTCATAATTTTTATTCTTTTGGTTGAATGCAGTATTTATTTCCACTTTGGCTTTATGTTGTTTAGTTTTTTTTTCAAGTGCGTTTTTTGTTAATGGAGACTGAGAATCCATTTTATTTTTGTTTTTGGTTGTTTTGTTTATTTTGTTTATCAGTTCCAGTGTTAAGTGTTCTTTTGAAAATAAAGTGTATCTATCTTTGGCAGGAAATCGCATGCATTATTACGTCATTTCCATTACATCAGTGTTAAAAAGTCTTCAAACAATATTATCGTTTATCGCAATAATTTTTTGAGACAAATAATCGTTCAGCAAAATTTGTTATCGTGACAGGCCTATAGGAGATCAACCACACATCACAGAGCTCATCTCCCGATGGCCTGCTCTGTTCCATGAGAGACAGGTAATCACACAAATGAATTAGTTCCACCAAGAGATTTAGTGATTTAATAACTGTGTCCTGACAAATTTTATATTCTATCACCTCAGATTAGGGCAGAATTTACAAGAATCGTCACTATAGACCTTCTGGAATCTTTTCTTGACTGACTTGATGGCCTGGTTCTAAGACTGCTGGAGGTCTACAAAGCAGCAACCAAATCTGGAAAGAAGCAGCCACTCAGAGACATTTTGGACTGCCTTGCAAAAGATGTGAGCAGAACTGAAGATGGCTAGAAAACAAGGCATAATTTGTTATTTTTGTTAAAAGATATTCATCTTACTGCATGTCTCATCTCTTGCAGGACACAAATGAAAGGAGAACGGCTGCTGCTCTGCTTGGTTTGCCACGCTACATATCTGGCGAAGATCCATCAACTGTCATCAGGATGTGTGATGTAAGACTAACAAATGTTATTACAAAAACTGTTTACATATTTACCTATTCCTCTTTCTTGCTATCATTTCTTTAAAATCTTTTTGTAGCATTTGTGTTTGCAAAAACTTATTTTTAGTCCTTGTTAAGAGACATTACTTCCTGTTTACTACAGCCATACATAACATCAAAATTTGATGTAATTACTTTGTGTATCCTGATTTATTTTGCTCAAAGCCAGTTGATGGAAACATGCCTTATTCACATTTTCTAAATGTTAATACTAATGGTTTATGCACTAAAACATTTAGCATTGTGCTGAATTCGTGGAAAAACCTCTCTTTCAGGGTTTTTGTGAGTTTGTTAAAACACTGATCGTTTTGCACTTTTTGGACTGTTTTTGAGAGATGGCAGCTAGTTGTATTGACTTTGCACTGTCACTGTTCAACGTGGTTAGAATGTTTTTTAAAATAATGGTCTAATTTCTATGGAGGACTGAAACTCACCAATAAAATACACTTAAAATGCACCAATTAAATAAATAAGAGAACTTCACCTCATGTCTTATAATTTACCTTCATATTTTTCCAGCTTAGTTCCTACAAACTATATTTTTTAGCACATAATTTAATACATATGTGTGTTTGTCCTTTACTTGTAGATGCATTCATGTCTTAAGAGTGTGTGTGTGTGTGTGTCCTTCCCCCAAGTCTTTTTAATTGTTATTTTTACATATCTGTCTTGTTAGGCCTCATTTTGCAAATAAGGTGCGCTGTCTTTCTTGGGTCAGCTCCTCCACTACTGGTCAACAGACAGGAAGGAGCAGACTCCATGTGCAGATCTGTTGACCAATAGTTGAACTTACCCAAGAAGGACAGCCCCCCTTAAAATGGTCCCCACAGCCAGCTGACATTAGAAAAATGTCACTGCCCACCTTATTTGCACAATAAAGCAGAAATGCATAAGGTAAAGTAAAAACATGAGACATGTAAAAGCAACTCCTGGAAAAAAAAAGTTTTGGGGGAAAAAAGGATAAAAATAAACATTTAAGAGTCATAAATGAATCTACAAGTAAAGGGTAAAAACAAAATTTTTAGAATGATAAACTGTAAATTGTGCTAAAATCTATAATTTGTTGGAACTAAGGTGGAAAAATAAATATGGACATTATAGATGGTCAATAAAATTAATAAAACATTAGTTAAAGTTCTTACTTGGTGCCTTTTAAGTGCATTTATTTATTGAGATTTATATTAAAAAAAATAGTTCTGTTTTTATTTGTCAAAAAATGTATTTCTGTTTTTGTCAGTTTTGGTCCTTTTTTACAAATAACTACTGTACTGTAAAATAATAATTTTAATACGAACTGAAGGCGGATTCCTGTGCCCGAATTGCGGAGATCAGCGCCGCCCCACCGTGATCTGAGTCATTGGATTAGAACGGGAGAAAATTAAAAATGATTATGAAAAAAAAAAAGTACAGTAGGATAAATAGTGACTCACGTGTATTTCACTTCTCTTCTGGCTGAGCCGCTGCATCCTGACTCCGCTCTGTAGCGGGTTCTTTTTTTTTCTTCTAAAGCCCGCGGTGCAGGTGTGTTTGTTCAAGAGAAGAACATGGTTATCTGTAGTTGTTGTCGCTCTTTTTTCTTCTGGGCAAAAAGATTCTTATAAACCGACATGCCACCATCGATTATGTTAAATTTGGCAAGCTGTTTTACGTACGTGTACATGTTACCCGCAAAGTTATTGACACACAGGTAGAGAAGAAGCGGAGAGACTGTTTAGCCAATCAGAATGCAGAACACAATGCACGATGTAAATCCGCGAAGCAGCGAGACCGTGAAAGGTGAACCGCGAAATAGCGAGGGTTCACTGTAATTATTTTTAGGAAACTGGTAAACTTGGCATTATTAGTGGAGAAAGTGAACAATATTTGGAAATGTTAGTTTACTTAAATTGTATTTTTAAGTTCAATTGCTGCCTTAAACTCTTGAGTTAAATTAACTCAAAAAGGTCATTGGTGCGAATACAGTTAGTCAGTTTAACTTTAAAATGAGAGTTGAAAGTATATATAATTGTTTGCTACTTTAACAAAGTAAAACAAGTTTTTTTGAATGGATAATGTCACTTTGCAAGTTGTTTAAACTCAGAGTATGAAGTTCATACAACAAGTAGTCATTAGTTAGACAAGTAGTATAACTTAATTATTTGAGTTCAAATAGAATATGATTGTAATTTTACTTGACTAGAGTACTCAATTTTTGGAGAATGAATAATGTTCTGTTAGTCATTTCAACTTATGGTATCATATTTAAACAATGAATTATCAGCAATTGGGCTACTTTTCTAGCTTGCCATCCTAAGTTGGAAAAAAATATTATTTCAAGTTGCTGCCTTGTGTTTTTAAGGCAGCAGTTGAACTCAAGTTTTTAAGTTTAATCACCCTAATTATTTTTACAGTGTATAGATGAAGCACACTCATCTTTATTACATTTTGACCCCTTTTTTATTTTTTAACTAATTTTATATTTTAAAAAAAGTTTAAAAAAATTTTTTTCATAAAATGTATTACCTCAGATGATCATCACATTTGTTACCTGTAATGTTCAATTACGGTACATAAAATTCTAGGACAGGATCTATTTCATTACATGTTCACTTCTTACCAAAAATATGTTAAATACAACAAATATTTCTTAAAGTGTGATCTTTTCATAACATTTACTTGTCACCTTTATTGTTTACTCTGAACTGTTTAATTACACATCAAATGTTTAAAGATGGGCTCTTGACTTCCGCTTCCGGCATGCCTGAGTAGAGACGCTTGCAGACGACGCACTGACCGAAATATCTTTTAATTTACCTGTTATTAAAATTTAATTCCACCTACATTTCCAGAAGACGCTACTACAATGACCTCGTCACAAAAGTCTACAAGAAGAGAACAAAAGATGGGGAAAAATGATGATGCGAAGACGACACAGAAACAGCTAACACTTGATGCTAGCTTAACTCAGAATGAAACAGGGACCGACTTGCTAATGCTAACAGAGCTCCGCAAATTTCGAGAAGAATCTGGAACGGCGCAACGAGACATTTTAGAATCCCAATCCCGGATGGAGGCATCGATTGCAGAAATAAAAAAGAGAATCGATTCACTGGAAGAGAGACTGAACACAGCGGAAGAGAGAGTGAGTAACGCAGAAGATCGTGGCCTACAGCAGGAAAGGGTGCTAGCTTACTTACTCAAAAAAGACGCCAAAGTAGCTGCAAAATTGGATGATATAGAGAATAGGATGCGCAGGAACAATATAAGAGTGTATGGGATAAAGGAAGATTCAGAAGGAAAAGAGATGATCCCGTTTATTAAAGATTTTTTAAAATCTGCGCTGAAGCTGCCTGAAGGCACGGACATTTGCATTGAAAGAGCCCACAGAGCTACAGTTCCGAAGCCGAAGCCGACATCTCCACCGAGATCCATAATAGTTCGCTTCCTGGATTCCAATGTTAAGCAGCTGGTACTACAGTGTGCATGGAAGCAGCGGGACGTGGAGTTTCGGGGAAACAAAATTTTCTTTGACCAAGATTACTCCACCGAGGTACAGAGAAAAAGAAAACAAGTGCGTGAAGTCATTAAAAAGCTGAAGGAACGCAACATAAAGGCACAGTCACCATACCCGGCTCAACTTAGACTGTTTTTGGATAAGGGTGTCAAGACCTTCTCCTCTCTTTTGGAGGCCCAATCCACTCTGAAGGAACTCGGGATCCCGGTGGAGGTGGATGAGCGGGACGTCCTGGAGAGAGATTTGCTAAACAACAATTGGCAGACCCAGGGGAGACGTGGAAGGGCCGATCCAGGTCTGGATAACATGGACATCAGGGCCATACTAAACTCGGTGGATCAGCACAAGCAGGGTTGAGACGGTACTGTTTTACCTGATTCTATCCTGATTTAACCGACATTTTATTTAAAGGTGGATCTTGTTAAAAGTATAAATAAGGACATGCAGGTAAAATATTACATTAATACTTATGGACTATCGGTTGGCGTATTCGCAGTGAGTGTTTTACTTTTTTCCTTTTTTTTTCTTTTTTTTTATTGGGCATTTAGTGCAGTAGAATAGGAGACTATGTGGTCTACTGCTTACACACAAGGTGTACTCCGCCCAGGGAGACCATTATCCCTGTCCATTTTACATCAGGAGTGTGCTGCCTGTGTTTTCCAAAAGGGCAGCACATGGAATACTTGGAAGTTCTGTGAAGATGAAGATCTGACTACTTGTTCATTCTGTTCATTGTTTTTCGGCGAGCTGACTTTGAATGTTAGAGATATTTGCATAGGGATCAATATATTACTGGAGGTATGTAACTTTTTTTTTGTTTTCATATAAATATGACGACTTTGAAAATTGTTACTTACAATATTAATGGAGTAAATCACGTTATAAAAAGGAAAAAAATTCTAACGCAATTAAAAAGTACAATTGGGCTTGTACAAAAAACTCATTTAAATGAGATAGAACATGCTAAATTAAAGAGAGACTGGGTGGGACAGATATTTAGCGCATCCTATGGAAACTACAAAAAAAGAGGAGTAGCAATACTGTTTCATAATTCTTTATGCTTTGTAGCAGAAAACGTACTCAAAGATAAAGAAGGCCGCTGGATAATGGTTGTTGGTTCAGTTGGAGGAACCACTCTTACAATTATGAATATTTACGCCCCAAATGAGGATAATCCAGGTTTTTTTAAAGAGCTAGCCCAAATTTTAGCGGGTCATTCAAAAGGAACGATTATTTTAGGTGGAGACTTTAATTGTGTCTTGAATCATTACATGGACAAATTTCCATTAGAACAAAAATATCAATTATCAAAAACAAAAGCGTTGAAGAGCCTATTGGAGGAGTTGGGGCTGGTTGATATATGGCGTGCAAAACATCCAAAGATCAGAGATTATACTCACTTCTCAAAAGTTCATAGAAGCCATTCCAGAATAGACTTCTTTTGCGTTCCCAAACAAGCAACTCACAGAGTGGTGGACTGTCATATTGAACCTCAAACTATCTCAGATCATGGACCTGTGATAATGTCTTTAAATGTCGACCTGGAGAAACCTTTTAAGTTATGGAGATTGAATGTATCACTTTTAAATAATCCGGAGACAATCCGATATATAAAAGACGAATTAAAGTTTTTTTTAGATATTAATGATAAGGACGAGATTTCACCATCTACTCTATGGGACACAGCCAAAGCATACTTGAGGGGTAAAATTATTTCATTCTCTTCAAAAGTTAAAAAGGAACGTGAGAAAAAACAAGAAAACTTACAAGAACAGATTAAGAAACTTGAGATTAAACATAAAAGAACAAATGAAGATAATGTATTACAGGAACTTAGAAAATGTAGACAAGATTTGAATGAGTTACTAACTTATAAAGCAGAGGGCGCTTTACGTTTCACAAACCAAAAATACTATGAGCAGGGAAATAAAGCAAGTAGACTATTAGCATTTCAACTAAGGAAATCGCAGGCAAGTCGAACCGTTCAAAAAATTACGTGCCCAGTATCCAAAAAACTAGTATCTCATCCCAAAGAAATCGCAAATGCATTTTCAAAATACTATAGACAACTATATAATTCGGAGACTAATCCTAACAAATTAAATAAAATTAGGCAATTTTTGCAACGAATTAATCTTAATAAACTTGACGAGGAGGAGGCTAAATCATTAGTGGGGACAATTACCGAAGAAGAGATAAAATCTGTTATAGGAAAGCTTAAAAATAATAAATCACCTGGAGCGGACGGATTTCCAGGAGAATTCTATAAATGCTTTCAGGCTGAGCTTATCCCACTCTTATACAGAGTGTTTAATTATGCTCTAGGTTCCAAAGATCCACCTAAAACATGGGCAGAAGCAATTATCTCGGTCATATACAAAGAAGGTAAAGACCCCACACAATGCGCCTCGTACAGACCAATAAGTCTGCTGTGTAATGACGTTAAGATTTTAAGTGCCATCTTGGCCAAAAGACTACAAAAGATTATTAATAAACTTATCAATCCTGATCAGACAGGCTTTATTCCCAATAGACTCGGAATAAATAATATCAGACGTACCCTAAATATAATTTCAATTGGACAACAAAGCCCTCACACATCCATGCTTCTCGGCCTAGACGCCGAGAAGGCATTCGATCGGGTGGATTGGTTGTTCCTGAAGCAGGTTCTATTGAAGATGGGCTTTAATGAAAACTTTATCAGTTGGTTTGGGGTGCTGTACTCCAGTCCAACCTCTAGAGTACGCGCTAATGGTTATATGTCAGAAAGTTTCCCCTTAAAAAGAGGAACTCGTCAGGGTTGCTGCCTTTCACCAATCCTGTTTGCTATCAGTATAGAACCACTAGCAGAATTAATAAGAACAGACTCATCAGTTCTAGGCATACCAGATAAAATCAGGACTCACAAACTATCACTGTATGCTGATGACGTCATTCTGTATATAAGAGACCCAATAACTTCTATACCAAATATTTTAAAATGTTTGAAGGACTTTGGTGTGGTCTCAGGATATAAAGTTAATGAATCAAAGTCAGAGGCCATGATGCTAAGAGGCTCCTGGCCCGCAGAACTATCCAAATCAGTGAATTTCAACTGGTCACCTGACGGATTTCGATATTTGGGAATCAATATTACCACGGATGTTTCCAAATTATATAAGGCAAATTTTGGGAAGCTATTGGACCAAATTCAAAAAGACTTAGATAGATGGGATATTTTACCGCTTTCCTTTTTTGGAAGGATTGAATCAATCAGAATGAATATTCTCCCTAGATTGTTGTATTTGTTTATGGCCCTTCCTATTTGGATTCCAACGACAAAATTAAATAAAATGCAAAAAATGATTTCTACATTTATTTGGCAGAAGAGAAAGGCCAGAATAAAACTTACTCAATTGACCAGTGGTAAACCTTATGGAGGTCTTAATGTACCAAACTTAAAATTATATTACTGGGCATCACAACTACATGCAAGTGTAGGCTGGCTAACACAGAACAAAGAAACAACATGGCTGACATTGGAACAGAGCGCAAGCCCTAAACTTTCTTTACAGGCCCATGTATTCTGCTCGACTGAAATCTGGCATAAGTACAAAATTACAAATTTATGGATGAAAAGCACTCAAAAGACTTTAAACATGATTAGAAAAAATATGAAAGCTCCTCAATATATATCCAGAGCTACAAAAATTTTGGATATAATAGACTTTAAACCAGGGCGACAAGATCCAGGATTTC
The DNA here is from genome assembly GCF_003331165.1 of Xiphophorus hellerii. Classification (NCBI taxonomy): domain Eukaryota; kingdom Metazoa; phylum Chordata; class Actinopteri; order Cyprinodontiformes; family Poeciliidae; genus Xiphophorus; species Xiphophorus hellerii. Next base: position 31,456,755 of record NC_045673.1, on the reverse strand, counting down.
GAACCTGGCAAAGCAAGAACTTAATTTTTATTGATGACTTGTTTGAAGGGGAGATTCTGAAATCTTTTAGCCAGATTAAGGAGAAGTACGGATTGAGCACATCTGATTTTTATAGATATTTACAGTTGCGAAGTTACCTGATGTCCCACACCGAATGGTCCCTTCTTAAGTCACGACCTACTGATTTAGAATTATTCTTTATAAAGATCACCAAAGAAAAAAAATCTAATAATACTGTGTCGAATTTATACAAATGCTTACAATCATGTCTGTCGACGGGATCTCCTGGGATAAAAGAAAGATGGGAACTAGAAATGAATGTTGTGATTGAAGATGAAGAGTGGGAGCAAGTGTGTGCAACTGGACATAAACTGACTAACAGTCCAACATGGAAAGAATTTTATTGGAAAATAATCGTTAGATATTTCAAAACTCCATATATTATTTCCAAATTTGATCAAGCTAAATCAAATTTGTGCTGGAGACAGTGCGGACTAGTTGGAGATCACACTCATGTCTTTTGGGATTGCCCAAAGATTAAGAAATTTTGGGAGGGAATTAGAGAGGAAATTTCAAATATTTTGCACACTTATATTGATTGGAACCCCCGGATCTTTGTTCTGGGAATTCCCCCAAATAATTTAAGTAAATGTCAGGTCTAAATACCTATTAGAGACAATTTAAACAACACAAGAAAGACAAGAGAGTTAGATTCTTTTATACTCGCGAGGAGAGCAGACAGAGAGATGCTTCCAGTTACAAATCTCCAACTACTCTAGAAACACATCTCCCGCTCCCCTATTTTATTGATTTTAGGAACCCTGCCACACGGGGCGCTGCAACTCTATGGGGTGGGGTCAAAACATGGTTGCAGCGCTAATGACATTCACTAATCTAGACACATGTTATCTATACTCTAAATCTTTCTTTCTCCAGGCACGGCGTCGACTAAGACACGTTGCATAGCTTCAAAGCAACGGCTTTGTATCACAAAGCAGAGTTTGTTGCAGGATTGTAAAACTCTGCTGGGAGCAACTCACACCTCCATTTCCCAGGGAGTCATGCTGAGAATACCTATCACCTATCTCTCTCAAGGAAGCCTTAGGAAAGAATCAGAATTATTTAACACACAGAAGCATTACTTATACTAAGAATAAAGAGTAAAAGCATATAAGCAAACAATATCTAAATGTAACTACAAGACTACATAATACAACGAATATTTGATAATTACTAAAAATACAATTTATCCAACAGTAAAGAAGAACAGTACTTGTTTGGAATCCTTGTTCTCGTAGCCAAAAAAATGATAACAGTATGTTGGTATAAACTTTTACCCCCTACTGTAAATCAATGGAAAGAGAAACTAGTGAACGTTTATACGATGGAGAAAATAACAGCAAAATTAAACTTGTCCACTGACTTATTTAAGAAAAGATGGAACCCTTTGAAGACATATTTCCAATTAATATTGTAGTAAGTAAGATAAATGTAAACACACAGGCACATATTTTATATGTAGATTTAACACATATCTCCGTTATAATAAAGACAAAAGTCACTCGAGAAAGATTTTTCTTTTATTTCATCCCCCATGTAAAAAATCCTTGATCTTCAGCTCGCCGACTTGTTTGGTTGTTGTTGTTCAACTGTTTGTCTGGTTGTATTGGAAATTGTTGTTTCTGACTTATTGTATTAATCATTGATTTTGAATATTGATCTGATAAAATAAAGTCTTTGTTCAAAAAAAAAAAAGATGGGCTCTTTCATCTGGTTTGATTGTTACATTAAATGTTTACTGCAAAATGTCTGATTATATAATTGTTTACTTTAATCACATAAAATGTTTATTTAAAAATATAATCTTTCATTACATGTATGTTTATTACCTGAAATATTTTAAATATCAAATTTTCACTTAAAATGTGATTCATTTCATCACCTGTTTACATGCAACTTGAAGTGCTTGAATCAAACGTTTCATGAATGTTTACCAGATTAAATTATTAAATGAGAGAAAACAGCCACTTCCAACTGAACACATATTTCAACACAAATGGTTCATGTTCCTCTTCAGAGTGTGCAGCCTTGCTGAGCTTCTCTCCTGGGGTTTCCTCCTCAGCCTCTACAACTTGCTCCTCTTCTATAGCCTCTACTACTGTGTTTTTATGATTTACCTCTTCTGGGGTAAATCATAAAAACACAGTCTCTGTAACTTGTTGATCCACCATGGTCTTGCTGTATCGCCTCTTTAATTGACGCCCATGTCGGTCCGATGTTGCAGCGTTTACCTCGCAGTGACCCAGATTCAGCTCTGGAACCCATCTGGATTTATCTAATCCATTTCATACGTCGGTTTGCCTTGAAGAGGACATATCGGAACACACATCAGTATTAATACTGTAAATTTGATAACACTAGTAAAATAGTTTACTTCACAATAATGGAATAACCTCGATGTTCACTGACAAAACTCGGACTATGCTACATGAAAAATATAAGCCCGACCTAAGCAAGGTTGACCCACTTAAATGAACTCAACGTAACTGAACTTGTGTACACCTGGACAAAATCACAGCAAAACATTATGACACAACATCAACAAAGCGAATTTAAACACTCACCAGAATGGAAATATCTGGAGCAAACTCGTAGATATCTTGGGATGTTGGAGAACGTAATATCAGGACGTCTCATTGCTGATACCCAGGACATTCGTCTCCTTTTTGTTAGCTCCGATTGTTTAGCTCCGATAGCTTAGCCTCCTCCCGTTGTATACAGGCAGGAAAACAGTGAAACTAAAGTCGGTTTTCCATATTTTTACCGTTTCGGTCGTGTGATCGGACATTACATCCAATAACGTAACAAGTTTGAACCATTGCTAAATAATTTTAAGTAACTTAGATTCAAAAATTCAAAATATCTGAGACAGTCGTTTTGTCGGTTATGTATATGGCCTCACAAGATGGCGCTCATATCCCTACGCCTAGAGCAGTGACGTCACGTTCCAAAGCTCTATTGCTCTTTTGAGCATTGTTAGGTAAATTGTATTATTAGTAATTATCAAATATTTGTTGTATCATGTAGCCTTGTAGTTACATTTAGATAATGTTTCTGTATGTTAATTAATTCTGATTCTTTCCTAATCCCTCCTTGGAAGAGAGAGGTGACAGCTACTCTCAGCAGCTGTTGCCCTGCAGGACTTCCTATGAGAAATGGAGGTGTTAATTGCTCCCAGCAGAGTTTTACAAGCCTGACAATAAACTCTGCTCTGTGCTTCTTTGTGCTACAAAGCCGTTGCTTTGAAGCTATACAACGTGTCCGATTTGATGCCGTGCTTGGAGCAAAAGGGATCTAGAGTATAGATAACATGTGTCTAGATTAGTGAATGTCATTAGCGCTGCAACTATGTGCCCCTCCACCCTTTTAGAGTTGCAGCGCCCCGTGTGGCAGGGTTCCTAAAATCAATAAAACAGAGGAGCGGGAGATGTGTTTTTCAGAGCGGTTGGAGATTTGTAACTGAAAGCACATCTCTGTCTGCTCTCCTCGCGAGAAACAAAGAATCTAACTCTCTTGTCTTTCCTGTGTTTGTTTAATAGGTATTTAGACCTGACAAGCATGGACCTTACCAGAGGGGCTGATTTTCATTGGCTGATGCTAATTCTACGTGGTCACGTGTGTGGCCGTCTCACAAACACACTCTTCCCGTTACAGCATAATGGCAGCACTGATACAACTTCTACACCTTCAAGCCTGTCTGCTACACAGTCTTACGTTAGCTAAACAGATCAATATGCAATGTGTACTGTATCTGACATACACTAAAGATTTTATTTTAGCAGAAAAGGCTTTGGACTGTTAGCCACTCTAGCACCAAGTACAGCTAGTCAATCAACCATCGTTGTGTTCAGGGAAGCGCTGATTAATAACCGAGAAATAAATATCAAGCCTGGAAACTTGATATTGTAACGGATTGAATGTTGTTTTTTAAAGTAATCTTTGCTCGTCTTGCGCCGCGCAGGCGGTTGCCACGGTAACAGGTGTGCTTAAACTACAAAGAGAGAGAGAGAGTAAAAAGGTACAAGTGGTTTTGAGTTGGTCACCTGTTCGGGTTATTTTATCTTTGTTTACCTTTGCTGTGGCGCATTACAGCCACTGTAGTCTCTAAATGTTGGACTAATTACCTCGTTCGTTTGTGAGTTTACGTCATTCACAACAAACATCAAATAGAACAAATATATTTCATTAAATTTTGACAAATGGCTTCTACCGTGGTAATTATGTGAAATTAAATTAATTATATCCCAACTTCAGAAGATTTGCCTTTACCTTTACAGAGCTCTTTGGTTCCTCCCATCAGTCTGTAGCTTCTCATATTGAGGTCATCAAACCAAATTTCAGCTCTACCATAACTGACTGACACCTGCTGGCCTCAGGTGTGCAACCAGCTTGTGACTGAGAAACCAGTAACCTGCTCCCAGATGATGACATGAACTTGTTAGTTCCTCTGTCCATTGTAGTAGCTGATATATTGTGAAAATCCGGTAGAAATGATGCACTAATCGAGTCATGCTTACATAGAAACAACGCGCCACGAGGCTTTGTTTGTGAGACTTGCGGTCACGTGGGTCGGTTGTGGGCGGAGCTTGGTAAGGTCCATTATATAACTGATTTAACCCAATCACTGTTACTCATGGGATTAGTTTGGACATTTAAAATGAAACTTACTGAAAATTTCAAAATAAAAGCCTGAATATTTCTCTCAGGTCTTTCAGAAAAACTAAATACTGTACTTCAAACTATTAGAATTCTGTCTCTCCCTGTTTGTCTCACTCACATGACAGTTGAGCTGCTCTTTAGAACTACAATGACTCAAGGTTAGGACTACAACATGGGGGACACTCAGTGCCTACAAAAGAGGTCTGAGCTGAATGTCAGAACTACAACATGCTGGAACTGTCAGTTACCACAGAGGAGGACTGAGCTGGCTTTAGAACTACTTGTGTTTTGGCCATTTTATAACTGATTTTACCCAACCATTGTTACACATGGGATTAGTGTGTCCATTTAATATGAAGCTTACTTAAAATTTTAAAATAAAAGCCTTGACAATTTTTACATGAGATAATTGCTCTTTTGAGCATTATAGAAACGATTTAACCCAATCAGTTACTCATGGGATTAGTGTTGCCATTTAAAATGAAGCTTACTTAAAATTTCAAAATAAAAGCCTTGGCATTTTTAACATCATGTAATTGCTCTTTTTGGCTTTATGTGACTGGTTTAAGCAAACCACTTACACATTGGATTAGTGTGGTCATTTAATATGAAGCTTACTGGGGTTTTTTTTTTCAAAATAAAAGCCTCAATATCCCCCTCGTGTTAGTGCACCGCCTAAGGCGGTGCAATAATATTAGCCTGCATTATCTTTTACTCTCAGGTTAGGATCATTAGCATTAGCCTTTTAGCTTAAATAAGCTATTAGATATTTTTCTTACTTATTAACCATGTTTAGTATACTGAATGGAGTAAGTACAGACAACATGCTACTGACAGCATTCACGCTAACATTAGCATTTTTGCTAATTTTAGCTGATATACTTACTTTACCATACTGAATGGTGCACGTCAGCTTACTTAACATTTTTGTGATTCTCCATATGCTATTGATTACATTGCAGCTTTCTTTAGCATTGATGCTAATTTTTAGCATCAGAATCCTGGGTCCAAACCGATGGGCACACTTTGGCAGGCCCCGTTTCAATTTCTTCAGGAATTTTCTAGTTTTAATTCTATCATTTAGTAATAGGAAGAAGCTCCTCCTTTACGTTCATTGGTTTTACTTAAAGTATTATGTAAAATCAACATTTTTTAACTTTACATCATGTTGTAATGTTATCAAAACATTCCTGGAGTGTTGCCTTGGTTCTTTCATGGATGTTTGAGAAATTCTTTAATCTCCCGTGGCAATCTCCCTGTTCATAATGCCTGTTTGGACCTAACATTCCCAGTAATGGTGCAGCTCCTCCTCTGAGCTGCAGTTTCCAAGATTCTGAGCTTCTGCCTCCCAGAACAACCATCCCCCTTCAATTCCTCTCTCAGCTCCTTCAGACTAGCCAGTAGCAACTAGCATACACCTGGTGGAACTGCACATCCGCTGAGCTCATTATACAAACTACTTCTCAATACAACATTGGTAAAAAGGTTGCTAAAGGGTTAAGAGAGGAGCCATGTTGCGATGACTTCCTGAAGGCAGTCATCACAACTCAAGTAGGGTTTCAGAAAGAGCAGGTGTAACACCGGTATCACACCACTAACCGCGCCACTGGACCAGTTCTAGGCTCTAAGGAGTGGGGCGCAAGAATAATAACACCAGAGACCGCTGCTTTAAGTGAAAAAGGCCGGCAATTTACTGAATGCAAAACATACATATAAAATACAATACATGAAACCAAAAATACCCTGCAGATTATTAATAATGTGGTAAATATAAATGGGGAGGAAAAGGGAAAAATAAAAAGGAAAAAAAAGAGTATATCACTCTTTCTTTTTGCTCTTTAGTTCACCTAGGTCAGAGGTCGGCAACCTTTTATACTCAAAGAGCCATTTGGGAAGGCCTCCCAATAAAAAGAAAGCACTTGGAGCCACAACCCATTTTGACGTCATATATATAAAACCTATATGCTATGTACAAAAATCGATACTATGTTGCGTTTATGAAATCAACGAACTGCTGCAGAGAACACAAAATTTTATTTCTGCATGGAACAAAACGCATTTTACACTTTGTTGATGCTCAATTTCAAACAAAATAGCCTCTGTCTATTTGGATCTTTGTATTTAAGAAATTAAAATCGAAACTTACCCAACCCGCACTGAAGGAAAAATAGACACAGAATGCAGTCACCTGTCCTCCTCTTATTCAGGAGATAAAAATCAAAACTTATCCAAATATTATCCACCGGCACTGAACGAACCATGCAAACCAAAAAATGAGTATGCTTCTGTGTCCCATCGCGTGTGTGCGGTCACCTTTCCTCCTGAATTAAAAAAAGTGACTCCTGCTCGCTTCAGCCTTCCGCATCAGTTCCGAAACAGCCTTTTTTCTCTCCTCTCCCTCGGGATATTTTTTAGCAAAGACAGAGTGTTTGTTCTCAAAATGTCTTTCAACATTTGACTTCTTGTTGTTTGCCAGTCTTTCGCCACATATTAAGCAGACTGGTGAACCAGTTTCATCAGCGGTGAAAGCAAAATGATCTGTCCACGTAGCATTAAATGTTCTGCCATCTTCAGTATGTTTCCTTTTCTTGGATTTATTCATAATGTATCTTCCAGGCAAGGGTCAAAAAGTCAATAAATCAGTGCGCTAAAGAAAAAAAAAGCGGTCTGCCAGACGTGGGGTTCGCCAGGAATGCCTGTCGCACATCGGCGGACATGACGTATATTTTGGGTGCTAAAAATGTTCAAAACTTTTTGTTTTAATGTTACAAGTTTACCATAATCTTCAGGTTAGAAATTTATTTTAAAATGATTTTAATTTATAATTTTTTTAATGATTTAATTTTAATAAAATATTCTATTTCCCAAAGTCACTGGGAGCCACAACAGAAGGATGAAAGAGCCACACGTGGCTCCGGAGCCATTGGTTGCCGACCCCTGACCGAGGTTATTACATACATTATACATACAGACTAATTTGAGTTAATTAGACCAGTCTCTTTTTCCTAGGTTGCACCTATTTTAAGATTTCTATTTTTCTCCTGAGTTAACTCATTTTCCTTTCTTTTACAGGTAGGGAAATACCTTCAAACACAATTAAATCAAAGTGGACCACAATTACTCAAATCACATTCAGAGACATAAACATATGAAAATCAAAGTATGGCACTTTAAATTCAAGTTCAGGTCCAAATGTAAGTCCAGGTACTCAGTTCAATGAAAAGTCTCAGTTTGATTCAGTCCAAAAAGATAATAATTCAATCGGTTCTCAGTTCTGTTCAGTTCGGTTCGAACTAGTTCCTCATATTCCTACCGCTCCGGCAGCGGATTACCACATGCGGGAGAGTCCCTCCCTGATGGAGAAGATGAATTGATGGTCTAGGTTGGCTCGCCATCTTGAATCCCGTCTGTGAATGTGCACGCCGCACATGGCAGACCAATCCTCACTCCGACTGAGCTTCCAACCGAACAAAAAACCTGACCTGTATAGCAGGCCACAAACACAATAAAACTCTTTTTAAATCCTCAAATTATACAAATAAATTCTTCTTCATAAACCCAATATATTAACCGGATAACAGTAACCAGCTACATTTTTAGCGTTAGCTCTCCGCCAAAAGAAAAAGTACAACACGATGAAAATGCAGAAAAATAAACACAAAACTCACCAAAACCGATGTAACTTAGTTCTCATAAAACCCCCGTCAGTTCCCGACCAGGTAAATTATGTTTTTTTTTTTTTTTTTACTATAATAACTTTTCCTGTTAATTAATCACTTCTCTTTTCCTCCGATTCCTCCTCTGCTCTCTCCCTCAGGTCTGTGTACTGCAGCGTCACCCAGGCGCGGCGTCTGTATCGCTGGTTCCTTAAAGGAACAGCGACGTTATTTTCTGTCTACAGGCTTTTAACCAACTATTTATTCCTATTTATGTCAGATTTTAACATGGGTTACACAGGCATTTCTTAAAGAGACAGAGTACAATTTCAAAGTCAAAGTCATATTAGATCTATATAGTATTTTTTATAAAAGCTGAAGTTAACGTAGCTACTGGTTTGTGGTACTATGCCTGGAAAATACATAATACTGCCATTTTAACATTTTTGTTTTAATCCCAGACCAAGCGAGTGGCTCTACTGTTGATTGGACGTATGAACAGGGCATCAAGTACACTTTTGAGCTGAGGGACACAGGTTCCTACGGCTTCCTGCAGCCTGCCAAGCAAATCACTTTGTAAAAAAAAAAAAAAGACATCAAAATAAATTAAATCACAACAAAAAGTGAATCTGTGTTTCTGTCCGATGCACCTTAGTTTAAAACTTGTGTTTGAGGTTATCAAAGTAAAGTTTTTTGTTATCAAAGTGTAATCCTTAGATGATGGCATGGTCTTGTCTTATCATCATGTCTACCGTCTGGATTCCAATATCTTTAGGACAAATTGCACTAAAAGTGCATTCAAATACAAGTTTTGTGTCAAACGACAACAAGAAGCTATTGAACCAACATAGCACTGAGTGATAAATTTAAAAATAATTTGGGATCCTCATTGACTAAAATAACATTTCTGTAAATTATGACAGGTGTTGCACACTCTAACAAAACTGATGTCGAGACATGCTGTGGTTGTAAATTTCCTTTACTTTCCTTTTTATCTGAAAATACAAACAACGTTCATAAATCCAACGTGCGTCACACTATGGCTGCTATGTACTACTGAGCTTCTTCAACACAGAAACTTAGGACCCAAGGCTGCCCTAAGCGCTTGTTCAAAACTGGTGCCCTTCTACACTCATTTCCTTCTCAGCCAGAATAGTTACCAAAATATATATATATACTGTATATGTTCAGCTTAACATGGACAATGAAACACAGTGCTTATTAATAACAAAACAAAATATTAATAGGAAAGAGAATAGAATCATATTTTAATGGAAGGGAGTGGGGGGGGTTCCTTGATCTAAAGTCCCCAGCAACTGGTCCCCCACACAGGCAACGTTAACTTTCGGAAGGAAAGTGAACTTTGTCTTTGAAATTAGATGAATTGTGGGCGCTCCACGATTATCATTATCCGCTAGCATGATAATAGTTGGGCTAATTTTCAGTTTAGTGCTTGAGACTTAGCGTTTTTGCTAACATTGAAAATATTTAGCACAATTAGCTTCCTCTAAATAAAAATTTCAGAATTAATTAATAAAATTATCAGCTGCTTAGAATTTTAATGTCAGTAATTTTACTTCAGTCTTCTGAGACCAAAAGTCAAAATTCTTTCTTTTTTTTAGGGGCTCTGATCTGCGTCTGTACAATGCAGTTTTCTTATAATTTTATTTCAATCTGGAGAGACTCACACAGAGAAAAGCAGCAGTTAGAAAGTTTTATTGACCCGAAGTTCTTTGGCGCTCGGACACCGGCAGAAGACGCGCGTGCTGAGAATTGCCGTGAGCTTGGATGATTGGCTCGGGGCGAAGCTCAGGGTAGTCTTCCCCCGGACCCGGACACTGCTGGTGGAGTGGAGCCTGGAGAGGAAGGAGCCTGGAGGGAGTCTGGAAGATGCCCAGGAGGATGAGGGTGGAGACGGGGAGGAGGTGGGTCGAAGCACGACTGAAGCAGGTGGATCTATAGTTGTTTGGCCTTTTGAAGGAGCTCTTGCGTGATGATTGGCTGGAGCAGAGCGACAGTCTGGTGCTGGTTGGCTGAGACGGAGGCGTGGTAATTGATGCTGCCGGTAGGCTGAAGAGAGTCTCCCAGTTTGAATTTACGTCTATAGACTACATTTATGTAAAAATGTGTGGACCTACAGTACATGTTCAGTTTCAGTTTTATCAGTTTAGCTTAATCAAGCTAAATGTTTTTAATTTAGCTTGATTAAGGGTAAATCTATACCAGTCTGGGACGAAAAACAGCAAGGTTGCTGTGGTATCTGCATATCTCACAAAATTTATTTTGAAGTTCATAAAATAAGTTCTAAGCACACATCCTCTGTTAAGAGACCCAACAAAACAAATAAGACAATAACTCATAAATGGAACACTTTTCACGCAATTAATAGCTATTATTTATTTCTTTACAATACAACACCTTCATATAACTCCCAAGCTTATATATTTTATATCAATATGAAAAATAAAATGCAACAGGGAAACAAACAACATTCAGACCACATTTCTTACAGAATGTGCATAGATGCACCTATGAGGAAGTGTGTTATATTGCTGTGTGACAAAACAAGCTTTGAACTAGCTTCCTCTTTCTTGGTAAACTGGACGCAACATATGTTTGTCTAAAAGCCTAAACTTCAAACAGCATGGTGCAACTCCTGCTGACGAAACCCAAATGTATTCCTGAATATGGACTGAGGATGGATCTGACCCACTGCAGCCTTTAAAAAGATGTTTGGTCTAAGAGTGTGTTTGAGTTATTCCATCATGATGAAGAAGCTCGTTGCATTTGCTGCTCTGCTTGTTGCTGTTCTCAGCAAGGGAGACTTCCATGGGTAAGTGAGCCAGCAAACCTTCTTCTGACCATTGACTACACTGAGTCAAGCAAAATTCTGTTATTTTTGCTTATTTTTTTTATCAGTGTGCAAGAAGGAAGGCACACAAGCTTTGTAATTATTATGAATGTACACAATGTTGACAACATACAAGTAATAAGTAATAATACTTCAAAATTTAAAACATACGTTATTGAGCAAACGTCAGTGATGTTTTAGATTTTTTTTTACTTACATTTGCACCAAGTAAGTGATCATTTCAAGTAATTTAAATGAAGAAAATGCATTTTAAATTTTTAAGTGAATTATGATATAAAAAATTTTTAAAATCTGTGTCTTGTGGGTTGATTGGGATACCCCAGTGTCATTTCCACTTAAAATTGCCAAAAATATGCATAGACATATTGAGTCGGAAGAATATTATTAGAACCTCATGACTCAGCATTCTGAAGGAGGTTTGAGCTGTTGAGCTGTTGACAATTAGCAACTTGAAGAAATGTACTCCAAAACCCCTAAAATCTCATCATGGGGCCTACAGCTGACTCTTACTGCTGGTTATATTAAAGTCCATCTTTGCACAGTCAGAAACAGACTTTACAAGGAGAAGGAAACTTTTGCTTTGTAGGAAAAACATGAAGCCAGAAAATAATCACAGAAACTGAAGAAAAAGACTGAATTATTTTCACACAGAAACAGAGGACATGTTTGGTGGACATATTTACAACTGATGGTAGCCACGTCAGTTGGTTACCATTTAAAAGTGTAAATGGTAACCAACTGATGTGCAGGAGAAAAATGACTGGCAGGTGTACATCGTGCATCCATCTCATAGCCGTAAATAACCCATCTTGTGGTCCAAGACATAAAAGGCAGAATGACAAAACGGCGGTGCTATTGTTTCACCTCTTACACTCTAGCAGCATTTACATTCTATCCTTGGACAGTACTTTGCTAATATTCCACTAATGTAAAAAAAAAAAAATAATTTTGCGATTGCGGTGTTTCCATTGAATAAGAAAGATAATTACAATTACGCATGAATAAGTTTATTCAAGCGATCACCTCATCCTACCTGCAAAACCTTTTTAAAAATTGGTGTTTCCATGAAGCAAACTTAATTTCAAAATGTCAAATTGAGTAATTAATATAATATGGTCAATGGAAACACAGCTTCTGTCTCCAAGCACACCATATTCCTTACATCCTTGCTCAGTCATTTGGCTAACTCCTAGCAGTTGGTCATGCACTTGTCCTTTATATTAAAAAAACATCAATTACTACTCATTGAGAAAAATGTATCTCAGTTTTCGTTAGTATTTAAAAAAAAATCCTGCACCATAATTCATGGAGGAAAAGTAAAACTGTTTTCCCAAAGCAAAATTTTCAGATGTGATCTTGGGTGCTTGCAATTCGCAAATAAAGACAACGATTAAAATGTTCATTTCATAAGTACTATTACTCTCCAAGAGCGACACATAGCCTTTCAGGAAGTAGGGTTTTGTTTATTTCACACTCAGAGAGGGCCAAGGTAATAAAAACCCAATGTCAGAGCTGCTTGGCGAAGATAAATGTTTTTTTTAGTATCCAACATCTTCAAAAGCAGAGCCACACAACTTTTTTTTTTTCATGTGCTACCACCTCAGTAAGTAACTTGCTGGAATAATATCACTGTGTTTTTTTTTGTAGGCATCAGGTTTTCCGGATTGTCCCGAAAGATGATGTCCAATTGGCCCTTGTTAGAGTTTTGGAAGACATATTGGACTTGGAGGTTATTTTGCAATTGGAACTATTCATTTGACAGTAGAAGTAAAAACAACACAGATTTATGCAGCATGTGAAACATCTGTGTGTTTTTACAGCTGGACTTCTGGAGATGGGTGACGCCTGTGGATGTCAGAGTTCCCTCTCATAGCCTGCAGGTTGTCAAGACCTACCTAGAGAATCACTGCATCAAGTACTTCACCATGATTAAAGACCTTCAGGTATGCTACAAAACTCAGCAATATGTAGTGTAACCTTCTATAGGGCGAGGTTTGTGAAACTGCGTTGGTGTTCTATGACACTCTTTGATTCTGAGGCATCACTTAAC